>NC_050575.1:357956197-358561197 GCF_011100635.1 Trichosurus vulpecula
ATTTATATTTAAAACCTTGTGGGGCCCCATGCTTCCTTCCTACAGTCTGCAAAAGGAACCCAAGAAAGTAATGGGGCAATGAAGTTGAAGGCCTCTCCTTAATGAGTCCTCAGATATGCACAGTTAGGCCTCCTCACCAATGGAACAACAAGGAGAAAATAGTCAAATAGCTTTCTGCCTTAATTCCCTTGTGTTTTCTCACAGAGTCAGGTAATGAATGTGCTATTTGAACCCTTAGGATAATGTATAGAACTTGGCCAGATGGTAGAGCCATCCTTGCTGCTGGGTGACCTTCTTTATCCATTTCTAACCTACTGATGAGAAGAAAGAAAAAAAAGTAAAAAGGGTTGAAGGGAATATAGTGGGAATGTCCCCTCCATCTTTAGACTGCTTGACTGACTAGCCACATGTCTTTCTCTTCCCCAGACTCTGTGTGTGGTTTCTCCAATTCATCTGCTCATTTACCTCCCTCAGGGTGTCCAGCAGATGAACTCACATGGGTGAAGAAGCTTGGCTACTTCAGAAGACACAGTGGAAACATAAATAAATATGGTTCCCCACCACACGTCATTTCTCTTCTGCTTTCTCATTACTTACTTCTCATGGTTCCCTGGTAGCTCTACCATACCATCTTACTTCCAAACATTAACTCTTTTTTAACAAAGTGTACAATTATATTACATTATTATAATGGATTATATTAATTAATATTCATGTGTTTAATTTGATTAATTTATTAATTAATATGAATATATTACAATATATTATATGAATGAAATATAAATTACATGAAAGTAATAGCCCACTTCTGGTCTGAGGATCAAAGGATTTTAGGGTTAGAAGGGATCCTACTGATTATCTAGTGTTACCCTTTCATTTTAAAAAGAAAACAAAGGTGCAGAGATTAAGTGTTTTGACCAAAGTTATACGGGTAGTTAGCAGAAGAATTGGGATATGAACCTAGGTCCGATGAAAATCTCCTGACTCCAAATGTAGTACTCATTCCTTCATACCATACTGATAAATTATATTGTGCACAGCAACAGAAGTCATTCCTCATTTTATGAATTTAATGCAAACACAAAAATCTGTATTTAGCCATAAGAGATTTGATTTCAGATCTGGCCTCAGAGTATCCTAAGATAATCAACTAAAAACTGGTTGAAACAATTAGCAACTTTACCAAAGCCCAGCAGCAAGATAGAAAGAGAAATTCTATTTAAAATAATTCTAGACAATATAAAATACTTGGGAGTTTATTTGCCAATACAAACCCAAGAACTCTATGAACAAATTCACAAAACACTTTTCACATAAATAAAGACAGGTCTAGACAATTCGAAAAACACTAATTGCTCATGGGTAGTCTGAACCAATATAATAAAAGTGACAATTCTACATAAATTAATTTACTTGTTCAGTGCCGTACAAATCAAACTGACAAAGAATTAGTTTATAGCATTAGAAAAATAACAAAATTCATCTGGAAAAATAAAAAGTCAAGAATAGTAAGGAAATCAATGAAAAAATGTGAAGGAAGCCTAGCAGTACCAGATTTCAAACTATTTTACAATGTGATAATTGTCAAAACAATCTGATATTGGCTAAAATATAGCCAATGGATCAGTAGAACAGGTAACGTACACAACATACAGAAGTAAATGACCACAATAATTTAGTATTTGATAAACTCAAAGAACCAAGCTATTGGGGCAAAAGCTCACTATTCAACAAAAACTGCTGAGAAAACTGGAAAATGGTCTGGAAGAAACTAGAATAGACCAACATCTAATATCATATATCAAGATAAGGTCAAAATGGGTACATGATTTAGACCAGGGCTGTCCAAAATGTGGACCACAGTGCAATTTATGTGGCCTGCCTACAAGAATAGAAATTTACATAAATGCTTTAGTCAACAAAGCCAAGCTACTGCAGAGCTCTCACTAAAATAGCAAATCAAAATATATTGTCTATTGTTTCAATAAAAACCTAAGATTGGACAACCCTGATTTAGATAAAAAGGGTAATTAGATAAACAAATTAGAGGAGTATGAGAAAAAAATCACCTGTCAGATCTGTGGATGAAGGGAAGAGTTCATGACCAAACAAGAGACAGAGAGGATGATGACAAATAAAATGGATAATTTTGATTATATGAAATTAAAAAGGTTTTGCACAAACAAAACCAATGCAGCCAAAAGTAGAAGGAAAGTGGGAAACTGAAGGGAAACTTTATACAGTAAGTTTCTCTGATATACAGGAACTGAGTCAAATTTACAAAAATAAGAGTCATTCCCTAATTGATGAAAGGTCAAGGATATGAATAGGCCTGTTTTCAGAAGAAGAAATTAAAATAATCAATAGTTATAGGAAAAATGCTCTAAATTACTGTTGATTAGAGAAATGCAAATTAAAACAACTCTAAGGTACCACCTCATACCTATCAGATGTGTTAACATGACAGAAAAGGAAAAAGACAAATGCTGAAGGGGATGCGGGAAAATAGAGATATTAGTGCACTGTTGGTAGAGTTGTGAACTGGTTCAACCATTGTGAAGAACAATTGGGAACTGTGTCCAAAAGGCTATAAATCTGTGAATATCCTTTGAGTCGGCAATGCTGCTACTATATCTGTATCCCAAAGAGATTTTAAAAAAGCAAAAGCGTCTATATACACAAAAATATTTATCGCAGCTCTTTTAGCAGTGGCAAAAATTAGACATTAAGGGGATGTCCAAAAATTGAAAAATGGCTAAGTTGTGGCATATGATTGTGATGAAATATTATTGTGCTATTAGAAATGACAAGCAGGATAATTTCAGAAAAATCTGGGAAGGCTTCTGTGAACTGATGCAAAGTGAAGCGAGTAGAATCAGGAGAACATTATACATAGAAACAGCAATATTGTGTTGTACTGTATGATAATTACCTGTGACAAACATAGCTACTCTAATCAATACAGTGATCCAAGACAATTCCAAAGGACTCATGATGAAAAATGCTAGCTACCTCCAGAGAGAGAATCAATGAACTCTGAGTATAGATTTAAGCATACTTTTTTAACCTTATCTTTATTTTTCTTGTTTTTTCAACATATCTAATATGGAAATATGTTTTGCATGACTTCACATGTATAGTAGGCATCATATTGCTTGCCTTCTCAAGGGGTAAAGGAGGGGCTAAAAGAAGGGAGAGAATTTAGAATTCAAATTTTTAAAAAATGAATTTTTAAAATAAATATTTTAAAATTCCACTCATCTTAAATATAAACAAAAAAGGAAATGTAATTTTTTTCTCCAACATCATATTAGAAAGAAATAAGCAATAAATAAATATACTGGTATCAGAAATGTACTTATCACCATAGGTTCTAGTGGTGTGTCCTGGGGTCATAGGCTCATAGATTTAGAGCTAGAAGGGGTAATAGACATCACCTATCCCAAACTCCTAGTTTTACAGAAGGGGAAAGTGAGTCTCAGAGAGATAAAAATGATTTTCCTGAAGTCACAGAGGTAAAAAGTAGCAAATCCAAGGTTCCCACCCAGACCTCGACTCCAAATCCAGTGGTCTTTCCACTATATCCTCTTGCCTTCTTTAATATAGTCAGCACAGAATCGACTCAGTCCCCATTACCATCCACATCAAGTTCTGGACAACTTTTATTCATTCATTCAACAAACATTTATTAAGCACTGACTACGTGCTAGACACTATGTTAACAACAAATATTGATCTTTGAAATGAGGACTCTGATAGGTTTCCATTCCAATTGTACTTTATGCACTTCTAATACTTGGGGCAAATCATTCAACCCTTTGGACTACAGTTTCCTCACCTATAGAATGGGGATTATAATGCCAGCCCTGCCAACCCTATAAGTTAACAGTCGTTACTGTCTTAAAGATCCTTATTTTCAGTTAGAACCTGACACATGGTGCTGACTCCTGGGTCACCTTGAATTGAGGGATTGCATTTCTACTTTCCTTGTCAGTAAGGTCATCATTGAACAGTGTATAGACTTGGTCATAGTTCCTTCCATTTTCCCTAACTTGATGGTTTTGAAAGTAGCAGAAGGTTTCCTAGGATGCAAATTGGATCCCCAGAGCAGAGAGGTGCTCCATTATCATTTCTCAACTCCCTCCAACATGCAATTAACACTTGTGATGTCTGGGACTAGGTGGCAGAGATCCAGGTCTGTACTAGTTAATGATGTTTGCGCTGCTATCAGTTGGGATGCTAACGATAATTAATGGAAGAATAGGCAGACGCTCTGTTTCCCTAAAAAGATTTTACTAGCGATCAACTTAATTCTTTCAAACAGAGTGAATGTTGGACTAAAAATAGCAGGGTTAGAACAAAGGGTACACTCATTACAGACTCAGAATAAGACTCATAGTTGTCCCCTAAATGTACCAGCTCCCTTACTTTCAAGCCAGGTAACCATGCATTTCTTGTTTTTCTTTCTTCCCCATGCCTTGCTTTCCCCCCCAAAACCTTAGTTCAAAGTCCTTCATATTTGAAATTAATTTAAAATAAATTGGTAACTAAGTTGACTCAATGGATTCCATCCTGTCTATGATAAATAAAGCACCAATGTGAATGGCTGGTGTTTAAGGGTCTCCACGCCTTCCTTTCCAGTCCTATTTCATGTTACTTCTCTTTACTTTCCAGTCTAGTCTAACTTTCTCCTGTATACAACACTCCATCTCTCACCTCCATTTCCTTTAGATAGGAGTTTCCCCCCTTCTGAAATGCATTTCCTCCTCACCTTGACTTCCCCAAATCTCCAGCTTCCTTCAAAGCACAGCTGTATTTTTTGATCCCCCCAGATGTTATCACTCTCTTCCTCTTGAAACTTCTTTTTTTCATCATGTTTATACTTTTTATGTATATCTCTGTGCATATAATTCTAGCTCCCCAGGAGTACATGTAGCATTTTGAGAAGAGAAACTTTCATTTTATGGAAGATACTTAGGTGGCGTAGAGCACTGGATTTTAAGTCAGAGAAACCTGATTTAAATTCTGTTAAGCTGTGCTTCCACATCGACAAAATGAGGATGACAGTGATAGCCAGGGAGCTTGCAGCAGTCTTGTAAGCATCAAATGAGATAATATTCGTAAAGCACTTTGTGTACCTTACAGATCAGTATAAAGGCTAGCTACTATCATTTCTGCCTTTGTATCCCCAAGCCTAGTGCAGTGTACCAGACACAGTCATTTAATAAATATTTGTTGAATTAAATTGAACCGGATTGAATTATAGTTTTGTCCACATGTGTTTGAGAAACTCAACACCAGAATGCAGGATTAGAATCTGAGCTCATTGTGGGGAGAGCCCTGAACTAGTCATCAGGAGATTGGAATTCTAGCTCACACTCTGTCATCAATTTGCACTGTGGCCTTGGCTATGCACAATATACAGATGGGGTGAGGGGCTAGAAATAGCATTGAATTGTGACTCAGGGGGACCTTTATTTGATCAATTCCAATGGCTCCCTGTTGCCTTACAATTATATTATTATATTATTACTATTAATATAAACTATAAAAGCCTTTATTTGTATGACAAAGTCTCTTCCTGCCTTTCCAGGATACTTACACCTTAAATCTATATAATATAATGTTATTATATCATTATTAATATAAAATATAAATATATAAACTATAAAAGCCTTCATTTGTATGACAAGTCCCTTCCTGCCTTTCCAGGATACTTACACCTTAAATCTATATAATATAATGTTATTATATTATTATTAGTATAAATATAAACTATAAAAGCCTTCATCTGTATGACAAGGTCCCTTCCTGCCTTTCCAGAATACTAACACCTTAAATCTAAATAATATAATGTTATTATATTATTATTAATATAAATATAAACTATAAAAGCCTTCATTTGTATGTCAAGGTCCCTTCCTGCCTTTCCAGGATACTTACACCTTAAATCTTCCCACCACCGTCACCACCAAACACATACATACTTTGTGATCTCATGACCCCAGCCTCCGTACTGTTCTATACATTCACTCTCCTAACTCTAAGCATTTTCACAGGCTCCCCCACCCCCACCTCCTGGAATATCCTCTCCCTCCTCATCTCTACCTCCTGGCTTCTCTGGCTTCCTTCAAGTCTCACCTAAAAGGCCCACCTTCTACAGGAAGCCTTTCCGGTTCCCCCTTAATACTAGTGCCTTCCCTCTGTTGATTATCTATCCTGAATTTTTCTGGTTTAAACCAGATTATTTGCAAATTGTCTCTTCCAGCTGTGAGCTCCTTGAAAGCCGGGACTGTCTTTTATCTTTCTTTGTATTTCCCAGCGCTTAGGACAGTGCATGGTACATAACAGGTGCTTAATAAATACTAGTTGACTGACTGGATTCCTTGCCTGAAATAACTGGTTGTGTGACCTTGAGTAATAACAGCAAAAATATGCTTCGAGATTTGCAAAGCACATTATGTATATGATCTGATTTCATCTTCACAACAACCCTGAGAAGTAGGTGGTGTTGCCATTCCCATTTTACAGATGAGGGAACTGAGTCTGAAGGGAGGCGACATGAGACTTGCCCAGAGTCTCATAGCTAATGAGTATCTGAGGCCAGTTTTGAATTCAGGTCTTTCTGACTCCAGACACTAAGTCTAACCATTGTACTATCTAGCTTCCTTGAGCCAGTCACTCCATTTCTGAAGGCCTCACTTTTCCTCATTTGTCATGAGAGGTTGAACTAGAATCTAGTCACTAGATGATCCCTAAGAAATCTCCCAGCTGTAACAGTCTGTGACTCCATGGTGAGTCACAATCCTCCTCACGTGTAAAATGAGGGTAATTATCCGACTTCCCAAGACTGTGTGAAACACACATCATAACATATGGGAGAAGTGTTTTGAGAAGATCCCTGCCCTACAAATGTGAAATATTATTGCCTCAGTGATGGGCAACAATTCTTTTGACCCTTAAGGGTGCCTCAGACCTAAAGCAAAAACCAAACAGGAACAAATGAAGGGAGAAAGCTTGGCTCAAGGTGAGTTTGTTGGACAGCGACCAGGAACATGAGCAGCCAAGCCTTGGCTTGGGGTCCATGATTCCATACTTTAAGAGCTACCCCCCACCCCCCAACCTCTGCCAAAACACATAAACCTCTTTGAATTACACTCTTTCCCTTACAGGAGCAGCAGACTCTGATTATAGGCAACTTTCCTTTGTTTCTTTTAATTTATGGATGACCAGGAACGTTGCAGTGTTCTCTGCAAAACATTCCCAGAAGCTCCACAATGCCAGCAAGATCTTCCTTTACGGTCACCTTCTTCTGGAGAATATTTTTGTTTTAATTTAATTTAATTTTATTTTGGGTTTTGGGTTTTGTCGTTGGGGCATTTTGTTTTGTTTTGGATATAGTTTGTTTTGAAATAGTTGTGGTTAGGACTAGCTCTAAAGTACAGTCCCAAGACACAATGGGTTATTATGGGCATTCCCGTAGTCAAAGTCTGGGATACTAAATCTTTGGCCTGATGATGGGGGAAGAGAAGGTTTTGGCTGGTTCCAAAGAGGAAAAGTCTCATTCCAGAATGACAGCCCCCATAAAACAGAGTGGGGTAGGGGATGTAGGTGGGAGGAAGTCAAGAGTCATAAACACTTCTTTTCATCTTCTGGGCAGTACCTACTATTTTGCAAACTTTGTAAACTGGAGTGAGGGGAAGCAACTCTTCCTCAAGAAAGCATCTAGACTCAGTGTTGCTGGGTACAAACACTCCAGTTCACCACCACCACCCTTAATTAGAGAGTTGCTTTGGATTGAGGTCTCCCCTGGATGGGCTAATTACAAGACAGCATTTCCTTCTTAAGTAGAGGCAACCTCAATGCTGTCCTTTTTTCCTGGACTTCAAAACAATTGTCAGTGGGAGACCTTACCTGACAGGCCTCTAACAGGCTCTTCATTTGGAAGGGGAAGGTAAAGAGTCTTTCACATTAGACTCCTGATGCTCTGATCACCAGTGGAATGCCCATTCTTTGGGTCACTCAAAGTCTCCATCCATGTCAGTCTCCTCAGCACTCACCTCTGTCTCCTGCCCTGTCTCTCTTCTTCATAGCCTTTCATCCACAAGAAAGGACCATAAAATACGTGGCAATGAGTACAAAATGATCACAATGGATAACAACCATGGCAAATCTGTGAAGCAGATGACAATCTCAAATGTACACGCAGAGCATGTTTTATGTGGTTCTTTCTGGAAAGACAGAGTTCCCCAATCTCAAATGCTCTGCTCATTGTAATTTTTAACAAATGGGTTTCTTGGAATAGAAGGAAAAAATGCTATGCATAGAAATTCAGGAGACTCAAGTTCTAACTTGAGATCTATCAAGTAGGAAGACTCCAGACAATGTAATTTTGAGTCTCCTTGTGGAAAAAAGACTCCAATGGAGGAACAGCTTCTAGTCACTGGATTAAGGTCTAGAGATAGTGTCTAAGTTCATTGTCCTTGAGTTGGGTTGGGGGGAAAGGAATCAAATTCCATAACTGGAAGCTAATCTTATGTGTCAATGAGTGGACAAAATCAAGAGTGACTAAAGAATGGGTATCTGTCCTGTACCTCTTCTTTGTTTAAGAAGCACAAAGGAAGCGCTCAATAAATGATGAATGATTGATTCAGTCCTCATCCCCTTTAGTCCAGCTATTTTCAAAGGATATGCTTCAATTGCATGGAAATCACCCTCGTAAACAAATGCCCATATTCCACTCCCCCATAGGGTATCCATGGCAAATAATAATGCTATACTGTAAATTTTTTTTAAAAGTTTGAGATTTGTTGCTATAGATCATGGCAAAGATATAGCTGATAATACAAGGTGGTGGAAGGAAGGAATGTAACTCTATAAAAAACATGGTTTTCAAAGTTGGGAAGACAAAGGTCTTAGGGACAGCCAAGTGGCACAGTGGATAGAATGATGGACTTGGAATCAGGAAGACCTGAGTTTGAATCTTTTCTCCAACGAAAGGTAGGAGGAGAACCAGGAGAGAATAGTGCTTTGAAAAGCTACAAAGAAGAGAATATCGAGGAGGCGACAGTCAAAGTCTGCAGAGGGGTCAAGGAGAATGCTCGTTGGCGACTCTGGAGAGATCAGTTTTAATGATAAGGTCAGATATGGTCAGAAACTAGATTGTAAAAGGTTAAGAAGAGAGTGAGAGAAGAGAAAGTGGAGCAATCTATTGATGGCCTTTTTGAGGAGTTTAGCTTCACAGGGCAGAAGAGATATAGGATAATAGCTGGGATAGAAGGCTCAAGTGATAGGTTTTTTCAGGATAAGGGAGACATGGTTGTGTTTGTAGGCAGTAGGAAATAAGCCCATAAACAGGGAGAGATTAAAAATAAGTGATAAACCGTGGGTAATAGAGGGGGAATCTTTTGGAAAAGATGCGATGGAAAGGGATAGCTTGTGCAGGTAGAGAGGTCAACCTTGGTAAGGAGTAAGGCCACCTGTTCTTATGAGACAGGGTGAAAGAGGAGATAGTGGTAGAAGGCTTCTGAGTGATATGAGATGAGGAAGGGAAGAGAAAAGGTAGCTCATGACAAATGGACTCAATGTGTTTTGGTAAAATGTGAGGCAAGGTTCTCAGCAGAAAGGGTAGGGGAAAGAGGAGTCATGGGAGATCTGAGGAAGGATGAAAAGGTTTTCAAGAGCTGCTGTGAAGAGAGGAACAGTGGCTAGATAAGGGAGGTATAGTAGGATTGCCTGGCAGGAGTGAGGACCCAGTTGAAGTTGAAATTTGTAGTGGGTCCAGTCAGAAGAGTTACACAATTTTTCCCACCTATGTTTAGCAGCACATGTATAGGGAAGAAGGTGGAAGATGATGGAATTGATGCAAAACTGGGGCTTGGGAGGGAGCACTTAGCTAAATCGAATAGTAAGCGACTAAAGTCAGATCTGAACTTGGGTCTTCCTGACTCTAGCTTTAGTGTTCTATCTACTGCACCACCTGGATGCCTCTGCAAAGGAGAAGAGGATTGCTCAGGTGTGCAGTGGAGAGCCCTCACCTCTCATAGAAGGAAAGAAAAAGGAATGAACAAAGGAAGGAAGGAAGAAAGGGAGGGAGAAAGTCAGGAAGGAAGAGAGGGAGGGAGAGAGGAAGGAAAGAAGGAAGGAAGGGAGGGAGGAAGAAAGAAAGGAAGGAAGGAAGGAAGGAAGGAAGGAAGGAAGGAAGGAAGGAAGGAAGAAAGGAAGGAAGGAAGGGAGGGAGAGAGGAAGGAAGGAAGGGAGGGAGGGAGGGAGGAAGAAAGAAAGAAAGAAAGGAAGGAAGGAAGGGAGGAAGGGAGGGAGGGAAAGAGGAAGGAAGGAAGGAAGGAAGGAAGGAAGGAAGGAAGGAAGTAAGGAGGTACGGAGGGAGGAAGGAAGGGAGGAAGGTAGGGAGGGAGGAAGGAAGGAAGGAAGGAAAGAAGGGAGGGAGGGAAGGAAGGGAGGGAGGGAAGGGAGGGAAGAAGGAAGATGTATGCATGTATGGATGGAAGAATGAATCAATGAGTTGATTAATTAATTTTAAAAAAAACATTTATTGCACTTAGCCAGATGGTCTTCTTCAAGTAAATCAATCTGTATATATTTAATTTGATGCCCAGGCTTTTCTGAATGAGTATATACTATAAAAGTGATATTTTAAACAATATTCTAGTCTAGTGCTTTGAAAATATGAATTAATAATTAACAATGAACATCTATTCAGTACCTACTATACAAGGTATTCTAAAAATTTTAGTGCAGTTTTAAGCCATTAAATCTTAAATTGTCTATGTGCCAGGCACTGCATGACATGCTTTTATAGTTTCTGAATAACAGATGTCAAAATAAAGTAACTTTGAAACACTTAGGAAGGACAAAAAGTTTAAATACCTTTCTGACCAATGAACTCACTTTTGCTCCTTTACTTCAATTCCAGTCAACAAACACTATATTTACTATGTATGCAAGACATTAGGCTAGTCACCAGGGATAGAAAAGCAAAAACATCTGGGGTGATACTTTGGGAATCATCTGCTCTTAAAATATTTCTGTAAAACCTGTCTGATTCAATCCAATCATTAGGAATACTAGTCTGAATTAGAGAAAAATGTTAATTAAGGAATATTTTAAAATAAATGAAGCTTTTCTCAGGACAGAGGGAACAGGGTGAGTTGAATAAAATCAAATTAAGGGATGGCAGAGGAATATATTGAGAGAGGGAGAAAGGGAGAGATAGAATGGGGTAAATTATCTCACATAAAAGTGGCAAGAACAAGCACTTCTATAAGAAGGGAAGAGGAGGCAGGTGAGGGGGAATGAGTGAATCTTACTCTCATCATATTTGACTTGAGGAGGGAATAAAATACACAGTCAATTGGGTATCTTACCCCACAGGAAAGTAGAGGGAGGGGGATAAAAAAGAGGGGATAATAGAAGGGAGGGCAGATGGGGGAGGAGGTAATCAAAAGCAAACACTTCTGAAAAGGGATAGGGTCAAGGGAGAAAATTGAATAAAGGGGGACAGGATAGGATGGAGGGAAATATAGTTAGTCTTTCACAACATGACTGTTATGGAAGTGTTTTGCATAATGACACATGTGTGGCCCATGTTGAACTGCTTGCCTTCTTAAGGAGGGTGGGTGGGAAGGGAAGAGGGGAGAGAATTTTTGCAACTGGGAAGTAAGATATACAGGCAATGGGGCATAGAAATCTATCTTTCCCTACAAAAAAGTAAGGGGAAAGGGGATGGGGGGGAGTGGGGTGACAGAAGGGAGAGCTGACTGGGGAATAGGGCAATCAGAATATATGCCATCTTGGAGTGGGGGGGAGGGTAGAAATAGGGAGAAAATTTGTAACTCAAAATCTTGTGGAAATCAATCCTGAAAACTAAAAAATATTAAATAATAAAATATGGAATTTTAAAAAAAACTTGATTTCAGAGAAGATGTGGGGAAATTGGAACGCTATTGCATTGTTGGTGGAGTTGTGAACTGATCCAACCAATCTGGAGAGCAATTTGGAACTATGCCCAAAGGGCTATAAAATTGTGCATACCCTTTGACCCAGCAATATCACTTCTAGGGCTGTATTCCAAAGAGATCATACAAGTAGGAAAAGGACCCATGGGTACAAAAATATTTATAGCAACTCTTTTTGTGGTGGCAAAGAATGGGAAATTGAGGGGACATCTATCAGTTGGGGAATGGTTAAACCAGTTATGATATATGAATGTAATTGACTACTATTGTTCTATAAGAAATGAGGAGCAAACAGATTTCATTATAACCTGGAAAGACTTATATGATCTGATGCTGAGTGAGGGGAGCAGAACCAGGAGAACATTATATATGACTACAGACACGTGGTATCTATGATGACTAACTTTGATAGACTTGGCTCTTTTCAACAATGCAAGGTTCTAAGACAACTCCAAAAGACTGATGACGGAAAAAACAGTCTACATCCAGGGAAAGAATTATGGAGTCTGAATGCCAATTGAAGCAAACTATTTGCTCTCTCTCTCTCTCTCTCTCTCTCTCTCTCTCTCTCTCTCTCTCTCTCTTTCTCCTCCTTTGGTTTTGTTTCTCCTTTCTCATTGGTTCATTCCATTGGTTATAATTCTTCTTTGCAACTTGACTATTGTCAAAATAAGTTTAATGTGAAAGTATATGTGGAACCTATATCAAATTACATGCCATCTTGGGAGGGGATGGGGGGAGGAGAGGGACAGGGAAAAAAGTTGGATCTCAAAAACTTGTGGAACTGAGTGTTATAAACTAAAAATAAAAAATAAAGAAAAAAAAAGACTTGATTTCAAATCTGGCCTTAGACACTTACCAACCTATGTGACCCTGGGCAAGGCAATTAACCTCAGTCTGCCTCAGTTTCCTCAACTGTAAAATGAGGATAATAATAGCAACTACCTCTCACACTTAGCAGAGTGCCTGGTGTTTAGCAGGAGTTTAATAGATGTATATTCTCTTCCCTTCCCCTTATCCCCCTACCTCTCCATTAGATTATGAGCTCCTCAAAGGCAGAGACAGTCTGATGCCTTTCCTTACATCTCCAGTGCTCAGTACAGTGACTGGCATATAACAGTCAGTTATTTATTGACTGACTAATGGATGGAATGATAATAATAAGTATTATTATATATTATATTTTATATTATTATATTATAACATATCGTATTATCTAATATCATTAGATATTATAAAGTAATTATAATAACATGTTATTTGGTCATAATTCTTCTCCACAACCTGACTAGTGTATAAATTAATTCAATGCCAAGTTATAAATGGTAGTTATATGAGATTCCATGCCATCTTGGGGAGGGGGGAGGGAGGGGAGAAAATCTGGAACTCAAAATTATGTAGAACCATGTGTGGTAAACTAAAAATAAAAAATATTAAAAAAATAACATGTTATTTTATAATATATTATTATCGTTTATCATTGTATGTTGTATAGTAATATAGTATAGTAGTACTATAGTTCTATAGTAAATAGTAATTGTAAGATAATTATATTATAATATATTATAAGTATTATTATTATTATATCTCTTTAATACAGCACTTTAAGGTTTTCAAAGCACTTTCCATATTTCATCTCATCTGATCTTCACAACAGGGTTGCAATAAAGTAGGTGCTAATATCATTCCCATCTTACAGATGGTGAAAGTGAGGCTGAGAGCGTTCAGATGACTATGCCCAAGGTCGTACTGTTAGTATCTGAGGAAGGATTCAGGCTCAGTTCTTCCTGACTCCCAGTCCAGCACTCTATCCACTAGTCAAGAGTAGCTTCTTCCTTCTGTCACACGTGTAAAACTGCAAATTGGTTGTACTAACAATTCAAATACTCTTCGTAGAAAGATAGGGTATAAGACACCATTGACTTGATGTAAGCTAAGACTCTTGGGCTCTGTCAGATATGCCTGCTTAACCTTACCCGTGGCCTCAGTTCCAGCCAGGGACCGGGAAAATAGAAGGATCCCCTAATTCAGAAGACTTCAGACTGGCATCAAAGTAGTTTCCATGCTGGTGGCCCTCTACTTATTGCCCAGTTATTCTGCAGCTAGGTCTTAAACCCCTTTGCCCTGACATAGGCACTGTACCCTGACAGTCAGTCTGTATGGCTCCGAGTCCCAAGCCTGTGTCTCACAAGTGACTAGCCTAGACTCTTAATCTCAGTCTCTATGGTCTGATAGCCCCTGCTTGGGACACTTATTTTCTTTCCCTGCCTTTCAAACCAATTCCATTCAGTGTTTTTTTTTTTAATATATTAAGTCCCTACTACATATAGCGTTTCCCCACCAACAGAATCCCCCAAAGATGGAAAAACAAAAGATAGCTTCTTCTTTAGACCCTATGCCTTGTTGTCTATGTTACTTTAGTTCCACCTTGAGGAAGCAGCATAGTATAGATCATTTCTTTTTTTTTCTTCTTAACCCACAATAACTCCAGGGCAGTGTTTGGCTTTCTATGCTCGTTCCTCCACTGAGATGGGGTAGGATTGCTCTGGTTCAGGTCAAGTCAGTTGATATTTATTAAGCTTCCACTGTACACCAGGCACTGTGCTAAGTGTTGAAGATGTAAAAAGAGGCAAAGGACAGGCTCTGCTCTCAAAGACCTCACAGTCTGATGGGGGAGACCACTATGTACAAACAACTAACCACAAGCAACTGTGCCCAAGCAACCGTGCACAAGCAAGTGTTCACAAGCAAGAGATAGGATAAATTAGAGAATCCATGGAATATAGGCATTAACATTAAGGAGAATCAGGGAATGCTTCTTGTAGAAGGTAATACTTCAGCTGAGACTTGAAGGAAGCCAGGAGGGGGAGTTGAGGTGGGGGAGAATTCCAGGCATGTTGGACAGCCAGAGAAAATGCTTGGATTCTGGAAATGGAGAGTCATTCAAGGAACAGCCCAGGGACCAGTGTCACTGGATTGAAGGGTGGGGGGAGAGGGAGTAAGGTATAAGAGAATGAAAAGGTAGAAAGGGGGCAGTTATGGAGGCTTTATAAGCCTAACAGAGGATTTCATATTTGATCCATAGAGGTAGAGAGCCAACAGAGTTTATTGAATGGAGGGTGACATGGTCAGACTTTAGGAAGATCAATTTGACAGCTGAATGGAAGATGAATTAGATTGGGGAAAGACTTGTGGGAGGGAAACCCAAAAGCAGATTATTGTGATAGCCCAGGCGTGAAGTATTAAGGGCCTGTGCCATGATGGTGCCAGTCCCAGAGGAGAGAGGGGGACATATGTGAGAGATATTCTGAAGGTGGAAGGTGCCGCAGATGTTGGATATAGGGGGTGAGAGAGAATGGAGAATGAAGGTTGATACCCACATTGCTAGCCTGACTGACTGGGAGGAATAGTGCTACCTCCAACAGTAGCAGGGAAATTGGGAACACAGGAGGGTTTGGGGGGAAAGATAACAAGTTCAATTTGAGGCATGTTATGTTTAAGATGTCTATAGGACATCCAGTTCTAGATGCCTAATGGGCAGTTGGAGATGCAAGAAAAGTCAGCAGAGAGGTTAGAGCTGGACAAATAAATCTGAGAATCATCTTCATAGAGATGATAGTTGAGTCCATGGGCAATGATAAGATTTTAATAACTATCCATTCAGGCCAAAACTCATTGGGCAAATTGACATCATTTGTCAAGCTTCATCAGAGAAGCCACAGAAACTGCTGAGGTGTTGGGGAAGGGGGAGGACAGTACAGTACAGTTCCCTGAAGCAAGAAGGAGGGTGTCAGCATGGTTAGGTGGAAAGAAAATTGAATTTGGAGCCAGATGATCTGGGTTCTACTCCTAACTCTGCCATTATAAGATGGGTGACCTTGGGCAAGTCACTTAACATCTCTAGGCTCCAGTTTCCTCATGTATAAAATAAGAAAATTGGGCTAGAGGGCCTCTGAAGTCCTTTTTAGCCATGACCTTGAGAATATCGGACTGTGAAGTCATCTTCTCTGTCTAAAAGAGGCAGAAAACAGAGACACTATCTCTAAGAGTGTTGAGACCAACTGAGAGAGAAGAATGGGATTTATTCTCAACTTATGGGGAAATTTTTTTGCATGAGCCCAGAAGTCACTTAGCTTGAGTCGCAGTTATACCGAAGGAGAGAATTTATCCCTACTACAATCCCTACTACAGAAGATACTTCTCTTGTAGCAAAAATGCTAGCAATATCACCTGTAGGGAGGTATAGAGAATTGCAGGCATCATTGCCTAGAAACAGCTTGGCACAGAGCAGTCAGAAGACAGCTGGAGTCCTGATCAATAGTCCCTCCAGGGAGCTGCACGGAGCTTCAGGAAGCATGGCAAGGGGTGCCATCTACTGGGAGCTCGAGGAAAGCAATCCACTCAATTTTGGAACTCTGGCCCTAGGGCTCAATTGTCTTGATTGGTGTGTAAATGCAAACTCCCCAAACCTACTCAGGCCATGCTTCACAATCCATTCTGCCATCCACCCAGATCCCCACACTTCTTGCTTTCCATCTCCCCCCTTCCTAATTTCTATTTCTTATTTCAGACTCAGTCATCAAAATAACATCTCCATTCCTTTCTAAAAGGGGCATGTCAGTCAACTGCTCTGTCAAAAGACTCACTGTCCTTGGGACTTTCCAGACTAAATTGTTCTTCCTTGACATGACTCCCTGATGTGTATTATTTCCCACTATTACAGAGCAAGCTCCACGAAAGCAAGGACTGTCTCTCGTGTGTGTGTGTGTGTGTGTGTGTGTGTGTGTGTGTGTGTGTAACCAGCACTTGTCACAGTGCTGGGCACATAGTACATGCTTAATAAATGTTTACTGACTGACTATAAAAATATATAGTAGAGATGTACCAAATGGTCCATATTATCCCTTTTAGTTGATGTGTTTATTTCAAGGCTACTTTATAATAATCTTTAAAGAACCTTCTAGTTCTAAATACTGTAAGTCTATGGTATCTTCATTCAGGCTAAGAGGTGAAGATTACATCAAACACCTCCTTTCCATGCATTATATAATTCACAGCACTCTTGTTTGAGTGTGTGTGTGTGTGTGTGTGTGTGTGTGTGTGTGTGTGTGAAAACCAAATCTCCTTCTGCATAGCCCACCATCATTTTTCATGACTGAATCTAGAAGGCAACAAGACCTCCTCTCCCTGTGCTCCTTGCTCAGAAAGGCACTGAGTTGAGCTATAAAGAGTCATTTGAGCAAAGGGTTGATGTTCCTATATAGATTTATGAACCATGAAAGAAGACATGGAGGAAACCAGCCAAAATGATGGACTAGAAGGAAGCAATGCAGCCCCCCACAACTATTCCAACACGAATCTTAAATGAGTGCTGGACTGAGTTGTGATTGGGGAATCAAAGAAGAAACTGTCGTAGGCCATCTTTCCAGGCCAAGGTCACAAATTCAACCTATAAGCAAGTGACCAGAGCATGAATTGTAGAGCAGGGACAGGATTAGGATCACAGCCTCGGTGCCCAGAGCTCCAAGGTAGGTCAGTAATGCAGGATTACCCAGAGGTGCCCGATGACTCAGCCTCAGTCAGGACCAGCCTCTCAGAAGAGAGGGTACAGAGAGTGTGAGGTTTGGGGGTTCACTCAGAGTAAACTGTCAATAAGCAATTATAAGGTTCCTTCTATGTGCCAGGTACTGTGCTAAGCACTGTGGGGATACAAAGAAAGGCAAAAGACAATTCCTGCCCCACGACCTCATAAGCTAATGGGGAAGATAACAAGCAAGTGAATATATATAAACAAGGGCTATACAAGATAAATAGGAAATTATTAGCAGAGGAAAAGCGGGCGTAGTCCTCCCCTCCCCTAGACAGCTAAGGATTAGGGTGGGTCTCTGAGAGGAGCCAGAAACACACACTCATGTCCAAGGCCTTCCACTAAGGCTGGATTGCCCAGAGCAGATTGCTGGTAGAATGCCAAATAACAATAACAAAAAAGACAAAAGTCATTCTGAGGCCAGGGATGCCCAAGACACAAACTTAGAAAAGGAGAATGATTCCAAAGTGCCTATGAACATAGCCTCAGAGAAGAATACAGCTTGTCCATAAGATCGCTTAAAATTCCTAAAAGAAATGATACAAGTTTTTTAATGAGTTAAAATAATGCTATAAATGAAATGGGAGCTAGGAAGAAAAGAGTTGGAAAGAGAATGAATAGCTTAGCGCTAGAGGTTCAATGCCTTATCCAGATAACAGACACCCTAGGAATGAAAGTGAACCAGACAAACATTAATTACCACATGAATCAATAAGAAATATTAAAACAAAATCAAGACTGAAAAAAATGGAAGAAAATGGAAGGTATCAGATAGCAAAAACAACTGACCTAGAAAATGGAATAAATAGAAAATGGGGTAAAGCTAGTGATCTAAAAGGACTACATAAGACTTTATTAGGATGAAGTACTTACATTCTGATGGAGGGAGTGGGGTAATTGAAGCATCTCCTAAGAACTGTAATGTCTACAAGGGTCATAGGGGGAGTCAAATAAGATAGAGGGCCTGAGAATGGTTTTTGTTATGTTGTAATGATCTAAATCTAAAAGGAAGAAAGGAAATGGAAGAAGAAAAAAAAAGAGAGAGATTCATTGGACCACCTTCGAGTCATGACCAAACAAACTGATAGATAGATAGATAGACACATGAATGGATGGATGGATGGATGGATGAATAAAAGGAGCCAGGGCACTGTACAAGAGACCATGAAAGAAAACTGACCTACCTCTTAGAATCAGAGGCTTATAAAGGGTTTTAAAAGCCAAACAGAAGAGTTTTGATGTTTATTGACTAGGGAGGGGACATGGTTAGATCTGCTTTTGGGTGGAGACCAATTTGATAGCTCAGTGGAGGATGAACTTGAGTGGGGAGAGCTTGAGACAAGGACACCAACCAGCAGATTATTACAAAAGGTGATGAAGGCCTGCACTCTGGCCGTGACAGTTCCAGAGCAGGGAAGGGGGAGTGAATGAGAAATGTGGTGAAGGTGGAAAGGGCAGCACATGGCAACTAATTAGATATAAGGTAGGGGAGGGGAGGTGAGAGAGACTGAGGAATCAAGAATGACACCTAGACTATGACTCAGGGTGACTGGGAGGAAGGTGGTCCTCTCAATAATTGGGAAGTTAAGGAAGGAGGGAGGGTTTGGGGAGGGGAGGAGAATGATAATGTATTCAGCCTTGGACATATTGAGTTTAAGATGCCTGTAAAGTGGAGAGCCTGAAATATGATATTCCAAAAGGCACAGGATATAGGCTTACTTCCAAGAATAACTTACTAAGCAAAATTAAGTATAATCCTACAGGGGAAAAATGAATCTTTAGTGAAATTCCTGATGAAAAGGCCAGAGCTGAATAGAAACTTTGAGATATGATCATGAAAGCAAAAAGAAACATTAAAAAAATAATTGTGTGCTAGCGATCAGAAAAGAATTTATAAGGATGAAGTGCTTGCATTCAGATGGAGGGTGTGGGATGATTGAAGGATCGCCTAAGAACTATATAATGTCATCGAGGGTCACAGAGGAAGTCAAATAAGATGGAGGTACTGGGAGTGATTTTTGTCATGTTGTGATGATCCAAAAGGAAAGGGAAGGGGGAAAAAGACATAAGGAACAAAAGGGGAAGAATGAAGGGGGACTTATTTTCTCACGTTACTGGGGAGTACAACCAGAAATCTGTATAAACAAGGAAGGGGTTGGGGGAGGTTTAACATTTGAATTTTGAACTGATGTAGAGTAAAGTGAGCAGAACCAGGAGAACAATTTTTACCCTTACAGTGGCATTATAAAAACGAACAATTTTGAAAGAATTAAAATTCCCATTAGTACAATGATCAACCGTGTTTACAGTGGACCAATGATTTAGAATTCTACTTCCTGACAGAAGATGATAGATAAGAAATGCAAAATGAGACCTTTAAATTTATTTTTTTAAGGAAAGCATGATGCTGCCAGGAGGTTAAAATGACTTACAAAACACTTTGTTGACTTCAAGGACCTTATTTTGGAGAACTTCTTAGGTATTGCGATCAAGTTTATGAATTAAGAGCTTATAGGTAGCACTTGGATTAATCGTCACTCATCATAGCAGCTAACATTTAATAAATGCTTGGTGATTAATTACTTGATTAATTGACCTTTAATACAAATTCTCCCCTTATTTCTTCAACTGTTCACCTAGAATATGCAGAACTCATGTCTAAGGTCAGGAAAGATAATCATTGATTCACAGAATCTTAGGGTTGGAAGAGAAGTACCTCAGAAGCCATCTAGTCCAACCCATATGTGAATAAGAAACTCTTCAAAATCTTCAACAAGTGGTCATATGGATTTTCCTTGGATACCTCCAGTGTAAAGGGACTCACTACTTCCTGAGGCATTCCATTCAATTTGCAGATTGGTCCAATCATAGGAAGTTTTTCCTTATACGCCACCCCCTTGGGGAATACGATGGAGTAGTCATTCCCCATTTTCCCTTTCACCAGGCTTTTCTTGTGATCTATGAGGATTCTTTTAATTGGCTTCAAAATCAGAACTTGGTGATAAGAATCAACATTTCATAATGAACCCTCCACTCAGCTGAAGGTCATAAAGCTGTGAGCTCGCGCAGACAGAATGTGGTATTCTCTTACACTTTTATGGGCCCTATCAGTATTTCTAGGCCCTCGTTAGTTATTTATTATTTTATATCAATCAATCAACAAGCATTAATTAAATGCCCACTATGTGTCAGACATAGTGCTAGGACCTATAAATAATAATGATCATAACATTTATATTGTACCTCAAGGGTTGCAATGTGCCTTATATGTATTACCTTATTTCAGCCTCACAACAACCCTGTGAAGTAGATGTGAATATTATTTCCACTTTACAAACGAGGAAACTAAGTTTGAGAGAGGTGAGTGACTGATCCAGGGTCACCTAGCTAGTAAGCATCTGAGGCAGGATCATACAAATACAAAGAATAAAACAAATCTTATCCTCAAGAAGTTCACATTCTTTTCATTTAATTTTTTCAATAAAAAATCTATTTTCTCTCCCTCCTACCTCCCCCATCAAGGAAAAGAAAGAAAAACAAAATCCCTGTAATAAATATGCGTATTCAAACAAAAAAAAAAACCTTCCACATTGTCTCTGTCTAAAAACCATATATCTCAGTCTGTAACCTGAGTCCATCAGCTCCCTGTCTTGAGATGGGTACAGGAGTTTATATTCTATGATAAGATCCTTAATACCTAGAAATGTGAATTCTCAGGGCTGATAAAGTTTTACTCTTGGCCCACTGTCTATGTTGTTCATCTCTCTCATAGAGTCGCCTTCTTGGTCTTTTTGGAGGGTTGGGGCTGGGGATTGTTTTTTTGTTTTGTTTTGTTTCGTGGGATTTTTAATTTTTATTATTTTGGAGTTCTTTCCTATCACCAGTTTTTGAAGAAAATGGTCTTTCAGGCCAAGTATGGATACCACTATGTAAACAGCCATAAAAGCTGTTCCTTCATTAGGAGTGTTGAGTCTTTAATTACAAGAGAATTTTCTGGGTTTAGAAATATAACTTTCCCTCCGAGCCAAGCCATAAACTTGGGTTATAATTAAAGACTCAACTCCACTAATGGTGGGACAACTTTTATAGCTAAAACCATGACACACATGGCTCTGAGTCCATAACTTTGTTTTCAAAGGGGTCAACACTGAGTCTTCTCACTGCTTTCTACTGCAAAGATGTGCCTCCATACATTCACAACTACACATACATACAGAGAGAGGGAGAGAGAGGGAGGAGAGAGAGATTCATGCACAAAATGAAGAAAAATGAACGAGTGGTTTAAATGGGCTTCATCAGGATGTTTGCAACCACTATAATTTTTATATAAACCATCTGTGAGCTATCTAGAGAACAAAATCCACTTTGAGATGAATCAGTCTTAAATATATCGAATGTACAGGCTACTTTCACAGCTTCCATCAGCCTGGTAAGTTTATTGGGTCCAGGGAACATTTCACTACTTAAATGTTTTTATTTTGAACTGGGTCAATAAAATTGCAGAAATAGGTCCCTTATGCTAAAAAAAAATGTGGGTTATAAACCTTTAAGAGACCAGTCAAGCCACCAAGTTTATTTCATTACTCAGAGTACTGGGGTATAGTTGATAAGGGATTTGGGCTCGCTCAAGAAGACCCCAGATCACACATTGTCTGTGATACTAACTGTGTGACCCTTGTCTTCTCTGCTTCCCCACTTTTCTAATCAGTAAAATGGGGATACCAATTACCGTAATACCTACCTCATTGATTTGGAGGACCAAAGGGATAATTGACATAAAGCACTTTATAAAGCAACAAACATGAACTTGGACAGACTTTGAGAGATAGTGGAGGACAGAAAGGTGTGCTATGGTCCATGGAGTCACAAAGAATCAGACATGACTGAACAACTTAACAGCAAAAATCTATTTGCAATAATAATAACAGACTTGTGGTCACAATGCTACATCGATGATCCTAAATCTGATATTATTAAGCTTTAATAGTTTTAAGTTGCCCTAAGACTTTGGGACAATCTACATCAATGACTGTAAGTCTGTTATTATTATTCCAAATAGATCAATTAAAGTTCTTTATCTTGGTCAGCTTCTATTCTGAGACACAACTAATCAATGGCTCAAACTTCTAAGGATCCTATTTAAAATGCAACCTGGAAACATTCAAATGTTCTTCAGAAAGGATAGCCAGTAATTTCAAGCACATTTGAAGTACTGTCCTTTCTTTTCCCCCTTCTAGTAGTTAGAGAAGGATTCATACCCTCTTACGATGTCAGAGACAAAAGGATTCTTAGAAATCTCCTAGTCCATTTCCGGGAAATGACAAGTTTTCAAATTCAAAATTAACATGGCATAATGGAAATGGAATTGGGCAGACTAAATTAGGACCACTGACTATGGTCATTGGAATGCGGGCTCTCTGTGTCACTTTGAGTGGTTGTAAAATGAGGACACTTGATCAATTTCTCCCAATTAAATTCTTCCAATTACAATCCTATATTTAGAGGCAAATACCACTCCGAATGAGGTAATCCAGCATCTGCACTAGAGACAGGAAAAAGAAAACACAAAATGTGTGCATAAGATGCTTGGCACAGTGCCTGGCAAATAGTACGTATTTAATAAATGCTTATTGAATGAATGAATGAATGAATGAAAAAGATTTATTTGTAAGGGTTCTTAACCTGAGATCTATGAACTTGTTTTGGAAATATATTAATAATTATATTTTCAGATAATTGGTTTACTTTGTAGTATTCTGTATTTTATTTATTTAAAAATATTGTTCTGGGGGCAGCTAGGTGGCACAGTGAGTAGAGCACCAGCCCTGGAGTCAGGAGGACCTGAGTTCAAATCTGAACTCAGACACGACACACTTACTAGCTGTGTGACTTTGGGCAAGTCACTTAACCTCAATTGCACTGCCTTCTCCCCTCCAAAAAAAAATATTATTCTGAGAAGGGGTCCATAAGCTTCCTCAGACAGCCAAAGAAGTTCATGAAACAAAAAAGTTTAAAAGTCCTACATCAGAGATCATTCTTTAGAGCCAGCTGGAAAGGAAAAGGAGGCTCTGTAGTCCTCTAAATCTGGTTCCATAATGGAGTGAGGTGACAGTGCAATAGCTCCTATCAAAAATGGCTTCCAGCTTTCTATTTTGTATAAGAAACAACCCGTCTCTGGGGTGTATTAGAGATGCTTCCATGATGGTGATTGGCAGGGAGTGAAATATCGTCTGATACCTCCAATTCCATATCTATGCTCCAGGATCTTTAAGTGCAGTAACTGGTTGAAAAGGATGTGAGTATGAGACTCCAACTCTTCCTTGTTTATTGGAGTTGGCTAGCCGGGCGCATATGGAGGCTCTTATCTATGATCCATAGCCTAGAAGCTCTGGACAGGGATGTGCTGGTACAGGTTTACCAATTGGTTCTCCAAGGGGGAAAAATGTATGTAGGACACACTTTTAAGTTCAATCTGCATTAACATTTTCTCCACTACTTTCTTAAGCCTAGACAATCAACAAAACAGTAAATCAAGTCCTAACTTGTAGCATTTGCTGATTTCTGAAGCCTAAATGTTCACACTGAAAAAACAACTGATTCTCAAGAGTCCAATTCAAGCTGGCTCCAGCACACCCTGGCCATTGCAGTATTTGGGCTTAAATGGACACAGCTATGAAATTATGATTGGGGAAACAGAGACAGATTTTGAATGGTTTTTTGGGTGAAAGCAAAAGAAAACAGTAAGCAGCTAAAACTATGTAGATAGTCAATATGGGCATGAATCTTCTTGGGGAGTTCTGCATCCTAATTTCTGATCAGTGGAAGGAGAATGGCCGTGGATCCTTCTGTCCTATGAAGATCAAAGGCCTTATCGAAGTGCTTATAACATTTTCTCTCCAGGATTTTTTTTTTAATTTAAATTTATTTATTTAACATATTTGGTTTTCAGCATTGATTTTCACAACAGTTTGAATTACAAATTTTCTCCCCATTTCTACCCTCCCCCCCACTCCAAGATGGCATATATACTGGTTGCCCTGTTCCCCAGTCAGCCCTCCCCTCTATCACCTCCCTCCCCTCTCATCCCCTTTTCCCTTCCTTTCTTGTAGGGCAAGATAAATTTCTATGCCCCATTGCCTGTGTATCTTATTTTTAAGTTGCATGCAAAAACTTTTTTTGTTTTTGAACATCTGATTTTAAAACTTTGAGTTCCAAATTCTCTCCCCTCTTCCCTTCCCACCCACCCTCCCTAAGAAGTCGAGCAATTCAACCTAGGCCACACATGTATCATTACGTATAACCCTTCCACAATACTCATGTTGTGAAAGGCTAACTACATTTTGCTCCTTCCCAACCCATCCCGCTTTATTGAATTTTCTCCCTTGACCCTGTCCCCTTTCCAAAGTGTTTGTTTTGATTACCTCCACCGCCATCTGCCCTCCCCTCCATCATCCCCCCCCTTTTATTTTTTTTATCTTCCTCCCTCTTCTTTCCTGTGGGGTAAGATACCCAACTGAGTGTGTATGGTATTCCCCTCCTCAGGCCAAATCTGATGAGAGCGAGGTTCACTCATTCCCCCCTCACCTGCCCTCTCCCCTCCTCCCACAGAACTGCTTCTTCTTGCCACCTTTATGCGAGATAATCCACCCCATTCTATCTCTCCCTATCTCCCTCTCTCAGTATGTTGCTCTCTCATCCCTTAATTTCATTTTATTTCTTTTAGATATCTTCCCTTCATCTTCAACTCACCCTGTGTCTGCTCTCTCTCTTTTACATATATATATATATATATATATATATATATATGTGTGTATATATATATATAAAAACACACATATATTTACACATACATACACATACACACATATACACATAGATATATACATACATACACATTCACTTGTATATATACATAAACATATATATGTATATATGTATGTATATACATATATATATGCATATTCCCTTCAACTACCCTAATACTGAGGTCTCATGAATCATACACATCATCTTTCCATGTAAGAATGTAAACAAAACAGTTCAACTTTAGTAAGTCCCTTGCAATTTCCGTTTGTTGATTACCTTTTCATGCTTCTCTTGATTCTTGTGTTTGAAAGTCAAATTTTCTATTCAGTTCTGGTCTTTTCACTGAGAAAGCTTGAAAGTCCTCTATTTTATTGAAAATCCATATTTTGCTTTGGAACATGATACTCAGTTTTGCTGGGTAGGTGATTCTAGGTTTTAATCCTAGCTCCATTGACCTCCAGAGTATCGCGTTCCAAGCCCTTCGATCTCTTAATGTAGAAGCTGCCAGATCTTGGGTTATTCTGATTGGGTTTCCACAATACTCAAATTGTTTCTTTCTGGCTGCTTGCAATATTTTCTCCTTGATCTGGGAGCTCTGGAATTTGGCGACAATATTCCTAGGAGATTTCTTTTTGGGATCTATTTGAGGAGGCGATCGATGGATTCTTTCAATTTCTATTTTGCCCTGTGGCTCTAGAATATCAGGGCAGTTCTCCTTGATAATTTCTTGAAAGATGGTATCTAGGCTCTTTTTTTGATCATGGCTTTCAGGTAGTCCAATAATTTTTAAATTATCTCTCCTGAATCTATTTTCCAGGTCAGTGGTTTTTCCAAGGAGATATTTCACATTTTCTTCCATTTTTTCATTCCTTTGGTTCTGTTTTATAATATCCTGATTTCTCATAAAGTCACTAGCTTCCACTTGCTCCAATCTAATTTTTAAAGTAGTATTTTCTTCAGTGGTCTTTTGGACCTCCTTTTCCATTTGGCTAATTCTGCCTTTCAAGGCATTCTTCTCCTCGTTGGCTTTTTAGAGCTCTTTTGCCATTCGAATTAGTCTGTTTTTTAAGGTGTTGTTTTCTTCAGTGTATTTTTCAGTATTTTTTTGGGTCTCCTTTAGCAAGTCATTGACTTGTTTTTCATGGTTTTCTCGCATCCTTCTCATTTCTCTTCCCAATTTTTCCTCTACTTCTCTAACTTGCTTTTCCAAATCCTTTTTGAGTTCTTCTATGGCCTGGGGCCAGTTCATGTTTTTCTTGGAGGCTTTGGTTGTAGGCTCTATGACTTTGTTGTCTTCTTTAGGCTGTATGTTTTGGTCTTCTTTGTCACCAAAGAAAGAATCCAAAGTCTGAGACTGAATCTGGGCGCATTTTTGCTGCCTGGCCATATTCCCAACCAACTAACTTGACCCTTGAGTTTTTCAGTGGGGTATGACTGCTTGTAGACTAACGAGTTCTATGTTCCACGTTTTTGGGGGGAGGTGCCAGCTCTGTCAGACCCGCACTACTCCTTCCCCAAGAACCCCCAGTCCAGACTGGGCTTAGATCTTCAGCAAGCTGTTTCACTCCTGCTCTGATCCGCCACTTAATTCCTCCCACCAGGTGGGCCTGGAGCCGGAAGTAACAACAGCTGTAGCTGCCCCACCTCCGCTGCCCCCGGGGCTGGAAGCCGAACCACGAACTCCTTCCACTCCCGCAGCTTTTCCCACTAATCTTCTCCGCAGTCTTTGGTGTTTGTGGGTCGAGGGGTCTGGTAACTGCCGCAGCTCACATATTCAGGGCGCTAGGGCCCCCTCCGCCCGGCTTCTGGTCTGGATGGTCCACGCCGCTCAGGCTGGGCTCTGCTCCACTCTGTTCCCAGCTCCCAGCTCCGTGTGGAATAGACCTCACCCAGAGACCATCCAGGTTGTCCTGGGCTGGAGCCCTGCTTCCCTCTGCTGTTCTGTGGGTTCTGCCGTTCTAGAATTGGTTCAGAGCTATTTTTTATAGGTTTTTGGAGGGACTTGGGTATGGAGCTCACTCTAGTCCCTGCTTACCAGCTGCCATCTTGGCTCCACCCCCCATTTGAGCCTCTCTCCAGGATTTTACATCTGAATGCTAATTCAGATTCTAGAGAGAAAGAGCAAAAAAACCAAAACAAACAAACAAAAAACCCTTACCATAGGATAGATTTAAAACTGGAATGGGGCTTAGAGGTCCAGGGAGTCCAATTGCACTCATTTTTACTACTACTACTAGTACCACCACTACTACTACCACCACTATTACTACTACTATAGCTACTACCACCATTACTGTTAGTACTATCATAACCACCACTAATAATAATAATAATAATACCGAACCTTTGTTTATCATTTTAAGGTTTGCAAAACTCTTCACATATATTATCTCATTTGTTATTCACAACCCTGTGAGATGGGTGGTATGATTATCCCCATTGCACAGGTGAGGAAACTGAAGAGGTTAAGACTTGTGTGGGGTCACACAGCTAATGTGACTGAGACAGGATTTGAATTCAGATTTCTCATCTACCATTCCAACTCTGTATCCACTGCTTCACCTATCTGCCAAATATACAACTTCTAGAAGTCCAAACAAAGAGGGAAAGGTCTGAATCATTAAGATACTTATGGCTGTATGCACATATATCTTTTCTATACAGAAGTTACCAATTCAATTAAGTTTCCCAGGAAGAGGAAGGATAGCATTTGCAGTAAGGTTATACTAAGAAGCACATATTCTTATGCCCATAAGAAGAGTCAGAGAAACCACAAACCAGACATTATAAAATGAATTGGAGAAGCCAGAGTTTCATTGTCAGTTTACTGACTCATGAGCTTCCTGAGGAATGCCAGGAGTCCTCCAGGGCTGTTTCCATAAGCTCCGGATGGATCCCTCCTACAAACCTATCCAAGGTGACAGGGAAAGGAGTCGCTACTTTCATGATATTTATGGTACGGCTGTATTCCCAACCACTTTCTGTCCAACACCCAAACCAAGAAGGGGGTCAGATGCTTATGGTACAAATACCTGGATAGAATCTTACAGTTATTCTTCATCACATACTGGTATGTCACCTAGGTGGTGGGTGGGGGGAGCAGGGAAGGATGAGCATCCAGGTCAGAGTCTTACCCTCTAACCCAGCAGAGGTGCAATCACTATCTTTTCCTTGAAGCTATCCCCCAAGTGGTGGGAGAAGAGGAGTAGATCTCTGCAAGGGAACACTGCCCATCTCTCTCTTCTTCTCTCAGTTCAATATCCAAGTTCCTGACACTCCCTTTGACACTTAAAAGAAAGGCTTAAGTTAGGGTCTTCTTACCAAATAACAATAAGGTAACTTATTGATGTCTTGATGTAATTTTTATATTTTTGATATAATGTCTTCTTAGCGTTCTCACTGCTCTTCACTAAAAAATAAAATCTCCTCATCTGCCAAATTCTTAAATTCCTTTAACAGGATACAGATTTTTATTCCACAATTAGAAATAAAAGTTTAACTTCTAAACACTTTGCCTAGAGGCAATTCACACTAAAATATGAATTAATGAATAAATAAATAGCATTTATTAAATAAGAGACACTATGCTAAACTCTGGGAATACAAATACAAAAAGGAAGACAGTGTTTATCCTCAAGGAACTTGGTCTAATAGGGAAAGCTAACACATAATGAGGAGTGGTAGCAATGGAGGGATGTTTTGGTCTAGGAAGTCAAAGAGATAATGAATGGAGTCATGTGGCAATTTAATGACGTGTTCCCTTTAGGAATGGTATTATTGATTTTGATTATTGTTCCCAGAGCAAGAGACCCTCTCTTTTTACTGGTCGCCTAAAGACTGGGAGGGAGTTCTTACCTAGCAGCAAGTGAAGTGAAGTGTTTGAGAGGGTGGGGAGAGATCTAAGACCCCTTTTCACCATCTATCTGCAACATGGCTGTGAACACATGGCACCTCTGTGTCTTTTCTCCCTATTGGATTTTGTTCTTCCTGATCTTGGGTCTCAGATCTTAAGTCTTACATCTTAGACCTCAAAATCAAACTTAACAAAAGCATAGATCATAGAGTTCGATGCAAGAACCTCATAGAGATCCAACAAAGACTCAAATGATTCAGGCAGATGACATCTGAGAAAAGAGCTCATGAGTATATGGAGGCAGAATGGGCCACATTCTGACTGTGAGTTTCAAAAGATCGCAAGGGCCATCAGAGGTCTATTGACTACAGGCAGTCGTATAATCTGCCAATGGCTACAGTACAGATGATACTTCTGTACAATCTGTAAAGCTCTACCAATGGCCATAGCTGCTGAGTCCGGGGAGGAATCGACCCTCAGGAGCATTCTGCTTGACCCACCTCAGCAGTGAATCTATGCAGAAAGCCAGTTTACAGTTATCCCTTCCACATTTTGACTTTCTCTGTCGTGGTTTCAACATATCATGGCTAAGCATAAGAAATTAAATGGGAATTTGGGGGAGTTTTGCCAAACTCACAGAAGACATGTGAAGGCCAGAAGACAACATAAAAAAATTTAGAAACTCAGAAATGCATAAGATATACGTGTAGTATTGTTACGGTATCAACATGTTTTATATTTTAATACCATAATAATATGCACATAGTTGTTTATGTGCTGCCCCCAATCCAACCTCATCCTCACCTTGAGATCAGGGACCACATTTCTACCTTTCTTTGTATCTTCAGTGTTAACTACAATGCCTGGCACATAATGATTGTTTAATAAATGCTAGTTGGTTAATTAATCAATGTATTTCATGCTCAATGTACTCACAGCTCTAAATAACAACTTACAAACAAGGGCCATGAACCAAGAATTTCTAGGTCTGGTTCTATATAAATATTCACTTCTGTGCTTTGCCAGTATGACAGTGTAGTCTCATCTGAAAATTGTAACCTTCTAGAATCAATTGTTTCACAAACGTAACATTTTATAAGGAAAGTTGTGAAGTGGGGTACAATTTTATTATATCATGTAAAAGAGCATATATTTACAAAATGTTAGTTATTTTTAATTGTTATTGCTTAGTTATTCAGTTATGTCCGACTCTAAGGGACAGCATCCATGAGGTTTTCTTGGCAAAGATATTGGACTGGTTTGCTACTTCCTTCTCCAGTGTGTCTCTGTTTTATAGATCAGGAACTGATGCAAATAGGGGTTGAGTGACTTAACCAGTGTCACACAGCTAGGAAGTGTCCAGGATTTAAACTCAGATCTTCCTGACTCCAGACCCAGTGCTCTATCTACTGCCCCACTCCACAAAATTATTTCATTTTTAAAAACATTTCAATAAAAAATAATTATTTAGGTAATTAATATTTATCTATTTATAATGTATATTTAAATATTATACAAATATTCCTACATTATTTATAAAAATAATAATAAATAAAATTGTTTTAATTACAAAAATATGAAACATACACATATGTATTTATCCAAAACTATAACTTTTTTTTAATATTTCTAATTGCATCATCCCTTAATTCTCAAATAAATAAGAATTTGTGTTTGCTTCCTTTCTTCCTACTGAGTCTTTATCACAGCACAAAGAATGCATCCTCTGTTTATTGATGTACAGCAAAGCTGACAAACTAATTGAGGGCACTCTGCCCAAAAAACTCCCCAATGCAGGCCTGAATCATATTAAAATGTAATTGGGAAATGCTCAAAAAAATAAGTAAAAATACAATAAAACATAGCTAATGTTAATTGGTGGTTTTCTAAGTCGTTTTATGGTTGAAGGTATCCATTTCTATTTGAGTTTGACGTCTTCCATGTACATAATTCTTGGTCCCTGAGAACTCTAAAGGACATAGCATTGTTTGAAATATATGATTCTTTGAGTGTCTATAGAGATAGTTCAAGCAGTTTTAACTGCTGGCGTGTAGCACAGAGAATAAGACACTCCTGGGAATTTCGTGACTTGAGAAGCCAAAAGCATATCAGCTCCCCAGAGGTGGTTCTCCCCTCAAACTGCAGCATCTGGCCCTTCACAGAGACTCTGGAGCTAGAGCTATAGAAGGTTGGGTAAAAACTCAGGGCTCTACCAGGAGCTCTTCCTCCATCCCTCTCCAAAGCATGTGGCGACCAGCAATGGGACACGTCCTTTGCGTGATGCTGATGGTGTGGAGTTCATTGACTTTGCATGCAAACTGCTTTAACTCATCTGGGCCATCCTCTAGCAGTATATAAACACGGACAGGATGTTGGCAAGGGCTGCAGACCTTGTGGCTCAGACATGAGGCTACACAGCATCTTCTGGAAGGCGGACTGCCTTACAATCCTCTGTCTCCTTTTGCAAGCCTGCTGGAGCCAGAGAGGGTTTGGACAGAAGTGGGGCAGGAGCCAAACAGAACTCTTCCCAGTTTCTCCTTAGGGAACAAAACAGACAGCAGACCAACCCATTGAAGGTGATACCTGTTGTCTTCCCATCCCACCTCTTGGTGATCAGATACAGCCTGAGTCACCCGGTTACAAACATGGGAGAGGATCTTATTACTGGAAGACCAGCGGTGTTCAAGGAAAGATTTGGGGTATAAGTCAATCAGCCCACAAGCATTTATTAATTGCTTACTATGTACTAAGTCAGGTAGCCAGGTGGAACAGTGGACAGAGGCCTGGGCTTGGAATCAGATGAAGACTCTTGAATTCAAATCTGACCACAGACACTTAACTAGCTGTGTGACCCTGGACTAGTCACTTAACCCCATTTGCCTCAATTTCCTCATCTGTAAAATGAGCTGGAAAAGGAAATGGCAAACCGCTTCAGTGTCTTTGCCAAGAAAACCCCAAATGGGGTTATAAAGAATGAGAAATCATTGTATCACAACATGTGCTAAGCTTTGAGTATACAAAAAAAAAAAGGGCAAAAGCTTGGTACCTCTTTCAAAGAGCTCACATTCACATATTCATATTCATATATACATATACAATGTAAATGGAAGGCAACCCCTTGGGAAGGCAGCTAGATAACAGCATCAATAGAATCCTGGAGTTGGAGTCAGGAAGGTCCTCCTTCAGGCACTTACCCATTTAGCCCCTGGGCACGTAGCTAGCTCTCTAAGCCCCACTTTCTACTTTTGCATTATGAGGAAAATAATAGCCTTATCTCTCAGGGTAATTATAAGGATCAAAGGAGATAATACATGTAAAGGCCTTTGTAAACTTTAAAGTGCAAAATAAATGCTAGTTACTTTCTCTGAGAGAAGGGACTGGAAGAAAGGGGGGACCAGGACAGGGCTCTTGCAAAGGAGAGGATCTGAGATAAGTCCTGATGGAAGCCAGGGAAGCCAGGAGGCATTCTGGGAATGGGAAAGGCACTAAGCTTGGAGATGGAGTGTTGTGTTGGAGGGAGAGAAGAAAGACCAAGTGTCACTGGATCTTAGAATCCAGGGAGGGAAGGATAGTGCAACAAAACTGGAAGAGACAAACTTGTCAAAGGCTTTAAATGCCAAAGACCCTGACAACTTGACCCTGAAATAATCATCAAAATAGCTAGTGTTTGTATAATGCTTCCTATGTGTGAGGTGTTAATTTAAGCACTTTATAATTATTATCTCTTTTGGTCCTCACAATAACCCTGGGAGATAGGCGCTATTATTATCCCCATTTTAGGCAAGCAGTGCCTAAGTGACTTGCCCAAAGTCACACATCTAGGAGTGTCTGGATTTGAACTCAGATCTTCCTGCCTACAGGCCCACTGAATCACCAAGCTGCCTCTCTAAGGCAGTTCTCTACCCCTCGAGGTGATAAGGAGCCATTGGAGCATATCAAAGAGGGAGGTCACATTGTAAGATCTTTAGGAAGATTGCTTTCATAGCTAAGTGAAGGATGGAGCGGTGTGGGGAGAACAGCTATAAGACATGAGGCGATGGGGGCCTGCAGTCACATCAGGGGATAAAAGACAGCATTAGGAAGAAAAGCCAAGACAGAACTAATTGAATGTGTGGGGTGAGTGTGAGAGTGGCATCCAGGATGACACAGAGGGCATTAGCCTGGATTACTGAGAGGGCAGTCACATACTAGACAGTAATAAGGAAATCTGGGAAGAAGGGAGGGCTTGGGCAAGGGGCAGGGATAATGAGCTCAGTTCTAGACCTGTTGAGTTGGTGATGCCTATAGAAATTCCAGAGCAAAATGTCCAAGAGACAATCGGTGATGGGAGTGTTCTTCCTTCCTCCCTTCTATAGGGAGGGGAGTACCTAACATAGATATTAGAGCCACAACCCATCCTCAGCAATGTGATTTAGGGACGTCCTGGGAGATCTTTCCCTTCCACCTGCTAGGGTGCTGCCCTTTCCTCCTGTCTGCCTGAAAATTCCCACCATTGGAGTAATAATTTCTTTGAGTTAGAAAACAGATGGTGGGAATTATCTCCAGCAGCCAAGCAGATGCCTTCCCTCACCTAGGAGGGAAGGGGCGGGGCGGGGGGGGAAGGATAGTGGGCCGACTCTCTCATGAACGTGGGTTGGGTTATTTGTCTAGAAGCTTTGATTGGGGTCACTGGGAAAGGTCTGGGGCACTGCCGAGCCCAGCTGCAAAGCCACAGTGGGGATCCTTTAGTATCTCTTTAACTATTTTGCCAGAATTACAGACTTTGATAGTTGGAAGAAAACTCACTGTCCAACCTGCAGGAACCACCTCAGCCATTACCAGCGAGAAGTGATCATTCAGCCTCTGACTGAAGACCTCTGGTCAAGGGGAGTCTGATATTTCTGAAGAAGCCCACCCTACCTTTTGACAGTTCTAATCATTTGGAAGTGCTTTTTGTACCCCTTAAAATCTATTTCTCTGTAACTTCTATCTGCCCCTCTGTGGGCAGCCAAAACCAGTCCAAATCTTCTTCCATGTGCCAGTCCTTCAGATACTTATAGGATTATAGATTTAGACCTTAGAGGTCATTGGGTCCGACTCTATTTTACAGATGAGGAAACCAAGACTGGGGGCAGTTAAGCAACTCTCCCAGAGTCAGATAGCTGGTAAGAGTTCAAGGACAGATTGAATCCCAGGTCTATTTAACTCCAAGTCCAATGCTCCATCCAATACAACATGATGTATCTAGCTACCTTTTCTCTCCAAGACTTCTCTTCTCTTCTTGGCCTAAATACCCCAGTTCCTTCAATCCTATGGCGAAGTTTACAATTCTCTTGCCATGTTGGTGGGCCACCATAGCTTGTCAATGTTCTTCCTAAAATTTGACCCAGAATTGAACACAATAATCTGTGGGTTATTATTTATCATTTATTATATTCAGAAAATATTATTTCATTGCTAAAATCTAACTTTACGTGTGTTGCCCTGACCACAGCAACTCTCCAGGAATGTTGGAGGTGGGTAAGATGAAGTTTGGGCTCCCCCATGTCCTGGATCCACCCCCAAATAATCTCCTTTTGGGGGGTCACACTCAGGTCTTGTTTTGAATCCACTCAAGGTTGTATTTTGAGTCCCCTTGTGTTTTAGCTTCATCCACATGCTAGCAAATGTTTACATTTACTCATGTCCTTTTCAATTGACCTAGCTTTCAAGTCACCCTCTCAGCAAAAGTGCCTAACTGAGGACATGTGGGTTTTCCGCAGGTATGCTTGTCTAAATCCTATATGATGTAAACCTCCAAGAGCCTAGGGAAAGAGAGCCACACCTCCTCTCCTGCATCTTCTCATCTATTAAACAACCTAATAAATTATTTTTTTTCTAAAACCATTTCTGATTTTGCAGTTTGTTCTCACGAACAAGTCCAAATATGTTCTGATAGGAAAGATTATACTGGGATTATCACCCGTCTGTTCTGGCTACTGTTTCTCTATGAGTATAGGCTAAGATCATGTTGGGCAGCAAGATGGTACAGATGCTAGAACACCAGGCCTGACATCGGGAAGATTCAACTTCATGAATTCAAATCTGGCCTCAGACACTAATTAGCTGTGTGACCCTGGCCAAGTCACTTAACCCTGTTTTCCTCAGTTTCCTCATCTGTAAAATGAGCTGGAGAAGGAAATGGCAAACTAGTCCAGTATCTTTTCCAAGAAACCCCCAAATGGGGTCACAAAGAGTCAGGCATGACTGAAAAACGACTGAATAACAAAGATAACATTACCCTTTGGGGGACCACGATATACCTTTGAGCTCCTCTCTTTTATTGATTCTTTCATTTGTTCACTTATTTATTTATTTAAAAATCAGGACTATACTCGGTGCTATAAAAAACCATCTCATTTGCCAAAGTTTTTCAAGGATCTCTGTCTGACAGATGCTCGGAAATCACATTGGCCTGTTAATTCAGCAACCTGGAATGGAGTTAGTCTGGGCCCGATGAAATGAATTTGTTAAAGGTGGTTAGCTGTTCTCTTACATAAGTCTCCTCATGTAGCCTGGGCTTCAATTCCCTTTTAACCATTTTTATTCTGTCCTTGCCAGTCTGAAGACCATTTTCCTTGGAAAAGAAAACAAAAAAAGCGAGCACATTCTCTCTTTGTAACAACAATGTTGCTAGCAGCTGCTATGGGGGTGAAAGACCAGCAACAAGAGCACACAGGAGGGCTGCTAGCACAGATTCTTTGATCTGCTTTTCTAAGAAAAGCAACTTTAAGGGGTTAACAATCTTACTTTAATTAAACATGCATATATCATTCACTTAGTTCAGAAGGGAAAGCCAGCACCCTGAACTTCAGAGCAAATACAAACAGAAATAACAAACAGAAATAATATAAAAAGATCGATGTTTCTGTCCAACCAAATCATGATACATAGTTACCAGAGAAGCACCAATATCTGGATTTTCAAAGGGGGGGGTGGTCCTTTGGCTACCCAGAGCCTCATCACCAACACTCTTTCAATGAGTATGCCCCCTAAGGCAAAATGCCAACCTCAGAGCTCTTATACCCTGTCCAGGGCCCTGAGGGCTCAGAGCCTACTTAGCAAAAAGAGTGTGGGGCCTGGGGACTCACATCTAGTTAGTGAAAGGGTACAGGCCTGCCTTTAATCAGGCCTCCCTTTGTTGGCCCCACCTGAGGTCTACTGAAGGGGTGGGAAGAATCTGTAATTCCTCATTGGCATCACAAAGGTGTGGGACTGCCTCTGATCAGGCCTCCTTTTGTTGGCCCCACCTGAGGACTATTCAACGGGTGGGAAACATCTTTCACTTACTGATTGGCCTTACACTCCTCTACCCATCTTAAACCTCCTCATTCACCTCATTCCTGTTGCTTCACTGATCTTCCTCTTATTTCTATCACAGCTAAAAGAATCACTTTTTGCCAACATTCCTTGACAGCTACGGGTCATTCTGAGCTTTGAGACTCATAAGATCATAGATTAAGAGCTGGAAGGGACTTTGGAGGACAGCTAATCCAACTGTCTCATTTTACAGAGGAGGAAACTGAGACCAACGGAGGTTAAATGACTAATCCAGGCCCCAGAGCTAGTGAGTGCCTGACTCTTGAATCTGGGTCTTCTTGACTTGAGTCTAGCATTCTACCCAGCATTGTACTGTGCTGTCTCTTGACTATTATACAACTATCCACTGTTTTTGCATTCATCCTTAGCTACCTGACCATGTTTCTATCTTTTACATCCAGATTTTTTTAAAATTCAGGTTGGTTGATGAATTCCACGTGCATCATTAGTCTCTTTAGGTAACTGCATCTTTTCCTCCTCATTTAAATAATTTATCTTTATTTATTCAAGCTTTGATTCTTGAGAGATCTCAATCTTCCTTGCACTTACTTTCCCTTTGGAATTTTATGCCATGAGATTCTAACTATTATTTCTCAGAACCCTTTGAAGTATCTCTCCCCAAATCTAAGTACATGTCAAATTATGCCCAGCTTTCCTCTTTCCTTATCATGAGTCCCAATAGGTTCCTTTTTTTTTTCTTTTTTGGAAACCAGTTCTTCCTGATTGATGAGAATCGAGTCCACAATAACTACTTCCCTTCCTTGTTACTTTATCTTTTGTAGAACAAAATTATCTTTAAAGCAAGTTTAAGAATTCATTAGCTATTTCATGCTTCTGGAAGAAAAAGAGAACTCCAACAAAAGTATTGATTATTGAAGTCTTCTATGCCTCTATCCTCATTTTATGATCTATCATCTGAACCTCTTTCTATTTCCTCATATACCCCCATGACAACACGGCTTCCGTTTTTGCCTTCATTAATCTCCACTCAAATATCCCCATCACTTTTCCACCCTCTAGATCCCGAATTTCTTCACATGACTTCCTCTGTTAGGGGATATGTGTTTCTGTCCTATTCTTGAATGCCCTTGAAATAGTAGCCTCATCTTTGTGTACTTTAATCAACCATACCTTGAAATAGATTAGCATTGGGTATGACCAATGGAGAACAGTCAAGGTGAAAGTGATGGAAGCCCTCCAGCTAAAGGAACTCCAGAGGAAGTCCATTAACCGATCATCGATCAACAAATGCCTAATATGTGCTAGGCAGCTGGGGGGGGGGGTGGAGTACTGGACTTGCAGTCAGGAGTTTAAATCCAGACTCAGACACTTACTAGCTATGTGACCCTTGGCAAGTTACTTAACCTCTGCTGCCTCAGTTTCTCCAAGTATAAAATGGGCATAACAGTAGCATCTACATCATAGATATATTTTGGGGACTAAATGAGGTGACATCTGTAAAGTGCTTAGGATGATTCCCAGTACATTGTAACTAAATGCTGTTCTTCCTGTTTCCTTCCTTCTGGGATTTAATACACTCAAAACAATGTCCTCAGAAGGCAAGTCAGACCATCCCTGACCTCAAGAGTTTACATTCTACTGAAGAGATACAGCATTCTCAGATAATCAAATAGAGGATATGTACAAAATAAAGACAGTGATGGAGGCAGGGTGGGGGGAAGGAGTCACTAACAACGTAGGTAATCAGGACAGGTTTTTTAAAAGACTTGAGACTTGAGCTGATCCCTAAATTGAGACAAGGGTTTTAAGAGAGAAACATAAGGAGGGCATGCATTTCAAGCATAAGGAATAGCCTGTACAATGTTATGGAGGTGGGAAATGAAATTTTGTGTGTGGGGCATAGCAACAGTTTGGCTGAAGCCTAGAGTGTTAAGGGAGAGTAATGTGTAATGAGACTGGAAAAGTTTATCTGGAACCAGACCATGACGAATTTTAAATGCCAAACGGACTAGTTAGTATTTTATCTTAAAGCCAATGGGGACCGACTAAAGTTTAAGCAGAGGAATGGCATGGCCCTACTGATTCCCTCATGCCCCGTTTTGCAATACTTCTTTTCATTCAGCTTATGCTTCAATCCTGCTTACAGCTTCCTCTGCTTCCTCTCCAAGACCCATCTTCTTACCCAGTTATTGCTCCTGCTATATTAAGTCCATCATTCTGCCCCCACCCATGTGTGAACCCTCCTGTGTCCTACTCCACTTCCCAAATAGGAAGGACCTAAATCAACACCACGAAACCCACCCAAGCTAGTCCACTATGGGGTGATGGTAGGAGAGAAGTACAATATGTCAGTTCCATCAGAATGCTGAGTGGCGTGATGAGAAGGCGTAAGTGAAGCCTTTTGATCTGTTAATAAAATAGGATGCTATGCAAATTCAAAGTATTATTCTGCCTTTGAGTTAGACCCAAGAAAATCTGAATGAGGGTTGGGAGGATAAGCCTGCTTGGACACAGTTCTTGTGGCTTAAATTGATGGGATGGGACTAGTAAGGAATAGCTCCCCTCTATATACAGAGGACAGAAGCCTTCTATAGTATCAATCTGGCCTATTTAGAACTCCAGAAGCACCATCTAAAAGATGGATTGCTCTAGGGTAAGGCAAAGGGGAAGCCTATTTCCTCTTTTAGCTCCCCCTGGACTTTGGCCCTTTCTAAAGGCATCGCCATCATTCTACCATCTGCCTTTATCTAATCCCAATGAGTCATGGTCCTTTTATTCTTTAATGTCTTATTCCTTTCTTCTTTGTGTCTACATAACATTTATGTAAAGTGATTTGCAAATGCTAAAATGTAATCCAAGTGTGCGTTATTATTTTCAAAGAAATTTTCACAGACTTTGCCTACATTTCTTGTAGAATGTATCTAAGACTCCACATTGGCATTTTAACACAGAGATCTCTGATTCTAGTCCTAGGAGTCTCTCTTCCTAGGAGAGACAAGAGATTTTTTTCATAAGTCAGAGCCTTGTTCCCAAGGTCAGCCTGGAGATTTTCTTTATTATTTAAGATTGGGAAAAAAAGGATAAATCACAAAGAGGGTAGAGGAGAATCTGCTTAAGAATTTATATTCAGTGACACAAAGAGGTGGAATCCATCATTGTTGAATCAGAACAGCCATGCCCTTACCACAGGATTAGAACAGGAAAAGAACACTGGGTTTGTAGTCCTTCTACCTGGTTTAAACTCTGACTCTGCTGCTTACTACCCATGTCACTCTGGGGAAAGCACGTACAATCTCTTTGAGCTACAATTCCCCATTTATAAAGTGATGGGACCAGGCCACATGGCCTCCCAAAGTCCTTGACAGCTCTGAAGTAATGATCCTAAGAACAAGGGATTAAAAAAAATTATGAAAGGAATAATAATAATATATGACCCCTACCTTCTTTTCAGGGATGATGTAATTAGCCTGGTTAATTAGCTAATGAGACAACATCTGCAAAGTGCCTTGGGCTTGAAAGGGAAGGCACTATATAAATACAAGGGATTAGCAGCAATGTTGTCAACAGACGATGATGTGCACATTCCTCTCTCATTTTCCTTGTCATCAAAGCTTATTATCGCCTCCTAGAATCTGTCCTCTGGAGCAAAAGATAGATGTCAGCATGGTGAGAGTATCATTAGCTTGGCAACACCTTGTCATGAATCTGTCACTAACTTCCACAAAATGGAGAAACTAGCGCTGTCAGGAGTCACAATGTTTAGGAGCTGATATCTGGAGGAGCTTTGTCATAGACCTTTAAGTCTAAACGAGGGCCAACCAGAACTCGGAGAGTTCACAAGAATATGAATGACAGGACAATAGCTATGCAGGCAGGTTACCTGCATTATATATCGTGTATGATAAGACTTGAGGGTGAGCTCAAAAGTGAGCCAGTGGTAAGGAAGATGTGAAATAGATGTGGAGTATTCCATGTTGTTCTGTCATTCCAGATGCATCTGACTCCTCGTGACCCCTTTTGGGATTTTCTTGGTGGTTATGCTGGAGTTGTTTGCCATTTCCTTCTCCACCTCATTTTACAGATGAGGAAACTGAGGCAAACAGGTTATGTGACTTGACCAGGGTCACACAGCTAGTAAGTGTTTAAGGCCGGATTTGAGCTCAGATCTTCTTGACTCCAGACCTATCACCCTATCCACCACACGAGCTGCCTGTAATGTTCCATGAGAAAAAGCCCATACAATGTCAAGCAGGTGGAAAATCGAATAGGGGAAAATACAGGGAACAGCAACAGTTGGGCAGAAGCATAGAAAGTGTTAACAAGAACAATCTGTGACGAGCGTTTTCTTTGGCAAGTCACTTGCTTCCCTGGGCTCATTTCTCTTATCTGTAAAAGAAGGGTTTGTAAAACAAGGTCTGGTCCCTAAGGTTCAGTCCATTTCTAATATTCTGTGCTTCAAGGCCTCGAGCTTGCTGAAGGTATAACAAAAAGAGTACTAAATTAGAAGGCAGAGCCCCCTAGTCAGAGCCCTGGCTTGACTCCTTATTAATCTAAATTAATCAAACCTAAATTAATCTAAATAAGTCTGTGTTCCTACCCTGCTCAAGAATCTTCAACAACTCCCTAACCCCCCTAAAATTAAATACATTCTCCTCAGCTTGTCATGTGAAGAGCTTCACAGTCTGATTCCACACTTAGTCCACATTACTGCCTTGCATGTATTCAATATACCAGGCAAATTGGCCTACTTGTCCTTCCCACCCCACATCCCCTTTCCAGCCTCCATATCTATGCACACGTAGTTCCCATGCTTGGAATGAGTTTCCTCCTCACCTCCACCTCTTAGAATACTAGCTTCCTTCTGCCTCCTCCTAAGAATAGACTTTCCTTATTACTCTAGTTCTTAGTGATATCTCTCCCTCTCTCTGTCTCTGTCTCTGTCTCTGTCTCTGTCTCTGTCTCTCTCTCTCTCTCTTTCTCTCTCTCTCTCCCTCTCTGTCTTTCTCTCTCTCCTGTAATTACTTTTTATTTACTTATCTGTCTTTTGTATCTCCCAGTAAAACATGAGTTTCTGGAAATCAGGGATGGTTTTATCAATTATTTATCTTCATATTCCCAGTGCCCAGCAGGCTCCCTATACACAGGAGATGCTTAATAAGGGCTTGTTGACTGATTCATTAATATGAATGAGAGCTATTACGAAGTGACCAGCTCCTCTGAATTGTTCCATATTCAACTAATCATTTTGGCATTGGGGAGGCCCAACCTTAAGCCACCATTTTTCTTTTCACTTAAAAAGAAAAAAGTCAATGTTAAAAAATACATCTTGGCACCCAGTTTTGTACTTGGCCTGTTCAAACCAGGAGAGGATTTTGCCAACAGCACATTTATGCCAAAATGCCTTTAGGATGTGTGCTTAACTGAAATCTCACCTCAACTCCCACTGCAAAAAGCTTACAAATCCCTACCCGGGGCTTGGGCCAGTTCCCTAAACAAATAAACCCAGGCACGGTCATTAACTTGTCACCACTTAGGAAGGGGGAGGAAGGGAGGTTGAGCACATCTCCAAAGGGCCATCTCCCCTCTGTGTGTGTGCTTATATGGCTCCAAGAACATTCCCTTGGTCCTGCCCCTCTGTGTGAGGGGACAAGAAGGCCCTTCTGTGTACCAAGATCCAACTGGAAACTCAATTAAACTTTATATGGGGGACAGGGAAGGCAGTGGGGATGGATACCACTGGGACACATATTTATTTGTCTTAGAGGTATTTAAATAAACCTCTGTGGGTGATCTGAATGGTCAGCTCTGTACACTAACCACCCAGACCTCAAGTCAGTATATAGATTCATCTCTGAAGCACTCCTCCGCAGACATAGCTGCTCATGGTCTCCCCACTCCATCCAGAACTCTCAACCTATCTATGACATCCCATCCTTCTATATTCCCACTCCTTGTTGTGATGGAAGGGTTCTCACCATCAGATAATCTGCCCTCTGTAAAATGAAGACTTCAGAGTTTCTATTTCTTTAAAGAATCTTAGATATGGATTTTAGAAATCAAGCTTTACCCTCTCATTTTTCATAATAGGAAACTATGGCCTTTAGACAGAAGGTAATCTGCCCAATGAGACATAGCCAGGTTAGGTAGTCAGCGGCAGAGCTGGGAGAAAAACATACAATACAACTTCTCTCAACTCTCGAATAATTCAGGTCTGAGCTCAATTTTGCTTTCCTTTCCAATTCTGGCCTTCTAGTTGTCTCAATACCTTAGAGGGTTTAAACTGGGATTGAGAGAAAGAAGAAGAGGGCAAGGCTCTCTTGCAATCTTACATTTAACACTTTTGTGGCTCTGAGGGGAATGGGCTTGGAAATCTCTCTCTTAATTGGTACAGAATTGATGTATTCAGCTGGCATGGTCTGTTGTAGTTAATCCCGACCCTTAAGGCCTTGGTATGCCAATACCGTTTGATTCCCAGGCCTGCAGAATGGAAGTAGTTGGTGGAAAAAGCAATGGTATGAGCCCCCAGGAGGGTTTTGAGGGAGGTGGAGAACGAGTGGAATGAGTTTCAAGGACAAAAAGAATTCAAGAAAAGAATTGTTGTAAGAATAACAGCAGGAAGATTGACAGATGAAAAAATGTGGAGAAGGCACTCCCCTACTCATCTTTGTCTTCATCCTCTTTCAAGTGACCAGTGTCCTCATGCTACCCTCAGTGGCTGTCCAACTCACTCCTCCACTCATCCTTCTTCTTCTTCTCCTTCTCCTTCTTCTTCTTCTTCTTCTTCTTCTTCTTCTTCTTCTTCTTCTTCTTCTTCTTCTTCTTCTTCTTCTTCTTCTCTCTCTCTCTCTCTCTCTCTCTCTCTCTCTCTCTCTCTCTCTCTCTGTCTCTCTATCTCTCTATCTGTCTCTCTGTCTCTCCCCTCCCCCCAACACTAGTCTGCTTCTCTCTCTCCACTTTTCTCCTTTCTATGTGCTTTTGCTTCTTCTTTTGTCAAAATGGAAAATTTCCGGCTCTAATATTCTAGGATTTTTTTTTGGATGGAACTTATGATTTCATTGATGAACAAGGGCATCCAGGAACACCCTCAACCAAAGCAATTCAGTTACTGCCTCATCTTAAAAAGTTTCTTGGTACACTGAAAAGGTATAAATTGCTCAGGATCACATAACTAATATATGTCAGAGCTCTTGAATCCAGGACTTCCTGACTCAGAGGCTAGATTTCCATTTGCAGTACCACACTGCCTTCGGGACTGTGGCTGCTCAAAGGTGCAATACTCCCTTAGCCATGAGAAATGGGCACAGGAGAGGAGGCTTTCTGGAGGCAGTGCCTTAATGGGAAAAAGTGAAGCATAGTTGAGTTTAACCTTTGTGACCATAAGCAGCAGGTGCTGAAGGTGGAAGGGACTGAGGGGACAGATGACATGGAAGCAGGCAGTCTGGTAGAGAAGCGAGCAGGCTGGCACAGAGTGAGACTCTCTGACCATGAAATGCCCCAATTGGAAAGCTCATAAAGAATGATTATCTGGTCATTAGGTAAAATTTTCAACTTTCACTACCAATTTTTGGTTTGAGTCTAGGTAATGAGAAACGTTATCCAGCAATCCAGTCTTTGGGCCTGGTTTTGGTCAGAACCACCTCCTGCAGTCCTTGGTCAAGGTCCTGTCTATTGATCACCTGTCCTCATGCAGGCCAGCCCCTACCCTTTCTGGGTCTTCTCTCTGGCCAGAGCCAGGACAAGGTAGTAAGAAGTACCTGGGACTAGAAGCAAGAACATATGGGTCCCTGTCCAAGAATACCTTGAAGTCAATGTAATTTTGGCAAAGTATTTATTTCTCTTATTTTTCTCTGTTTTCTCTACTGTAAAGTAACATCAAGGTAATGGTTGTAAAAGAACTTTTTTTAAAGTACCAGGTAGTCCTTGTAATTACATTACACAATATAATTACATGCGTGTAATAATCGGAGCTAGCATTTATATGGTACTTTAAGATTTGCAGTGTACCTTAAGGTTACTTCAATTAATCTTCACAATAATCCTATAAGGAAAGTGCTTTTGTTATCCCCATTTTATAGATACTAAGAGAGGGTTAAGTGACTTGCCTCAGGTCACACAACTAGTAAGCATCTGAGGCAGGATTCAAATTCGGATCTTCCAGACTCCAAGTCTCACCCTCAATCCACTGCACCACCTGGCTCCCTACCCATAAACATATCATGATGGGAAATGATGTATCAGTCCTTTGGGAAATTTTATTAAATGAAGAAAAAGCAAAATAGTCTTCCCCACCCTTGCTCCCCACATATGCTCTTACTGATATGACCTAAGAAAAAGACATTTTGCTGTGATTATCAAGATAGATTAAAACAAAGGAAATCTCAACTCTGAGCCCAGAGAAGCCCAGAGACATTGGGTAATCCTTTGTTGATTTTCCTACATTTATCTTGAGCCTCTAGTGCCTCCTAGTGGGGATCCCTACAAATAGGTCTAACAGATCATCCAGGACAGAATAATGTATTCTTCCTTCCAAAGGCACTGAGAAACTCCCCTGGTTGACCCACCCCCACCCCCCACCCAGAACCCAATGTCCCAGGAACATGGGACACTTTTTAATACGATTTTTTGCCAGTGTCGGGAAAGTCTATGCTGTCCACACCATGTGGAAGTATTTCTTTTGTGATAAATTAGTTACATGTGTTCCTAGGCAGACTCCAAGTTCCCAGTGAACAGAAGCACACCAGGACCTCGGTATTCACATGCTGAGTGACTGCAATTTGAAAACCTTGCCCAGGGAGCATCAAGGCTTTGTCCCAGCTCTGCCTGGTCTAGTGATAAAGGCTCAACCTCAAATGCAGTGTCTGTACCAGACACATTAAACCCTATTAAAAGGATAAATAATAAGACTGGCTTCCTGGAAAGAGAAACTACAGCATCATGGGAGGGCATGTGAAGTCGCTGCCCTTTGAGTCTGAAAGGCTGTCAATGTAGCATTCCAGCAAAAATATCCTGAAAGGCTCTTTGCTCTTCATCCCTCCCGGAGCAAACTGATCTCCAGCCCTCCTGCGAAGCCAGGACCAGGTGGCTGAGAGAGGAGGGAGGCAGTCTCAGCCACCTCCCTTGCTCTGAGCTGACCTTTTCCCATTGGCTTCCCAGGTTCTTCCTGGACCAGATGAAAGCCACACGAGTAGATAGGCTTCAAGCATCTTCAGCACATAGCGTCCACCTCACAAGGTTGCTATGGTGATGAAGCGAGATAATGTGTGTCAAGTACCTTAGAACAGTATGTAAGTGTCAGACATTATGAGATAGGCAGATTACTTTAGTAAAAGAGACAATATGGTCTTTGCTTGCAGATCTCCGGTGAGGAAGTATCCACTCATCCTCCAGAGATGCTTATTTCAGAATTTTAAAGTTCTACTCATGCCCCCAAAAGAATAGATCTGACAAATGATTGTCCACCTTTGCTTGAAGACTCCCAATCCTGGAGTAGCATGATGAAACACAGAAGTAGGCTGGGAGTCAGGAAGACCCAGTTCTGAATCCCAGCTATTCGACCCTGGAGAAATAACCAAACCTCTTGTGTTCTCAATCTCTCCATCTGTAGAACAATGAAAATAATGATAGCACCTATGTCACAGGGGTTGTAAGGATCAAATTAGCTAATCTACATAAAATATTTGCAAATTTTAAAGTCTTACATAAATTGGACATTTGCTATATAGATCATTGAATCTGAGATAGGTATAACAGGTTAATTTCAGTGTTTTGTGGAAATTTAAAGGTCTCTGACAATACTCTGAATTGGCATACTCTGAATTGTTCTCTTCAACCCTTCAAATCTTTCAACGTTTAAGGGGCTGCTTGAATGGTAGGTAAGCTTACTATACTTGCCCAATGAGGGAATATTCTACAACAAAAAAGAAGATACATAAGCAAAAGCTAGGGGCAGCTAGGCGGCACAATGGAAAGTAGTCCAGACCTTCAGACAGGAAGACTCATTTTCCTGAGTTCAAATCTGGTGTTTGACACTAACTGTGTGATCCTGGGCAAGTCACTTAACCCTGCTTGCCTCAGTTTCCTCATTTGTAAAATGAGCTGGAGAAGAAAATAGTAAACAACTTAAGTATCTTTGCAGGGGTGGGGAGGACTCAAATGGAGTCACGAAGAGGCAGATACGACTGAACAACAGAAAGCAAAATCTGTCCAAATTGTTATTTCTGATTGGTCTTTTAGATAAGGAGAGGAAGCAACTTTCTTCAAGTTCTGTGCTTGTTGGAGAACCTACCTCAATGGATGAAGTCAGAGATGGAGTTTGTGCTCAGGCAGATTTGTTTTAGTTGGGGTTTGCTGCTATGACACTTGGGTCCCCTCTAGCTGCTGTTGGGGTCACTTATCTAAATTATCTCATTATGAGCCATTAAACAAATGATAAATGCCTCCTCTGTGCAAAACACCTTGCCAGACATGGTTTATTCATTGAACAAATATTTATTAAATGTTTCGTATGTGCCAGGCATTGTTCTAGGATAAATAAAAAAAGAAAATAATCCCCGACCTCAAGGAGGTTACAATCTATTGAAAAAGAAAAGTACACAAATAAGTAAATGAAAAATGCATAAAAAATAGAAAGTAGTTTCAGGAAAAGGCTTTAGGTGTTAACAGTTAGTGGAAATAATTCATTTTTTTCAGTTGTGTCCAACTTTCTGTGACCCCATTTGGAGTTTTCTTGGCAGAGATGCTGGAGTGGTTTGCCATTTCCTTCCCCAGCTCATTTCACAGGGTTAAGTGAGTTGCCCAGGGTCACACAGCTAGTGTCTGAGGCCACATTTGAATTCACAAAGATGGGTCTTCCAGACTCCAGGCTCAGCACTCTATCCACTGCGCCACCTAGCTGCCCCTTGGGGAATAATAATTGCAAGTGCTTTACAAATATTGTCTCAGTTCATCCTCACAACAACCACGGAAAGTGAGTGTAATATTACCCCATTTTATAGATGAGGAAACTGAACCAGGCAGAGGTTAAGTGACTTGCCCAGGGTCACATAGCTAGTGTCTGAGGCCAGATTTGAACTTATCTTCCTGATTCCAGGTCCAGCCCTCTTCTCCTTGCTTCACCTCACATAATTGCCTTCCTTCAGCATCCTAGTGCCTCTGGACAACCCTTACCATTCAGATTCAACTGAGTGTAGAAGAGTTTCAATCTTCTTTGAAGGATCTGAGACTGGAGGCTAAAGAAATTCCATTGGTATGAACACAAAACAACCCATTCATTGCCAAAGAATTCAGCAGACTGATGGAAACTAACTTTCTCAAGAGTCTATTCATTTCTATTTTTTTGTTGTTGAATCATTTCAGTCTCATCCAACCCTCTATGACCCCATTTAGGGTTTTCTTGGCAAATATACTGGATTGGTTTGCCATTTCCTTCTCCAGCTCATTGAGGAAACTGAGGCAAACAGGGTTAAGTGACTTGTCCAGGGTCACACAGCTAGTGTCTGAGGCCAGATTTGAATGAAGGAAACTCCTGACTACAGGGCCAGCACTCTAACCACTGTGCCACCTAGCTGCCCCATCCCTACTTTACCCCTACATTTGGGACCTCTCTCCATGTCCACATAGATCAAAAAGCCCAAGGACACTGTCTAATTTAGCATTCTCTATAATGTCTGGCACACTGAAGGTGACATATAAATACGAATTTAGTATGATAAATGTACTAAATAATTTCCTTTTAAGATAAGTAGCATGATACAAAAAGATAATAAGACACAATGAAAAGTGTTCTAGATATGGAAGACCTGGATTCAAATGCTGCCTCTGATGGATCACTCGCCAAGTGGCCAAGGGCATATCCTCAATTTCTTCTTTATAAAATGGAAATAAAAGTAATCATAGGGATAAGGACTGTGCTTGTGATTTAGTTGATACTCCTAAATAAGGAAAGTCTCTCTACCAAGAAGCTTCTCTACTTCTCTACAATTTGCAGTCTGAAATAGTTGCCTAAAGCACTATGAGGTCAATGATTTTAACTACAGTCACACATTTAGTAAGTGTCAGAGACACACAGGTCTTCCTGACTCTGAGGACAGCTCAATCCACTGGGCCATACTCACTCTAATATTAACTAACCAACACTTCCATAGTGTCTTAAAGTTTGTAAAATGCTTTACATACTTTATTTCATTTGAGCTTCACAATAACCCTGGGAAGTAGGTATTTCATTATTTTCACTGAAACTTCAATGAAATTATTGTTATTTTACATTTTTCCATTAGGAAACGCAGGCTCAGAGAGTATAAAACAAAACCTATGCTACTTTCCTCACAGAGATGTTATTTTAGACACCCTGAGAAAGACCCACTGGACCCGTGACTAAGCCTGAGGGGCCTAGAACAAAGGAAATCCCAGTCCACTCTCGAAGCATGTTGTTATTAAGAAATCTCTTTTAAAACTATATAAAGTTTACATTTTGTGAATTGTAAAGTACATTATTCAATCAAGTTAGAGGAGAGTACTCTATTATAAATTAGGGGCAGACTCCTATAATTTTACAATACCTAGAAGCCTGGAGAACCTTATTATTAGCCTCGTATAACATTTGTGTGTGTGTGTGTGTGTGTGTGTGTGTGTGTGTGTGTGTGTGTGTGTGTGTCTAGATCTGTGATTTCATCTGTATAGAGACTTCCAATGAGGAAAACCCTGCTACTAAGCCAGAAGAGCTCTTGTTTTACAGTTTATAAACTCTGAGATTTGTACCTGGAGCACAGAGATGTGGTCAGAGATGAGACCTGAGCCCAAATCCATCTTTACTTCAGGGCCATCCACAAAACCAGTGCCACCTCCCATAGGATCTCTAGCTCTTATATGATCAACGACCTTTTAAAGAAGGAGTAAAAAATCCTATTAGAGAAATTACAAAAGTATTTTCCCCCGTTAAGTATTAGTAGTAAAGCGGGAAAAAGACACGCCATGCAATAAGAGGCCAAGGACAGCTATCCCTCAGAAATGAGGTCATTTGGCTGAAGCTTTGGACAAAGAACATTCTCCAAAAGAAAGGGCTGGAAATGCAGACTGGCTAAGATCCTGACCCAGACACCCGCCTCCAGGCGTGTGACTCGTACGGTTACCTATAATGGGCCTCATGCAGAGAGCGAGGTAGTGGTGCCCACTATGCCAGATGGTCATTAGAGTCATATGCCATGGGTTCCCTGACTCAGGGTCAGGATCAACTCCATGCTCTTCCTAAAGGAGGTCAGACCACATGAACCATCAGAATAGAACAGAAACCTGTATACAGTGCCTGGCACATAGTAGGAGCTTGCTGATTGATCTATTAATTATGAGACCTTTGAGGAAACCGAAAGGATAGAAGAAATTTGACACACTTGAGCAGAAATAGAAACACGTTCATGCTGCTTTTTTTCTTAATGCATGTGTTATTCATATCTATGTTCTAAAGCTTCCTTCATATTCTCTGGTTTTTAGCTTCTTGATATTTATCCAAGGCCTTAAAATTTTTTAAAGTAGTTGAGTGTTTTAATAATTCATGCTCAAGAACTTTTATTTCTTTGGAGAGGGGCAAAGGTGGAAAAGTTGAACCCATAATTTTATTAAGGCAGAGAAAGTCTTGTGGTTGAAGCTTCTTCCACGGAAGGTCAGCCCCTCTTTTGTAATTTATTGTCCTTGGGATTTACCTGGGTTGCTTGGAGGTTAAGTGACTTGCCCAGGGTCACCTAGCTTGACTAGTAGGACTTGAACCCGGGTCTTCCCAACTCCAAGACTGGGCTTCTACTTGCTTTCAGGTACATATTGATCACTGAATGTGTAGATCTAGCTGTGGTCAGGGAAGTTTTATGGTTCTCTCTGAAAATATCTGGTAAGACTGAGGGAATGCTCTCCAAATGCTTGCATTTTCCCGGGGAGTTGAAGATATCCAAGATGGAGCAAGCAAATTTGAGTCAACAACATTTTCAAAGCCTTGGGATCTGGCATGGAATACAAGGAAAGAAATTATCAGACAATAGAGGGCCACAAACACAAATTCTCTCCTGCCTCACTCTCCCAGTGCAAGGCTGGCTTCATCTCCCTCTCAGGGAATAGTTGATGTTTAAGAAAGATTTCCACACTTTGGCAATCATCTGAGTAACACCTTTTTCCATATCCCCTCCACCCCAAGCAACAACCTTGAGCTAGGAGGGTAGCCTCATCAAGGCTCCATGAGGAGGCTCCATAGCACTTAGTACTGGAGTGGTGAGCTTCCTTGGGCATATGTGTTCCCCATAGGTGTGCATCACTCCTCTCATAGTACCAAGTTGGTGCCAGCGCTTACCCATTAACAGGGATCCACTGGAGGAATTTTATATCTAGTCCTCTCTCTCTTTCGAATATCCTAGTCCTACAGGGATCCAGTTCATATCTGGTATTTATATACATATGTGTGTATCTATATATACGCATATGCATGGGTGCATATTATATACACACAACACATATATACACGTACATATATACATTTATCTATACATGTATTTGAGGTGGCTACGTAGCATAGTGGATAGAGTGCTGGGCCTGGAGTGAGGAAGACTCATCTCCATGAGTTCAAATCTGGCCTCAGACACTTACTAGTGGTGTGACCCTGGGCACAGTTTGCCTCAGTTCCCTCATCTGTAAAATGAGCTGGAGAAGGACATGGCAAATCGCTCCAATATCTTTGTCAAGAAAACCCCAAATGGAGTCACAAAGTGTTGGACACAACAGCTAAATAATGACATTATATATACATGTATATGAGTGTGTGTATGTTTATGTGCATGCATGAATATATAATTATATATATGAATATTGTGTATATATGTATGTATATATATATATATATATATATATATATATATATATATATATATATATATATATATGATTTGAACCCATGCTTTCCTGACTCCAGGCTCAGCACTCTATCTACAATGCCCCCTCTAAATACCACATACCAGATATGGTCTGACCACACAACAGAGTAGAATAAAACTATCGCTACCCTATACCTAGATGTTAGGCCTTTCCTAATGCAGTCTAAGAACACATTTGCTTTCTTAGGTGCCATGTTACAATGTCAACTCATGTTGAACTTACCATCTAAAACTCCTAGGGTCAGTTTGTGTGTCTCCCCCATCCTAGACTTAGGGCCTTAACCTTTTTGAAGCCAAGTGCAAAATTTTGCATTTATACCGTTGAAATTTCATATTAGATTTGACCCAGTAGTCTAGTCTTTTGAGATCTTTCTTGATGGAGCAACTCCATCCAGTGTGTTATTCGCCCTCAGCCTTGTCTCATCTGTAAATCTGACAAACATGGCACGTGTTCAAACCTTTAGTAAAAATGTGTTTTTTAAAGGCATGAGATCCCTGGATTACTCCACTAGAATCCTCATTCCCAGTTGTAATCGAACCATTAATGACTATTCTTTGAATCTGGTCATTCAACTAGTTATGAGATCTTCTTAATGACCTTTTACCTGACAGCATTCACGAATCCACACAGTCATTCTTTTTTTTTTTTGGAGGGGGGATGGCAGGGCAATTGGTGTTAAATGACTTGCCCGAGGTCACACAGCTAGTAAGCATGTCAAATGTCTGAGGCTGCATTTGAACTCAGGTCCTCCTGACTCTAGGGCCGGTGCTCTGCTTACTGCGCCACCTAGCTGACCCACAGCCATTCTTTAAAGGACAAGTAGCTACTTCCATGTCAGAGGGTCCATGATGTGGCAGTATCTTCTAGAGGTGCTGGACTTCAGGGTGGTAATAACATCTAGGAAGCCTTGGAGACCAGGAGGCACTGACCGCCTTCCCTTCACCCCCAGCAACCACAGTCTTCACATGCTTGCCTCTGTGTGTTGTGTGCACATGGGTGTGTACATACACTTATACATACACAAAACACACACCAGCTCTAGGAGTCACAGAGTACAGGTGCAAGGTTAGTCCAATTATGTTCTGAGAAGCAACTTAATACAGCCAAAAGAAAAGAAGAAGAGGAGGAGGAGGAAGAAGAAGAAGAGGAGGAGGAAGAAGAAGATGATGATGATGCTGATGATGATAATGAAAGAAAGGAAAGAAGGAAGGAAGAAAAGAAGGAAGGAAGGAAAAGAAGAAAGGAAGAAAGGAAGGAAGGAAGGAAGGAAGGAAGGAAGGAAGGAAGGAAGGAAGGAAGGAAAGGAGGGAGGGAGGGAGGAAGAGAGGGAGAGAGGAAGAAGAGGGGAAGGGAGGTGAGGGGAGGGAAGGGGAAAGGAAGGAAGAGAAGTGGATTTGGAAACAAAAAATGTGAGTTCATGTTTCACCTCTATCACTACCTGTGTGATCTTGAACAAATCACTTCCTGGGCCTTAACTTCCACTTTTGTAAAATTCAGGGGTTGGACTAGATAACCTCCACGCAGGGGGGTGCTGGAGTCAGCTCAAACCCACAAGAGCCAATTGTCAAATCTTCAGAGTAAAGCATTTACACCATGGAAATTGGCAAACACTAGAAATCAGGGTTTGATTTATTGTTTGGTCAATTTATGGATTTAAGAAACTGACAGAGAAAATGTTAATAATGCAGATCAAATTTTAAAGTGTGTCCTGCTTGCATTTTTTTGGAAAGCTGATTATTAAACATTTGCCAGCACACCCCTGTCTCTAAGGGCCAGTTTTCTCTTATTTGCATTTAAGGAAATAAAAGTACATTTATATGGTGCCAAGCCATGCTCTGAAAGTATGTATCATTTTAAACTAAACTAATAATCAGAGATGAAATAGTAAGATCAATTCCCCAGACAGTTATTTTCTGCCTTTGCCATGGGGCAAATCAGGTGTCTGCTGAACTAGCCCTTCCATAGGATTTCCCAGGTGTGTTTTATTTTGTTTGTTTTGTTTTTAAGTCAGCCTGACTAATGATAGCATAACATGCTACAGTAAAAGCAAATAAGCTTCCATACCACCGTGGTCATTGAGCATGCCTGGTCTATGTCAAAGAATAAAATGCAAACAATCAGTGCCAGGAGATGGAGGGAAATAGTTCCTGTGGCCTGGCTTCTGCCTTCCTGATTTCTTCCTCTCTGACAGTTGGAATGAGGCCGGTTTTAAGGGTACAGCTGTTCGGGTCACCTACAGAGACCTACTTTTCAAGGTGATGCCTTAAATCTTCATTAGGATCAAGCCCTTTTTGCCTGCCAACCACTTCCTTCCCCTCCTGAAAACTGGGCTCTGCACCATCCCTGTGATACGCATCTGAACAACGGCCTGTGTTTGTGGGTCTTCAGGCAGGGTTTGCCCAGCGCAGGAAGCCATTTCCACACTGACAAGCTAGCTTCTGAACCTTACCCATATTCCTTCTACAGATGCTTTGGCAGATTCCTCTGAAGGCCCTTGATTTATTCACACAGCCAAGGGGCTCCTTAAAATGAGAGAAAATGAAAACATCCTTTCACACAAGAAGTACATGTATGTTCACACTTTCCCTGCCTTTGGGGAACTTCAAAAATGAAGGGCCATTTTTTAACATAGAAGCCCTCATGGTTGAAAGTTTGGTATACCTACAGATGCATATTTATTTCTACCCTGAGATGCTTTCTATGCTCAGGGATAACAAATCATTATAATAAGCCATCTGTCAGAATTCTGGTCCTAGGAACTCAGCCAATGAGACAGGAGTGAGATTATGCAGAAATCATCATTTCTAAATAGTAAATCATCATGAATGATTTAGTATTCACACTACAGAGGCAGGCCCTGGGTAGCATCACAAAATATAAATATATACTGGATATGCTAGCAAAAAAAACAGCATCAAATTTCATCAAGAAAGAGCAACCTCTCCTTGGACATAAATAACATATGAACTCCAGTTACTTCATATTGAATGTATTTAAGAAGGGAACAACGGCCTGTGTTTGTGGGCCTTCAGGCAGGGTTTGCCCAGCACAGGAAGCCATTTCCACACTGACAACATTGCTATCGTGATTGGTGTGAGATTGTCTGGTAACACCAACCAGACTGATAGATCGCAGGGGTCAAGTCTGTTAAATAGATTCTAATCAGTCAGGCTTTCAGACCAGTTTATTTACATAGAAATAGTGAATGAGTCATCTGGGATGGTTTTTATTGATTGACATGGCTGGACAAGTACCTAAAACAGTGAAATTATCTTGTCCAACCTTGGTTTGTCCAACCTTATAGGTTTGTTCTTGGGCAACTGGGTGATGCACAGTAGATAAAGTATGAGGTCTGGAGTCAGAAAGACTTGAGTCTTCTTGAGTTCAAATCTGGCGTCAGATAGTTATTAGCTGTGTGACCCTGAGCAAGTCACTTAACCCTCAGCTTCCTCATCTGTAAAATGAGCTGGAGAAATAAACGGCAAGTCACACCAGTATCTTCGCCAAGAAAACCCCAAATGGGGTCATGAAAAGTCAAACACGACTGAAAAACTCAACAACAACATTGCTCAACACCTTTTTTGTATTACGGTGATGTTATCATTTCACAACCCCCTTGGACTTTGTGGCTTTACTTTCTCATCTATGATTAGAGTTGAAGTTTTGTGCTACACATGATACCCCACTACCACCATCCCTACTCCCAGAAGCAGAGAAATGCAATACAGGGGAATAAGGAAAAAGAGGGCCCAACCAGAGTACTTAAGACCCTCCTAGATTTCTTAATAATACCTTTATCTGTCTCTCTAAGGAACATCTGTGAGCCATTCTTCCACTTAGCGGTCACTTCCTTTTGTCTTCTGGTTTCACTTATAATAATAATAATAATAATAATTAATGTTGTTGTTATAATATTTTTATATTTCTGACAAAATGCCTAGATTGATATAATTCATTTTTTCTATTGATATGTCTACTCTTGGTTGCTGGACGAGACTTTTGAATTTAGAACCTCAATAGCTAAGTTGGTGTTTATAGGCATTCTCCAATCTATGATTCTGCTCCTTTATCTACCACTCTGCCATCATTACTATAGAAATAGAAGAGGTGGCATAGTTCAGCAGGCTGCTTTGTATATTCCTTTCTTCCTAGAACAAAGAATTCATCACCAAGGGACCAGCCTACTGGTGATGAGTTTCTGTACACTTTTACTTAGATTGAGCCTCAGAAAGTATCAGAACTCAGAACCATCTCAAAGCCCGTCCAGCATGGGATTATTCCGAGTTTGTGTTCTGCGGGCATAGCCTTTAAGATCTCAGTGTAACAGCCACATCACAAGGGGGCATCCGGGTAGGACTTTGTGAACACTCAAATATGTAAATACTCAAACATTACATTGACTTGAGAATTCCCCCAAATAAGGGAGATCACAATTAATTGATATCTGCCCATTTTTTGAGATTCACTCCCATGTCCTCCCAGAAATTCACCACAGAGGATCCACCCAGTTTCCTAGAGGCCTTCCTTGCTTTTTCCTGACATTGCAAAGCTAACTACCAGTGGCTCATTCTGGCTGTCCTTCTGGCATCCTTTGTCCTCACCACCTGACTATTCTATCTTCTCTTCCTACCATATGATTCCTTGATAGCACTGTTTAATTTTGTTCTTCCTTAAAGTTCTTCACCAGTTACATGTTGTACCCTGCTCATACCCATCATGCACCTCTCCATTGCCCTCTGGGGGCAAGCTATTTTTAAGTCTTCAAAGACTATTGTATGCCATGTCTTGCAGCCATAAAAGCAAGGAAGCAGCAAGGTACCTTGAGGGAGAAATGGGAGGCAGCATGTTCCAGGAAGGCCAAACCACCACCATCCCCACCGTGACCACTATCTCCCCTCAGGCCCTGATGGCCACAGCACAGCACCCTCAGCCCAAGAGACTTGAGGACAGCAGTGCCCCAGTGGACCTATTTCTAGTCCGGCCCCCATTGCCATTATTGAGGAGAGAAATCACTGTGGAAAGCGGTCCACATTGCTGCACCACCATTAACAACCTCATTTATATCAAACATTGATAGAACGTTAGTATTAAAAGCTGGGTCCATTTCCTTGTGAACCTGGGGTCATGGAAGGAAGGAAGGGAGGAAGGAAGGAAAGAAGGAGGAAGGGAGGGAGGAAAGAAGGAAAGGAGGAAGGGAGAAAGGGAGAAAGGAAGGAAGGAAGGAAGGAGGGAAGTGAGGAAGGAGGGAAGGAGGGAGGGAAGGAGAGAAGAAAGGAAGGAAGGAAGGAAGGAGGGAAGTGGGGAAGGAGGGAAGGAAGGAAGGAAGGAAGGAAGGAAAGAAGGAAGGAAGGAAGGAATGGAGGAAGGAGGGAGGGAAGAAAGGAAGGAAAGGAGGAAGAGAGAAAGGAAGGAAGAGATGGGGAGGAAGGAAGAAGGGAAGGGAGGGAGGGAGGAAGGATGGGAGAGAGGGAGGAAGGGAGAGGGGAGGAATGAGAGAAGCAACCAAGCATTATTAAGTACCTACCATATTCCAGGCACTGTGCTAAGCACTTTAGACATATTGTCTCTGTGATCCTCACAACAGCTCTGGGAGGGAAGTGCTGTTATTATCATTAAAGGAGCTTTAAGTATTTTGAAGGCAGTCTTGCAGCACATTTCCTTTCTCCTGTTCAAATCCAATCCCACTTTGTACCTTCCAGATATACCCAGTGATAAACGAGCTCTATGAGCTTCCCATCCAGATGTGTGTCCTAATCTTGGCAACAGATTTTCTTCATCTCCTTGGTCTTTCTTGGGTGTAGATGGTTAGTATTTTCATTTTTGAGCATCAGTTGCAGATCTGTTTCAGGAAGCTTTGCAGCATTGTAGGGCTTCAGATACCAGCCCAGTGTCATCCCCAAACCAAGGTCCCCAGTCCTAGAGGGCCTCAGCACCCGTGCAGAAACCTCCTTCACCTTGTACTCTGTGCTACATAAATCTCCTCCATTCCAGTGACAAAAACTTATACAAGCAAACATCTCCCTGCCTTATTTCTTGCCCAATGTTTATTGTCATTGAAGGTAAATAGAGGGGAAGGGAACACATACTTATTAAGCACCTACTAGGTGCTAGGCAGCGTGCTAAGCACTTTACATATATGATCTCATTTGATCATTTGATTGAGCAGTTATATAAGTTATTATGTTTTCCCAGTGAGCTTGAATTATTTCCATGTATGGATAAGACACTCCCTGTTGGAAAGAAGCCTTTAAGGTGATGTTTCACTCTACCAAATCAAATGCTTTTTCACAATTAACAATGTCATTTTATATTTTACATTATAATGTCACTTCTTCTATTATAACCTCTTGTTGCTATTTACCTATCCGTGACTGTATGTTTTATAACCTAAACAAGATTAGAAGCTTCTTGAGGGAAGAGAATTTTAATTCAAATTAACAAGCACCTACTATGTGCCAGACCCTGTGTTAAGTTCTAGGAATATAAATAAAAGCAAAAACAGTCCCTGCCCTCAAGGAACTCACAGTTCAATAGGAGAGACAACATAGAAACCATGTAAAACCAAATACCTACAGGATAATCTGATGGCAATCTCAGAGGGAAGGTATTAGAATTATGGAATACTATGGAGGCTAAAAGAAAGACTTATGGCAGACGATGGGGTTTTGTTGAGACTTGAAGGAAGCCAGGAAATCCAGGAGGTAGCTGTGAAAAGGAAGATCATTACAGGAGTGGAGGACAGCCAGTGAAAATGCCCAGTCTGGAGATGGAGTACCATAACAAGGAGGCCAGTGTCACTGGATCCTACGTACACAGAGGGGAAGAAAATATGCATGTACATCATGGCTGCTACGTGCCAGGCACTGTGCTAAGCCTTTTTATTTTTTTTTTTACAAATAAATCATTTGATCCTCACAATAATACTGTGAAGAAGGTACTATTATTATCCCCATCTTACAGTTGAGGAAGCTGAGGCAAACACAGCTTAATTGACTTGCCCAGGGTCGCACAGTTAATGTCTAAGGCTGGATTTGAACTTAGATCTTCCTGACTCCCGGCCCAGGAATCTATATACTACCACCGGCCACCTCATAAAGGGGAATAAGGTTTAAGGAGATTAGAAAGGCGGAAAGGGGCCATTTTATAAAGGACTTTAAAAGTCAAATAGAGGGTTTTATGGTTGATCTTATATATGATTATTATCAAATAGTATTATACAATTATATTATACACTATTATATTATATTTGATATTTATGATTTGATTTATATTTGGTAATGAGAAATCAGTAATGGAGTTCATTGGACAGAGAGGGGTGATGTGGTCAGACCTGCACTTTAGCAGAGAGAAAGATGAACTGGAGTGGGGAGAGACTTGAGACAGAGAGATGAATTAGGAGGCTCTTGCAATAGTCCAGGCACGAGATGTTGAGAGCCTGTACCAGAGCGGCAGCAGTTTCAGAAGAGAGAAGGAGGCCTATACAAGAGATGTTTCAAAGACAGAATTAGGTGTTGACAATAGATTAGATATGAGATGAGTGAGGAGCTAGGTGGCGCCATGGTGCATAGAGTGCTGGACCTGGAGTCAGGAAGACTCATTTTCCTGAATTCAAATCTGGTCTTAGACACTTAATAGCTGCGTGACCCTGGGCAATTCACTTAACCCTGTTTACCTCTGTTTCCTCATTTGTAAAAGATCTGGAGAAGGAAATGGCAAACCACTCCAGTATCTCTGCCAAGAAAACCCCAAATGGGGTCACAGAGAGTCAGACATGACTGAACAACCACAATGAGGAATCGAAAATGACACCTAAGTTGCAAACTTGGGTGATTGGGAGGATGATAGTATCTTTAACAGAAATAGGCAAATTAGGAAGAAGAGAGGGTTTGGGGGAAAGATAAAGAGTCCAGTTTTGGACATGTTGAATTTAAGATATCTACAGGACACCCAGTTCAAGATGCCCAACAGGAAGTTGAAGACCTAAGGCTTTAGTTCAGGAAAGAAGTTTGTATCCAGTTTCTTTATATCCAATGAACAACATGTAGTAAACTCTCAAGAAACACTTATTAATTTAACTTGATTAAGGTATCCTTAATGAAAATACAGGACGGAGATAAGTAAGCTATCACAGATGATTCTCTACAACAAAGCTCGGTTTTCTTCTCAGTTACAGTTGACTGAGATGTAGTTCAAATACCCGTATTTTTAGTGTTTGTTGATTACAAAAACACATATGTTTTAGTAGAGCAAAATGAAGCCTTAAAGGCTCAGAAAAACTATCTCTATTTTATATGTCAATATCACACAAGATTCATATTGAACCAAGGAGACAATTTTGTTTAATGATCTGCTAAATGTTAGTGGATCATATGGGAGATATAAAATGGGGAGACATGCTCACCAAAGGTGTTTGCCAGCTTCATGGAGGATTCTCTGTACCAAGAGAAAATGGAAGAGGGATCCCCATCTGTAAAGAAGTTCTCCAAATATTCCTTTTTGCTGATGACATGGTGGTGCGTGTATAAAGCTCCAGAACGCAACAGGGGATCCTCAGTGAGATTCACAGTCAGTCCAAAGAGGTTGGATGACCTGGCCATCTAATCAATCCATCAATAAACATTTATTAAGCACCTACTATGTTCCAGTCAGTGTGCTGAGTGCTGGGGATACAAAAAGAGTCAAAAGATAGTCCCTGCCCTCAAGGAGTTTACAATCTAATGAACACTGGAAAAACAAAGAAGAGGAATGCATATTACCCAGTTTATTGCATATATTTGATTATGTAGCCTCCTGAGTTAGTCCATCTTCTTGCCATGCTGTCTGGCCCTGTTGCCAGTCCTACTGTGTATCCTGCCAGCTCTTGCCCTCAGGGACATACTGATTGGAGAGAGGCTCTTCATCCAGCCTTCCCCAGCCACCTGAACACATCTTCTTGACGTGCTGAGTTTGCGTCCTTCATCCCCTCTGCTTTCTTGTCCTAAGAATGTAATCAATTAATCCTACCATTGCTTCTGGAAAGGGCACTCCATTCAATTTCCTAGTGACTCCACTCACCATACCTATGATGTCAGCCTTCCTCAGCTACCACTCCCCTATATATGTTATTTTCCCCCTACTAGACTACAAGCTCCTTGAGGGCAGGGACCATGATACTTTTGTCTTTATGCCCTCAATGCCTAGCTAGTGCTTAGAATATAGTAGGTGTTTAATAAATAGTTTTTAATTCTTTCATGCATTCAATACATGTTTGTACATATACAAATATATGTACATATACATATGTAATATACATGTACGTTTATATATGTGTGTATGCATATATATATATGTATACACACAAACATAATCTAGGCTCTTTATTAGTACAAATAATAAATCCCCTGAAGTGGTTGCATTATTTAAATGTTTATAGCACATTTGCATTAAACTGGAACCAATTACTATATTTTATATAATTATAGCTTTGAATAATGCACATTTGAATACATGCAACCACTTCAGGGGATTCATTATTTGCCCTAATCAGGACTTGTTATCTATATACATTCACCTAAGTGTATTGTGACATGTGCATTTCTTAGATAGATACTGCAGATGGTCAATGGGTTGGGACCAGAACTGAATGGGAAGAGACTAAAGTAGCTGCAATTTAGAAAATCCTATAGTGAATATGATTATCTCAGATTGCTCCCTAAACCAGTATGAGCCTATCATTTTAGCACTGATATTCTCAGAATATAGAACACCAAAGTCTCAGAAAAATTAAAATTGCAAGTGACCCAGAAGACAACGGAAAGAGCAGTATTGAGACTAATTAGGGTACAGCACATTCACGATAGTAATTCAAATGAAATAATAGTTGGAGGGGAGGGGAAATGTGCTTAGGATAGTGCCTAGCACATAGTTGACAATATATAAATGCTTATTTCCCTGACTTGTGCTTGAAAAGTGGTAAAAAATAAAACAAGGAGAAAAATGACTAATCCTTTTCTGTCATCTGCAGTAGATTTACCTCACTATCATACCTCATTATGGTCCTCAATCTCTCCCTTCTACTACTTTCTTCTCTGCTGCTTACAACCATATGTGTGTGTGTGTATGTATATGTGTGTACATGTATATGCATATGCATATGTATATGTAAATGTATATATACATATCCCACCCTTTAAAAACTGTCATGAGATCCTACATCCCCACTAGTTAGCGTCCTCTATCTCTTCTCCTATTCTCAGTCAAACTCCTTTAGTCAGTTAAGCATTTATTAAGCGCTTCTACATGCCAGGCACTGTGCTAAGCACTGGGGATACAAAAAGATGCAAAAGACAGTTCTTACCCTCAAGAAGCTCGCAATCTAATGGGCAAGACAACAAGCAAACAAATAAGTACAAGCAAAAGAGATTGTACAAGATACAGGATAAATAGGAAATAATTACAGATGGAAGGCTCTGGAATCAAGAGAGGTTGGGAAAGTCTTCCTGTAGAAGATGGGATTTTAGTTGGGACTTAAAGGAAGCCAGGGAAGCCAGTAGGTAGAGATGAAGAGGAAGAACATTCCAGGCATGGAAGGCAGCTAGAGAAATATGCCCAGAACAGAGATGGAGTGTCTTGCTTGTGAAATAGCCAAGAGGCCAGGGTCACTGACTCACAGACTAGGTGTCAGGGATAAGGTGTAAGCAGACTAGAAAGGATGGGGAGAGGACCCAGATTGTGATAGGCTTTGAATGCCAAGTAAAGGACTTTGTATTTCAGCCTGGAGGTGACAGGGAACCACTGGAGTTTATTGAGTAGAAAGCTGACGTGTCAGACCTGCACTTTGGGGAAATCACTGGTGACTGAATGAAGGCTGGATTGGAGTAAGGAGGCTGACCCGCCTGGTGGCTTCTGACCCAATCACTCTACTGAAACTATTGTTTCCAGATGGGCAATTGTTCTCACTCCCTGTTCCTCTTGACCTCTCTGCAACATTCCACTCTACTAACCATCCTCTCTTCCCAAGGGTCTGTTCTCTTCTCTGTGCATCTTTGCACGATATAGCTCTTTCCTGGATCTCTTCCTTCATATCCCACCATTCCTTCTCAGTGTCCTTTGCTGGAGAACATCATGCATGCCATGCCCCCTATGTGTGAGAGTAGATAAAGGCTCTGTCCCAAATCCTCTTCCATTTTCTGTCTACACTATCACTTGTTTACCTCATCAGCTCCCAAAGACTCGATTACTGCCAGATCTGTGTACAGCCAGCCCTTCTCTCTCAACTGAGCTCCAGCCCCAGTTTGCCAGCTTTTTTCTTGAACATTTCAAACTAGATAGCTTGTGTTCAGTCATTTCACTCATGTCCAACTCTTTGTGACAAAGATACTGGAGGGGTTTGCCATTTCCTTCTCTGGCTCATTTGACAGATGAGGAAACTGAGGCAAACAGGGTTAAGTGACTTGCCCAGGATCAAACAGCTACTATATGTCTGAAGCTGAATTTTAACTCAGGTTCTCCTGACTCCAGGGCTGGCACCATCCACCGTGCCATCTAGCTGCTCTCTAGATGTGCCAGGCTCTGTACTAAACACTTCATTACAAATATCTCATTTGATTCTCATGACAACCCTGTGACATAGGTGCTATTATTTTCTCCATTTTATAGATGAGGAACTGAGGCAAAGGTTAAGTGACTTGCCCAGGGTCACACAGCTAATAAGTGTCAAATGTCTGAGACTGGATTTGAACTCAGGTCCTCCTGATTCCAGAGCCTGTGCTTTATCCACTGCACCACGTAGCCGGTCATACTTTTAAGTTCAACGTGCATTATTGACATTTTCTCCATCACTTTCTTAAGTCTAGACAATCAACACAACGATAGATTAAGCTCTGATTCATAGCTTTTGGAGCTTTCCAAGGTTCACCTGCTCACATTGAAAATTTAAAATCTACTGGCCACTAAGAGCTAGCTCCAACCCACCTTAGAGTTTTCCCAAAGAGCAATGGGGTTGCATTGTGAGGTGACTATTTTTCAGAGGTCTCTAAAGAAGAGCCAGAGGACCACTGGTCAGGCATGTTACAGAGGGAGTTACTGGTTCAGTTGTATGCTGCTCTCGAGGCCATCAAGGTCTTAGCCAACCTCAAGATTTGGGGATCCTAATCTGCCAAGGAAGAGAGTTGGAGGGGATCATGAACATTCTTTCCAGGAATCTAGGAGTTTTTCTCTCTCGGTCCACAAAGGTGCAGTCTTATAAAGCTATTAACATCCAAGAGAATTAATGTCATTTCCAAATAAGCCAAATCTTAAACCCAGGGAGTATCTTAGGAAAATCCAGCTCTCTATTACGTTGTTCCTTAAGTAGAAGAATAAACTAGCCTGGAGGGTTATCTCACTGGTATTTGCATAAGCCATTAAAGCCAGGATACTACATTGGATTCCTGTTCATAGATAGCTGGACTCATTTGGGGTCCAAAGTATAAAGGTTCCCTTGCTGCCTCCTAGAAGTGACCTCTCTAGAGGCGAATGAGCAGTGTCCAGACAAGCTGGATTTTTAGGATAAGATTGGGGATAGTGAGATAATTATAGGGTCATAGATTTAGAGATGGAAGGAAATCTCAACCCTCTCATTTTACACATGAAGAAATTGGGGTCCAAAAATAAAGTGGCCTGCCCAAGGTTAGACAGTCAGAAAGGAGAAGGGCTGAGATTAAAATCCAGGCCCTCTGGCTCCCAATGTGGCATCTTCTATGACACTACACTTCCAGAAAGAGAAGGTACTTGAGAAAAACAGAAAAAGCCAGCCTCTTTATAACAGAGAACTCTGGGAGGCACTAATGGGAAGATCAGAGGCTATGGGGATTGAGTTGGAGAGAGATGTTTGTGGAGCAGGAAAAATGAATACATTCTGCTCTCTGGGGGTTCCTGAAGGTCGAGTTCAATCGTTCAACAAACGTTTAATGAATATCTACTGTGCCCAGAGTCCGGTGTGAGGCATGATAGGGGATGGAGGAGAGGGGATGGGGATAGTACAAAGACCATAGCTCCTGCTCTCAAAGGTTTTATGGAGCCTGACTCCTCCCTGCAGCATCCCACCCCAGCCAGCATAGTGGGCCAAGCTTAAAGCGGGGAGATCCCTGGAGCCACTAGTAGCTGATATACATTGTGTTGTCGTTATGGGAATATAAGGATGGCATATACATGGAAAATTTTAAGAGGAGGAAGAATGGAGTTCATTGCCAATAGTTAGACTGGCTGATTTAGTTACTTAGAGAAAAAGACTCAGACCTAGGTAAGGGGGTAACAGGGAAAGGGATAAGTATTAATTAAGTAATTACTATGTGCCAGACATAGTGCCAAATACTTTATATATATTATCTTATTTGATCCGCATGACTCCAGGAGGTAGGTACTATTTTTTTTTTCCCATTTTACAGGTGAGGGAATTGAAGCAGAGGTTAAATCATTTGCTCTGGGTGAAACAGCTAGTATCTAAGGTGGGATTTGAACTCAGATCTTGCTGACTCTAGGATGAGTGTGCTGTCCAGTATACTATGTAGCTACCAGGTAAGTATCTGGAGTTCTGAAAACACGTCTACATTGTCTAAGGCACCTTAGGAGATTTCCCTTATAAGACTTTGTCTCTTTGTGTCTCTCTCCCAGTAGAGACATAAAGACTGTGTCTGCATGTCTTCATTTGTAGGAAAGTACATATTTTCCCCTCCCCCTAAGGGGTCTTGTGTGCCATGGTTGTGCTTGGGACTTCTCCTTGGGCTGGCACAAGTCGTTTAGTACAGGAGTCTATGATGACAATCAGGCATTTTCCCAATAACTATGGAATAAACTGCCCCTTCTACGCTAACGAAATGTAGGGAAGGAACCAAGGATCTTGTCACCCTCTAGGACTTATCTACCCTGCTTTGGGCAAGTCATGCAAGTTCTGAATTGTTTTGATTTTACCAAAAAATATTCAGGAAGAAGCCTCACAAAACAGATGGCTGCAAAAACTAAACAAAAAAAAAAAACAAATGAAAAGCAATCCATGCCAGCTCTTGAGCATAAACATTGAATGAATCATTCATTCATTTGTATATGTATGGTTATGTATTTATATACATTTATATATATATACATATATAAATGAATAAATCATTCATACATATGAATGATTATACTCTTTCTATATATACATAGATAAACATATAGGGATTAAAAACCAGAGGGGTGAGGGAAGAAAGAGAGAGAGAGAGGGAGAGCATTCCAGCTTGATTCAAAGTCCTTAAAAATTCATTTCCCTGAACCCAGTACCATGTACCCAATTTGCACGTTAGCTAAAGATGTTAATGATGTCATTCTTCAGCTCCCAAGGCTTAAGACCAAAAGGAGAAATGTGCCCTTGAGGAAGGACAGGCAATTTTCTTCTCTATATATGTCTTTTTGATGATAGGAAAAGAAATCAGGACAAAAGACGCAGTAGACATTTCTCTAAGGGTGCATCTGAATGTTTTCTGACATTTCATAGAACTCTTTCCTCTACCCCCTCATAGCAAAACAGCACACAGCCTCACAAGGCGTTGGCCCTCATTTTCAATTTTTTGAGTACAGAAAAAATTCCATATTTTAAGAAGAACAGCTCAAGTAGATGTCTGTCAATCTGATAGGTCAGGGGTAGTGTGTGCATTTAGAAAAGACTGAACAAGAAGAGACCATAAAGTGAGGACCTACCAGCCAAACCTTTCTGAGTTCAAATACTTTCTCCCACACTCAAAGCCATTCTGCTCTAATATTCAGAAGTCTGATTTCATATCTTGATCCTATGCAGATTGTATTTGGTTCAACTAATGTTGACTTGGAAAAAGTCAACAGATCTGTGAGACACCTGCAGTAAGACAGTTCAGCAAAGCTGATGGGAGGGTCTTACTTGACTTACTTACACTTCCCAATGTGTTTCATCCTTCAGTGAATAGTGGAAACTGTAGCCAGGTAGGTTTACCACCAGAAAGCAGACTGGGAAAATTCCCAGCCTGCTAGGCCAAGAGCCAGGGTTCTAAAGGTTGAGAAAGAATCCCCCTCCTCCTCTCTTACAGTTACAGTAACTTACTGTGTTAGTTTGTGCTATCAGAGGATGTTAGAGTTATAGAATCGTCTTGTCCAATGAATGTGGAAGCTCAGACCCAGAAAGATAAAGTCATTAAGTCAATCAATAAAATATATTGAAAGCCTACTCTGTGCCAGGAACTATGCTAAGTTCTGGAGAATTCAGAGAAAGGCAAAAGATAATTCCTGTTTTCAGAGATCTCATTATGATGGGAGAAGAAAGCACAGAAAGCTGAAAGGGGGTGGGAGATGGAGGGAGAATCAGCAGCAGAAGCAGTGGGTTGAAGTTCAGAGGAGGAAGAGCATAGCAATGATGAGATGTCTGCTACAGGCCCTCCTGCTTAAATGGAGGATCTGGGAGGAGCTTTCCAATGACCACTCTCCATCCTCTCCAATCAGACCTGCGGACCATGATGAAGTCTAGAAAGATGGCCAGTTGGAAAATGATGAGCCATTTAACCAATCTTGGTTAGCAAAGCAAGTGGGAATTTACCAAGTCTTTCGAGATAATTTGTATTTTTTTAACTTTTCAGGCAGAGAGGCAACAGGAAGGAAGAAGATAGAGAACAATCCCACCACCCACCTTTAGAAATCCTCCCTCATGGCCACCACCCATGCTAAGAATTTCCCCTATGTGCTTTATGATGGTAACCCTACGGTTTCTACCATACATCAAGAGTTAGTGTCTTCTATAGAGATCCAGAGTTCACCTGGAAGGAATATCATTGCTGCTGAGCACCATCCTAGTCCCATAATAACAATCTCATTTATATGCGTATGTGTGTATGCATGTATATACACATATGTGTGGGTGGGCACCCTAAGCATCTTCCTCATGATAACCTTATGAGCCCTACCTACCCCCAAAGAGCAAAAGTGACCAATCATTCTCAGCCAGGAGTGCCCTGAAGGCTCCTACAATACCTCCCCCACCAACAAAAAGAAAAAGCTTAGATTATGGAGTATTAACTAGAATGAGGCCTAGAACCAAAACATTAGAATAGGACTTAATATGGTATTATTAATGTATTAATATCTCATTATTAATATATTAATATCATATTATTAATATATTCTGACTTAATAGCCCAAATGGGACCTAGAACTAGAATGTTAGAACTGGATCGAGTTGTCTCCCCTCATTTTACAACTGAAGAAACTGAGACCCAGAGAAGTTAAGAGATTCACTCAAAGTCACACAGGTACTAAGTACCAGAATAAAGATTTGAACCCAGGGTCTCTGAAGGATGGGAGACTGGCAGGTGAACTATTAATAATAATAATTTGGAAAACGATAATCACTAGAATCAATGTAGCTCTTTAAGATTTGCAAAGCACTTTACATATATTATTTCATTTGATCCTCACAACCATCCTGTGAGGTAAGTGCTGCTATTATCTCCATTTTACAGATGAGGAAACTGAGGCTGAGAGAGGAAAAGTGACTTGACCAATGTCACACAGCTAACGAATGTTGGAAGCAATATTTGAAACCAAGTCTTCCTGATTCCAAAATATTCTATCCACTGGCTAGAAAATCATCACCTAGAAAATAAAGGAGTATTGATTAATAGGGGGAGGCAGAAGGATACAAAGACAAAGGGTTGGGTGGCATAGTTTCACGCTCTTGAGCCCCCACTGGTGTTCTCCCCCCAGTTATATCAATCTAACCAGTCAGATTCAATTAACTTTTATACTTTTAAAAATCCCAAACTGGTCCCTAAAACAAAAGCCTTCTCTTTTAAACACCAATATTCTCACAATGAAGCTAAAAGAGTGCAAGTAATAGAACTCCATGACCTCACAAAAATCTAAATTAAATGTGACTTTTAGTGCCAAAGAAAGGTGAATGTAAGAAGATTATAGAATATTACCAAAATGGCTAGTATACCTATCTTATGTGCCACACATGAGATGCAGCAGCACCGTGTAGTAGAAAGAGTGCTGAATTCAAATCCTGCCTCCAATACTCACTAGTTGTGTGAAACTAGGCGAGTCCATTAACCGCTCTGAACCCCAGTTTCCTCATTTTATAAAATAGAGATGATAATGTCACTAGTAACTACTTCACAGGGTTGTTATGTTAGGTTACTCAAATAAGAGGAGACATGCAAAGCAATTTGCAAAACTGAAAGTGCTGTGTAATTTCAGTGATTATTATGTGTTTCTAAAATAAGGGTGTACCCATCATGAAGCAAAGATGGCAGTCTCTAAATAGCTCCAGCACTACCCCTGTATCCACATAGAGAACATCTGGATGAAATCCTCCAGTTCACTGAGGCGGCGCTTTTGGATTATTTACGTCATGAACAAGTGACATACAAATTGGAGGGATTGTAATCAGTGCTGATGGAAGTGATGTCCACAGTAAGGAAGGAGACAACCATTTATTAAGTACCTACTATGTGCCAGGCATGGTGCTAAGTGCTGTACAAATATTTATCTCATTTGATCCTCACAATAACCTAGATGCTGTTGTTACCTCCATCTTTAAGTTGAGGAAACCAAGTAAGACAGAGGTTAAGTGACTTGCCCAGAGTCACACAGCTAATAAGCGTTTGAGGTCAAATTTGAACTCAGGGCTTCCTGACTCTAGACTTTCTATCAACCATCTATCTCTCTGGACTTCTATCCACTGTACCTCCTGGATGCCTCTACAGGCCCACAGATCCATCACTTAACTACAACAGTGGTTTAAGCATATGTAATTTTTTTTTCTAGAAAGGTTAAAAACATCAAGTTTACCCAGCAATACATGTTCGGTGAAGGATCATAGATTCAGGGCTGAAAGTGACTTTCAAGATAATTTAATCCTTATCCCCTGAACTTAAAGATCAGTAAAGTGAGGTCCAGATTGGAAAAGGGACTTTCTCCAAATCACACGAGTAGAAGGCACTACTGAACCCAACCCGAGAGAATCAGCCAGACGTTATTTGTGTTAGTTGGAAGCCGAGCACGAGTGGCTCAGAGATGACTCCGGGCAAATTGTTTTCGTCCAAGACTTTTAGAAATCCTGACAATTTGAGAAAAATAGGTCATATCAGCAACCTTGAGGCAAATCCGCCATCTGCTGGCCATATGCGGCCTTTGCAATCTTCCAGAAGCTCGGCTGCCCAGACTGACATGGGAAAATCTGAGTCTGAGTAAGCACTGTATATTTGCAAAGTTCTCTCTCTCCAACCAGGTGAAGAAAATGAGTGCCTCTCAAAGCGAACACTAAAGTAGGCAGATTAAAGTCAGGATGCAAGAGAGTACAAAATATGTGTGTGTACCTATATGTAGAGGCATGCCAGTAACTGTATAGCACTATCAATATTAATTAATATTATAATATATGTACTTGTGTGTGTATATATGTTTATATATAAATATGTATTTGCATAATATATGTACTTGTATGCAGGAATATGCAGGTAAATACATAATAATATTAATGTAATTAATATTATAATATATAATAATGTTATTAATATTCATAATATTCCTAGCTCTTCAGGGGAAAATGCACACAAGACACACTTTTAGATTTAATTTTCATTATTAACATTTTCTCCATCACTTTCTTAAGCCTAGACAATCAATGAAACAATAACTTAAACTCTGATCTATAGCATTTGCCAATTTCCAAGGTGTAATGTTCACACTGAAAATTTAGCAATCTGTTCTCTTCGCCAATCTAACCTATCTATTGTTTCCTCATATAATCCCTAGGATATGGATCGCCTCCAACTCACACATGGGCCTCTCAAGAAAAGTAACCCCAAATTCAAGGCACTATGTAGGAATGCATCGGCTCAAAAAACATAGCTTGTAAGACACCACAGAAGCATTACTGTTTTTAGTCAGCCAAAAGGTACAATTTAAAGTAAGGGCATTTAATGAAATAGCATGATAATGACAAGGAGCAATGGAACATTTTCTCATAGATGTAGGGTACACTTCTACAAATACGTACACTATCTGTGGGAAGAGTAGGCACATCATGTGTAGGTGGGCACATACATATCAAACGTATACCCAGGATACATAGAAAGAGGGGTGCACATGTAAAAAGTACAAATTTAATAGTAAACATACGGTCAGAGACTACATATATAAGGAAAGGCAACTCATATCTCCATGTCTCCAGTACTGATGTCTTCCGATGATGTCATCACACCTTTCCCACTGAGCGTACTTTCTTCCATTCTCATGCAGTCTTTGCCAGGCTTATAATTTCTGCTGAGAGGTGTAACTTGAAGGCTTTGCTGGACATCACTCCCTGCTCATCTTAGGTGACTGCTGTTTGATGATGCCTTGTCATTCCCATGTCAGCTTCTAGGAGTGACTCCGTTGAGAGCAAGGCTGAGATGGTTCTTTCTGTTTCCAACTTTGGGAATTAGCTGGAATCTTCATCTAAGCTGCCACATCTTCCACATATGAGGAAGAAGGAGTTCTTCTATTGCTTTCTTAGCTTAAATTTCAGAAGCTTAAGCTCCAACTCATAGAAAATCAGGGGCCTACCATACCCAGCATCAGAATAAAAATAGATAATCTCCTTTTATTTTTCTCCTGCCTTTAAAAAATTCCTTAAGGAGAGCCTGTCAATTCTTATATCTATAGCAGTTATAGGCTTTTTCTCTCTAGGAGAGTCCTTGCCCCAAGAGCCAAACTCTATAGACCAGGTTCCTTCCAGATCCATTATATAAAATCCTATAATCTATGATCCTATGAGCACATAGCAAAACACCTAATTAGTGTCCACACAGCAGTAATCTCCACTTCCTACTTTACGAAGGTTCAAAGCCCCTTTATGATTTAGGGTTAGAAAATCCTTGCAACTCTTTGCTTAATGTCTGATTGCAAATGGCACCCATTGTTTTAAAGACTTCCCTTTCAAGGGTTGTTTGATCCTGAGACAAACTCATGATTCTTTTGGTCTTCCATGCAAATGAACCAGAGGGGGAAAAACAGAGGAGTGAAACCTCTAGGTGGAACAGCTTGAAGTAATCACCCTCTACCTCAATTACCACAATCCTGTTTCACATTTGTGCTTTTATTAGATACATAATACAACCCTTTCCAATCTGTGAGCCTTGCCCTACATATAAAATGAACTAGTTGAACTAAGTGATCTCTATTGTCTCTTCCAAGTCTAAATCCTATGATCCTATGAGCTCAAGCATGTCCTACCCAGCTATAAAGACTTGGTCCCCTGGACCTAGAAATGAAATGTTCATATGGAAAAAGGATTAAACTTGTTCTCTCTGGACCCAGAGGACAGAACTAGGAAAAATGAATACAAATTGCAAAGAGGCCAGTTTGATGTTAGCAAAAACTTCCCACCAGTTAGAGCTATCCAAAAGAGAGACTGCCTGCCTTGAGAAGTGATAGCTTCCCCCTCCTTCAATCAGAGGCTGGGCTCATTTGACATGTAACAGTGGGGATCACTTTCATTTCAATTAAGGAGTACAGTGGATAGAACACTGGACAATCAGAAAGACCTAAATTCAAATCCTGCCTCAGGCGCTTACCAGCTGTGTGACCTAGAACAAGTCATTTAATTTTTCAGGGTCTCAGTTTACTCATCTGTAAAATAGAGACAATTATAACAACACCTAGCTCACAGGGTTGTTGTGAGGATCAAATGAATTGACATGTGTTAAGTGTTTCGGGGAATCTTAAAGAGTATATAAGTGCTGGCAATTATAGCTATGATTGTTATTATTATTTGGGGATTGGACTAGGTGACCAGTAAGAGTGCTTCTGTCAAAATCTATGATTCTGTACTTGCAATAATTCTCTTCCTTTGTTCCTTTTCATTATTTTTTTTTGCTGTTGTTATTCATTGTCCTTTTAAAAATACATATCTTAACTTTGTAGACTACTCCAATTCTTTTTTTTTTCTTTTGGAAACAGGTCCTAAATAACATTTCAGGCATTACTATGTATCTTAGATTCCCCGAAGAACCTGACATAGCAGAGGCTCCTACTGAGTCCTCAGTAAATATTTCGTAAATTGTTGAATCTTAGCACTAGAAAAAAAACTCAGAGAATATCTAGTCTGACATTCTCATCTTATAGATGAAGAAAGAGGTGTTGACTTGCCCAAGACCCCAGAGCAAACCCACAAATTGACATCACGGGACATTAATGTATCTTTTATGACCCACTAAGTATACTTCAGCATAAAACTAATCTAGTCAACAAAAGCTTGTACGTCTGCCAAAAGGAGTGAATGACAGGCTAGTGACAATGTGATTGTCACTTGCAAGAAAGCACCATCATCAGTGCACATGCTCCCACCATGACAAACTCTGATGAGATCGAAGAAAAATTTTATGAAGACCTTCATCATCAACGTGCTGAAAAAGGAGAATCTTATAATTCTGGATGACCGCCATGCCAAAGTAGGCACAGACTATCAGACATGGTAGAGAGTCCTTGGAAGGAATGGAGTTAGAAACAGCAACAGCAATGGTCACTTATTATTGAAGACTTGTGCATCTCATGACCTTCTCATCACAATACTGTCTTCTGTTTGCCTAAACACAACAAAACTCCATGGATGCATCCTTTTAGCACATGTTGGCATTGAATAAGAAGAAGATATCAGCTGATCTTTTACCTGGAAGATGGTCATCTACCCAAGAGCTACTGTGACTTCAGAAAAGGCCAAGCAATCATCAACATGATGTTTGCTGCCTGGTGACTCCAGGAGAAATACCAGGAGCAGAACAGAGGTCTATACACAACATTTATTGATCTAGCCAAGGCCTTTGATACTGTCACTTGTGAGGGCCTGTGGAATATCATGGCATTTGTAAGGAGAAGAGAGAGATAAGATGTGAGAGTGACAAAGACAATGTCAGAGTGCAGGACTGATCATAGACTTATCCTCTTCAAAGTAAACATTTGCATTCAACAAAAACAGCATCCCAAAGGCATGATGACTATACAGTGTCAACAAATTAGAGTGCTTCTCTTTGTATGAAGAGTTTGTTGCTGACTTGGAGGGAATGCTGAGCCAGCACACAGTTGGCGACAGTGGAACAGAAAAGGAGTGGGCAGCTTTAAGAGATTTGTTATACAGCACCGCGTTTACTCATCTGGGCCAGAACATTCACAAACATCAGAATTGGATTGATGAAAATGATAAGAAAATTCAGAAATTACTGAAAGAAAAACAAAAACTCCACAAGTTTTATTAGCAGGACAGTTCAGCCATCTCTAAGAAGGCAGATTTAACTCCATCAAAAGTAAAGTGCAAGTGAGCTTAGAAATATGCAAGATTCTTGGTTCAGTAAGAAGACAGAAGAGATTCAGTTTTACACTGACAGTAACAATCCAAAGCACTTTGATGATGCCTTGATGGCTATTTATGGGCCAAAGACCTTTAGTGCATCTCAATGACTCAGTGCTGATGGAGCCACATTCATCAGGAATAAGGACAGGATCTAGGAGAGATGGGCTAAACACTTCCATAGTGTTCTGAACAGATTGTCATTAATGAATGCTGAAGCCATTGACTATAACTCAGGTTGATGTCAATCCCTGTCTAGACGAACCTCCAACTGAAAAAGGGGTTTTGAATGCCATCAGACTCCTCTTGTGTGACAAAACACCTGGTGCTGATTCTATTCCAGCAGAGATTTACAAGGCAGAGGGTCCACTGCTCATAAAAAAGCTGGTTGAAATTTTCCGGATTATGTGACAAGAGAAGGTTATCCCACAGGAGTTCAAGGATGCCTCCATCGTCCATCTCAATAAAGGAAAAGGAAATGGTTTTTCCTATGACAATCACGGGGTGGGGGTGGAGGGTCTCTTTCTTGGTCATAGCTGGCAAAATTCCTGCCAGAGTCCTCCTTCATTGGCTGATCCTTCACCCGGAAGATGGCCATCTATCTGAGAGCCAGTGTGACTTCAGAAAGGGCCAAGGAATGGTCAATATGGTTTTTGCTGCTCAAGAACTCCAGGAGAAATGCCAGGAACAGAACAGAGGTCTGTATACAACGTTTGTCCATCTGACCACAATCTTTGATAATGGCAGTCATGGGGGTTTGTGGAAGATCACAGCAAAATCTGGCCACTCATCAATTTCACGACAGCATGCTTACCCAAGTTCTGGATGATGGATGATGCTCTCATGCTTTCCCAGTCATCAATGAAGTAAAGCAGAGCTGTGTGCTTGCTCCCATGCTTTTGAGCATAATGTTTTCAGTGGTGTTGTCATATCCCTTCAACAAAGACAAAAATGGAATCGAGGTCAATTACCACAGTCAGTAAATTATTTAACTTGAAACGGCTACAAGCCAAGACTAAAATGGAGGGAGAGTTGATATGTGACTTTTTGTTCACAGATGATTGTGCACTCGATGTAGCCTCTGAGGCTGAGACGCAACAAAGTAGGTATAAATTCTCTGCTACTTGTGCTAATTTTGACCTAACAATTAACACCAAGAAAAGAGAGGTTCTCCACTAGCTAGCATCACACCATGCATACATGGAACCATCAGTTATAGAAAATGGAAAAATTTTGAATTCTGTGGATAAGTTCACTTATCTTGGCAGTATACTTTCCAGGGCTGTACATACAGATGATGAAGTTGGCACCTGCATTGCCAAAGGCACCTTAACATTTGGGAGGCTCCAAAATTAAGTGTGGGAGAGAAGAGGTATTGGGCTGCCTATCAAATGGAAAGTCTACAGAGCTGTTGTGCTAACCTCATTGTTGTATGCCTGTGAAACCTGGACACAGGAAACTGAATCTCTTCCATTTGAATTGTCTTAGGAAGATTGTGAAGATCACCTGGCAGGATAAGGTACGGAACATTGAGGTCCTGTTCCAGCTGAACTGCCAAGCACTGAAAGAGCACAACTCTGATGGGTTGGTCACATGGTTCAAATGCCAAATGCATATTTGTCTAAAAGCCTATTTTACGGACAACTCACACAGGGTAGGCATTCACATGGAGGTCAGAGGAAGCAACACGAGGACACTCTCAAGGTCTCTCTGAAGAGCTTTGGTATCAATTGTGAGACATGGGTGACACTGGCCTAGAACTATCCAATGAGGATGGCCCACATCAAAGGAGGCACTGTACTCTATGAGCAAAGCAGAATAAAAGTAGCTAAAAACAAATCTGTGATACCCAAATGTCTCTAAAAGACATCTCCAACTCAAATGCTCATACAAGCTACTTGTGCCTGATTTATGGTAGAGATTGCTGAGTTCATATCAGTCTGATCAACCAGTCAGATGCACTGTACACTGACTCTGACATCGTGATATCATTTTGCTCCTCTTTAAGCACAAAGGACAAAAACAACAACAACCTGCAGCCTCGACTTCTTATCAGGATTACTGATTGCAGCTGCCCACACAATTTCAAACCCAGTGCTATAATAAATTATTATAATAATGTCATATGATCTATTATGGTATTATGATACAATAATACCATATATCCAGATAGCTTCCTGACCATTCAGAGCTTTTCTGACTACCTTGACCCCGGACTTCAGCTTGTTCCTGACTTCTGAATACTGTACACTCCTTAACCCTTGACATGCACGTTCAACCTGAGTAAACTCAGATCTCTTGGACTATGCTAATAGTCCCTTTCCCAATGCCAGTGTTTCCTGAGCGTGTCCGCAACCTGGAGTAATATATCTAAACTGATTGGCCCTCCTAATGCACCAGTTTTATAATACTTTCATATCCCTTAGAAGTAGCATTTGGAGGTCTTCATTTGTACAAAGTGCTCTGAACACTTCCTTTGAAGAAAACTACTAGAGTGTTTAATGTCCATGGCAAGCCAAACACAGCTCCCTTCCTTTGGCAACTCAGACTTGGTTGGCTTCATTTGTCCCCCTGCAGCAGACAGAATGTCTTGTACTAATATTCCTGCATGACTGCCAATCCCCTGAAGGGCAGGCATTTATATTCTTCAGTCAATTTCGAATGATCCTCAGTCTCTTTCAGAGGTTAAACTCTCTTGACTGTTACCAGGATGCCATGTTAACAGATTGCTAGACAATCCCAAAACTTCTCTGAGCTGAATCTTTCCAAGATCTATCAACTTGCACATAATGTTGGAAAAGAAATACAATAATCTTTTATTCAAAAAAAAAAAGCCAAGGTAAATTGAAGCCAGTTCATTTTCTTTTTGGCAAACTCTCATCTTTCTAATGCCAGGAGACAAATGTAAGACAATGAAGCTTGAAAGCCACACTTTGGTAAGTCTTGTAGTCTTTTTCTCTGACCCCCAAGGCACTGTGTATTCTTGTCAAAAAAAAAAAAAAAGGTCATTGATTCTTCTGAGGCAGCTTTGATCATCTGCTCTTTTGAACAGAGAGAAGACACCTGCCTGTTCTAGGAGTGTCATGATAGTATATTAAGTATAATTTAGGAAAAATCTGGGCTGAAACTAAGCAATGTGACATAGTAAAAAGAGTACTGAAGTTGGAGGAATGTGACTTTGAACAAGGAACTTCACTCTTGATGCCTCATTTTCCTCAGCTCTAACACAAGTATATAGTAACAAAGCGTTGGCACACCTATCTGTATTTCACAGCTTTCAAAGCACTTTCACATGTTAATCTCACTTAAATCTCACAATAACTGTGGGAGGGAGGGACCATTAATCCCATTTTACAGATAAACTGAGGGGTTTAGTGGCTAGGCCAAAGTCACAGTTAGCATGTGAAAGAGCTGCCTCTCAAATCCAAGTATATTAACATCCAGTCCACAGCTTTGTCTACAGTAGGTCAGGGTCCTTTGCTGTGTTTGTATCAGAGACCTCTTTGGTAGTCTGGTAAAGCCTATGGGCCCTTTCTCAGAATAACTTTTTTTTAAATGTATAAAATAAAATATGTAGGATCACAACAGGGAAGGGAAAAAACATTTATTAAGCACCTACAATGTGCTAAGCGCTGTAACAACCCTAGGAAGTTGTTACTGCTATTATCCTCATTTAGAGTTGAGGGAACTAAGCCAGACAGTGGTTAAGTGACTTGCCCAGGGTCACACAGCTAGTAAGTGTCTGAGGCTGGATTAGAATTCAAGTCTTCCTGATTCCAAACTCAGCACTCTATCCACTGTACCATCTATTCTATTGAAATGAAGTTATCAATTTTTTAAAGTTTATAGACCCCAGGTAGACCCCAGGTTAAGAACCACTTGCTCTATTTATGTTAGCAAAGTGTATTGAGTTAGAAGAGCTCAGCTGAGATCCTACCACTGGAGTTAAGTGACAGGGATTAAGTAGAGAAGCCAGTTTTGCAGCACCTTTGCAGCTGGCCAAAATATCCCATCCTTTGGCTGAATCTCTCTGCAGTGTGTGACAGAGAGAAAAGCAGATGACAGGTAAGGCTCTGACTGTTTGTGTGGGTTTTCCCTTTCATCTCCCTCAGGGCTGTGGTAGGCAGCCATGGTTGTACCTACAAGGGAGGTGTCAGAAGACTGTTCTTTGTGTTTCTCTGGCTGTCTTGCTTGGCGCCCTGTCAGGCTCTATCCTTCTTGGGAGTACAACTTTAAGAAGATCTGAGCAATGCTGATATGTCTGGCAGGGAAAGCCTTAAAGACATATGTCTGATTTTTTATAACTAAGTTTAATAGTCAAAATATATGGCCTTCCAGCACAGATGGCATTAAATAGAGGGTTATCATTCATGACAAAATTCTAGAGGGTCTCCAGAAAAGATTAGGAACGAGTTGCTTCTCACAACAGCATACCTCCCCTAGACCAACAAGCAACTATAAAGGGTTTGCCAAGAGACAAAACATCTGTGCTTTATCTTCAAGACTGGATCCCGTTTTTGCCCAAATGTGAACTTGCTCCAAACATTCATTGTTTGGAAATGAACTCAGAGCAATAAGATAGTTGAGTATTATTTATTAAGCACCTACTGTGTGCTAGGCATTGCACTAAGCACTGAGGATACAAAGAAAGTAAAAAAAAAAAACAGTCCCTGCCCTCAAGAAGCTCAGTCTGATGGGAGAGATAACATGCAAAAAAAACACCTTTGTACCAATAAGATATATGCTAGATACAGTAAAGACAGTCTCAGGAACAAGGCATTAAGATTAAGGACAACTGGGAAAGTCTTCTTGCTGAAGACAGCATTTTAGCTTAGACTTGAAGGAAGCCAGAGATGCCACGAGGCAGAGATAAGGAGGGAGAGCACCCCAGGCATGAGAAAAATGCAGAGAAGATGCCCAGAATCTAGAGATGAAGTATCTTGTATGGAACAGCAGGGAGGCCAGTTTCACTGGATCTCAGAGTATGTGTTGGGGAGTAAGGTGTAAGAAGACTGGAAATGTAGGAGGGGGCTAGGTTATGAAGGGCTTTAAATGCCAAAAAGAAGATTTTATATTTGAACGTGGAGATAATAGGAAGCCTCTGGGATTCCGTGAATGGTGGGTATGACAAGGTCAGATCCGTGTTTTAGGAAGATCACACTGACAGCTGAGTGGAGGATGGATTTGATGGGGAGGCACTTGTGGCAGGCAGACCAACTAGCAGGCTTCAACTGTCCAAGTGTGAAATGATTAGGGCCTGCACCAGGGTGGTAGCAGTGTTAGAAGTAACAAGGGGACATAGATGAGAGATGATTAGAAGGTAAAAGTGACAGCACTTGGCAGCTGGTTGGATATGGCAGCAGGGCTGGGAGGAAGGAGGAAGAGTGAGGAGTTGAGGTTGCACCTAGGTGTCAAGCCTGGTGACTAGGAGGAAGTGGTGCCCTTGAAAGAACTAGGGAAGTTGGGGTGGTGAACTTTTGTCTGACCTTATTTACCATTGTCTCTCATACCACCTTGCTAGAGGCTCCAACTTCAAGGTCTCTTTAAACAATCTTTAAGTCTCTTTCAGCTTTGTTGGTCTGCCATTCTTTGTTTAGAGCAAGTTATTGGGTCAGAAATATCCCAGGAGTCCAGAATGACATCTAGGTTGTGACCCTGGGGGACCAAGAGGAAGATGGGACAGAAATGGGAAGCTAGGAAGAGGGGAGGGTTTGGATATAAACAATACAGTTTAAGTGATACTTTAGAGACATAGAAATTTCTTGGCCTGAAAGCCTGGAAACTACATCTACAGGTGGGACTCCACAAGACACAGCAGACCCTAGTCCTATCACAAGAGGAGAGCAATACCAGAAGAACCAGTGAAAAGTGAACGATCCACTTTTAGGACCAGGGAACAAAGTCTAGAGTGTGAAGGGACCTATAAGCCTTCTCTCTGTGAGTACCTCCCATTTAGAATGCATGTATCTTATATGAGCATAGTTGTTTATATGTTGTCTCTCCCATTAAAATATAAGCTCCTTGAGAGCAAAGACTGTTTTTTGACATTTTTTTTTCATCCCCAGTGCTTAACATATAAGTGTTTCATAAATTCTTGCTGACTGACTGCCTAATTTAATCTGGTCCCTCATTCTATAAGTCAGGATATTCAAACCCAAATGAATTAAATGACATGTCCAGAGGGTAGTAAGCACAGAACAGGAATTCGAACTCAGGTCCTGTGACTCCAAGTTCAGTGTTCTTTCCACCCACACAACACTACCTCTAAGGATTTGGCTACAATCATTTTCAAAGTCAAAGGTTAATGTCAACTCTCGGAAGAACTATAGTATCAATCATGAGACATGTGAGAAACACCAGCACAGGATCATCAAGCCTGGTGTGTCCACATCAAAGAAGACACTGCGCTCTATGAGCAAAGCAGAATTGAAATAGCTCAAAAGAAATGTGAGATGTGAAAATTCAGAGACCTCTCCTTCCCCGATGGTCTTAGAGATTATATGTGCTAGACCTATGGTAAGGTCTGATCAGCCACAGCCAGAGACACTGTACATTGACCCTGACATCATGATATCATTTTGGTACTCTTTAATCAGGAAGGACAAATAACAGTAACCACAACAACCAAGCCACCCAGGGACCCAGTTATAAAGAAAAATACAGACAACTATTGCCTATGAGAGAAAATTAGCCCTTCTACGATGTTCTTCACAGCTCAAGTTCCCCATATAACACAAAGAATAGGGTTAGCTGCTACATTTAATGTTCCAAAAAACCTATTCAGAATACTATACAAGTCAATAAAAGAAATGTACCATTTATATGAATGTAAATCTTCTGGGATACCCGGGTCCTTGGACTCTTATGGGATCTTGGACCATGCTTTCCTGTCTAAGCCTTTGGATCCCAATATTCCCATATTTCTGAACTTTGGACATCTTTTGTGTTTGACTTTGCCTGCTTGTATGGCAATCAATTGTAATGCCAACGCAATACCCGTAGTAGCTGCTATGAATATGCACAGGTATTTAAGGATTGGTTTGCAAAATACAATAAACTCTCTCCCTTCAAGACAAAACCAAAATATTTATTTGGAAATTTACTATTAGGATACCAGAAGGCAAGATTTAGCAAGGTGCTCATCACCAATCCAGGGAGGGCCAACATCTCAAGCATTCTTTATGTTCCCCTAGGCAAGCAAGTTCCTCCCTCCGCCAGTTTCTCTTTCTGCCCATACCTCTCCCTCTAAGCAACACAATATATAGTTTCCAATCAAAGACTCTTGATTGGCTTAGTGCTTGGAGAAACTTGGAAATCAGCACTTAATTGGGAATGTGTGGAAATCCCTGTGGCCCAGAGCCTAATTGGCTCTGCATGAGGGCTCCATGTGAGGCCTATTAATGGGCCAGGAAGATCTTGTATCCTGTTGTGTTGGTAACCAAAAATGGGCTCCTTAGCACTTAGTCAACAAGTGCCCTTGACTAGTTTGGCTTTTTCCCCTGAACTGAATGCTGTTTGTATGTTGGATTGGAGTAAGCTTGTCAGCCCCTTCACCTTGCTTCCCTTGCTTAAGCTGATCGAAAGAACCTGTGCTTTCCCAGGTCAACCCCTTCACCTTGCTTAAGCAGATTGAAAGAACCTGTGCTTTCCCTGGCGTACCTTACACCACCACCACCACCACTCCCCACCCCCCCCACCCCCCAACCCCCCCCCCCCCCCCCCCCCCCCCCCCCCCCCGCAGAAGCCGGATGGTTAAAAACAGCTTCCATTGGAGCCAGAGGCTGCTATAGCTACAGCCACAGCCGAAGCTGAAGCAGGAGCTGCCGGTAGCAGAGCTGACCTACGGGAGGAAACTGAACAAGGACTTGAAGCCAGTGGGTAATCTTTTTACCATAGAGGGGGAAGCATGATTTTGCTTTACACCATCATGCTTCTCTGTAGCCTCCTGGTTACTCTTGTGAGGCGTACTTATTGGGCCTGGAAGCTTTTGATCAATATATCAAAATGGGGATGCTGGTTCATGGGTTGGTTACTGTGGAGCCTAAATATATGCTTTGATTCTTCTGCCTCCTACTTTGAGAGTTTCTTATATCCAGCGGTTCTGAACCTTTCAGACATATATATGATCCTCTTTGAAATTATAAACTCTGCCCTCCTAATACACCCTTTAACCTTTCAGTCACATAGCTAGTAAGTGTGTGAGGCCATATTTGAATTCTGGTCATCCTGATTCTGGGCCCAGTACTCTACCCACTGCACCACCTGGCTGAAAGTGCCAGTAATGATAATGTTACTTTACATTCTTATAGTTCTTTACAGTTAATAAACAACTTTTCTTGCAACAGCCCCATTAGGTAGATCCTCCAAGTGTTATTGTTCCCAATTTACAGATAAGAATATCAAGACTCAGGAGAATTGAAATACTTTGCCTAAGGTCACCCAGAGGCAAATATGGGACTCAAAGCCAGGTCTCCATATCAATGCTAAAATGTTCCTTTATTAACATATTCATTTGAACTAATTTCCCTTGAAATGTGAAAAGGGCTCGATTCATTATGGATTGAAAATAATATACAAATTGTCCTCTTTTGAGCTGAACCCTACTTAAAAATGCATTCCAGTATAATATTTCTAGTATACTACTTTTATAGCTATAAAGTAAAAAATAATGTCCTCTCTGGCATGAATTACATGGAGCCTATTTCAGATATTAATATCTGAATATTAATCTCCATTTTGGACATTACAATTTGATTTTTCTACATTATTGCATAGTTTTACAGAACAAAACTTTAGGAAATGCCATTTGAACAATAAGGGAATATGCAGTCATCTAAGCTGCTTAATTTCTCCCTCTTTTTTTCCCTATTTCAACATACCCTCCAACCTTATTTTCTAAAAATAATTCAGCTCACCCTAACTCAATGGATTACTGTAAATCTCTTACTAATTTTTCTTTGCTTCCCAAACCACTTTTTTAGTCTTATATTTGATAAATTGCAATTATAGTGTAGTTACCTGTTATATCTCCTTTCAATTTTTATTTTAATATCAATATTTTAAAAGTTTCCTAGAGTGTAAAAACAGCAATGAGTTATCATTGAAACCATTCCAAATGTTCCTCTTCTCAAACAAGGATTAAGGGTAAATCTCACTTAATCCTATCTCATAGCTTAGATTCTTTAGCCCTGGAATTGTCCTCTGTTGATTTGTGTTATGTCTACTCTGATAAGATAATACCTTTTCCTTTGGTAGAAAAAGAATTCTGAACACAAACTCTACAGTTTGGAGATAGCCAACAAGTGATCTGGGACTGAAGAGGTCATTTAGTACATATTATTTTCAGATGAGAAAAAAGATACCTAGAGGGCTTGTGACTTATCCAAGGTTACACAGGTAATAAGTGGTAGAAATGGGGTTCGAACTCAGTATATCCACCACACTTTCCTCTGTACTCCACTATCTCGAAACAAGATATGTTTCCCTTTTTTTTTTGATGGCAAAGAGGAAATTCTTTCCTCTTTCTTTTGTCTTTCCATTTCTTTCCATTTGTCTTATAAAACATGATATTTATTTATACATATTTAAAAGCAAACTCGTTTTTAAAAATCTTGTGTAAATCTAATTGTTCTAAAATAGCCGCCATTTAAAGACTATAAAAATGTTTTGCTTTACCTGAAAAGTTTATTTCCCTAAGTGTAGGGGGTTGATCAAGGGAATTCCCAGACTATCTGGATGAACTTACAAGTAAGTGAGCTTTCATTTGGGACTTTAGAGAACATCTTCCTTTGGAAGGTAGGAGTGTGTCCGTTGATACCTGATTGACAGGACCAAGGACATCTCTTGCTTCATTTTCACTGACTCAGTCTGCCTTCGAAAGGCACTAATTGGCTTGAACTCTCATATGATGGACTCTGATAGAAGTAAGAATTCCTTCATGCTGACCTATAAAAGAACCACCACGCTTATTGGACTCTTTTTGTCTGTTAGTCTTGTTTGTATGATCCTGAGAATGGAGCAGAGTTAAGACCAAAAATGGATCTTGGGAGCTGGTGCTGTCTTGAGGAAGAAGCGCCTAGAAGCCCCATGTGTTTTCACCTGCACAGCCTGAGAGTTCCTAGACCCCAAGTTTCTGGACCCTAGCCTTTGAGAAGCAGTGGTATCCAGTCAAGTGGCACCTGTGAAGAGCGAAACCATGTTGCCTGAGTGGTAAAAGTGCCTGAATTCAAGCTTTCTGGAGAAGTGTCAACTTCTTGTACCCCAATCTCTTATATAAAGGATTGGGGATTTTCATACAATGTGCAGCTCTGAATCCCAGCCTCCAGATGTAGGAAGTGAGAACTCCTGGACAGTATCGTCCCAGAATGTAGAATTCCACGGAAGAAGGGAATTGCCTGTACAGTTCCAGCATCAGAGCTTGCCTTTCTAAGCAATCTCAAGTTGGAGAGCTCTAGAATACACCCTTCTACCAGACAAATATTGGCCCTGAGAAATGCCAGTCTCTTGCAAGGAGCGAAAAGTATGTACACACAACCCCTGAAGATGGAATGGCAAAAGACTGGATGAGAGAGCAAAAACCATGGATTTTCCTTCTGACATTACTATGAGTTATTCAAATGGCTTTGGTCTTATGGAAAAGGGATCACCTTTCTAGAATCTCCAAGTATGTTACCTCATGGTAATACCATAAGGCTGAATGTCTTATATCTGTGTCTTCTGTGAAAGGCGACTCACTGAATGTTGGGGTTTTACCTCTCAAGCAGCCCATCTTTTGTTTCCCATCCAAGGGGAGTCTACTACAACACAGGGTGATGCTGAGTCTGGGGGACTGCATGGATTCCTGTGACTTACTAGCATATTGTAAGGCTATCCCATTAGCAACCCCAAATTTGTTTCCCTAAGCTACAAAGTGATAATATAAATATGGAGAGTTTTAGAACTCAGGAAAGGTAAGACTCATCAGAGAAGAAGGATAATTATATTGACTGTGGTGAGGCAATAGGGATATAACTTATAACTTATGTGTTTGTGTGATAACATATATAATATGTGATAATTTGTGTTTTATGCATTTTATGTGGTTTGGAAAAAAAAAGTCAATCCTACAACCAATGTATGTGTTATTATACCTTCAGAGCTTATAATGACCTGGGAACCCTTTTACTCACATCTGTGGAGATTTACACATAAGTTATATTTTAATTATATTCATAGATTTCCTGGAGGGAACTCTGAGTAGGGGCATAAAAAGCTAAAATGATATGTTGACAGCACCGCCCCCCCCCCCATTAAATGTGGTCCATGTAAATACAAGGTTTGGAGGATATTGGGTCACCGCATTACATGAGCAAATTAAGTTTTATAATTTTTCGCTGAATCAGTTCCATGACGGTTTCAGAGGTGTATTCCTGAAAGTCCTACCTTTCACTGAAAACAGCACCTGCAAGCCAAAAAGCTCTTCAGGGCATGGGCTGTCTGTTCAATGACCTTTCACTTTCCTGATCTGATGTCTATTGACCACATAGGGACAAAGGAAATTCAGTGTAAGGAGTGTGAGAAAAAAGAGACATCAAAAGAGAAACCTATGGCTGTATGCAGCTATGATTATTTCTGGACTCAGGATCTCTGTCTCTCTTTCAATTGAGAGGCATCTTGGTTCAGAAGAAAATCAACTGAATTGGGAACCAAAACACCTTAGTTCAAATCTTCTCTCTGCCACTTATAACCTGGGTAGCCTGGCATGTCATCACCTCTCTCTCAGTTTTTTCATATGATCCAGTGATGTTCTAGAAGCATCAATGAAATTAACATTTATTAGGAGACCATTCTAAATGGCAAGAACATAGCTCAAAGTAATCTTGGGGCTCCAGGATTCTCTGACAGCCGTCCCAGTGGCCTCAAAGCTGCCTACATGGCAAGATTTCAGAGACTACAAAATGAATCAATTCCATAATTTAAAAAATTTAATCAATTTGTATTTCTAAGTAAGTTTCCAGTAGATAGATATATATAAATGTCTATATGTGCTATAGCTGAGCACAGGAAGTTTGTGCTTCTATAAATTCCCTTCTAAAAAAATTTGTTTTTATATGTTCCAGTTTGAATACATTTTTTTTTTGCCTTTTCTTTTTTTTATTTTTCATTTTTTTAGCATTTTTAAAAATTTATTTAACATATTTAGTTTTCAGCATTGATTTTCACAATAGTTTGAATTACAAATTTTCTCCCCATTTCTACCCTCCCACCCCCTCCAAGATGGCGTATATTCTGGTTGCCCTGTTCCCCAGTCAGCGCTCTCCTCTGTCACCCCACACCCCTGTAGAAATTTATCTTGCCCTACAAGAAAGGAAGGAAAAAGTTTGAATACATTTTAAAGTAACTATAAAAACTTTACTTGAGAGGCAGCATGCAATAGGGGAAAGAGTTTGGGTTTGGACTGGCTAGACTTGTGTGACCTTGGGCATGTCACTTCCCTTCTTAGGGCTCCAGTTTTCTTATCTGTAAAGTAACAGGTTAGATGATCTTTCCCAACTAAATCAAAAGAAAAAAAATCAAAACTGCCTAAAATTGCACAATATAATTCCTTGGTTTTTTAAAAAAAAATCACAACACGAGATTAAATTCTGATTTTAATTTTCACACACGCACACACACACACACACACACACACACACACACACACACATACTAAAAACAAAACCCCACAATGATTTCTCAAAGAGAATTAGAGTTCTTTCAACTATATCTCTACCTTGTCTTAAATGAAATGAATTTCACTGTGTTGAAAAATCACAAAACTAACTCTACAAATTGCACACAACATCATCATTAAGTATTATTTTGGAGACCTTGGAACTGAATATGTGCACCTAATTTATTCCAGTTGTTGGGCATGTGGGAAGGTTTAAGGCTATTCCCTTGAATGCTTTATGCCTTTGCCTCTAGGAGGAAATTAAAGAATAAGGCTCTTTTAGGACCCAGAAAGAGTGTAGATTTTAGGAACTACACATTCAAGACCATCTATAAAATAAGTCTCTATCAGAATCGCCCATATAGAACTTTCTTGGGGTAAGGATTTAAAACTGGACATAAATGTCTGACACCATGTTCAAAGTAGTAAATCCTCCTTCCCTAATGCGCGTATTACAAATGAAGATATTCAGACACGAAGACTTGTAAGATTTTGTTGAGATTGTTGATACTTGGCTTATCCAAATTTTCTTCATTGTCATCCATTGTGTGCCAGACATCAGGGAAAGGGAACGGTATCAGATGCAGAATTGGAACACCTGAAAAGAGAGGATTGGTTTGTAAACAAGTGAGCATTTCATGCAACGAGAAAACTAAAGATATTTAGTTTTATTTAGTTTTTATTTAGTTATATATTTAGGAATATATAAATAAATAAAAAATAAACTGTCACACTTAAAATAGAATTTTAAATGGGGTTACCAAAGTACATGAAGGCAGCAATTAACCTAGCTTGTGCCCCCTTGTTCCTTCTTCTTGTACTCCATATTCATTCACTCACTCATTTACTTACTCACGTACTCAAGACTATATCTTATTCATTCTTGTGCCCCTTGTGACATCTAACATGATGCCAGGCACATGAGAGTTACTCATTCTATTTTTGTAGAATTGACTGAAAATTTTGGTAGAGTACCTACTATGTGCAAGGAAGGCACCCTGCTCTGCTCTGAAATACTCAGATTAACAAGATACTCCCTGACTTCAGAGAGTTTAGTACCTAGTAATAAGAATAGTTATCAAGCATTTTTACAGCACTTCAAGGTTTGCAAAACACTTTACAAAGACTATTTCATTTTATCCTCAAAGCAGCCCTAGGAGGTAGGTGCTATTATTAACCCCATTTTACAAATGAGAAAACTGAGGCAGACAGACGTTAAGTGACTTACTTCAGGGTCACAGAGTTAGCAAGTGTCTAAGGCTGAATTGGAACTTAGAGGTTTCCTGATTTCACGTCCAGTGCTCTAACCTCTGTGCCACCTAGCTGTCTCAGTAGATAAGTCATGCACATAAATGACTATAGTAAAATATAGAATGTGATATGTGGGGAGAGATAGCAAGAGATAGAGTGAGAGAGAGGGAGGGAGAGGGAGGGAGAGAGAGAGAGAGAGAGAGAGAGGCAGGGAGAGAGAGATGTTCATGGGACCTCATTTATGGCTAGGAACACTAATTCTCTAATTTCATTTAATCATTGAGGAAAGTAAAGCTTAGATGTTGCTGACTGCAAAGTCTAGTAGCAGAAATAGCTCCTATTTCTAGAGCAGGTTAAGAGCTACAAAGCCTTTCCTTCATAACACTCCTCTGAGGCAGGAATTATTATTATCATTCCCTTTTATGGATAAAGAAACTGAGGTTTAGCGAGACTCAGTGATTTGTTCATACTAACCAGATATTAAGTATTAGAGCCAGGTCTCCTGTCTCCAGTGCCGTCTCCACGACAGCAGGAAAAACAAACAAACAAACAAACAAACAAAAAACAGAGAAGAGCAGCGGTCCTCCTTACTTGAAATCTTTTTTGTGCTAAGAACCAAATGTTGAGATCTGCTTCCTTTTCACCCTCAAGTGCTCCCATTTACCTGCCCTCAACTAAGAGGTCTGAGCTATCTCTTCCCTGGTGATCGTTCTTATTCTAGGAGGAATCTTTTTCAATTGAATACAAATGTATTGGGTGCCTACTTTGTCCAAGGCATTTTGCTTATAAGAAGCTTCCAGCCAGAGAGAGAACTTGGCCTTGGTTGGTGAGATCTTGGTGCTGATACCTCAGGTGTGTTCTATATTTTTTTTCTTGCTTCTTCAGTTCCTTTGGATTTCCCAATTCCTGACTTTCTGAGACTTGTCTTTTGGTATTTGTGTCCCACTGGCTCCTCACCTGGTTGTGTGTACACTGACCTCTAGTAGGAATATTTGCCTTCACTTACGCTTATCTGTCTTATTACCGCCCTATAACTTGCTCTAACCAAAGAAACAGAGACCATCAAAGCTGAAAAGGACCTTAAAGATTAACTAGTTCACACTCCTAACTTCCCTATTCCTGTTGAGGTTAACACTATCATGCCAGTCACTCAGCTTGAAACCTAGGTGTTATCCTCACCTTCTTACCCTTTCTCAGTCTTCCCCCACCCCATCTCCAATAAGTTACCAAGTCCTATCATTTCTACATTTCAAACCTCTCTTACAAATGCAACTTTCTCTCTTCTGACACTGCCACCATCCAGGTGCATGCCCTAATCACCTCACGCATAGACTACGAAATAGCTGCTGGTGGGTCTCCCTGCCTCAAATCTCTTCACACTCTAGTCCAGAGGTGGGGAACCTGCCACTTCAAGACCACGTGTGGCTTTCTAGGTCCTCAGGCATGGCCTTTTGACTGAGTCCAAGTTTTATAGAACAAATCCTTTTATTAAGGGGATTTGTTCTGTGAAGTTTGTATTCAATCAAAGGGCCACACTTGAGGACCTAGGGGACCACTTGTGGTTCGAGGCTCCAGATTCCCCACCCTGCTCTAGTCCATCCACCCCTGAGCTGTCAAACTGCTCTACCTAAAGCACATGTCTAACCATAACACTGCTCTAGGCAATCAATTCCAGTGGTTCCCTACCACCTACAGTAGACACAGGGCCAGACTACACGCAGCCCACAATACTCTGGAACCAGATTAAAATGTAGTTGAAAAATATTTAACCAAATAAATAAAAATACAAAAAAGCATAGATAATTATCATATTTTAAAACTAAGTCAGTATGTGCTCCACAGGGATCTTTATGTATGTATTATTATTGTCAATTGTTCTTCAGTTGTTTTTCAGTCTAACTCTTGACCCTATTTGGGATTTTCTTGGCATAGATACTAGAGTGGTTTGCCATTTCCTTCTCCAGCTCATTTTACAGATGAGGAAACTGAGGCAAAAAGGGTTAAGTGACTTGTCCAGAGTTACACACTTAGTGTCTGAGACCAGATTTGAACTCAGGAAGATGAGTCTTCCTGACTCTAGGCCCAGTGCTCTATTTGTTGGTAGAGTCAGGTCTCCTATCTCCAGTGCCCTCTCCACTACAGCCCCAATCCAGAACTTAGTTGCCCCAATCCAGAACCATCCCTGATGCTTTAAAAAGTCCCTAGTGATAGCCCCATAATACACTTACTGACCAAGGAGGTCATGAGAAGGACCAAGAAACTTCAGTTCCTTCCTTTTAAGACTGGATCCCTAGCATCCTCTCCCTGTAGAAAGGGTTCCTATATCTTGCCTTCACTAACAGAGATATATGCTGACTTTCATCATTCTCAACATGCTCCAGAAGCTTTCCATTAACTCATAAGTTTTATTGGAAAATGACACACTGTAAATTCCCTCTTCGTAGACACTGCGTATGTGCAGAAATTGTGGTATTTGAAAGTTATTGCTGGGATAGCTGGAATTCTTCATGAGAATCCTAGGCCGCTGAGAGGCTTCTGAGAAGTCTGTGTGAATTGAAGGGGAAAATAATTGTCCACCTTCTAGGGAAGTTTCCATTGACTACAGCTGGGCAAGTTCCGGAATAATCATGGACTTGTATTTATATGTTGGCCCCTCTTTCCACTCACTCTCCTGGAGCTGGTAAGGACTGGGCTGAGGTGGAGCCCTCATTATTTAGATGGAGCCCTCATTCAGAGCACATTTTCTCTTGCCTGACCCCAGCTGTGCCTTTTCAGCAGCTAACCTCCTAGTACATAGACAAATCATCAACCACCATGTGGCAACTGAAGAAGAGTCAAAAACATTTAATTCCAATAGATCCTTATTAAAATTTGCATTCTCTGCTGTTGTTTAACTGTGTTGTCATTCAAATCCTGTTAGCTTGCTTTATACAGTTAAAATGCTTACATATTTTTTATTCATCAACTTCTGATATTGATTTGAATTTTGAATACATTATAATCAGTAAGAAATATTCATTTGGTTAGTCCAGAGTAGACCATGTTCTTTTCTTTAAACTTAATGTACTTTCTAATACCATCTAAAAACCATTGCATCTGGTTGCACCAACTTCATTTTGGTTGTATTTGATATGGAAAGCTTATGTGCAAATCACAAATCATAATTCCTCATGCTGAATTCTAGAATAAAATGAAAATTTGTAATGTTATAAAAAAAATCTTACCTCTTCTTAAAAATGGAATATGGTCATCCTGGATTTGTTCTCGGTACATATGACCCTGGAAATACTGTGTCTCCAAATAATGATCCTGAAGTAAACCCAATTCATGTAGCTTTTTTTCTGCAAATCACAAATGAAACACCAGGTAAGCAGCTGTAGGAATATCTATTCAGAGCTTAAAGTGAGTTTACAAGCAACAATTCTGGCATCATTTTGAAAGCCAAATAGATAGCATGACCAGACTCACCACAATAGCCACATTGAGGGCCAGAAATTCTTAACATTTTTTATGTCGTGAACCTCCTTTGGAAGTCTAGTGAAGTCTATGGGCCCCTTCTTAGAATGATGCTTTCAAACGCATAAAATAAATACATAGAATTACAAAGAAACCCAATTACATTGAAAAAAAGATGTAATGTTTTCTACTCATGTTCATGGACTTCCTTAAATCTTTCCACAGACTCCTCATGGATCTCAGGTTAAGAACCCCTGAGTTAGAATGATGACAGTGGGAACAGAGAGAACTCAAAAGATATTGGATTAATAAAATACATGGGAAAAACCAAATGGATGAAAAATACTATGTATAGTATGACTATAACTAATATATAGTACTATATATAGTATAATCATATATATAACAATATGTAAAACTGTAACTATATATACATATATATGCATAAAACATATAGCTATAACAGGTTGTTTGATGGCCAGTCCATTGAGTTATCAGAGGCACTAGCAGCTATATCAAGCACAACAGAAAGACAGTCAGTTCAGTAGAGAAAGCAATGAGAAGAATGACTGGTTTGCATTTGGGGGATTCCATAGTGGTCTTGACCATTTTACTCTTTCTTAGGCAGTCTAACATCTACCTATCAGAATTGTGCTCTCTGCAGTCAAGTTTGGGTGCTTGGCAGTTCAGCTTAAGAGAGGACCTCAGTGTCTGATACCTTGTCTTGCCAGGTGATCTTCCTAAAACAATGGAGGCAGTTCCATTTTCTGGCATGGTACTGGTAGACTGTCCAAGGTTCACAGGTGTACAATGATGAAGATGGTTTTTAGATGGGAATTAAAGGAAGCTAGTAGGTGAAGATAAGGAGGGAGATCATTCCAGCCATGCGGGACAGCCAGAGAAAATGCCCAGAGCCAAGAAATGGAGTGTTTTGGTTGTGGAACAGCCAGGAGGCTAGTATCATTAGATTATGAAGAATATAGCAGGGAGTAAGGTGTAAATAGATGGCCCAAAAAAGGAAAGAAAAGTCAAAAAAGTCACAAAAGAAGAATGGATATCCTATGTGCTCAATTGATATCCTCTGGATGTCAGGAAAACTCTAGGAAGGTCCTTCTCACATTGGGGAGGACTCCCATGGCAAACTTAAGGGAGCATATGGGCAAATGTACCACAAAAAGGACACACATGGATACTTTGTGATCTGTATCATTGAAAAGAATACCATCAATAATAAAATCACATACTCATTTGAGTAGCAATTTGTTTAGTGGGAATCTGTCCCAGTTTAATATATAATACTAATAGTATCTTACCAATCGCTTGAAGTCTTCCAAACCACCGAAGAGAATTTTGAAGATAACTAGGAAAGGTTGGGTTTGGAGCACCTATTAAATCCAGTAATACAAGCAAATCCTACAAGATAAAAAAATGTACCATTGTTTTATCATTGCTGTAGACTGTTCTCACATACGAATACAATATTTTAATCATTGGTAATCATGTGGGAGGAGGTGTAAGTGAACAAATGTATTATACATATGTTATCAACAGCTTGCATAAGTGATATGTCTTACTTCAACAGTTGAAGGATTAGGATTGCATCAATCCCCACATAAATGCAAACTGCAACCTATCTATACTTTAACAGGGCATCTTCATGAGTATTGGTGGCCTTGAGAATTGATCGATTAGTGGCCAATCTTGTGGTGACAAGCATTTACATGCTCAGGCCCTCAGATGACTCACCCCATGCTCTAGGCTATTCCAGGAGCAAAAGCTATTAGAGTTTGTGTAGGTATATGTGTATGCATATGCATATATACATACATGTATTTGTGTACATGTATTATATTGCATATGCATGCATGTATGTATGTATTTATCTCCCCCACTCACAATGCCATGCAGTTGGTTTGTATTTGTTGCTCCAGGAGGGTGTGAAGTATGTTCCATTTTCGCTGCTAAGTGCCGAGAGCCATAGAGGGAATCCTGAGGAGACCAGTGAAGAAAAGCCTCTTCACCATCAAAGAAGATAAGCTGGAGAGATAGATCTGGCCTGGAGGCTGAAGAGTTCTGATTAAAAATAAGTAAATAAATAAAATGAAGATGATTTACAAAAATAACTTTACTACCTAAGACTTTTTTTAATTTGAAAATAAAAGCTACCAAGAAAAAGGAAAATATAATCTTTTACACACACACACACACACACACACACATATTTATACTTTATGGTCCAGCAAGTATAGATCCTTCCTCCACCAATCCAGATCCTAACTTCTCTTCACTCTCTCATCCTATGCAATTATTGTCCTTGTTTTGCCACAAATTCTCCATACAGGATCTGTCCAACATGCTAGAGGTATTCTTCTGGTTCCTCAGAGTAGCACTAGTGTGCTTGGGCTCCGCCTCTGTTAGCTCTCATTCTAATTATGTATGCAGCTGACCTCCTTTCCCAGGCACATGTATTCGACATTGTTATATACACAGATTCTTGCAGATGTCACCAGTGCTGCAACTCATCGGCAGGTATCTTTCCTTTGTCTTTTGGTTAATTTGTAATTTTGATTCCTCTGGGAACCTAATCTTTCATGATTTTCAGCCATATAACATCATTGGAACAATAGTAGTGCTAAAATGATGGGCTTTTGCAGCTGTAACTAGTTTGAAGATTATTGTACTTTAGAATATTTTTCCTTAGATTACTGCCTCTTAGGAACTTGGGATCTTTTCATTCTAGAAGTTTCTGTCTGTTATTCCTTTTGTCCTATAGCTAACAAATCCCATCCTGTAAACCAGGAGTTTTTATCTTTTTTATATCATAGACACATTGGGCAATCTGGTAAAGACTATAGACACTTTCTCAGAATATTTTTTTAAATTTATATTTGGAAATGCTAAATTTTAATTAGAGTTTAGTGAAAGTAAAGATGTATTTCCTCCCCTTCTGAGTTCACAGCTCAAACCTGGGGATTCTAGGTTTAGAACCCCCATTCTAAAATTGAATCAGGACCAATTCCTGCCTAGGTAAAAATCCCTCTCCCCTACAACACATTTCTCAGTGACTTCAGTACCTGGATGAGTTGTCCTATACAACTCAACCCTTGCCATCAGCTTTGGTGACATTAGTATTAATATTGATGATGATTCAAACACCTCAGCCTTTCAGTTCACCAACTCCCGTGAGTTCCATCTCCACCCATAAAGATAGACAAACTTCCTTAAACTATCACTTGAAACTGCTCTACCTCCAAGATGCAGAACTCTGAAATTTCTCTCTTTTATCACTAACTTGTGTCTCACTACTTCATTCATTCTTCACCCTCAATGTTCTGTCCAGTCTTTTAATCACTCCCTCTTTTCCATGTCCATTACTCCTATACCAGCTTCATTTCTCTGCCTTCATAGTCTTGATGTTATAATAAATCATTTAGAAAAGGCACTGTCTTCTCTTACTTTTATTTTTATTAAGTTTTTATTGGTGTCTTAAATTAGAATACATTAGTATTATATTTAGGGAGGCAGCAAGGTGCACTGGAAAGTCTTGGGTCTAGAATCAGAGAACCTAAATTAGAATTTCAGCTCTGCTACCTACTGTCTGACCTTTGGCAAGTCACCTAGTTTCATAGGCAATTAAAATTGGATTAGATGGCCTCTTCTGAAGCTTGATATAGTCAGCACACTATCCTGTATTAGCAAGGGCATTTGGAAGACTTCACCATCTATAGGGAATCTCTCATTTGGACTCTCAACAAGACTTCCTACATGACAACAAATACATTTGGCAAGCATATGCCTCCCTCTTTCATGCCTCTCTTGATGTTATTAATAAGAGAGTCATCAAACCAGGGTATCTCCTGTTGTATTTACAAAGAGGCCTTAGACGATCCCAATACATCCATGAAAGACCTTTCATTGGAAGAGAACCTTTAGGACTATATTTGGTTTATTTTTTTTAAATTAACAAACAATAATCACAGAGGGATTTTATATTTCCTGTACCTTTTAGTCAATTTTGTGACCATAAATATGTGGTCTGTTGTAGAAAATCATTCAAGAAAGACCGATGCTTCACTTTCATGATTTCATAAAAAGATTCCTATAAAGATTATATAAAGTCAGGTAATCAACCAATCATTAAGTGTCTAGTATATGTGTCAGGAATGGTGCTGCATCATGTAATGATAAGAAAGGAGGCATGTAGTTCAGTAATTACTGACATCCTCTCTATCACCTTTTTAAAAATAAGAATATAGGCTGTGATCCTTTTCTTCATTCCTTTGGTATCTATCCTTCCCTAAACTATTTTGTAAAAAAAAAAAAAAAACAATCCCTTAACAACTTCAAAATTATGTTGCCTGCAGCACATATTCTTTAGTGTGTTCTTGGTCTGGTCCAGCAAGTCTTACCAACTTCTCACATGCTATCTCCATTTCTTCATACAGCACATCAAGGATATAGATATTTGAGTCCAAATTGATTATGAAAATTGGTTGTTATAGAAATGCTGGCAAACTAGCTTCATTTTATATTCATGTTCTGTTCCCATTTCTATGAATGTCCTTGGGATAATGTGGCTTAATTGGGTTTCACACCAATTTTGCCATAAGGCTGCTTGTGGTTCCACTGCTTTTTGATGTTTTATGAGGCAAATTACTACTTGAAATCTTCATTTATCTTCTTGCACAGTGTTTTACACCTGAATTTGTATTCTACATTGGTGTTCCTCATGGCTGTTTCTTCCCTTCTCTTCTCCCTCTCCTCTTGACAAGGACATCAATTATTGGATAGGCAGAGTGGTTTCTATTATGCTCTTTTGGCCTCCCCATTATTACAATTTCTTTATGTGATTTAAATTTTCATAGGAAATCTTGATAATCTGGATCAATATTTTTTTTTCATTTCCCTTCTTTTGTCAGTGATGGCTTGTTTGACTGTATCTGGTTGAAATTACTGCAACTGCACATCATGTCTTCTTATCATTAACCTTTCTTTTAATTTGGTGTTCTTTTGACCTTTATCTAACTAGTCAATGATTTGACTGTCTGCCAACATCTAATTCTAACATGACTCCCGCATTAGTAACTACTCATTTCCTTTCTGTTGAGGCATAGCCAATTCATTACTTTATGATGTTGCTTAGTGCTCATCATGTCCAGGACCTTCTATTCTTCTTTTTGAGTGTAGTATCCCAGACACAGAGGCATGAGTCTTCTGAAGCTTTTAGTCTACTATCTTTCCTAATCTTGAGTCATATCTTCCAACATGATTTCATCATCTTCCCCTGTACCCACCTCCACAATAAAATCACTGGTAAAAGCATATATTGATTTGGTTTGCAGAATCTTGCCAAGTTCTTCAAAGAATTTCTCTATATCTTCATCTTCTATAGCAAAAGTTGACATAAACACTGTAAATATCTTCATGGTGGTCTTTTTGCTTAGGCTTATCATGAGTACCACAAGATAAGAGGATTTATTGTCCCAACTACCTTTGGCATACAATGAAATCAAATCCACCAACATCCTGGAATGCTTCCCCAAGAAGAACCACTGCCTTTTTTTTTCATTTAACAACTTTTTGTTGTCTGATTTCCATTATTATTACAACGTCAGTGTTAATGCAGTTCAATTATTCTAATATCAAATAACAAAACAATGAGCATTTATTAATCACTTACTATGTGTAAGGCACTAAGACAGAAGTAAAAACAATCCTAGCCCTCATGGAATATATAATCTAGCCAGGAGAGACATGTAGATCTATAGGTGTACACATAATTGATTCCAAAAAATAGGTAAAATGGGATGGGAAGGGGAACTAGCAAGCAGCAGGAGGTAAGGAGAGGAAGAATCAAGAGAAGTCTCATATAGAAGGTAGCACTTGAGTTGACCCTAGAAGGAAACTAGGTAATCTGAGAAGGGGAAGTGATCGTGCAGGGCATCACAGGTATCATGAATATCCAATGCAAAGGCATGGAAATAGGAGGGAGAACTGCATTATAAGGGGCTGCAAGAAGGACAGTTTATCTGAATCACAGTGTACATGGAGGGAAGCAATGTATAATATCTATAAAGGCTAGATGGGGTCAAATGGTGAAAGTCTTTTCATAGACTCTTTACCATGTAAAAAATAGCTTATATTGACCCTAGCGGTAATAGGAATAATTGGTTTTTATTAAGTAAGACAGTGACATGATCAATTTTGCATTTTTTATAAAATCAATTTGGCACCTGCGTGAAGGATGAATTAGAAAGGGGAGAGATTTGAGGGAGGGAGACAAATGAGAAGACTATTACAATTGTCTAAGCAAGAAACACGGATCTGATCTAGGGTAGTGGCTCTGTGAGTGGAGAAAGAGGAAGGAAATGAGAGATTTGTGGTGGTAGCAACAAGACACGGCCACTGATTTTCTGGGGTTTTGTGGAGTGAGTCAAATAAAGAAGCATATATTAAGCCCTCATGTGCCAGGTACTTTGCTAAGCCTATGAAAGTAAGGAGTTGATGATGACCCCAGATAAATCTCATACCCAGAAACTCATCATTCCACAAGAGGAAAGCAACTCAGAAACTCATACCTCCTCAGTACTCCCTGACGCTGAGGTTCCTCCATTCCTCTGATTGGAGTGAGGTAGACATCTGGGAGCTTTTCCCTGCTTCTCCTCTATTTAAGGATGACACCCAGGGAATTCTCCTCATCATTTCCTATCCAGCTACTTTCATGGACTTCATAACTCCAGAACTCATTATTCTGCAAGCCAAAAACCACTGGGAAATTCATGCCTCCTTAGATCATTTCCCACTCCAACTTCGTGACTTCTTTATGTCCCCTAGAGGGTAACCTCTCCCACCCCTTGCTTTTCTGCTTTTTTATGTTGTCTCCCTGATTAGATTGTGAATTCCTTGATGCCAGAGGCTGTATTAAGCTATATATATATATATATATATATATATATATATATATATATATATATATCCTTAGTAATTAGCACGATGCCTGACAGATAGTAAGAGCTTAATAAATGTTCACTGACTCTAAATCTGACAGAGAGAATTATGGTGCCTTTGATAGAAACAGAGAAGTTCAAAAGATGGGTAGGTTTTGGGGAAAAGATACCAAGTTCAATTTTGGACTTGTTGAGTTTGAGGTGTCCTTGAGATATTAAACAGTATACTGATTGGACAAAGATCATTGGATTGATCTTTGGACAAAGACCTCAGATTTGGTGTATCTTTAAGAGTTAAGTTAGTGGTAATAGTCTAAATGCTGGATGACTCTCAACATTCACTATTACTCTGTTTTCCATCATCTCTGCAAAAACAGAATGGGGCTACAACAGACTGACCATTTAAATTTTTTTACTTAGTTTCATATATTGCCATGGCCAAAGAATCTATCACCTAGTAGCCACCCTTCTAGGAAAGAGCTGCTCCATACCCAATTCATTTGTTCCTCAGAAAGAAGATTCAGTCTGTTTCTTGGACTATATCCAGAGTCTTTCTAGTAGGGTCAAAGGTGCCATAGTTCACACTCTGGCTTGCATAGCTTTCAATAATCCTGCCACATGAGGATGGGTAACAGCATAATTAATAGATCTAGAACCAGAAGGCACTTCAGGAGATATCTAGTCCAAACCTCTCATCTTACAGATGAGGAACTGAAGCCCCAAGACATTAAATGACTTGTTCAAAGTTTCACACTTAAGAAATAGCATAGACAGAATTGAAACCTAGGTTTTCTGACTCAGTAGCTAGCATTCTTTCCATTGGCTCATACAGGCTTTACCTTGGTGATATTATGACTCTGTGGATGAGATTTGAAGTGTTTTTGAAGCCTCTCCCATGTTTGGTCATCAGAAAACAGGTTTGTACCAAATCTAAAGTATGATGAATCAGATCTAAGTAAGTACCAGGCAAAGCCCTGCCCCATTTAAAATATATGCCTAACCCAATGTGGACCCAAGTTCCTCTTTCAGATCCCTATTGGTCAAAATGTTTTGATAATAGTGAAAATACACTACACAGACCCAAAGCTGCTCACTTAGGTCTTATTAAAGTGAAAAAATAAAACATGCTATTAATTTGGGCAAACAAGAGAATGAGACTACAACTAGACTAAAGAAAAAGCCAAAAACGACTCAAAAAGAAATGGAAAAAAGTATACAATCTACAAACGTTTTGTGTTTTCTTCAAGTGTAGTATATCCAATAAAAGAGAACTAAATGTCTTTATTACTTCTATTACATGATAAGTTTTTAACCTTTCTCCATTAAGCTAAGAGCAGTATTCTCCCTCAAGTTTCAAGAAAACAGGCCATTTATTACCTGTGAACAAAGTTGGGCTTTTTACTTTGTTTTGTTTACTTTGGTTATAAGTGATATTGGAACAAAATACCTTCATTCACTCTAGCACATTTTATTTTTTTCAATATGCTCTTAAGAACACAGAGGCAGAAATCACATCTGAGAGTCCCCTGGGTTCTTTGAGCTGAGAGCATAACAAAAGCTCTGCTATACTACCCATAACTGAGCTGAGATTTCACAGATAATAACAATGCAATACTTTTGCTTCATGCTTTCCATCTAGATTAAGTCTGAAAGTGTTTTCCCAATGATATAACTTAGGAGCTGCACTCAAAAGCTTCCACCTCTCAGATCAAAAGTTTATGATAAATAAAATAGCTATGTAAACAACATGAAATGAACATATTTTTCTGAGTTATACCCATTTCAACCCACCTGATTTATTGTGTTCCCTTCAAAAAAATTTGTATTTATATTCATCTAGCAAATAAAACTGAACAATGTAAAAGTGATTAACACCCACTACTTCTGAAAATTAGGTGAATCTATTCGCAGTGGAAAGTGCCTCAAAGTACATGATCTTCAAATTAATATTTTTTCAATAGTACTTCATGTTATAGAGTCATTTTTAAAAAGCACAAAATGTACCTGAAGACTAAGTTTCTGAATGCCCTTTTTAGTCTCCCAGGACTCTAGAATTCACTCTGAGCAGCTGGTAAGATAGCTGTTCACTTAAACCAACAAGAGGAAAATAGATACCTTCAGGGAAAGGAGTTGATTATCTAAGGCCCGGGCTACCTCCAGCAACATTGCACAGGGTACTGCTGAATCGGTGGCTCCCACAAATATTCCGCTGTCCCACTGTGGAAAGTACTTAGAGTCATAGTGGCAAGCAAGAACCAAGTGGCGTTTGGCAGTGGGGTCAAGGGTGCAGATGATATTTGAAAAAGTCCGGTATCCATAGGGTGTGTAACTCAAGAATGTATCCACTTCTAAGTTCCAGTTGGCTTGGAGTCTGTGAATTCTCTGCATGATGTGCTAGAAAAAAAAAAAGAAAAGAAATTAATGCCTCTGGTCTAGATAGACATAGTTTTCAGCTGCTAAGTGTTTTAATGTTCACATTTAACATCTTAGGAAGCCAAGAAGAAACATTTGAGAAGTTATGATACTCTGACTTTCTAATGCCTTTCTGTAATATGTGTGCTCTCTGTCTGGAGACAAATTAAATTTTGACAGCAGGGACTCTCTCTAATACTTCTTGTATCTCCAGTACTTAACACAGTGACCGGCCTATAGCAATTATTAAATAAATGTTTGTTGACAATGACTTCCATTAATGTGGTAGACAACTGATCTTCTTACTTTAGAGCAAAGGAGAGAGAATGGGAAATTTTTCAGGGAAGAAAAAATGGCAGGGGTTGGGAGAGAAGGGAAGGCAAGGAACTATGTGATTTAATGAAGTGAGGACTGGACCAAGAGTCAAGGGTCTGTGGTCTGGTGTTAGTCCAGCCAGTAACTTGCAGTATGACCTGAGGCAAATCACTGAATTTCTTTGGGCTTTGGTTTCCTCATCTGTAAATGAAGCGGTTGATTTAATTATTAAATAAATAATCAAATTAGATACTTTTCTAAGGCTCTTCACATGTTAACACTCTACGGGTCTGTGTTTCCAGGTCCATGGCTTATATATTTGAGATCTGTGTAGCTCACTAATACTTTAGGTCATGTGAGAGGTGTGGCCCATCTAGACACGTGTACACAGGAATCAGATCCAAGATTATGGGAAGGGCAAAGTCAGTTGCCATCTAAGGCAAAACATGCAGAGGGGCACAATCAAAAAGAAATCCTTTATAAAACTACTTCTTGAAAAGAATAGTAGATAGGGATAGGGAATGGAACTGTGATTTCCTTGTACAAGGAACTCAAGAGCTAAAGAAACAACTCCCTCTACCAATTCAGGGCAGCACCTACTCTGCATTTTAGAATCTGAGAGAGTTGCCTTGAGTTCTGAGAGGTTTTGATGCATAGACAGTCATCCAAGAAGCATTTATTAAGCACCTACTCTGTACCAGGACGATGCTGAGCCTTAGGCATATAAAGAAAGGCAAAAACACAGTCCTCAAGAAGCTCATATTCAAAGGGGGAGACAATATGCAAACAAGTATGTACATAACAGAAGTAGCCACTATGTGTGCGGGCAGAACTTGAACCCAGATCTTCCTGACTTTGAGGGTAGCTGTCCATAGGACACAAATGCCTTGACCCAGCTCAGGTTCTAGCCTAACCCCTATAAGCCTTTGCATAGTCCCATATTTTAAAAATGTTACAAAGTCCCTGAAAGCAATGATCATGACTTTGTATCCCCCTCAGTGCTCCATGTAAATGGTTATCTTTATTTTCAAAAAACGTACATCATGAAGAACATCTGGTAGACAGATGGTGTATTACTCTAGAAATTATCTTCATTAACAATGGCAGCTTGAAAGTCTTTCACAAAACACACTAGGATAGAAAACAAGGTTTGTGACAGCCTGGCTCAACTGTAGTTCTAATGTTGCAAATTCGCTCCTTAGCTGGGAAATAGGTTTTCAGTGAAGACTTTTAAAAGCTACAGAGATACTAAAATCTATAAGAACAGTAGCAAAAGTCTTAAGGCTAATCAGGATTCACTGGATTGATCCTATTTAGTCACTTTTTAAAGCTATCTAAATATTTAGTCTCTATAGAAAGAATCAAATTGTCCACCTAATCTATTAGCTGAAGGATCTGTTTGTGGTTTGTTGTTTTTTTTTTTACCCTGATCTGGTGTTTTTCTCATAACAACTCACCTGGTGAGTTTCAGGTGCTGTTCTCTGAAGTAGGATAGAGAAGCTGATCACCTGTCACTAGAAGCCCTTAAATAGGGAAAGAGTTGCCACTATACCCTTACCATATAGATAGATAAGGTAAAGTCCAAAGCATCCATACTGTTCTAGACTCCTAGCAGTAAAAAGGAGTACTCTTTGGGCAGTAGGAACTACAGACTTTATTTTAGAATCATTCTAAATCTATAGAAAAGAAAACAATGAACAGTTTCTTTACAGTGTTATACTGTATCAGGGTTATACTACACAATGCTACAGCTTGAAAGTAACTTTTCAAAGTTTGGACTTAGATATTTAAGTTTATTAATAAGATTCTCTATCTTATACATCAACGAGGCTGTATTTGTTAAGTGCCAATGATGTGCCAGGCACTGTGTTAAGCACTGAGGATACAAAGTATACATATACATAGTATATAATAGGGGAGGAAACATGCAAACAATTATGTACATTCACATACATGGAGGGTAAGTCAGAAATAATCTCAGAGGGAAGATATTAGCGTTAAGAGGACTTGAGAAAATCATCCTGTCAAAGGTGGTACTTTAGCTGAGATTTGAAGAAGGTTAAGGTAGCCGAGGGGCAGCAAGGAGACACAGGTAGATCCAACACTAAGCCTGGAGTCAGAGAGATTCATCTTCCTGAGTACAAATTCAGCCTCAGGTACTTACTAGCTGTGGGACCCTGCACAAGTCACTTAACCCTGGTTGCCTCAGTTTTCTAACCTGCAAAATGAGCTGGAGAAGAAAATGGCAAACCAGTCCAGCATCTCTGCCAAGAGAATTCCAAATGGGGTCACAAAGAGTTGAAAACAACTGAAACAATTGAACAATAACAAAAAGGGAGCCAAGAGGGAGAGAAGAGGAGGAATAGGATTCTAAGAACGGAGGGCAAGCCAGTGAAAATGAATGGAGTAAGGAGATGGAGTGTCTTCTGTAAGGAATAGCAAGGAGGTGTAACAACAATGTTACTTACAGCTTACTGCGGCTGTGTAAGGCGATCAACAGCACAACATCTGGGTTTTCAAAGCCAGGGGAGGTGGGGCTTGCTTCAATGGCTACCCAGAGTCTCATCACCAACATTCTTTCAATGAGTGTGCCCCCAAAGGCAAAATGCTAACTTCTGAATTTATATACACTTTTCAAGGTCAAAGGACATCACAACCATGCGACTCAAACCCATGTGAACTAGGCCTCCCCTTGATGTAAGCAGGTCATTAAAGACTCCCGATTCAATCAAAGATTCCTCAGTGCTGAGAAGCACTCCAAAACAAAGACAGCAAAAGTCTCCTTTCCTTGCCATTACATTTGAAAAGCAAAACTCATCAAAGATATTTGATTACCTCAGCATTCCAAAAGAGAAAACAGTGGAAAAAAAAAAAAGTCCCCCCCTCATTACCATAACAGGAGGTGAGTGTCACTGGATCAAAAACTATGTGGAAGGCCTTAAGGTATAAGAAAACTGGAAAGGTAGGAAGAGGCCATCCAAGTTGATATGTCTGCAGGCAACTAAATATGAGAAATAAGGGGTTAAGGATGGATAAAGAGATCTGAAAATCACCTGCTTAGAAATTACCATTTAATCCATGGGAGCTTATGAGATCATGAAGTGAGATAGTATAGGGAAGGAAAGAGAAGAGGAATGTGGCCAGAACCTTAGGGGACACCCATGGTCTGTGGGCATGACATACCAGAGATCAGCAGAATATGGTAAAGTACAGCCATTGGACCAATCTAGCCCATTACCTATTTTTTTGTATGGCCTATGAACTAAAAATGTTTTTTACATTTTTAAATAAAGTTTTTTTGGGGGGAGGGAGGGTATTTTAAAACATAAAGATCATCCTAAGCTTGCAGGCCATACAAAAATAGGCATCAGGAGTTGGTCCTTGGCTCATAGTTCGTCTACCCCTGACCTAGATGAAAATCCTTCTGAGAAGCTGAGGAATGATCAGATAGGTAGAAGGAGAACCAGGAATGAGAAATGTCACACAAAGCTATAAGAGAAGAGAGCATTATGCAGAAGAAGGTGATTGACAATGTCAAAGTTTACAAAGTGGTAAAGAAGGAAGAGTACCGAGAAAAGACCATTCAATTTAGCAATGAAAAAAAAACACTGGTAACTTTATATAAAGAGAACAAATTTAGTTAAGTGATTTCCATATTTTAAAAATCACTGAAATTTAAGTCAAGTATAAGAAAAGTCTAGAAAAGCAATTGAATTTCAAAAACATTACTATTTTAGTATTTAATCTTTTATATATATATATGCTATAATATATTAATATGTTTGTGATACCATCAGTGTGAGAACTCTGTCCAGCAGTACAGATTACATACAATCCACAAGGAGAGTTCTTTGTGATCCTATATGATTCTTAATTAAGTCCTCTTATAAGTCTTCTACGGGAAATTCAACTAAAATGCGCCTTCCCATAGCACTCTAGGCACTTTTGCTAATGTAAACGAATAGTCTATGTATCAGACAAAGGCTAAAATTAAGATTAGCTGGCTAATTCAGTTGCTGATGTTGAACATGATTTCACTAATTTAGCAATTCCAAATTTATCACTATGGCTTTTGTTGACAAATAAAGCTGTAGTGCTAAATGATCTCCTTTCACAAAACAAATTTTCAGAATAGATCATTGCATGTTTTGGCTGAACTGAATCATTTTGGTGATTGTTGAGAAAATCTAGATAATATGAACATTAGACAATTTGGACATTATTCCTTACTATCAGAACAAGATCCCAAATTGACGTTAAAAATCTATATCACTTATCAGCATGAAATATTCCCAGAAATTCTTACCCGACGAGCAGCATAACTTCCTGGTGATCCTGGATATCTCTCTATAAGTAGTGGTTTTAAGTCATTCTGCCACATTTGAGAAATATTTGTGCCTTCTGCAATTTTCTGGATATCACTTGTATTCAAAATAGCTGGTTGGTGTTGGTTCTGAATATTAAGAAAAAATAAAAAATAGGTAACTGTCATACCTAAATGTACTTAAGAATTTCACTTAAACATAGAATTGCAAAATTATTCCCTTCTACATTAAAAATAGAAAGGTCATTTACAAGTAAATTTTACCACTAAGCAATGACATCTAAAAATTCTAAAACCAGAACCTGGAACTGATTATTTTAGCAATTTGTTTGAATTACAAAATATATGATCTCATAAATGATTATTAGTGATAAATAAATCACGATTATTAGTTAACATTTATAAGAAGCAGTTATCTTCAGTGAGTATACTAAGCATTCTACTCCTTTATAGGAATAAGATTAATAATAAAATAAATAAATACATTGATATATCCTTTGGAGGAAACTATGTATATGTATGAACTTAAATATCTCCAAAAGCATGATTTTTTTTAATTAAAGGATGATTAATCACATAATGGGAAGCTAGGTGGCATAATGGATAGTGCCATCTTCCTGAGTTCAAATCTGGCCTTAGACACTAGCTGTGTGAGTCTGGGCAAGTCACTTAACCCTGTTTGCCTCAGTTCCGCATCTGTAAAACGATCTGGAGAAGGAAATGCAAACCACTTCAGTACATCTGCCAAGAAAACTCCAAATGGTGTCACGAAGAATCAGACACAACTGAAAAAGTGACTGAATAACAACATAATCACATAAGAGAAATGATTCTTCACTTTACAAACATTTATAATAGCATCCCTTTGATTGGTGACCTATCCAGTTGTATATAAAATATGATTCAATTATAAAAATTCAATTAACACTCAGTCTTCTGGGGGACACATAAACTGAGGCACACTTTTTTTTAAAATACTAGACATACCCAACATTCAAAGATGTGATTTTCAACATTATGTTGCATCCATGTATCACATTTTGTGATACTAGAGATAATGATGAAATAATTGTCAATACCTTTTAATGACACTTATAAATTGCCTGTTTGTGTATACATATCATATGAAGAGCTGGAAACTGCATAAAGAAATATAGGAAAAATACAGATCCCTTCTTTCTAAATGTTTACTAGAGAACATACTTTCTTTCCAGAATATTTTTGGGGCTTTATGTCAACATTTAACTCTAGCATATAATTCTAGCATATAAAATAATTTCTCCATTTAAATCCTACTCAATGCAAAGTGAAGGTCACATTAGCTTCTCAAAGGCTGTGTCCAAAGAAACAAACTCTAGAAAACAGCTCCTATGGAGTCATAAAGGATTTGAGTATGAGTCCCCCAGAGAAGCTCGCCACCAGAACTTTGGCCACTGGTAATGGATGTGTTTGGGCATAGTCGGTTCATGATGATTGTCCACTAAGGAGTTATGATTTGCACTGGAGAAAGGAATAGCTCTACCAGTGGTATCACAGATCTTTTGTAACTGAAATCACTCAACTTTCTAGTTTTTCTTTTTTCTCTGCATATGTCAATTTAGCCTTTCTTGAAAACTTTACCTATTCATTTTAAGCAGTGTCCATGTCACTGCTTCCTATTTTAGATTATGAGCTGAATTCTCCTGTTTGCATGTGGGAGGATGTAATGAGAAGACTTTCTCATCACTCAGGTTTATCCCTGACTAGTGTAAAGAATACCCTAGAGATGAATGATAATCAGTCACAGACTAATCAAGAAGCATTCCCCCTTGAAACAGTGTTGTTATAAATGGTGATTAGGTTCTCAGGCCAATCCACAAAAGCCACAAAACTGCACTATTAATAATACTTCACTCTGGTTACTGGAACAAAAAGTCATGGGGATCAAAGCGAAAGAGTAGCAAGATTGCAAAGAAAAAGATAAAATGGAAGAAAATGTCTTCTCTCTTTCTCAGGAACAAATGCCAGAGCGGGTGCGCCATTCTTCAACCACCCACTTCAAAGAGACATAAAAGAAGTAGAAATCGTGAGGATACTTCTAAAAATTAATCATCAGGAGATAAAAGAAATATGAAATTAACCTAAGAGGAATGGGAGGCATTCACATTTTAATCTTGAAAGTGGCAAAAGAAAAAAAAAATTCCAATCAATAAAAAAGGGATGCTTATCTAAAGAAACCAATGTGAATATACGGGGGACTATTTGATGAACTTAATTTTTTTTAAAGATATGTATCTTTAGACAGTGGCAGCAAGGGCTGATAACATAGGTTGAATATCCAAGCGTGGCTGGGTCCAATAAGAAAAGTGTATGGAGTGTTAAAAGCTCAAAATGAGCTAAGGCTGAATGAATGATGAAGACCAGAAAAGAGGCGTTGTTGTTTTTCAAAGCTATATTGTGGAAAAGAGTTCTCAGTAAGACTGCATTCTGAGTTCCCAGGATGGTGACAACAGATAGCAAAGGGAGAGGATCAAGCTATTTTACTGATTTTCTCTGCCAAAGAGAAAAATTTCTGCACTGGCAAGGGCAAAACTAACATAGATGAAAGGGAGTATTTTACTTATCCCAAGAGAAATTGTTGGTTCTTGTCCTTCATTCTCAAAGAGGACAGTGACATCAGGGAGGTGATGCCACAACATGCAGATGAATTGGATTTAAGTGAGAAGGGTTGTGCAAAGTCACCAGCCTCACTTTCTCCCATGGAGCCATCTGAGCCCAGTGGCAAGATACAGATCAGAATGACTGGAGATGGCCCTGGATGCAGTGGGAGACCTTAGCCTTTTTAAGCTAAGGTCTTTAACAGGTCTTGATTAATGCTGGGTAAGAAATGAGGCAGAGAATGGGCTCTTTTACCTAGTCAAAAAAAAAATCTCTCTGAAAGAGGAAGACCCTCAGTTTTCTGGCCAAAACAGAAACAATTGCTGTTTACATTCACTCTGAGCTAGTTAGGGCCCAAACAATAACCAAGTGGGGCTTGGCCTGGGACCTGCTGTTGGTTCAATCAATGAGAGCCAGAGTGATTTGGAAAAGGAAGGAAGGAAGGAAGGAAGGAAGCAAAGAAGGAAGCAAAGAAGGAAGGAAGGAAGGAAGGAAGGAAGGAAGGAAGGAAGGAAGGAAGGAAGGAAGGAAGGAAGGGAGGAAGGAAGGAAGGGAGGGAGGGAAAGAGGGAGGAAGGAAGAGAAAGAGAGAGAAAATGATGATGTAATTGTCAATACCTTTTAATGACATTTCTGCCCATTTATATATACATGTGAATATGAAGAGCTGGAAACTGTATAAAGAAATACAGAAAAGATATAGATCACTTCTTTCTAAATGCTTAGTGGAGAACCTACTTTCTTCCTAGAACATTTTTGGTGCTACATTTCAACACACTAGATTTAATTCTAGTATATACAATAATTTCTCCATTTAAATCCTACTCAATGCAGTGTGAAGGTGACATTAGTTTCTCAAAGTCTGTCCCCACAGAAACAAGCTCTAAAAAACAGCTCCTGTGGAGTTGTAAAGGATTTGAGTGAGACCCCCAGAGAGGCTCATTGCTAGAACTTTGGCCACTGGTATTATTTGTGTAAGGGTCTTATCTCCCCTACCAGATTTAAATTCCTTAAGGTCAGGAACTATCTTTTCTTTTTTAATCTTTTTATCATCAAGCACTTTACAAATAAAAAAAATTAATAAATGTTAACAGAATGGAAGAAATTTATTTAAATGGAATCAAGGTGAATGGACACTAGGCCAAATTTCAAAATTAGTGAGGTGTATTTTTGACCCAAGAGTTCCCAGTGTTACTATACCACAGTACCTTGCTGCTAGTCTAAGCCCCCTGACATGCTTCATGTCTCAAAATTAGTTACCCAGATACCCCCTTCCCTCCAAATCCATATTCCCTGACTTTCAGTGCATCTCAACAAGATGGCAGAAAAACCATGATTAACTTACTGTGTGTTTAGGTGTGAATGGGTAAAAACTGTAGATCAGCTAGGGCAGGGGTGGGGAACCTGCTGCCTCCAGGCCTGGAGGCAGCAGGTTCCCCACCCCTAAGCTAGAGGCATCTACCTTTAAAAATACAGATGTTTATTAAGAGAAATAAAGCTCTCCTTAATGAAATTTCATGCAAATCAAGGGAAGTGAAACATTTCATGCAATATGAAGAAATAAATTGGATGTGACGTGGCTGATTTTTAGAATGAAATTATGTGGATGCTACTTAAGTATGGCTGAAGAGGTATCCTTAGGTATATAGCTTTCCTAAGTTCTTTTCAAAGTCATTTCTCAGGCTTCAGTTCCAAGTATAAACAACTATGGCAACACTGCCTCATATCCCAGTATCCATGTGAGAAAGTACACATTCAAAGTTTTCTCCACCTTCCTATTATTCATCAAGTCTTATCCACATATTGCAGTAAAAAGAGCACTGAATTTGGAGTCAGAAGACTTCAATTTAACTCTTGGCTATGCTTCCTCCTATTTGTGATGGATGTTGGGCAAGCTACTACCTATTTCTGTCCTTTTCCTCATCTTTTAATTCCCAGCTAAAATCCGACAATCCCTCTGCTCTGGCATTTTCACTGAATGTCTGACACTCCTTCCCCCACTCCCTCCATACCTGGAATGCTCTTCATCTCCACCTCCCGGCTTCCCTGACTTGGAGTCTCAGCTAAAATCCCACCTCCACAAGAAGCCTTTCCCAGTCCCTCTTAATGCTAGTTCCTTCCCTCTGTTAATTATTTCCAATGTATCCTGTATATAGATAGCTTTGTATATACAAGTTTGTTTCCCCATTCCCAGGGCTTAGCATAATGCCTGGCACATGATCGCATGGCACACATTGACAAAGGTTTATTGATCGCTTTATTTATTTTTAGAATGAGGAAATAGGATGAGTATTTTGAAAGTTGAGTTAAAGATAAAAAAATTTTAAAGATAGATGTAAGAAGAAAAAGGAGCATAATCTTGGGGATTGTTGGGGTATTCAAATATTACTATCCCCTCAAAATCATTCCTGTGAAGATATTTTTACATAACTAACTAAATCAAAGGACACTATTGTGTTTAATGTTTAACTCCTTGGCCATCATAATACTCAAATTGAATAGCTTCACAGTTGATATATGCACACTCAGTCATGAAGACAAACAGAAAATAAAATTAATCAATCTTCTGTCTGTTTAATAGCTATGGGTAGAGTCAGCCCTAATCTATTCAGAGCAATTTACTTCAGAGTTCTCTCTATCACTAACTAGCTTTGTGTGGCTATAGACAACTTATAGGATCATTTATTTAAAGCTGAAAGGGACCCTTGGCTGGTCATCTAGTTCAATGCCCAGATTTTATGTATGATGAAACATTTTCAGTACTAGAGTAACAAACTTGCATTCCAAGATGGTGACAAAACCTTTCTGAGATTAGGATGAGGATAAACTAAAGACAGAGCTACAAGGGCCAAAATGTCTAGAGTGCTGAGGATGAGGAGACAGTCAGTCATTATCAAGCTTAGCAGGCAAGTCCAAGTGGGTAAATTTCGCTGATTCATTGTATTGTTAAACGCTTTGTTCATCCCTGGGACGCAGCTGGTGGTAGGGCTGGAGATTCACTAATCCTAGTAATTGTTGACTGTTTTCATAAACCCTTCTAAAGTCACTAGCACTAAAACACGGAGGCAGAGGCTAACTCATTTCAATTAAATTCAATTCCACAAGCATTTATTAATTGCCTGCTATACACTAGTGCTAAGGATAGAAAGACAAAAAGAAAAATTGGCCCTGCCCTCAAGAAGCTTACATTCTTGAAAGGAAATAGCGTGCAAATACAAAATGTACATGTAAAGTCTGTTGGGTGTCACTGTGGAGGGTATGGTTGGCTGGTCAGTACTCAGTCTTTTCTGTTCCCTCTTCCATTCTAGAAAGGGACAAAGCTGAATTCCTCCCAGATGTCCTGTGTTGGGGGAGGTGGGACAGCGTTTAGGGATTTTTCCTCCAATTCTTCTTTCTCTCTAACAGTTTTATCAAGCATACCCTATTAACAACAATTATATCAGTTTTAGCCTAGGGCCAACATTAATGGCCCTGAGTTTCATGTGATTTCTTTTTCAATCATTTCATAGAGCTTATCTCAAATGAAAATTGTAGTGTAATCACAACAGCTAAAAGCCCCCAAATGAGAATATTCTAGCTATTTTTGAGGCAAAATCAAGATACAGAAAACATTTAGATAAAGGGGAAGGGAACAAGGAAAGAAGATAAGCATTTATATGGTTCCTACTGTGTGCCAGGCATTGTAAAGCACTTCTTACAATTATTATCTCATTTGATCCTTACTACCTGGGAGGGAACTGAGGCAAAAAGAGATTAAGTGTCTTGCCCAGGATGACACAGCTAGTTAAGTGTCAGGTCTTTCTGACTCTAGGCCAGGGTCTCTATCAACCATCCTAGTAGACAGAGTATACTATAATATCTGTAGCTGGACAGGTCCAGGGAGGGGAAGCTGGGGAAAGAGCAGCCTTTCTCTAGACCTTCCATTAGTCCTTAAAGAGGCAGGTACAACCAGTAGCTTCAAATCCCACTGTCTACTTTGAGATGCCTATAGGGGCCAAATGACTTTCCTCAATCTCTCTTCTTCCCCCCAAAGCTCAGCCCTCATTTCATTTTCTTCTTTCATTTCTCCTTTCAGTTTCTCCTTTAGATTTCTCATTTCAATTTCTTGTTTCTCCTATGTTTTCAGTTCTCTCCCAGTTTGGTTTCTTTAGTTCTGGGCTGGGCTGGGGATACCATCTCCCTGCTTCTTCCTCTCAGTCCATCTTTGGCAGACTATGTGTGTCTCTTTAAGAACTCTCAGGCATGACTCAAGCCGGCCCTCTGACTCAAAAGATGAAAATAGTCCTCAGCCAGATCTCAGGGCTTAGACAGAATCATTGTCCCTCTGAGCTACAAAATTACAGGCTGCCAGTCAGTTTTCCAACCCCTATTACATTCATAAAATACACACACACACACACACACACACACACACACATATATGTATGTATATATATATATATAGAGAGAGAGAGAGAGAGAGACACATACATAGGAGTTTCTCAGCTAGGGGTGGGGCTATGGGTATTAGCAACTTGGGGGAATTAGGAAAAGAGTCTTGTATAAGAGACAGCACTTTTGCTTAGCCTCAAATGGAGATAAGATTTCCTAGAGGAAAGGGGAGATAAGGAGGAAGGGCAACACCAGAAGAGATGGAATGTTGTATATACCACTCAAGTAAGCCTGGCTGGATCATACAAGATATGAGAAGGAGTCATGTCTAATCCAGCTAGAAAGAGAGCTTGAGGCCTGTTTAAATGCCACATGGAGGGGTTTGTATCTTTATCCTAGAAGCTTTAGGGAACCACTAAAGATTCATGAGCAAAGAAGCAATATGATCAGACCTGTGCTTTGGTAGCTGTAAGTAGATTTAATAGCTTTGAGTGGAATGAATTGGTAGCTGTGAGTAGATTTGATAGCTGTGAGTAGAATGAATTGGAGAAGGGAGAAGTCAATTAGGAAATTACTGCAACCTCCTGGGAGTTCAGTTAGGAGGTCACTGCAATTGTCCAGATGAGAAATGAAAAGGATATAAACTATGATAGAAGTTATGTAAATGAAGAGATGGTGACAGATGCAAGAAGTACTGCTGACATCGAATAAGAAAGATCTGGGATCTGCCTGGAGTGACGGGTGGGGTAGAAGATGAGGGAGAGTGACTAGTAGAAGATGGACCCTCATTTCTAAACCTGGGTGACAGGAAGAATAGTGGTGCCCTTGACAACAGAGTAGAATTTCATGGAAAGTAACCCAGAGCCTTGAGGGCAGGGATTGTTTCATGTTTGTCACTGTTCCCAGCACGTAGCATAGTCACCTACACATCGTGGATGCTTAAAAGGTGGCTCAGGAAGATTTGAGCTCAAATGCTTGTGTGACCCTGAGCAAGTGACTTAACCTGGATCTGCCTCAGTTTTCTCATTCGTAAAGTGGGGATAATAATAGCACCTACCTTCTAAGGTTGTTATAAGGATCAATGAGATAACATTTGTAAAGTACTTTGCATTACAAAGCACCACAAAAATGCTAGCTATTAATAAGTATCTGCCAGATTGAATTGAGAAGAGAATAAATACATTCATTTAGTTACTTAAAATGCATTCTAACACACTATAAATAAAGAGTATTTTGACTTGTCTAATTTTTGAATTTTTAAATTTGCCTTTTCCCAGAGAAATTCAAAAAATAAGAAAATTTCAAATCATCACTATTCTTTATAAGAAAAAAAGTCTTCTTGGAAGGAAGGGGAGTAGGCAGGAATAAGCGTAAAAGGAAGGAGTAAGAAGAGAAAACCAAAAAGGAGGATCTGATATGTAAGGGAAGTTAGTGAGAGAACTAAAGAATTGTAGTAGACGGCAACAGAAAACTGAAAGTAATCTTTGCTCCTTCCCAGCCAGGAGGCACATTTTTCAGACAGTCTTGTGTCAAGGTCCAAGTAATCAATCAAGCAACAAATAAACATTGTATTAAACACCTACTGTGTGTCAGGCACTATGTTAAGAGCTGGAATAAAGCTTTGCTACAGGGTCTCTCCCGAAGAGGAGAAAGTATGTTAAGTCTGACTGGGGCAAAAACTAATTTTGTAGTACAAAACAGGGAAAGCCCATCTTCTCTGGGTCAAACACGCAGTACCAGTCCCAAGATCATTTTAATTACATAATTTGTGGCATCAGCCCAGTTTGTGAAAGGATCTGTGGTTCCAGATCATGAACTCATAGGGAAATTATTACAGAAATGCAGCCAATTCGGTCTCAGCTATCCTCCAGTCTGAGAAGCTCACACATTGATCTTGTCTATTTACCCCCAGACTGGAGTCACTGCAACAGGCTGTGCCTGAAGTCAAACAAGAAACGTTGTTGCAGAAGAGCAAGGAATGAAGAAATTAAAATCCTTCCCTGTTCCTGTCTCTTGATGTACAAACAGACCACACTTACCAACAGCCCACCCTGCTCTTTCTCACCAATGCTGTTGTCATAAGCACCATTGGGGGGAGGGGTGGGGGACAACTTTAAGCTTTTAAAAACAATCTGAAGGATCAGAAATGGAGATGGGAATGAAGCTGTGGAAAGCAAGAAAGCTGAGGTTCTGACTCTGGGGAACTTGCTCATAGAATTGTAGAATCCCTGAGTTGAATGGTACCTTAGGAGTTAAATAGTTTAACCCCTATCCCCAACCCTGCTACTTGAAGAATGAATCTCCTTAACAACTTCCACCATAAGGGGTTACCTAGCCTTTGCTTGGACATGCCCAATGTTGAGGGAGTCCATTTCATTTTCAGACAGCAATATTGCTAAACAGTTCTTTTTATTGCTAGCTTCCTTTGAAGTTCAGATCAGCATCTATCTCCTACATGAGGTCTTTCCTGATCCATATTTATGTAATGTGTGTGTGCATATGTATATGTGTGCATGCGTATACACACACATACCATATATACTCTCTATACTAATCAAACAACATTTAAAGCACCTACTATGTGCCATGGACTGTGCTAAGCATCCCTAGCTAGGCACTCAAAATAGAAGGCCCCATCCCCAAGGTAGGAGTTGACTACTACTCTTCTCAGAGTTCTAGGGGAAATCATAAGGGGCTGCATTTTCTGGTATTATATTGCTCCATAAACCCCAACCAATGACCTCCCAAGCAATTATCAAACAGAATTTATTTGCGTGTAAATACATATGGTAATATATAAAGGGTAAACAGATATAGCAAACCCAGGCTTTCCAAAAATAATCCCCTTCAATGAGAATATACTCTTCCCTTGTACACAAGGGTCCTTGAAGAGAATGAGCTTAAAATTAAAAGTAGGTTTCTAGAGCTCCAAGCCCCTAGTTACTGGGAGTCCTTTTCTCCCTTTGTGGAGTCCTCATGAAGTTCTCCTTAGGCGTAGCTTTCTGCTGGACTTCAAAGGCTACTTTTTTAGAGTCCCGAGGTAGAGAGTGCTTTCCCTCAGTGCATCTGGGTTGTCCTCAGGATACTTCTCAATGGAGACCCTGCCATGACCCCACCAATGCTCCAGGGACCCTGCTACAGGCTCTGATGGAACTCTAGGTCTTTCAACCTTTCAGTTCGGAAAGATTGTTATCCAATCAGTGGTTGGGGGAGGACAAGTTTGTTCTCAGGATTCCTTCACCAGTGGATTTAACTACTACCTGACTGAACTACTGCTGGCATGTCCCTCTTTGAATTGGCTTTGAATTGAATTGCTACATATAGACCCAGAGGTGTGTTTCAGCCAATACACAATACACCTCTTGTTTGGAATTTATCTGTCATCACCCAATGATCAGAGCGCTTCGCTCCTCCCAAGTTGAGTTATAGATATTCACATCTAATTTACACCTTTGGTTGATTGATTCAATTGAGAATTCTAAGCAAATTAGTTCAATCAAGTTGTTTTTCCTCAATAATATGTAGGGGACAGCTAGGTGGCAAGGTAGATAGAGCTCCAGGTCTGGGGTCAGGAAGACCCATCTCTCTGAGTTCACTCAGACACTTACTAGCTGTGTGACCTCTGCTAAGTTGCTTAACCCTGTTTACCTCAGTTTCCTCATCTGTAAAATGAGCTGGAGAAGGAAATAGCGACCCATCCCAGTAACTCTGCCAAGAAAACCCCAAATGGGGTCACAAAGAGTTGGACATGACTGAAATGACTCCACCAAAAACACTAATGGAATGAGAGTTTTGATTGAGTGGTAAATATGTTTGGAATTTGGATCTCCTCAAAGTAGAAATGCCACAGGAGGTGGCTTAAAACACCATGAGATCATTGGGGAGAGGGACAATGGGATGTGTGAGAGAAGTCCAGAAAGGAACAGTATGCGGAAGATAAACTTCACCTGTTTCAAAGTATGACCCTTGAACCCAGGATGAAGGAGAAAATTATGTTGTTCCTCTTCCCTCCTGTATCACATGATCACTATTTACAGGATTCAGAATTATTCTACTAGTACCCTAGTTCAGCTATAGAGACTTTTAAAGGCTTCTATGGTTGACTTTGAACTTATTCATCATCTATAATGTCCTATCTATGGAGAAATGCCTTTTCTGTTATTATTATTTAATAGTTTTCTGTCATGTCCTACTCTTCATGACCCCATTTGGGGTTTTCTTGGCAGAGACATCGGGATGGTTTGCCATTTCCTTCTCCAGCTTATTTTACAGATGAGGAAATTGAGGCAAAGGGGTCAAGTGACTTGCTCAGGGTCACACAACTAGTGATCATCTGAGGCCAGATTGGAACTCACCAAGATGAATCTCCCTGACTCTAAGGCTGGTGCTCTATCTACTACACCACCTAGTTGCCCCTACCAGGCTCCAAATAACTAAATCATCAGCAAACTTTTGAAACAAAATTTCTATCATAAGGAGGGGACTTCCAATATTTTCATATTAGGTGCCATCATAAATAAGACACATCCTAATTTCAGAGACAGAAGCAAATTTCAAAATCTGCTTTCTTTACCATACCTTACAAGAAAATGGGCACACCAATGTACCTAGACATTCCATATGTTATTAAAATGGTATGCTTGGAATGCTTCATTTGACCACTCATCAGATAATCAGGAGACTTTTTAAAAGTCAACAAGGGAAAATGAAGTAGAATGGAAATTTTAAAAGGTTTCTTTGGCCTTTTGGTTATACCATTTAAAAATAATTTTCAGCTTACATTGATTTGAAGAAAATACCTAGTTGCTCACATTTATCTACAATTTAAAGGTTTTAAAATTCTCTACATGTATTAATCTCATTTAATCTTTAGGAAACTGAGGTTCACTTAAGTAACTTGCAGTTCAGGTAAGTAACTTGTCTGTGGTCACACAACTAACAAAAGTTAGTGCTGGGATTAGAACTCAGTCCTCTGGGGATTTGAAGCCAGCACACTGTGCACAGTATTTTTAAAAGTTATTTCAACTTTAATTATTAGTAATAATATTTTGAATTTTGATTGTGCTTTAATACTTAGCATTTCCCTTATAATACCACTAGGTAGTAGATTATACAAGTAGTATTATTTCTATTTGGTAGATAAGGGATCTAAGGAAGTATGGCATAGTAGAAAGGGTCAGAATTGGAATCAGGAGACCTGCCTTGGAATCTTGACCCTTAGAATGTATGTATCCATTAATAATTAACTTCTCTGTCACTCACTTTCTTTATCTGAAAAGGGGGAATAATAGTACTCCTTATTTTATACTCCTTATACTCCTTAATTTGCAGGGCTCTTTTAGGGAAATTGATTTGCAAACCTTAAAACAGTATGGGTATGTGAGTTATTAGAGAGGGTAATGGTGATAGTAAGTCACAGCTTGGACTTGAATGCAAATCATAGTTTAGTTAATATTTTACAAAATCACAGCACCTTTTTTCAGTACACAAGGTTGTTCCGTGTGCACACACCTGCGAATGACTCATAGGGAAAAAAAAATACTCGGAGAAAATGATTTATAAGTACTCTTTACTAGCCAACATTAAAGACACTCTGTGTATTGCAAAGAGTAGTTGGTGTGTCTTTCTGGTTTTCATAATTCCCCTTTGCCAATTTTTCCCAGGAGGGTAAAGATGATAGTAAGCATGGTGAAGAGAGTTTGGCAGGTATCTTAGAGATGTGTTCATGCATTTATAAGCTAAGATGGAAATATATAAGGATACTACTGAAACATTGGTAATGGCTTTTGACTGTTTGTACCCACACTCTTGCCAGAGTGCCTTTTGGTCAATAAGGTAAAACTGCAATGAGGTAAAATTGCCAATAATGTATATTTGCAGTAAGGTAAGGTTGCAGACTGTGACTACTGAGCAAAGCAAAATTAAATTCAAACTCAAGAACTAGATGTCCTTAACGATTTTCAAAGAGCACATGTGAATCACAGTGTTAGAGTTCCAGGGTTCACTAGTGGGGGTGAACACAAGTCTCTGTGTGTCCCAGTAAATTTATCCCTGCACCTTGTACTTTTAAAAAGTTCAAAAACACATTGAGTTTAATGTATAGGTTTTTTTTTAGTGGCTTGATTTGCATTCAAAGAACTTAAAAAATTTTCCCACAAATATAAAGGTCTCTCAAAGAGAACTTTTACCTTCAATTTACCTTAGTATCTTTGGATGTCTTGCCACAGCAGTGGGATGTTTACCACAATGAAATAACACCTCAAGTTTCACAAGCCTTTATAAACGTAATGCAATTTCAAAATCCAATTACATAAATAATGAAATGAGCATGGAACAGCTTGCTTCACAAGCAAGGCCTTTTAATGGCTTTCTTCTGAGCTTTCTTAAGTTTTCCATCTTCCAGTAGTACAGAACTCTCTGAAATCTGTACTTTTTAGCCTACTTCTATCAAAAAAAATAGTATTTCTCTCCACCCCCCAAATGCTTGTAAGCACCATAAATTACTTTTAAAATAATATTTCTGTAGTTGATATATTTGGTCTTTCCCCAACAAAAAAGAAAAGAAAAGAAAGAAGACAGGGAGGGAGGGAGGGAGGGAGGAAGGAAGGAAGGAAGGAAGGAAGGAAGGAAGGAAGGAAGGAAGGAAGGAAGGAAGGAAGGAAGGAAAGAAGGAATCCCACTACCTGAGGACTAACCTAATGGAAAGTTCAGCAATCAAAGGGCTGGTTTTTGCTCATCAATGAAAGGGCACAAGAGAGTGCTTCCAGGAGTACCTAGCTTTCGCTTAGGGCTGTGTGCTTAATGAACCTTGCCATCCATCATCCAGAGTGGGTGGCAGAGCCCAAAGACGAGCTCTCATCTCCTTATCTTTCACTGCCCGTCAAGGCAGACTTCCTGTGCTTGCCTTCAACACCCCTAATCGAACCACAATAAGGGACAGACTCATGACATCATCTAACCACTCTTTCTGGGTCGGAGACAGCCACATCACCCGCCTGAGACATCGGGCCCAGTACCCACCCCCCCAGCTGCTGATAGAGTGAATGGTGTGGGGGCGTCTTTCCCATGACTGGGAGCGGGGTGGGGGGCGGGGGGACTCATGAAAGCCTAATACTGCTTAGGCTTCCATCCCTACCTATCGACTCGCACAGACAGAGCCTATCAACCTTCTCACCATTTCCCGGACCCCCTGCCCCTACATCTGCATACAGCTGTGCCCGCGGGCATGCCCTGTGCGCGCACACACTCATTCTCACTCACTAAGCCCCCTCACCTTCTCCTGCGTCCAGGTGGTGGAACCCCTTTTGTACCCACACACATCGGGGAGAAGACAGGCTGTCGCCACTAGCAGGTAGACGATCCTTGTTGGACGCCAAGGCTTTGCTGCCCCATTCCTGCGCTCACAGCCTAGCATCTCTGATGCTGCCTGCCCAAGGCTGGGCTCTTACTCTCGCAGCTGCTGACGGTCACGAGCCAGAAAACCCAGAGAACGCGCCTCCTTCCCCTCCCCTCGGCCCTCTTCTCACTACCCCGCCCTTAGGTCCGCGCTCCCGCCTCTCCATCTCTTCCTTCCCACTCCGCCTTTGACTCCCGCCCCACACGAATGCTTTCTGTGGGCAGCCCTAGTCGCTGACTTGCCCTGTCTTCTCCCGATTTTAGGAATCCCAGGGGGACCAGGCTGTTGGAGGAGGCGGAAGCTTCAAAGGAAACAAAAGCGACCCCTTTCCACGTTGAGAAGATTGGAGAAAAGCTAGGGTGGGGGTAGATGTGGAAGAGAGTACTTAGATGCCACGTCTCCTTAGCCGATCCCAGAGGGGTTGTTCAGAAAGAACTCGCCCAGGCTGCAGGGGTCATGCAGTGTTCTCCTGACAACTCCTGCTAAAAGCTGTCTAAGGGAGCACAATTCACCCATTCTTCTTCACATGTTTTTCATCAAGACTTTTAAATCCCTTTAATCAATGCTAATTTACACGCAATAAACCCAACTCACAACTCGAGAATTGGTATAGACATCTTGAGGCCATCTAGTCCAACCTAGGCTAAGCAGGAATCCTGACAGGCAACAAGTGCTTATCAGGACTTTTAGACCTCTAGCAAGTCAAGTCAACAAGTATTTATTGAGTCCTGACTCTTTCCCAGGAGCTGTGCTAAGTGCTGGAGGTGCAAATAAAAACAGAAAACACCCCCTACTCTCCATAAGCTCACAGTTGAATAGAAGGAAAAAAAAAAACCAAACAGCCTCCCCCTCCCCTCGCTCTTCCCCCCCCCCACCCGCAAAAAAAAATTCAAAAAAGATATAGGCAGGATAAATTGGAGATAATCCCAGAGGGGAGAGACTAGTATTAGGAGACTAATCCCTCTTCCTTCCAAGATACACCATTCTACTTTTGGATGGTTCCAAAAGTTAAGTAGTTTTTACTCATATGCATCCTAAATCTGCTCCTTTTGCTCTTAGCTCTACCCCCTTGGACCAAACAAAAAATATAGCCCTTCTGTTATGTGGCAGCCCTTCAAATGCTTGAAGAGGGCAGTCAGGTGGTTCCTTAATCTCTTCTACAGGCTAAATAACCCTATGTCTTTCAACTAGGCTGGTCCCCCTACCCTAAAACTGCAGCTTGTCAATGTCTTTCCTAAAGATGATGCCCAGGAAAGAACACAATATTCCAAATATTGTCTGACTACAGGGGCTATCACTGCCTGTGTGACAGAGACTTATACTTCAATATAGCTTTATGAGAATCACTGAAGGGAAGGAGTCTCTGGCTTTTCCTGCCATCCCCTCCACCACCCAAACTGACCACTGACCAATTGCCACCAGCAGGCCAAGGGAGCCATCCTGGCTGGATTAGGAAGGCATGCTCTGATAATGACACTGGGTGGCATATGTTGGGTAGGTTAACCCACTGCTGCCACCTGACAGTGGATAACCAATCAATTTTATCTGCCAGTTCTTTCAGTACAGCAGGGCATTGTTCATCTGGGTTTAGTCACTTGCAGTTAGATTCTCTTATTATCTCCTTACTTATCTTGGGAAACAACTCTTTATTAGCCATTTAGACTCTGTCCTCTTCAGTCCAAATATTTTTCTCCTTGGAAGAAAAGAAAGAGAAGCAAAATTAAAATTAAGCAACTTTGCCTTTTCTCTGTTGTCTGGTATTGCCATGTCCATGATGAGAAATCCTATCAATCAACTAAATAATCCAGCATTTATTAAGCACCTACTATCTGTCCTATATACAGCTCATTTGTATTATATTTGTTTGCATGCTGTCACCTCCATTAGATTGTAAGCTCCTTGAGGGCAGGAACTATCTTTTGCCTCTTTTTGTATCCCCAACACTTAGCATGGTATCTGGTGCATAGTAGGTGCTTAATAAATGTTTATTAACTGATTGACCTACTATGTGCCAAACATTGTGATTGGCACTATGGATATAAACACAAAAAACAAGCAGTTCCTGTTCTCAAGAAGGTTACATTCTATCTGGGGAGACAACATAAACATATGTAGGCATATTCAAAATAGAGAATAGGTAAAAGGTGACTTGAGTAGGGAGGAAAATAGCAGCTGCAAAAATCTGGAAAGGCTTTATGTCATTTGAGCTGAGACTTGAAATGAATCAGGGCTTCTAAGACATAGAGGAGGAGGAGCTGCATTTCAGATGTAGGGGATGGCTGGTATAAAGACATGGAGACAAAAAATAGAATCTCATATATAAGGAGGAGCAAAGCCATATTGACTAAACTGTGGAAACCATGAGGGGAGTAATATGTAATTAGACTGGAAAGGTAGGTTGGAGCCTTTTTGTGAAAAGCTTCAAAAGTCCAAAAGAAGAGAATTTATTTGTTCCTGGAGATAATAAGGAACTTTTGGAGTTTATTATGTAGGGGAGTGACATTTGGTGTTACATTTGGTGGCTGTGTGGAGAAGGATATACAGGATTGGGGTCAGACTTGAAGCAGGGAGATCAATTAGAAGACCATGGAAATAGTGCATGAGAGAAGTAGTGAGGCCATTAACTAGAGTGGTAGTTGTATGAGTAGAGAAAAAAGGATGGATGGGAGAAATGTTGTAGAAATAACAAAATTTGGCACCTGACTGGAAATTCAGAATGAGGAAGAGTGAGGAGTGAGTGATGACACTGCGATTGCGAACTTAGATGATTACAAGGATTGTTATGCCTTCAACACTAGTAGGGAAGTCAGAAGAAGGGGGAGTTTAGGGGAAATATTCTGAGCTTGGGGTACCTACAAGACATCCAGTTGAAAACGTCTAGTAGGCAGTTGGTGATGTGGAGGAAGAGACAAGGGAGAGAGAGAATAGAACTAGATATGTAGATAAGGGAATTGACTGCACAGAGACAATAATTAAGCCCAAGAAAACTGATGAGATCATTAAGTGAAAAAGGTTTAGAGATAAGAGAAGAAGGTTTAGGTGGGCATGATATGGATGAGGATGCAGAAATGGAGACTAAGAAGGATTAGTCAAACAGGTGAGAGGAGAGCCAAGGGACTGCAGAGTCATCAAAACCCAGAAAGAAGATAGTACCCAGGAGGAAAAGGTGGCCAACAGTGTCAAATACTGTAGAGAGGACAAGAAGAATGAAGATATAGAAAAAGTCATTAGAAAACAAGCTGAGAGTAAGGATTGTTTCTTTTTTTTTTGTATTTGTACCCCCAGGGCCTAGAAAGTGTTTGGTATATAGTTGTTGCTGCTGCTGTTTATCCTTCGTTCCTGAAGAAGACCATGGCATCAGGGAGGTGATACCATGACATATAAGTGAATTGGATTTAAGTGAGGCAGTACTGTGCAAAGTCACCAGCCTCACTTTCTCCTCCAGAGCCATCTGGGTCCAGTGGCCTGATATTGATCAGGACAACCGGAGATGGCCGAGGATTCGGTACATAGTAGGTGCTGAATAGATGCTTGATTGATCTCTTTAGGATCAATCTCTCAAAATACTCAAATTCATGCTCCCTCCAGCATCAATTTCCTCTGTAATTACTCAGTTTGATCCCAGTGTTCATCCCATTTGGTCTTCTTTAGTGCCATTTCTTCTTATTCCTATAGAACATTGAAAACTGAGATTTTAAGGTCTATGATGTTAATGTCAAAGACATGATGTCTCTCTTAATGCCTCCCTTAATTCCTCCCTTAATGAAGTCTAAGTCACGTTAGGTCTCATTTGGCTACCATGTTGTACTATTGACACCTGTTGAATTTGCAGTCCATCAAAACCCCCAGATTTCCCTCCCATATACATTTAGCAATGTCTGTTTTCTTCAAAATGTATTGAGGATTGAGTAAAGAAACAATTTCAGAAAAGATTAAGAATCACTTTCCAATATATTGATTGTACAGTTTTCCAGCATAATCCCTGCCAACTCCAAGACTTTAATATATTTCAAAAGATCGATAATTTCATGTGTATCAGTATTCCATCAATGCAGATCGTAGCCCCTTCTCATCTTGCTAAAACAGTCTTCATGAGTTGCTATGGTCTCCTATCAAATTCGTTACTTAGTGGCCAACTTCCTGATAATGACCCTCTCCAAACATTGTCCCATCCTGGGAGATCAGACACATAATCCATCTCTGGGTCTGCCTTCTAAAGTTTTCTAGGTTGGTATGCTCTACTGGCATAGGCTTTGAGAACTGAGGGGTCACTTTCGCGACAAGATAAAGCATCAGAGGGAACTTTAGTGGAGGAATCTTTAAAAAAAACCCAACAACAAACAAAAAAATCAATCTTCCTTTGCTCTGAAATGTTGGGGCAATTGTCTCTGTTCCTTGCCTTTTTGGTCAACCTTTTGTTAAGTACACAGAGAACTAAAATATGGTTGTGTCAGCAGGTTTATTTCCCAGATTCACACTTGAAGTGTGCAGTCAGTAGAGTCACTCCTGCCCTAGCTTACCCTTATCTCTGCCTTTCTCTGCTCCTCTCAATCAATCAATAAATATTTGCTACATACTAACTATGTACCAAGCAATGTGCAGGATCTGGAAATACAAAGATAAAAATGAAACAGTCCCTGTCTTCAAGGAGTTGCTATTCTACCTGGGGAGGCAACCCAAACACACACACACACACACACACACACACACACACACACACACACACAGAGGGGGGGGGGAGAGAGAGAGAGAGAGAGAGAGAGAGAGAGAGAGAGACAGAGAGAGAGAGAGAGAGAGAGAGAGAACTTAAACTTTTGGAGGCTGGAACTAGCAGCTTGGAGTTGTAGGAAAGGTCTTATGTAGAAGGTGGCAATTGGCCAGAGCTTTGAAGGAAAAATAAGGGATTCTATTATAAGAGGCAAAGATAAGGAAAGAACATACCCCCACAAAACTAGGTCTGGTTATTGGTGGGAGTCAGAAATGGGAAGTAGTGGATAGATTGTAGGAACATAGAGTTAGGAGGGGCCTCAAAGTTTAATTTCTTTATTTTACAAATGAGGAAATGAAGCTCTAGGATGAACATCGGAGGCAGAATTAAAACCCACCTCCTCTAACTCCAGACTCCAGAACCAGGGTTTATACCATTCTACTACATGTTGACCAGTTTCCTACTACAGTTAAATGGGAAGATATGTTCTTGCTAAGAAACTGATAATCCTGGTGCTGTGTGTTTCTGAAAACCCTGAGATGCAGTTTAACATGATTGTGAGTTCTTTGCAATGGTGAGTAAGATTAACTAGTTTCTTTACATTGCTCATGGGCAGCTCCTCAAAATCTGTTGTTTACTAGCAGTTTGCTTACATTTTAAATCTTAAAACACTCTTCTGTTGGAACAACATATAGTACAAAGCCAGTATCTCAAGCCCTGTCCTATTTCCTCCCTGGCTGCTCACTGCCAGCTGTGAAGGAGCGGATTTCCTGAGTGGCTGAGTAATAGACTATTTATGCTCCTTACTCTCTTGCTACCTTTGTATCTTTCCACAGACAGGCGCTTGTTTGGAGGGTGGTGGTGGGTGGGTGGGTGGCAGAGGAGATGGCGAATCTCTATAAAATTAAACATCAGAAGTCATTCTAATTCCACACTAAGTATAAACAGTTGAGAACCAAAAAGTCAGGAAATGCTTGAGTAAAAGTTTTAACACATAAATTCCTTCACATTTTTAATCTCATTCAGGTTCCTTTGTTTTCTGCTTATCATATTCAAGTGAATCATATATACACTTATGAAGAGATTACATTTAATAAAATAATTCAAATTCATTTCCAATTTCAACTAACATTTATTAAGGACCTATTATGTGCAAGGCACTGTGCCAAGAATTAAGGATACAACAAAGACCAACCAGAAATAAGCTCTGAGAAGACTTGTATGAGCTGATGCAGAGTGAAATGAGCAGAACCCAGAAAACCATTTATACCAAGAGGATAATTTGCGCAATAACAACAACTTTGCTAAGAAAAATGACTTTGAAAGACTTTGGAATTCTTAGCAAAGTGATGGTAAACTACTATGCCAGAGGGCCTATTGATGAAGCAGTCTGCTCATCTCTTGATTGAGATTTGGACTTAAGACATAAAATAATATTTAATTTTGGACATGGCCAATGCTATTCATATTGCATATGAGACTTTGTTTTCTTTTTTTCAAGATAGGAAGTGGGAGGGAGAAGTAGGGTGAGGTATAAGGCAGACAAAAAAGAAAGAAAAGAGGTCCATTGATGAGTTTTTCAGGGCACAGAAAAAAACCAAAACAAAGAAAGAACCACAAACAAGTAGGATGGTGTTGACTGTTGTACATTGAGTATGTTATATATTTCAAAAGAAAAACAAGTTCTACATAATAAAGATGCACACTTCTATGTACAATCCTCTTTGTTCTAGTAAGCGCATGAAAATATTCATCTGATTTGGTGTTTAACTTCAGAATAAAAAAGTTTTTTAAGTGGTAAAAATTGCCTCTCTAGTTGAATTCTGAGACCAAATGCCCCTCAGGCCCCTTGCTTATTATTATTATTAGCTCTCCTTCCACCCACTCTCAATCAAAAGTCTCATAAAGCATTTATTTGTCTTTTATACCTTTGTGTGAATAAAGTATGTTTTCTTTCCTGGGAGTATTTGTCTTTTAAAGCTCACCTCTAATTGTGGAAAATAAAGGTTCTATTCCCTATTAAAGGGCTTTTAAGGTTCAACCAAAGAAGTAGGATAGCTAATAGGGGAAAAGAGATATCAGTGTCACTGATTACACCACACTGGTGTTACTCCACATGTAAAGCTGGTACTGCTAATAATTTCCATGAAGAAAGGTCCTGGGCAAAAATCTGCTTTAGGTGAAATTTTCCTTGGCACCTTACCCTCCCTCCTCACCTTTTTAAGCACTTTCTTTCCCCTTAACAACTCATAAGCATCTACCCCGAGTACCATTTCTTCAAGACTTAATAGATCAATGTTAGTAAAACTTTTCATTAAAAGCTAATAAGATTTGAAGTGTCTCAGAGCAGTTATTTGCATTTTCATAGAATCATGGAATCAGTCGGACACTCTTAAGGTTAAAATAAACTTTAGAGACAAGACTCTCTAATTCAACTCCTCCATCCTGCAGATGAGGAAGTAAAGGAGAGGGGTACAGGGACTTTCTAAGGTTATACAATTAATTAGTGACTAGACCCCAGGTCTGGATTTCTAGTGTGGTGCTCTTTCCAATACTCCTGGATTATCTCAGACTTGGAAAGGAACCTCAAAAGATCATGTGGCAACACATTATCATGTTCATCTTAGTTTTATTTTGAAACAATATTCTTCTACTAAAAGTCCTGTTCCAAGGCCTCATCATGTTGTGAATAGTCCTTTGGGCATTTCAACTGAAAACCCAGAAAAGAAAGTATCTTACCACTGAAGTCCTTGTCACTGTCAAATGGTTCAATTGATATAGTTTTATCACCCAGTCAATGTCAATAAACATTAAGTGCCTACTATATACCAGGCACTGAAGGAATAAAAAGAGGTGAAAGGCATTCCTTGTTCTCAAGGAGCTCACAATCTAATGGGGAAAGATAACAATAAAAAGAAGCAGGAAAAGGGGTGGTAGCTGGAGTGCAGGGGGTTAGGTGGGGATAAGAAAGTCCTGAAGCTGGCTAGAAAATGATGACATGGCTGCCCTGGGCCCCCTCCTTAAATGGTAGGAACTCTCCATGTTCATCCTACACCAGGGGTAGGGAACTTTCTGCCTCAAGGCCACATGTGACCCTCTAGGTCCTTGAGTGTGGCCCTTTGACTGAATCCAAACTTCATGAGTTCCCCACCCCTATCCTGTACCATCCCCAATCAGAGGGAGGGAGGGGCCTCAGGGGCAAGGAGTACTGAGGAGGTGTGAGTTTCCGAGCTGAGGTCCTCTTTCAGGGTGATGTATAGTAGAGTGTATAGTACAGAGCATGGTGGAGAGAAATGGAAATGACATTAAAGAAAATTCATTAAATCAGTGCTGTACATATCAAACTAGCAAAGACTTATTTTACAGAGTTAGAGAAGATGCTAACAAAATTCATCTGGAAGAAGAAAAAAGTCAGGAAATATCAAAGAACTCAAGGGAAAAAAAAAACATGAAGGAAAGAGGCCTAGCAGTAGTGGATTCGAATTATATTACAAAGTTCTAATCATCAAAAAAAATCTCCACTGGCTAAGAAATAGAGTAGTGGATCAGTGGAATAGATTGGGTACATGGTACAATGAAGTCAATGACCACAGTAATCTCATGTTTGATGAACCCAAAGATCCAAGCTGCTAGGGCAAGAACTCATTATTCAACAAAAACTGCTGGGAAAACTAGAAAGCAGTCTGGCAGATTCTAGACATAGGTCAACATCTCATATCATATACCAAAATAAGGTCAAAATAAGTACACAAAGGGTAATATCATGAGCAAATTAGGGGAGCACAGAATAGTTTGCCTGTCAGATCTTTGGGTAAGGGAAGACTTTATGACCAAACAAAAGATAGAGAGGATCATGGGAGGTAAAATGGATAATTTTGATGATATTAAATTAAAAAGCTTTAGCACAAACAAAACCAATGCAGCCAAAATTAGAAGTAAAGCAGGAAACTGGGAAGGAAATTTTATAAGTTTCTCTGATAGAAGCCTCATTTTTCAAATACATAGGAAACTGAAATAAGTTTATAAAAATAAGAGTCATTCCCCAATTGATAAATGGTCAAAAGATACGACTAGGCAGTTTTCAGAAGAAAAAATCAAAGTTACCTATAGTAATAGGAAAAAGTGCTCTAAATCACTAATAGAGAAATGAAATTTAAAACAACTCTGAGGTACTACCGTACATATATCAGATTGACTAATATGACAGAAAAGGAAAATCAGAAATGCTGGAGGAGATATGGAAAAATAAGTAATATACTGTTGGTAGAATTGTGGACTGGTTCATTCTGAAGAACAATTTGGAATTATGTTCAAAAGATATATCCCAGCAATACCATTACTAGGTCTGTATCCCAAAGAGATTAAGAAAAAAGGACCCACATGTACTAAAATATTTATAGCCAACATTTTTGTGGTGGCAAAGAATTGGAAACTGAGGGGATGTCCATAAACTGGGGAATGACCAACAAGTTGTGGTACATCAGGGCTGTCCAACCTTAGGTTTTTATTGAAACAATAGACAATATATTTTGATTTGCCATGTTAGTAAGAGCTCTGTGGTAGCTCAGCTTCATTTACTAAAGCATTTATGTAAATTTCTATGCCTCTAGGCCAGCTGCATAAATCACACTGTGGGCCACATGTGGCCTGCAGGCCACATTTTGGACAGCCCTGTGGTACATAATTGTGATGGAATACTAATGTGCTATAAGAAATGACGAAGGGGATGGTTTCAGAAAAAAAAAAAAACCTGGGAAAACCTATATGAACTAATGCAAAGTGAATTGAGCAGAACCAGGAGAACATTGAACACAGTATCAGCAATATGGTAATGATAATCAAATACCACTATACTAAACAACAGCAACTCTAATAAATACAACGATCCATGATAATCCCAAAGGATTTATGATGGAAAATGCTACCCACCTCCAGAGAGAAAACTGATGAACTTTGAGTGCAAATTGAAGCATATTTGTTTTCACTTCCTTTATTTTTCTTGCTTTTCTTTTTGCAACACAGTTAATATAGAAATATGTTTTGCATGACTTTACATGTATAATGGGTATTATAATGTCTGCCTTCTCCCTCCCTTCTCAGTGTGGGGGAGGGGCTGGAGGAATGAAGAGAACTTGAAACTCAAAATTTAAAAAATGAATGTTAATAAAAAGAGGGGAGAAAGAAAATTCAATAGTATCTATTTTTGGCACTTTACCCTAATGACCATGGAACCTTTCCATTTGACTTGCTGCTGAAACTTCCTATGTGTGAGTTATTAGAATGTGAGTTCCTTAAGAGCAGAGACAGTCTTAGTTTTCAGTGTGTGTCTCCAGGGCTTTCCTCGTAGTAAGTGCTTAATAAATGCTAGTTCATTAATTTGTTCATTCACTCATTCATTTATTCTTTCATTCATTCATTTATTCTTTCATTCTCTGAAGCTACTCCAGGAGAGAACCAGTTCTGCCAAGTCCTATAAAGATTTTAAGTATAGGCCCAATGATGGCTTGTCTGACTTTCATCCAAGGGCCACCTTTGCAATGTTTAAAGACACACATTCTCAGAGACCTGGCCACTAAATGACTCTTGGCCAGCTCTTAGTTTCTCTGGGTTACCAAATTGGAAGAAGAGGCAGATGAGAAATGTGAAAGGCAGATTTTGCTATTTAAATGTTTTGCATAAACATGAGCTATATAATGCCAAGTGATTGGTTATGAGGTGAAAACTTGGATAAGTGAACTTAAATGTTTATTCTCCATCATACAAAAACACTAGGCCGAGAATTGAACAACAGACAGTCTCAAGAGCAGTATTGCCTTTGGAAAAGTTAGTACTGCTTTTAGTAATCTGTGATGAATGAAAAACCCAAGAGACAGAGCTTCTGGGTAATTAATAATCAATTTATTAAAAACGCTAGTTAAAAATCTATAAATTGATGGTCAGTGAGCTCTCTTGGTAACCAAAGACCCCTAATGAAGTCATTGAAGGCCTTAAATATTTTTTCAAAGGGAAATGCCCCTGACAGGAGAAATAAACCCTGATTGGTGGACATTTAAATGAGGAAGAGGGCTAAAAGTCTTTAGCTCCTCTAGCTGAGAACCATGGCTAGACCATGAGACTCAGCAGCCTCCAGCAATCTGGACAGAGGGATCCATCTCTATCCAGAACACCCTAGCTGGTTTTCTTCTTCATGAGTTTTTTTGCCCTAAACTCCAATGGAGGGGTGCAAGGACGAGGGCTTATTCCCTAAGGGTAAGAATTCACCTAGATTAGATTCTGTTGACATTCACTAACAGAAGTAAGGTTTCCTAGATGGGTGGGGTCCTGCCCAAGATCAGAGGATTAGGACAATCTCATCTATCAGTCACGTCCTTCAGAGTCTGACTTTCTACAGGGGCTAGGCCCTTAATGATGAAATAAAAGCCTGGATCCTAATTAATAATTAGTTATTAATAAAATAGAAAATAATAATTTCTCTCAGATCCCAGGCTTCTCTCTGCAACAAAATTCCATTTTTTTGGCACCAATATTCTTCTAGGTTTGCTACATGATGGCAAATCAATGAATGTCACCAACTCTGAAGGATTAGAGCAGGTCATCTGTAAAGGATTGGAAAAAAACATGGCAGGTGCAAATAAGTGGCATCTTTGAGTTTAAATTCAGCCTTGGACACCTCCTAGCTGTGTGAACCTGGCTAAGGCACTTAACCCCTGCCTTAACTTCCTCAACTGTAAAATGAAGATATTAATAGCACTTAACTCTCAGTGGCATGATGAGGATTCTATGAATTAATGTTTGTAAATTGCTTAGTACAGTGCCTGGCACATAGTAAGCATTATATAAAATGATATTATTATTATTATTATTATTAACAATGAACATAACTGTACCTCAGAAGTATCATAAAATATTTCATCAAAGAAACAAATGACTGAAAAAGATGACTCCATTTCTGGATCAAACAAGGGATAAGTTAAGTCACAAAGTATTTGTTGACTGCTTACTATGTTCCAGGCACTGAGTTATGCTGGGGATATGAAGAATGAGAAAAACACAGTCCTTGACCTCAAGGAGTACCCAGGAGAAGAGGGTGGATAGCCTCAAAGGCTGTGGAGAGGTCAAGAAGGATGAGGATTGAGAAGAGGCCTTTTTATTAGATTTGGCAATTAGGAGGTAATTACTGAGTCTGGAGAGAGAATTTTCAGTGGAATGATGAGGTTGGAAGCCAGACTGTAAAGGGTTAAGACTTGAATGAGAAGTACAGGCTCAGATTAGAGGTAGCCTTTTCAAGGAATTTAGGCATGTTGGGGGGTGGGGGGGGACACAAAGAGTTTGGATGGTGTTTCAAGGGAAGGTTTTTGGTTATGTTTTTTTTTTGTAAATTTTTTATTCATTTTCAACTTGAATACAAAATGAGAAAAGAAAAAAAGAACATTTCCATGTACACCACAGAACATAAGAGAGGATTCAATATAAAACAACAAATATCCTTTTCAAGAGAACCTACGTAATAAATACTAGCCATTGTTTTCAAAGCTACCAGGCTTTTCTTGACTTCCTCGTAGGTTTTGTTCTCTGCTGCGTACTTTTTACTTTATTTTTTCCCTCCCCCTTCCCCTGAAAAAGGCTACAATTAAATGTAGATATATATATATATATATACACACACATATATATATTTATATGAGTACATATATATGTGTATATATATACACACATAGATATCTATAAGCATACACATATATACACATATACACTCATACGCATATACGTAAGATCACAGCATGCGTGTTTCTACTTGCCATCTTTCTCTGGAGGTAGATGGCATCTTCCTTCACAGGTTCAAATCTTTCCATATTTTTCTAAATCAACCAGCTCATCATTTCCTACATCACATCAGTATCCCAACACAATCGTCATATCCTGAGAGATTGTCCATGAAAGTTTTCCACCAATTTTCTACATTCCTTTTATTCTTGGCTACATTGGTTTTATTTATACAAGTGATTTTTAATGTGAAATAATTGAAATTATCCATTTTACACTTCAACAATGTTCTTGCCTTATAATATAATTTAAGGTCTGATAACTGCTGAATCTCCTGACCTTTTGTTCTTCCATTATTTTTTTTTTTCTAACTCAAATTTTTTTTAGTAATTTAATTGAGATGGCATTGAATAAATAGATTAGCTAGGTAAACTGTCATTTTTTAAATTATGTTGGCTTTACCTACCCATGAACAATAAATATAACTCCAATTATTTAAATCTGACTTTATTTGTATAAAAACTGTTTTATGTTTATGTTGATACAGTTCCTGTGTCTGTTTTGGCAAGTATACTCTCAGTTATTTTATACTGTCTAGTTATTTCAAACTGTTTAAAACAATATTGATCAAGGGAGCATTTTTTAAAGATGAGGCCAAGAGGTATGTTTGCAAGCATCCAGGAAAAGCCAGTGGCTAGGGGAGAGATGGAAGATTAGCAAAACAGCGGCGACAAATGAAAAAAATAAGATGGTTAGCCCTTATGTCCCACTGGCATCCGGGAAATGTCTAGTCATCTAAGGGAAGGTCCCCAGCACACAGAGTGGACCCTCAGTGTAGGATTTTAGATTTTTATGAATATGTACTATTATACAATCATTATTATTTCTTTATATATTAAGCTCTGGCCTCCCTTTAGTTTCAACTGCTTTGGGAAGATCTGACTACCAGGCATTCTGTGTTTGATAATTTTGGGTTTCTGCAATAAATTTTCCCTCAAAAGACTTCCTATTTTTTCAAATATTATTACAAAAGCATGGAGGAGTTCAGATAAAATGGTCTATTGAACCAAAGATAGGCTATAAAAATAAGGAAGATAGCCAATGTACAGATGCCATGAGAGAAATGATCAAACATGGAGGTAACTGTAAGATGTAATAAAATGAATAAGGCTTCTCTTGGGGCTTAATTCATTTAGAATTTAAAAAATTATTGAACGCTCAGTATGTTCAAAATGTTATATGATAGGTATTGTTAGGATTGTAAAGAAATGCAATGCACAATCCTTGATCTCAAGGAATTTACAATCTAGTTCAGGATACAAGACATAAGCATAAAGAGATAGCAAAATAAGATGGATAAGTGCCAAATGGATGGTCCAGTCTATAAATGCTTTACACTTGAAGGAAGAATATATCACCATACACTGGGTGATCAGGAAAGGTTTCATAAAGTAGGGTTTGATTTGTACCTTTGAGGATAGGGGAGATTTGATTAAAAGGTGTAGAGACCTTTCAGAATGAGGTGTGGATTTCTGTTCAAGATGAAGCCAAATTATGGAACATCGGGTATATGTGATTATCAGAAGGATCGGTGTTCTCTCCAGCAGGCAGCTTCAGGATAGATTGCAGAGGTCTGTACCTTAATAGATTACTCTAGGGAGGTTCCTTAGGTTAAGGATCTTGCCCAGGGTTGCAAGACAAGTGAGTATCAGCAGCAGGCTATAAAATGAGATCCTCAGTACTTCAAAGCTAGCACTCAGTATTCAATATGCTACCACTACAATTAAGGTGGCAAAATATGTGAAAATGATCAAATAGAGCATGCTAACAACATATAAATTCTCAGATGGTGAGTCATGGGGCATAGAATAAATTAAAAGTGATCAGAACATTAGGTAGAAATACATACATAATAACAATTAGCATTTAGTAAGTACCCATACAATAATAATAGCTAGCATTTAGTATTTAATAGCTAGGTATGACAGGGAAGGATGTAGGACTAGTAAGAGAGGATAGTTGTTTCAAGGGAAGTTGTTTTTTTTTTTTTAAGATGGGGTCTAAGGTTTGCAAAATGTTTTATATATGTTATCTCATTTGATCCTCACAACTCTGGGAGGTGGCTGCTATTAATAATAATAACTAACATTTTTATTGCACTTACTATGTGCCAGGCACTAGGCTAAGTGCCTTTTGAGGTAGGTGCTATTATTATCCTCATTTTATAGATGAGGAAACTAAGGCAGAGTTTAAGTGACTTGCCCAGGGTCACACAGCTAGTAAGTGTCCGAGACTGGATTTGAACTCAGATCCTCCTTTCATCCCAACTCACACAGAAGTAACAGATCTGTCCCTAAAACTGGGGAAACACTCATTATCTGACAAAAACTGCTCGGAAAACTATAGACAGCAGTCTGGCAGAAATTAAATTTAGACCAATACCTCACACCATCTAAGATAAACTCCAAACAGATATAAGACCTTACAAGTATATGGATAAGGAAAGAATTCATGATATCAAAAGTGATAGAAAGGACCATACAAGATGAAATGTACAATTTTGATTACATAAAATTATATACAATTTCAAAGGTTTTCCAGAAGCGAATGTAATATTAGTTAAAATTAGAAGGGTAACAGGTAAGTGGAAAAATCTTCGCAATATATTTCTCTGATAAATACATATATATGTATGCATATATATATATGTACACATATACACAGGTATGCACATACATATGTGAATAAAAGATACAAAAGGAACTGATTAAAATTTATAACTAAGAGTCTTATTCCCTAAATAGATAAGTTGCCAAAGGATATGGACAAGCAGTTTTCAAAGGAGGTAATCAAAACTATCAACAACAATATGAAAAAATGTTCTAAATCATTAATTAGTGGAGAAATGCAACTTTAAGGTTCCACTTCATGCCTGTCAGATTGGCAAGCGTGACAAAAGCAGAAAATGGCAAATGTTGGCAATGATAACAGTCACAACTGTGCATTGTTGGTAGAGCTGGGAATTGGTATAGCCATCCTGAAAGGCAATTTGGAACAATGCCCAAGAAGTTACTAAACAGTTTATACCCTTTGATCCAGCTGTAATGCTATTTGACCTACATCCTGAAGAGATCAAAGAAGAAGAAAATGACTTAGGTTTATAATTGTGTGTGTGTGTGGTATAGTGTGTATGTGTATATATACACACAATACATGTGTTTATAGCAGCCCTTTTTGTAGTAGCCAAACATTAGAAACTAAAGTGGTGTCCTCCAACTGGGGAATGGCTAAACAAATTATGGTATATGAAAGTAATGTGATATTACTGTGCCTTTAAGAAATGATGAAATAGGTAGTTTCAGAAGGAATTGGGAAGACCTCTATGAACTAATGCAGGGGGAAGTGAGCAGAATTAGGAGAGATTTATAAGATGATGTTATAGAGAAAAACAACTTTGAAAGACTTCAGAATTGAGACTAATGCAATGATCAACCCAAGTCCAGAAGAACGAAGATGAAAATTGACACTTGCAGCCTGCCAAAGAGACAATTCACTTAAAATGCAGAGAGACGCATATTTTTGGACATGGTCAATGTGGGAATTTGTTTTGCTGGACTATGCATGTTTATAATGAAGTTTTTATTATTAGCAGTATTTTTTGCTGTTGTTCAATGGGGTGGGGCAGTGGAAAGACCAGACTATAAGGGCATGTAAAACTAAATTTATTTAAAATAATAAGCCTATATTCATTGGAAAGCTATAGCTAATAATATAACTTATACTCTGCATCATACATGCACACACACAGAGGCTTATGTGTAGGCTGAATTTATGTCTTTTTATTTATAAATCTGAAAACATCAACATGGTATTTTGGGTATTTTGGTAATGCTAGGAAAGCACAGAATATATTAATACAAATTCTTTCACCACTACTGTCAGCTATTGATGCTCAGACTCTGTCAACTGTTATAAATTAAATGAACTAATCCATCTGCAATTTCAATTTATGAAAAAGCCATTCCAATTGCACCAATCCTACAAGACAATGTACAGCTGAACTTCCTTACAAAGAAGCTTAATTGCTCAGCAGATGACTGTGAAAATACTAATACCCGTCTGGTGCTGTTCAAACCTGGTAATGTTAAAATTAATCTTTAGTATGTCACATGCCTATTACAATAAAAGACAAGTTTGAATTTAGATGTTTGGAGGAAGGTAAACAAGATGAATCAGTTACCTAGCACATAGTCATAGTACCTTATACGTACGTGTAGCCCTCCAAGAAGAAACCCCTTCTACTATAACAATTAAAATAAAAAACATAGACATTTGTAATGAATATTTGATCCAAATGAAAGTGTAAATTTATCTATTTTGATCACAAAATTATTGACAAGTGTTTCAGTAATTAGAGCAGTGGTACCTTGGGTAATTTGTGTCTTCATTATGTAGATATTGAGGTAGGAAAAAGGAAAGAGTGGATTATGTCCCCATTATATCCCCAGAAGCAAAATTGAAGAATGGAATATACAGCCATACTCTTAATTATTGCTATTGGAAGAAACACAGCAATTATAGTGAGGGAAATTCAGTGAGTGATAAGAACCTATCGGAAAAAGGCAAAATACTTAAGCTTCTAGAGAAAGGAATGGCATAATATAACCTTTAATGAGCATAGATAAGAAGAATCAATAGCATTTCTTGAATGGGGGAGAGGGTCTGGGCATCTAATGGATACACAGCATTTGATAAGTAATTTTTGTTGGATTGATAAATAGAAAAATATTGCCAAGAGACAGGGCAAACTGTCAATATGGATGACTGAAGATATTTTATTAGGACTTGAGAAAGAAGGTCAGATTAAACTAATTTAGAGATGCTACAAAAGACCCTTCAACTAAGCCCTGGACCATTATGTATGGGAATTCAAGAAATAATTTTAAAAAGCCCAGGGACACAAAGTCATCGTTCTTGCCAGAGAAGTGGTTAATCCTAGGAATTTAGAGTAAAAATGACAAGGATTCAAAACTTAGTTTAAAATTGCAGAGCCACAAGCTACTAATAGTCCTGAACTGGCTACAATAAGACAAATAACTGGCTCACTCTGCTCTAGTCTAGGGCAACACATTGGGATGGTAACATAGACAATGTTGCAGTGACACCTTCTGGTCACTCGAGGGCCCTCTCGAGAAAGTCTGCAGGCACTTCCTCTTGAAGACTTAAAAAGGCCTTCGGCCTAGGACCTCTTGGACTAAACCCTTTGTTATTCTTCCTGACACTGGCTTTTGAAGGAGCAACCAACAACTTTGCCCCTCTGCTGCCACAGGCCAGGAATGAAGTTGAAGATCTGGACAAAGGACCCCCTGATCCTGAATGTGAGCAGGTAGGAGACCTTCAACCCAGTTTCTTCCTTAGGCATGGTTCATTGGTCAGGTGTGCTGTATTTCTAGTGACTTATTAAAATTCAGCTATGATTAATAATTTTATTAAGTTTTAAATTTAGTCTTCTGTTTAGCTCTGTGGCTCCCTCTTTGTTTTTTCTAGATGGATGTCTTTATATTAAATCCTAATTTGGGTCCAGAATATTTCACAAGATGATACTAGATTAAAATCCATTTAAAGTAAACATAAAAAAAGTCAGGATTAAAAAAAAAAGATTCCCCAATAACCGATGCAAGCTCAATTTAATTCTACTTTTGACTCTGTAAGTACATTTGGGAATTATCTCCTTTACCTTCTCAAAGGATCTCCTGAGGTCTGAAGACAAAATAACAATTAAGAATGATACTTTTCCTTTTCTTTAAAAAAATGTTATTTTCTGTGCCCTTAATCTATACTATTCAGATATTAGCTGAGGCCCAGGGAAGTTAATTAATTACAACAGGGAAGTTGTAATAGGCAGCAAAAGTTGAAATTTGCACTCAGGTTTTTTTTAATTCCAAATCCAATGATCTTTCCATTATACTGGGCTACCTTTCTTTAAAAAACAAAACAATATACAAGTATTTATGTGTGGTATACTTACAATACTATGCTAGTCTATCATGAGGAAAACCAAAGAAATTAAAAAACAATCCTGTTGGGCAGAAAAGATGAATACACGGGAAACAAGGGGAAAATAATTAAGGTCTAAAACTGTTTTCAATTACTTACTAAATTGTGCTACAGGATATTACCAACATTGATTTATACACAAAAAGTAACATAAAAGAGGTCTCAGTTGATATGTATGGATGTTTAAGTGGAGAAGTTTAAGCTAAAACATAACCTACTGGAACTGAGAGAAGGGAGAATTGTATACATTGGAATAGTTGGGGAATACTTCTTGGAGATGGTGGAACTTGAGGTGATGCTTGAAGAGAATCTATTATTTGAATGGGAAGACAAGGGGGAAGGAGGTTTCAGGGAGAGGGAACAAAGGATGGAACAAGATTACAAATGGTCCTTGAGTTTGAATTTAGTATGCTAGGCAACAGAGAGCAGTTATGCATTCATTAATTGGGAAATGATTTGATAAAATAGTTATTTGAAGAAGATTAGTCTGGCAGATGTTTGCTGGACGAATTGGAAAAGATGAGTCTAGGAAATCAGCTAGAAAGCTACTGTAGTAGATATGAGGTAAGGAGAGTCTGGATTGCATTATGGCAAGGAGATGAAAAAGTGGTGCATGTAAGAAATATAATGAGGATAAAGATGATGGCAATTTGCTGATCAATACTGCCTCATCTGGCAAGGGGTAACCTCCTTTCCCAATAATCCTTTCCATAACAATCAGTTGTGTCTCCCACACCTACTTCGTGAGCACCCAAATGATTTGTGAATAGTTCAACTCTGTCTCAGGTTACAGATGAGGGTACATTGCAATACCATTTTTTTCAGAAATTTACAGACCGTGTTGGAAGCTTTCTAGCAATGTTTCTAAATCTTAGCAGGTTAAGTCATTAGACCATCTACATTGAAGGGACTGAATTTTATAGCTCTCTCTCTCTCTCTCTCTCTCACTCCGCCCCCCTCAATAAAGTAGCCAACGTTCTTCTGTAAGTCTATTATGTAACACATGAATATGGTTATTAGGTGTTGTGTCATTCAGTAACCCACTGTGTGTGTCATTCGGGAACCGTAGTAGGCAAGTGGTGGTGAGTAGGTGGTGTTAAGAATGTGTGAGTAGGCACCAGAGTGATGGGATTGCAGCAACAGAAGAGGAAGATGGCAAGCTCTTGGATTTACATTAGTACAATTAGGAGAGATAACATTTAAAAAAAGTCACCATTCACTAGAAGATATTGAGAAAATCACCAATTTCCTTCTAATATAAGTACTCTTATGGCAACAGGTGTTTTTTATGATGTCCTGTCTATTCCTTGAGTGAATGTCATCTAGTGTTAAAATGGAAGGTCTTGAAGAAACTGAATTTCATAATGCATTAAAAATCTTTATTTAGAAGTTAATTATTAAAGTGTTCATCTTAAATTGAGCAGAGAAGACTGGATGAAGAAAAGGAGTTAGGGAGGGGATCTATAAACATTAACTGTTGGTACTTAAACTTGAGATCCTCCTCCACAGGAGGTGTCTGAAAAGAGGGAAAGCTTCCTCCTATATGGAGGTCTGTTCAGTGCATCATCTTCTCTAGTCCATCTTCCAGAAAAGTGATTTCCAGGAAAAGTTACTTCTGTCCCTTTAAAGATCACAAGAGAAACTGGAAGTCAGTTGGTCTTTTCTGACTGGCTGCAGACTGTTCCAATGAGTTCCTGGGAATCTTGTCGAGAGATGCCATTTGGGGTTGGGCTCAGAGCCGTGTTAGGCAACTACAAGACAGAAACACAAACTTGGGTAAGAGAAACTTTTATATGTCTCTTCAGTGAAGGGATTAAGATTCAGCCAGAATTATTTGTTTTTACTTGCCTCATCTTGAATAATGAGCTAAACAGTTTAAAATCCTTCATTCCCAATGATGAGAGTCCTCTATGATGTCTGGATAAAAAAGGGTGTGTGTATGGGCAGTTAATTTGTTTCCTTTTCTTTCTCCATGTCCCCCTCCTCCTCCCAAAGTTACTTTCTTTCGTTTTGTACCAAAGGACATTCTAGACGGGTCTTTCCAGCATCTCAAGAGCATCTTCTGGGAGGGATAGATTATCGACTGAAGGATTGCTTTCATAGCTTATGTTCATGCCAAATAAATGTCTTATATTTTTAAATCGTAAGTGGAAAATACACCACTTCCAGAGACAAAGTCTGCCATCTCCCAAGACACCAGTTGCATGCAGGACAGTTGTGATTTTTTTTTTTTAAGTAGGTACTATCTAGAAGATCCTTATCCACATCTTTCCATGCTTTCTTTGGAAGTGTCCTACCTGCCAAATAAGCCAACAGATTAGAGGGCACACCGGGTGCCCGGACCACGCTGCTCAGCTTGCTGTGCCACCGCCTCTTGGCACGCAGGGCTGCTGTACAAAGTGTGCTCGTGCCAAGGAGGAGGGGAGGGATGGCATGGCCCACCCCGGGGAGGCCAGGAAGGACCCGGACTGCTCTCAGAGAATTTTCTGGGGATGCGGCTTTCGGCTCATCCCCCAGCTCCCAATTCCAAGGCTGCCGCCTTGTCCCACCCACCGCGCCATCCCCCCTGACCGCAGCCAGGGAAGCAGAGCGTGGCACTGAACCCCGTAACTAAGCAAGAGGGAGCTCAGGGATGCCAGACGGTTCCACCTACAGAAAGGGCCGCGCGACTACCCCCTCGCTGCCTCCTTCCCTTCCCCTCCTCGTCCCCCCCCCCCCCCCCCCGCCCCTCCACTTCACCCCTCCGTCAGGGCCGTCTTAGGAGCCTCCCCTCCGCCCACCCCCCGCTCGGAGCGAACCGCTGAGCGGCGCTCCGAGTAGGGGGCGGCCCCCTCCCCGCCCCTCTAGAGGGGGGCTCGGAGGGAGGAACTACAATTCCCAGCAGCCCCCGCGCTCGGCTTCCCCCCCCCCCGCCCCCGCGCATCCCCTCGCCCTCCCCCCCTCCCCCCGCCCCCGCCCTCCGGCGGTAAGACCGGACGGGGAGGGAGCCGGGGAGGAGGGAGGAGAGGAAGGGGCGCTCGCAACGGGCGGGATGAGGCGATGCGCGTGAGGCGTTGCGGGCTGCAGGGGCCAGGACTGAGGCGGCGGTGGCGGAGAAGCTCCGCACACTGGGACCCAGCCAGCCTCTCCAAAGTAAGTATCCGCCTTCGGCGCCGGGAGCGCGGCCCCGGGCACGGAAAAAAGTTGGAGCGGCCGCGAGCGCGGGGCCGCCGCTTTGTTCTCCTGGCCCGGGGGCGGGCGGGGGGCGCGCGGGACCCCGGCCCGGGGGCGGGCGGGGCGACTGGCGCCGGGCGGGAGAGATCCGCGCGGGCCAGGCCCGGGGGCGGGGCCGCGCCGCGGAACTTTTCTCTCTCGCTTTAATTGCGGCTCGTGCGATCCTGGTCCGGTCCGGGTCCGAGTCAGGTCCCGGCGCGGGGCTCCCGCGCGGGCCCGTCAGCCTCGCATTTGGACTTGGTCTGCGCCGCCCCGCCCGGCTGGGGCTCCGGGGCTGACCAGGTGTCCGCCGGGGTCACTCCTTAGGGTGCCCAGACCAGCGGGGGGAGGGGAGGGCTGTTTTATGTGGTGCCGGACCCGCGCTGCCCAGCATGCCGAAATTTGGGAAAGTTACCGGACTTGAGCCCCCTTTTATGGCACCGTTAGCTCCAGATTGATGTGAATGGCGCTTGTAACAATGTATCTTTTCTCAATTAACAAGTATCTTTTCTCTCCCAGTTGGAGAGAGAGTGAGGGAGAGACACACAGAGAGAATGGGATACAGAGAGAGGGACAGACGGGGGGCGGGGGGAAGGGGAGAAGAGACCGAGAAGGAGAGAGAGACAGAGGCAGAGAGAGACAGATGGGGGCGGGGGGAAGGGGGGGAGAGACAGACACAGAGAGAGATAGAAAGACAGAGACACACAGACACGGCGGGGGGGGGGGGGGGAAGGGGCGGAGGAGGGGGGAGAGGGAGAGAGAGAGAGAGAGATAGAGAGAGAGAGAAACACCTTAGTAATTTATGTGTAGTCAAGCAATACAAATTCCCACATTGGCCATGTCCAAAAATGTATGTCTCGTTCTGCATCTTGGCTCCATCACTTTCCTGTCAGACAGTGTTTTGAAAATCATAGGTGTCTCTTACTTTTGCCCCCACCCCTGCCCCCATTTCCTGATTATTTAGATTTTTTTTTTTTCAGATTGCTGTCTTGATACACGTTGTTCTGAGCTGATGTGTGTAGGGCTGCTCTTAAAGATTAAGAATGCTCAACTGTGCCACTGTTTATTTTCATGATACAAATAAATAACTGCATAATAACTATTTGAGTATCTCTGGGCTGTCTTATTGAAATACCCAGATGTGGGCCTTGCATTCAGCAGCTCCTGATATAAATCAAATTAACTCATTTAATGTGACCTGCAGACCTTTCTGGTGATAGATGGCATGACATGTATTTAACTCTCTAGTCAGCCACACCCATACACACAGGAAATGAGACTTATCAGTGTCATCTTTGATTGTGTAGGATAAATTATGCATTGAACTACTGACTCTATGGGTTTAGGTTAGGTTGTAGAGAAGGAGAGGATATGTACATACCAAAAACTTAGTTTTTAAAAAGTTTGATAGAATTTTGTTAGAAAAAAAATGTTGCTGGTATTATAAAGGGATATTGGGTGGAATACTTGGAGTCAGGAAGACCTAGTTTCATAATCTTGCTTGTGATGGTTAGTAGCTGAGTAATGTTGGAAAAGTCGTCACACAACTTCTGAACTTAGAGGCAACTTTCTAAGACATTAAATTATAGAAAGGCTGTTAAAACTGCTTTTATTCTGTACTTAATGTAGCAGTTATTCCTTGATGTATTGGCTGTCATAATTATTGTTAAAACTACATTTTCTTTATAAGTAATTTAATACATAATTTTTGCCGACACCTAAACATTCAGAGCTAACAGTTTTGCTTATATTGTGATTAGTTTAAAAATCCTGTGGCAGAAGATGGGGAGAGAGTCATAATTATAGGCTTCATAAAAGTGGGTATTTTATATGGATTTACTCCAGTTTTACTTTTTAAAGGTTTCTTGATAGCATTATTTTGGTGGAGTTTTCAATAAAATCTGGGCTGAAATCAGTCATGGGGAATTCAGGTAAAAGATTCGTGATAAATTAATTTTGGTTAAAGTAATATTTGGGCAGCTAGGTGACAAAGTGTGTAAGAGCCCCCAGCCTGGAGTCAGGAAGACCTGAATTCAGGTGGGGCCTCAGACGCTAATTAGCTGTGTGACCCAGGGCAAGTCATTTAACCTTGTTTGCCTCAGTTCCCTAATCTGTAAAATGAGCTGGAGAAGGAAATGGTAAACCACTTCAGTATCTTTGCTGAGAAGACCCCAAATGGGGTTACAAAGAGTCAGAAACAACTGAACAAAAACAAAAGTAATATTTATAATGTATCATTAATCACAGTTTTCAGTCCAGTAGAAAATTGTGTATAAATAATGGCATGGCTGATGAGAAGAGCTTGTATTCATTCTCTGTAACTTTAATTTGCCTGATATTCTGTATAATTCCTTGTAATTTCACATTTCACATCAACATGGCTCAGATTCAAGTATGTTCTCCAGTTTACTTTTTAAAACTTAATTCAAAAAAAGTACCAGTGAACCTTTTCAATGTATAAAAACCATAAACTTTCAGTTTCATCAGGTGATCTTTTTAAAATAGAAATTGGTTCCTGTTCAGTGGATTAGTCTTAATGGAACCATTGACATAAGTAAAACATTTGGTTATCATCAAAGTATTTTCCATGTAAAATTAATAGCAGTTATTTATATGAAGAATTGAAGGTATATTTAAGTCAATTTCTCTGCTTTGGTTAGGAGAGAAACATTTAGCCTTTATTTTAAAAGACAGAAATCTAAAAGTATTTGGAACATTTTCAGTTATCCATTTTTAAAGAAAGTTTAATTTGCAGAATTTGTTGTGTTGGGAAACTATTTGAGAGTTTGGTCAGTTTTTATTGTTAAATTATGTTAGAATTGTAGAATGGGCATTCATGACTTTCAGTTCTGGTAGTCTTTGTATCCTATTAAAAGTTATATATAGCTCAGGTAGGAGAGTTATTTGTATCATATTAAAGTTCTCCCCAATTACTTAATTCAAGTTGATCTTGTTAATGTACATATCTATTTAGAATTGTATCATAAAGCTTACGTGGTATTTTATTTAGGACACAGTAGCATTTAATTTCACTGTCAAATGCAAGAACAACTTTGAGGGGAAAAAAAAGCCATACCTGTTTCCTCTTTTTGAAGTTTTGCTGTTAAAGCAATGTTTGAGAAATTGCATCTTTGAATATGCTTATTGGTGCAGAATGGTGACAGATATATCAAGCCTAGCATTGGAGCATGGATCATTCTTGCCTTGAGAGCTTCTAGACTTGAACTTGTCCTATTTATGGTGCATTAGCTGAAAATTGGCCTTCGTCCAGATAGAGAGAGGGGATGCATGCCTTCTAACTTTATTCTACCTGAGAGTTAGCAGATATTCATTCCACTGCAAAGCATAAGACTTTGGCCACATACAGTAAGATGGGGACATCAAGTACTTAGGTAATAGGCTGAAATTTATTGCAGCTAGTAGAGACCTGGTGACTGGTGCCTTTTAAATTCTTAGAAGAAAAGGGCTACTGTTGCCTTGGATGAATTTGTGAATAGAAAATCCTGAACCTTGATTTTTGTCTTAGTAAAAACAAAAAACATGTTAAGGCAAAAAAAAAAAATAAAAAAAAAACCTCACGCAAAAATGAGTTTTCCTGGGTCACTTTTAAGTCACTGCAATGATTATGAACTGATGTCATTTGCCATGAAAGTTTACAATCTAAGGAAAATGGAAATTGCCACATGATCAATATCCATTGAAACAGGCCAAGATATATTCTAATCAGTACACCTATGCCTGTCAACAAAAAACAAAAAAAACCCCACATCTCAAACATAAATGAGACTGAATTTAAATGAACAAGTTGGTTTCTAGTGAGTATAATTGTAAAGATTACTTCATTCTTCATGTTTTAAATATAAAAAACAAATCTTTTCTCATTTTCTTCAGTACAAATAATTTTATGCTAAAATATCAAGCTTCCTTTTAACGTATTTTACAACTGTGTAACAGATTCAGAGGAAGAAAAAGAAAAGTCTTGAAATAAAAAGAATGGGAAGTATGCTTTCCATCTGTAAGGGTTTTGAACAGATACAGGCCATTCATTTCTCCTTTGTATCCTGTGAAAGATTATTTGAAAGGACTATGTGACAGATACTTTTGAAACAGCACCAGAAAAGTTCTTGATGAACAAAATAGAAGTACTTGCCAGCTTGATGATAATCTCAGTGGTTTGGGCATTCTATTCTAGGTGTTAAAAATACATGGATTTTATCCCCTTGATTTATTTAATTGGTTTGACAGAGAACAGGTACTACTTTCATTTTTTAATGGAAGGATAAAGGCATACATAGATGTTCAGTGATGTGTAAGTATGTATAGTTGGGAATATAGCTCTGTTCTGAACAGTTAATGTAGACCTCAGGTTTTCTGAATTCCTGTCTTCTGTTTTGACCCGTACATATTAACTGCCTTTTGCACAGCAAATCAGAGTTCCAATTAAGTGTATCACATAAACAAAGCAAGGAGAGGGAAAACAGATGGAATGAGTGGGTAGAAGCTAATGTGACAGCTCACTTAGTTTCTTCTATGTGTGTGCCTGTTGAAATGTATTATAGTAGCTAATTAAAATGTTTTCTATAAAAATTGTCCTGATTGTTTGGGTGTAGCTTAATATGGAAATAATGCATATTTTGGTACTGAATTCAGTCACCTTATTAAATGTTGGTGAAATTTTACTGTTATTTAGCTGTTAAGCACTAATAGGAAAATAGAAATGAAATTTGATGAAAAGGGCCCAACAAATAAGAAATACACCATTATTTAATTTAAGAATTTCCATATCTTTTACTTGTATATGAAAATATGTATCTATCAAGTAGCCTTTATGAGTAGCATTATTCTTTTAAGATTTACAGTATGGTATCCAAAGTATAACAGATACTATTTGTGATGTTATTACATCCCACTGACTATTATGTTTTGTTTTGTCTTGCTATTTAAAATTGCTTGAGTCATATATAATCTTAATATTTAAGGAAATTTTCATTCTATACTTTGTCAGAGTCAGAGCAGTTTTGTAATTTAGTGCTAAGGAAAGTGAACTAGCATCACATAATGTATGCTTTCCATCTGCCAGTTACATGAATTTATATATATATATATATATATATATATACATACATTATATATACACATACGTACATATATTTACATGAATTTCAAAAAACCTCTTCATAGTCATGGCAGAAACATTTTCCCCCTTAGAAAAGTATCTAGTTTATTAAAGTGTACAAATAGGGATGGTGACAGTTGCAATTGTGATAAATAGGTAAATTTATCTGTTTCTCTGCCTTCCTTTTTTAGATCCCTTTTTTCCACTTACATCCATTAACCCAATCCCTCAGTATTGTTATTCTTATCTAGGGAAAGTATTTTATGTTGGTCATTTCTACTTCAGTTTGAATGTATTTTTTCATCTGGGAGTATTTGCATTTTAAATCAAGTGATAGATCTTAGAATTAATAGTGAAGTTGGTATATCCAACCTTTGCTTGAACATTTGTGGTAGAGAACTTGTTTTCTGAAAAGGCAGCTTGTTCAATTTTTCAAATAAATAATTATCAGAGTGGTCTTTATATTGAGATAACATCTGCTTTCCTATGACTTTCTCTCATTGATCCTAGCTGTATGTATCCTCTGGAGCAATACCACTACTCCCTCATTCATACAACAGCTTCTTAAATCTTTGAAGATAGCTTTTGTGTCTCCCTGTCTTAGTCCCCTCATGCATTCCCAGTTTCTTCCACTGTTCCTCATATGACGTGGTTTCTAGATTCTTCATCATTATGATGGCCCGTCTCTGGACCCCCCCTCCCCCAACTTTTAAAGTTATCTCTTATGTAACATTCAGATTAAAGTACAATATTCTAGATAGAGTTCAGTCAACACAAACTTTAATTGAGCTTGTGTTTTTTTGGATGTGGAAAGTGTGTTTTTGTTTTTGTGGTTTGGCACCCACAAAATAGATTTTAAACTTACAGACTTTTGGGATACCCTGGATTGCCTGCCTTCTGTTAACCTTATGGTCACCTAAAATCCATAAGTCTTTCTCACATGAACTATATTGGTACTTTGCTGTCTTAAATTTGTAGAGTTAATTAAGAAAAATCTAGATGTAGTAGTTCATGTTTTTTCCAATTAAAATTCATCTCATTGTTTTTTGACTCAATATTTTAGACTATCAAGACCATATCCAATCTTGATTACATTCTTTATCATGTTATTTCTTCCTCCCAGTTTTGTATCATTTCCATGTTTCACAAATATGATTTTACTGTCTGTATTTAACTGCAAATCTAACTACTAAAATCCCAACAATTTTCCATTTTATCCACAAAAATGACTTTACTAAATATTTTGTGAAAATCAAGATATACTATGTGTATAGAATTCCATTCGTCTACCGATCTAGCAATTTTTTTGAAATATAGGAATTAAATTATTTTATTTCAAATTGTTCTTAGTGAATCTACTTTGTCTCCTAGGGATCGTTGTATTTTTTTTCCTAAATACTCTCTGTTATTCTGTTTGATAGTCCTATAGTCTAGAATTTTATTGAATATTGTTGTCAAGTTTAATGGTTTATTGTTTTTGAAATTTCATGCTTTTATTCTTTTTAAAACTTAATTTTTCAATCTTTAGTATACCTGAAGTGCTTTCATTTTCAATGACTACATACAAAAAATTAGCGACATCACTCAGCAAGATCCTTCCAGGGTGGAGAGCCTGCAGCCTGAGATTCTCCACTCCTGCTTTAGCCTATGGTAGTGTAATTTGTCTCTATCTGGAAAACCAGTTTAGATCATGCTGCTCTTTTATTAGTTCTCTGGCCATCATGGACTTTAGTTCTTGCATGACTTTGGCCTGCCTTTCCATTTTGAATTTCATTCTCTTTAATGGAGGAGATCAAAGCAAAAGAAAAAATGAGTAGCTTTGATTTCTGCCTATCATCAAGTAATATTAGATGAAGATGAGGATGATGATTGTTGACTGGTGGTGGTTACAGAGTAGGAAACATAGAAATTGACCTGCCTTTTGCTTAGGGCTCGGGGCACCATCTTTCCTATGCAGTAGGCCTATGTCTTCCTTGTTGAAAGGTCACATACAATGAAAAGAGAAAGCACCAGTCTAGGCATTGGATAATCTGTATTCTAGTTTTAGCTTTTATTTTGTGACCTCAAATTCCCTTAACTTTGCTGAGCCTCAGCACCCTCATCTATAAAGGGGTTCGACGAAGAGATCTCAATGATAATTGCCCAGCCTACTGCATAGAAAGTTGCTGAGAGTTAAATGACATATGTAAAATGTATGTGAAAGTATTTTGTAAACTGCAATTCTATAAAAATGTATAGCATTATTCTTTCAGACTTAGCTTTAAAACCCCTTTTACTTTTTGTTTTTGCAAACCTTAGTATTGGTTTCCTTGACATTATTCTTACAAGTTGTATTTATCCATTGTTATGTGTTCCACTTATATCTTTTGTACATTGCCTTTTAAAATTTTCACTCAACAAAGAGTTTGCCTGTAGCTGCTCATTTCTTTAGATTTTTCACTTTTCTGTTTGACCTTAGGCAAGTCATTTAATTTTCAGGTACCTCAGCTTCCTCATATGTAAAATGAAGAGGTTGGAATAGATGAGACTCAAGTCCTTTTTCTAGCTTTGGATCTATGATTCTATAATTCCTTGTTTTTCTTATTGGGAGCATTTACAATTATATAGTCACAATGTTTTTAAAAATCTCAAATCACTCATGAGACATTTCCTTTTTAGATTTCTGCTTCAGATTCTTCTCAGTTTATTAATGAATTTTTTATGATCTGGTTTCCCAAAGTGGAGGATACATGATAAACTATGACTAGTACTCTGTTGCAGCATTATTACAAACTCTTAAGATGATGCCATTTTCTCTCAAGATTGCTCTCACTTCCATATAACCAACCAGTTCCTCCCTGTTGATTAGCATTAAATCTGTGATAACAGTTCCCTTCCTTATTTGATCTTTTAAGATGAAATAGTAGTCAAGACAAGTTAAGAACTTAGCAGAATTGAGCTTCTAGCAAATTTCAGAGTATTTGTAGTCATTCTTATATTCTTGTCTCTGTGCAAAGTTTCAGAACTTAAGAAAGCATTATCCATATCCGTCATCTGACTGGGAAGTATGCTCCCACAATAATATTGTTTTTGTTTCTCTGTAACCCAAGTAAGTATTTTTTAGTAGAATGAAAGGCTTTTGTTTCTTGGATTTTAGGGCACATTGCGAGGTGGTTCTTTTTGATTTTCTTGAAATGACCTCTATCTGACTGGTCCTTCCTTGGAAGGACAGTTTTATAGTAATTGTAGTGATAGTTAGGCAATGTTATAGGGAAAGCTATTAATCATTAGGTGCTCTCAGTCAGTTAAAAAAATGCATTAATCATAAGCATATTTACAAAAGCAAAAATGTCATTGTACCCAAGCCTATTAAATGTATCTTACATTTTGACTTTATGTCAATTTGAGTCTAAAATGGTAATATTTCTTTTCTTTTTTCCTCCTACCAGGCAGACTACATTTCAAAATGCTTCAGTTTTTCTGGATGAATCCTATGATCAAATATAATATGTGCATACCCTTTTAAAAAGCTCTATATTTCACCAGAGAATATTTGCAGGAATGAAAATGAGGACATTTTTGAAGATCATTTAAAAGTTTCCAGTCATGTCTGCGAACTAAAAGATAGTTTTTTATTAGATTAATCATAAACACTTGATTTAAAAAAAAGCATTAGTAACAATAGTGATAAGAGGCTGTTACCTTTCTTTAAAAAAAAAAAGCAACTACGGACATTTATGGAAGGAAACATTCAATATGCATTTTCTGAAACTAAAATCGAGAGACAAGAGCAGGTTTAAAAGAAAACAAATGAAGATGCATGGCAAATAAAGAAATTAGATTTTGCTGTGATAAGAGCAAGTTATGTTAAATCCTTTCCTAGCACTTGGTTGTTTTCCCAAAGACACAGCTTTTCTTGATAAAGTGGCTAATATTTAGGGGTAAAGGAGTAGTTACTAACAAAGCTCCTAGCTGAAGAACTTGTAATCATTGGCATGTGTGGCTTAAAAGGGAAAATAAGCAAAAAACTTTTAAATAAGTCAAAAAAGTGAAAGAATTTTTTTTTACTGCTATAATTTTTAAGAGCCTCAATACAACATTTGGAAGAAATTGACAGCCATTTCAAAAGATTTAAAGAAAGGCAGATGTCCGCAAACAACTCCCCTCCATCGGCACAGAAGTCTGTCTCACCTGCATCTCTCTCTGCCGCGCTTGCAACCCCTTCTCCATGTTCAAGTCCCAAGACAGGACTCTGTGCCCGACTATCCAATGGAAGCTTCAGCACACCATCACTTACCAATTCCAGGGGCTCGGTACATGCAATATCGTTTCTGTTGCAAATTGGTCTTACGAGGGAGAATGTTACCATTGAGGCCCAGGAATTGTCCTTATCTGCTGTAAAGGATCTAGTCTGCTCAATAGTTTATCAAAAGGTATGTCACAAGATCTTAAATATTATTTTGATTGTTTTGATTAATGTTGTTTCTTTCACTTGTGAGTAATACACCTAACAGGGAATTAGTGCACAGATAGGTCTCAGTACTAGAAAAAAAATGAATGTGATCATTGTAAATATTTTAGAAAAAACTCTAACTTTTTTCTGTTAATTAATTTACTTAATATTAGTTTTCAATGTTCACTCCCATAAGCTTTTGAGTTTTAAATTTTCTTTGCCTCCTTCCTCTCCCCCCTCCCTGAAATAGCATACATCTGATAAAGGCTCTAAATATGCATTCTTATTAAACATATTTTCACATCAGTCATGTTGTAAAGAAGAATTAGAATGAATGGGAGAAACTACAGGAAAGAGAAAAAAAAAGAGCAAATAGTATGCTTTGATCTGCATTTGGACTCCATAGTTTTTCTCTGGATGTGGATAGTATTTTCCATCATGAATCTTTTGGAGTTGTCTTAGATCCTTGCATTGCTGAGAAGACCTAAGTCAATCAAAGTTAGTTATTGTGCAGTGTGGCTGTTACTGTGTACAGGGTTCTCTTGTTTCAACTCATTTCTCTCAGCTTCAGTTTGTATAAGTCTTTCCCGATTTTTCTGTAGTCTGCCTGCAAATCATTTCTTATAGCACAATAGTATTCCATTACATTCATATACCACAACTTGTTCAGCCATTCCCCAATTGATGGGCATTCCCTGAATTTCCAATTCTTTAACACCACAAAAAAAGCTGCTATAAATATTGTACATGTGGGACCTTTTTTCATTTATATGATCTCTTCGGGACACAGACCTAGAAGTGGTATTGCTGGGTCAAAGGGTATGCACATTTTTATAGCCCTTTGGACATAGTTCCAAATTGTTCTTCAAAATGGTTGGATCAGTTCACCACTCTACCAACAGCGTATTAGTAAGAACTCTAATATTTTTCATCTTGGGATTTCAACCTGAATTTACATGTTAATAACTGAAATAATATACTTTGGGGTATGGATTATTTGATTTTATAGTTTTCATATTTCTGAAAACTGAACATTTTTGCTGTGCAATATTAATCTTTTACTTCTCCTGTCATTATTCTGGTGATCTACACCCCGATTGCTTTGGATCATTTGTAACACTTTGGGTAATCTGCAGATTGGAGCCTTTCCATGCCTTCTCCTACCTAGATTATGCTATCAAAATATTTCTAAGCTTTTCACTGCTTGTTTAAGAAATTGATCCCATGGTGTGGTAACAAGCTAAAATGATATATCAGTCTCTTCCATCTTTAATTTTGTTTTGAAATTTCTTGTACTCCTAATGGTTTGTGATCTTACTATGAAATTGCTTCCATATTAATGCCACCCTCATAGACCAGATGAAAAGGTATGAAGTCAGACCCAACCTTATCACTTTGCATGACTGATGCTGGAAGTAAAAGAGAGAAAACTATGCATAAGGTTGGATTAAAAGCTGCTTGACGTATAAAAAATAACAAAAAACAAAACCACCCTTGTAGCTGAATAAGATTAACTTTAAAACAATCATCCAACAATAAAAAAAGGAATTTTCTGGCTAAATGATTTCTTTATAACTGGGCATAGATGAAAAGGCTTCTGAATATTTGCCCTTTGTACTTTAGGCCTCATTCTGAGGTGGAATCAGGAGTAGAAACTTGCATAGGATAAGCTGAGTGTTTCTAAACACAGGTTGCCATTTCTCTTAAAGGCTAGGTAGGGAAGACAGAAACTAAGAGATTTCCATTCAGGGAGGAGACCTGGTCTGGATGAATTGTGGACAGGTACTGAGCCATGAGGCCAGAGACAAAAAGTATTGTTTGATTTAGAAACAGGGGCTCTCTGTCTGGATCATCAAGAGAGTCTGAAAGGGACAAGTGAAGAGATAGTCTAAGATCAGGCTGTTGCATTCCACATTAGAATAATGAGGATATCAGTTCCACAGAGTTCCCTACACTCTGTTTTCTGTGGGTGGGTACATGTTTGTGTACCCTGCTCTTAAGCTTCCTCTAATTTCACTGTAGCTGGACAGCTCCAACCAAGGCCTGCATTACTTGCCATGGAAACTGCAGCTAAGTGAAAGTGGACAGGCACATTGGCACCATGGAGTATGTCTAGAGCTAGGTGACTAGCATGGTGAGGGTGCTCAAAACCGTGTCATGTGAGAACCTGTTGAAAAAAATTAGTGATATTTTACTTGGGGAAGAAAAGACTTATGGGGAACCTGCCAACTGTCTTCATGTGCTATCACATGGAAGATGGAATCAGACTTTATACTCTGTGACTCCGAAGGGCAATACCATTGCCAATAGTAGAATTAACAGGGAAGCAGATTTCCGTACAGGGTAAGGAAGAACTTCTAAATGATTGCAGCTGTCTGAAAATGGAATTGCCTTCTAGGAAAAAAATAGTGAATCAGTGAATTAGTAGATTTTCAAATAAATCAGAGATGTGGGAATTGAAATAGAAAACCTCCAGCTAGGATTCCCTTCAATTCTGATGCCAGTCGTCACATCATTGCATATTTTAGAATTTCTTTGAGATTCTCATGTCTATCCATTCTCCATAATCTTTGAGATAGTGGTATAGAAATATGCTTATATGATGTCCAAGTGTTCTTTGACTTTTTCTTAAGCAATTTTGAAATTTGAGTTTTCAGATTTCATTTCTTACTCAATAAGATTAATATATTAGTAATTTTAATTTTATTATCTTTAGTCTCTTTCCCTTTATGTATTTTAGGCTTCTTTTAGTTTATTTCTTTTAACATTCTTTTTTACTGCTCTTATGCCATTTCCACAAATATGTTATTTGGTTCCATCTTCCTCATCTTTACTTCCAATCCACAATTTTCCTTGAACAAAGGTTATTGAGTAGTTGTTCAAAGAATTTGCTATGTAATAGGAGGAGAAAGCCACATACTCTGGTTACCTCTGAGTTGTGTTTTGACCACTTTTTGATTTAATGAATTTTTAAAAAACTTTAAAAATCACAGCCTGATATTAAAACAATATTTGAGGAATTTGAATCCACATCTTTGTTAAATTTTTCATGATTTTTTTTTTTTTTTGGTGTGTCTGTAACTTGTTTATAATCAAGTAAGAGCCAAGCTTCCAGACAGACTTTGAAAAATGTTGGCCTCATGGATTAAACTCTGGATTGTAGGGAAGACCTATTAATTTTGTGGCTTGTCACTGCATTGTCCTTACAGTATTTTGAGAGGGCCTTGTTTTAAACATCGCACAAGATGAAACTTTCATCCCTTCTCATGTAACACAGTTTTGTTCAGCAGACATTTATTAAGTGCAGACTTTGTGCAAGGCATTGTTCTGAGGCCTGATAGCAATACAGTAAAGGAATAGTTCCTGACTTTAAGTAGATTTCAAACGTTGAGCCTAATTAGCTACCTGTTAGTGGACTTTTCCTGATGGTGAATCTTTTATTAAAAAAAAATGTTCAGCACATAAGTTATAAAAGAAGCAAAGAAAAACAGTTACAGTAATAGTGCTTAAGATTTGTAGTGATTGTACTTTCTCATACTTCCGAAGGGCAGCTTGGTGGCACAGTGGATAGAGCACCAGGCCTGGAGTCAGAAGACTCTTCTTGAGTTCAAATCTGGCCTCAGACACATACTAGCTATGTGACACTGGACAAGTCACTTCACCTAGTTTGCCTCAGTTTTCTCATTTGTAAAATGAGCTGGAGAAGGAAATGGCAAACCACTCCATTGTCTTTGCCAAGAAAATCTCAGATGGGGTCACAAAGAGTTGGACACGACTGAAAAACAGCACCACTTTTGAAATATCAGCTTAGTTAAAAAAAAAATTTAACTTTTTGCTATTGCCCAAGATTCTTAAATATCTTCATGCTCTGCTAAAATGACTATTCAGTTTTACAGAATTAAAATCTATCTTCATCTAAGAGATATAATCTTTAGAGTCAAAAAATCTGAAATGTTTCTGTATAATAGACAAACATGTAAACCTCCTATTTTGATGCATGATCTTGTATGTATTGGAATGGTACTGTACTGTTTTTTAAATGTGTACTTATCCTAAGCAGTGAAGGGAAGTTTATCTCTGCTCATCATTGCAATTATTTAGATAAAAACTAGTTGCTAGTATCAGCAGCTTGCTGGTGTCCTTTCTTTTTCTCTAAAGTTTGCTGTCAGGCAGTCAGTTGACATGCATGTATTAAGCATTTACTTTGTGCCAGACCTTGTGCTGCACCTGGGGAATATACAAAGAAAGGCCAGAAATGACCCCTGCCCTCAAGGACCTCACACTGAAGTTGGACAACACAATGTACAAGTGGCTATTAAGTGCTTATAAATGGGAGGTAGCCTTGAGAGGAGATAGCTAGGATGTTAGGGCCCAGCAGGTACATTATCTGATGTTCTCTCCACTCCGGGTTGCTGATCACCCTTCATTTTTCCAGGTATCATTTACCAATATTTCTCTTCCATGGAGGAAAAGTAAAGTAAGGACCCAGGCAGGGGAAATGGAAAGCCAGGTTTGGGGGACTAGATACAGATCATTGTAGCCCTTGAACTAAGCTTTCAAGGAATCTAGGAATTCTGAAAGAGGACAGTGAGGAAGTTTCAGGGTAGACCCGCAGTAGGAAAATCTGGGAACTCCTCCCCCAAGCCTCCAGTAAGCAAGAACAGGAAGCAGAGCCTACAAAACCAGAGAAAGGAATTGTATTCCACTGATGGGAACAACCATGGTGCAGGCACACCTCTGGGAAATGGAGCAAATAGACTAAGCTGTCAGTGTATGAAGTATAGTGTATGAAGGGAGATGTATGATGGAGAAAACAAGAGCAGCTGTGTCTTCACAAGGCCTTCTGCTCCTAGGGCTTCAGGTGCCCTACTTTGGTAGAAGGAAAGATCTAATAAGAGAAATGATGAAAAAATGTAGAAATGAAGGTGGAATTGCAGTATCAGGTCTCAGACCATATTATAAAGCAGGACTCTTATTAAAGTTTATTTGGCCCTTATTAAAAAAATAGAAAAGTGGATCAGTAGAACAAATTAGATCAGCAAGACTAGAAAGTAACCAAAAATGGTAGCTTGTTTTTCAGTGATCTGAAGAAGACTAACAATGGGAAGAACTCCCTATTTAACAAGAACTAATGGGGAACATGGAAAGCTCTTTCTGAGAAAAAGGTTTAGACCAGCTTCTTATGTAATGGACCATCTTAATCTCTAAATGGAGGCGACTTAAGTTTAAGAAGTGTGTTAGTAAGCAAAATGGGCTCTTAGCACTTAGTTCAACAAGTGCCCTTGAAAAGTTTGGTTTGTTTCGTTTGAGTAATTCAGTGTATTTCATTGAGCCTTACTAGGTGCTAAGCCCCAGGCCCAAACCCCTATTAGGTGTAAAACCTATGTGGGTGTGGATTGGTAACTAAGGTGGGGCCCAAGGTGGGGCTAACTCAGGGGAGGGCCTAGTTTACACATGAGTTTGAGTGATAGGTTTGGGACATCAGAGGCTCTTAGACCACGTGGGTTTAAGTCGCCTCTTTGTGACGATTTTAGGACACGTGGGTGAGTCGCATGTGTGACTCACCCCTGATGCTGAAAAAGATATAAAACCAGGGGTTGGCTGTCTATTCTTTGGAGCTCTTTGGCACAGCAATGGTGGCCCGTGTAACTCTGGGCCAGCCCTTATTCTGAGCTCCTCTGCTGAACCTAGATATTGGTAACTATGAATCTGTATTTGGTCTGTCTGTTGATGTTTGTAATTTGTTTGTAATTTGCTCTGAAGTTCAGTGTGTTGGTCTCTTCCCCTGAACTAAGTGAATGATATTTGTATGCTGAATTAAAGTAAGCTTGTCAACTCCTTCACCTTGCCTTCCTTAGTTAAGCAGATCAAAAGAACCTGTGCTGTTGGCAGCTTTCTGGGTGCTGCCTGTGGATGGATCTTACACCCCCACAGAAGCTGCTAGCCGGATTGTTGAAACAAGAAGTAACATAAAAAATTAGAGGAGAATAGAAGGAGATACCTTCCATATTTCTGGGTGAGGGGAAAAAATTAATGATCAAATTGTAAGTAGAGGAGACCACAAAAATGAAAGTAGACAAGTTTGATTATGTAAAATTTAACAACTTGGTACAAACAAAACCTGTATAACTAAAAATTTCTGACTTGAATCTTGTCATAAAACATTTCTGCTAACAGTCTTAGGGAACTGATACAAATATAAAAGACTTAAAGTCTTTCTCCAGTAGGTAAGTAGTCAAAGCATATAACAGCTCACACTTATATAGTGTATAAGGTTAGCAAAAGACTTTATATAGGTGATCTCATTTGATCCTCAGAACACTGTGAGGGAGATAAGTGTTATCTCCGTTTTCAGAGGAGGGTGCTGATGTTCAGAAAAATTGAATGATTCAACCAGGGTGACAAAGCTTGTAGTTATGACAGGGTTTTAATCTAGGTCTTTCTTAACTCAGGGCTGGTGCTTTGGTTCATCATACCACCCTCCTCTATTAACTATTTTCAAAAGAAACAGTTAACTCTATAAAAAATTCTCCAGTCACTAATAATAATTAAAATGAAAATGAAAACAACTCTGAGGTTTTACCTTGCCAAATTGGCAAAAAATGATAAAAGGTGGAAGTAGTCAAAGCTGGAGGGTTTGTGGGGAGATAGTTACATAGTACGGGTAGGTAGGTGGTGCAGTAGATAGAGTGCTCAGCCTGGAGTTCAAATCTTGCCTCGGACGTTTACTAGCTGTGTGACTCTGGACAAGTCACTTAACCCTGTTTGCCTAAGTTTCTTCATCTGTAAAATGAGCTGGAGAAGGAAATGGCAAGCCATTCCAGTATCTCTGTCAAGAAAACCCCAAAAGGGGGCATGAAGAGTCAAACACAACTGAAATGACTGAACAACAGTAAGAAGAAGGTGCACAGTACGCTTTTAGTGGAGCTGTGGGTTAATCTAACTTGAAAATATTTCAGAATTATGTAGAAAAAACATCTATAAATGCTTCATATGCTTTGATCCTACTATCTCACTCCTGGTTATATTCCCTCAAGAGATCAGTGATAGAAAGGTCCTATATCTATCTGTCTGTCTGTCCATCTATCTATCTATCTACAGGTATTCATTAAAAAAATGCTGGTAGCAAAAGAACTGGAAACGAAGTGGATGCTTATTGTTTGAAAAATGGCCACACAAATGGTAGTATGTGAACGTAATGGAGTACATGTTATTATGCTGTAAGAAAGAGTGAATGGTAGGAATTCAGAGAAACCTCAGAAGATTGTACGAACTGATGTTGAGTCAGTACACACAGTGACCACAGCAGTATAAATGTGAGCAAGATAGAAATGCTGTCAAATTCAAATCACAATTGACTTATCTTGGTCCAGGAGTGGGAACATACTTTTTCCCACTCAGAAGTGGGGGAGTATGGATGCAGACTCTTGGTATGGACCTTTATTTTCAGTCACGGTCACGTTATTGTTTGGGTTTTTCTTTAAAAAGTTGTATTTTGGTTTGGTAACAAGGGAGGACTCAGTGGGAGAGGGTTATATTAGGAAGTGATGTTATGTAAAAGACAAAAGGCATAAATTAAACTTTAATAAAAATGAAAACAAAGAAAAAACTGTGATTTTTGGTACCTTCTAGACTCTTTTACACTACTTTGCCTCTGCAGAAGCTGTGAGGGGTTTCACAAGACTGAGGACCATTTTGTAATTTTCTTTGTTTTATGATTTGGCATGGCCAAAAAATTCATTATCGAGTGGTCAGGCAACTGATACTGAACCCTTTCATATTACCTTTATTGGTCTTCAAAAAACCTTAATAGTTTGTTTCTAGGACTGTTTTTGAAGCCTTTCTAGCTTGGTAGAACCTATCAGAGTTTACACTCTACTGACATCTCCTTTAGGACCCCTTAATGCATAGCAGTTAGTGAAGATGTGTGTGTGTGTGTATGATTTGTCCAGACCTGTGATCTTATCAATGTGGGGGGAACTCCTGATATTAACAGCTGTCTCCTGATGTAGATTAGTAACTCATCAGTAAACTAAAACCTTAGGCTATTTTCTGGGATAGTGAGAGGTTGAATGACTTGCCTGTGGACCTCAGTTACCGGGTCTGAAAGGTACTATACAAATTGCATATTCCAGTTGTAGTGTGCCCAATGAGAATCTTGAGGTTTTTATCAGAGTTTATAGACATTTTAGATAGTCACCTCAGCAAATATTCTAGGAACAAAGCTCCACTTAATGAGAATCTTCAGGTTTTTATCAGAGTTTATAGACATTTTAGATAGTCACCTCAGCAAATGTTCTAGGAACAGAGCTCCACTTAAAAGTATTGGGGCATGGCTAAACAAATTGTGTTATGTGATATAATTCTGTAGGAAATGATGAGTAAGAAGAATCCAGAGAAGTGCAGGAAAAGTTTTATGAACTGATACAGAGTTAAATTAAGTAGGACTGGGACAACTAGTTAGAAGGACTACAACAATGTGAATGGAAAGAACAAAAAAATTGAAACCCATTTCAAACCAGATTAAAATGTAGTTGGGAAATATTTAACAAAATGAATAATGCAGTATAATATAGATAATATATGGTTTTCTAAATGAGTAGGCAGCCTGCAGGGATTCTTCTGTATGGTTTAGCAGCTCCATTTCTGTTTTAGTTTTATACCACTGTTGTAAAGGATAGCTTGTTGAGAGAAGAGGAGAGCTTATAGAGAAGTTGGAAGAAGAATGTATTTGCAAATGAAGATAAAACAAAAGATATCAATAAAACTTAAAAATTAAAACACTTGGATACTGAGGTAATTATCAGAAATTTGCTTTCCTTGGTTGGCTTAGTGTAGCATTGTTATATGAGGAAGAGACAGTAGTGTTCTCTTGGCCCAGGTTTTTCCTGAGTTAAGCAGGATCCAGGCCTAGCTAAGAGGAAGGCTAAATTCCCTTGGTTCAAATGATCCAGTCTCATGAAATTAATTGGTCAGATATCATTCTGGCCTTCAAGTTCCTGGGTGAGGGATTATCCTGAGAGAGATAGGAGGCTCCTTTGTGCTTGGGGTGAGAACAGTGGGGTCATAGCCCTCCTCACTTTGAGGAGACCAAAGTAGGCAGTCAGTCCACAAGTAATCAGTAAACTCCTACTAGGCACTGTGATAAGTACCAATGGGAAGGAATCAGTGTCCTCTGTCTTCTACATTATTTCTGATGATAACAGTTCACATTTATGTACCTCTTCTAAGTTTTATAAAACTTTATTCACAATAACATAGTAATGAAGTAGGTAATGCATTATCTTCATTTTGAAGAGACTATGAAATATCATTGTTCTTGTTTGTAGGCTATAGGAAAAAACATTAATTCATTAGAATAAAATATATCCTAAAATCTGTTTTCCAACAACCTATCTCCCATTCAAACTTCAGTCATTCAGGATTCCTTGAAAGCTATAACAAAAGAAGTAACTATGTGCAGTGACCCTGAGATTATAAGTCTTAAGCAAAACATAAAACAGAAAGATGTTTGTATGCCAAAGGAATTTTCCACTATGATGGATGATATCTGGCTCAGAGTCCAAATTGAAGGAAGGATTCTTGATAGATAATGAGGGCCTCTAGATAGATATACCTTTTTGTGTATGACATTGTGCCATTTGTATCAAGCCCTGGAACATTGTAGATCCTCCTGAAAGAAATCATAGTCACTCGAAAGAGTGAACTTTTGACCATCAACATAGGTAAAAAGGTGAAGTGAATGACGAACATCTATTGCCCATACCACATGACATGCTTTGATGGATTTATTGAGCTCATCTGTCAGTAGTTATGTCTGGGACAGTTGGTATAGATGGACAAGTTGGGTGCAAGTTTGAGTAGGAGAACAAGCTGAATCACCTCCAGGAAACTATAAAACTCCTTTATTAACCCCTAATTTTCCCTGGAAATAAAGGCTTATCTTTTTACCATCAAAAAGTCTACCAGTGCTGCCTTAGGGAAAAGAGATATAGAATATGGTTATTGTCCTTCGTTCTTGAAGAACACCAAAGTGACATCACTGTGCTAGAGTCAAGTTTCAGTGTGTCTGACCAGACCAATATGAGCTTGGAATGTTCCTCCACGGGCTGGACACAAATAGACTATGTGAATATTTGGGGTAGATTCTCTAAATTTGTGCATGTTCTTCTTTTGAGCTGTTTCAGTTCTGATTTGCTCATGTAGCACAGCACCTTCTCTGATGCAGGCACACCATGCTGAGCAGTCCTGTGCCAACTTCTCCTATGTCTCACAATCAGTTCCAAAGTTCTTAAGAGTGGCTTTGTATTGCTTCTTCTGACTACCATGTGAACACTTGCCCTATGTGAGTTCTCCATAAAATGGTCTTTTTGGCAAGCATACATTTTGCGTTTGAACCATGTGGCCAGCCCATCGGAGTTGTGCTCTCTGAAGCAGAGTTTGAATGCTTGGCAGTTTAGTTCAAGTAAGGACCTCAGTGTCTTCTACCTTATCCTGTAAGGTGATCTTCAGAATCTTCCTAAGACAATTCAAATGGAAGCGATTGAGTTTCCTGGCATGGTGCTGGTAGACTGTCCAGGTTTCACAGGCATACAACAATGAGGTCAGCACAACAGTTCTATAGACCTTCAGTTTGGTAATCAGTGCAGTACCTCTTCTCTCCCATACTTTCCTTTGGAACCTCCCAAACACTGAGCTTCAAATGAGATAAAATATATAAATTTCTTTGTAAGCCCTAAGATGCTATGTAAATGTTGGTTATTATGGGAATTCAAAATGAGTATGACGCAGAGGGCCATGGTGATGTTCATGGTAAGTATGAGTAGGTTGCAAGGTATAGCCAGTGAGGAATTTCGAAGAACAGGAGTAGAATATATGATCAGGGAAATATATGCTGTAAGGAAGAGAAGACAAGCTGGTCTCATGGTGAGGATAAGGAATAATTAACAATAATAGCATTTATATAGTGCTTGAAGGTTTGCAAAGTGCTATACAGACATTTTATGTTACTCTTACAGTAACTCTGGGAGATATGCCATTATCATCTCCACTTTACTGAGGCAGAGGAAGGTTAAGCATCTTGCGCAGGGTCACACAGGCTGACCTAAGGCAGGATTTGAAGTTGGGTCTTCCTGACTCCAGGTCCAGCGCTCTATCCCCTGAACTACCTAGCTATGGGTGGTTACCCAGAATGCTCCTCTCATGTCATGAGAAAACAAGGGAGGCCTACAACATATTAGATGGTGCCCTTGCGGGTGAATTTATAGGAGGACATGGATAGGCGGCAGTGGACAGTTTGAGATCTGTATTGTTGAAGGAAACTCTCAAACAATGAGGTCGCAAGTCTGATTTGATATTTATTTCACAGATGAGGGAATTGAGGCCTAGAGCTTAAGTAGTTTGCTTTTCATCACATAGCTAATAAATGCCAGAACCATCTTCTATTAGTGGAAACGTTCCATGATGCCATGCTGCTTATTTCTACCTTTGATAAGGAAATTTCTCACAGAGAATTATTCCATTATAGTATGCCCCCTTGGTTAATTTGAAAATTAGAAATGGAAAGAAACTTAAGTTTTTTGTTCATTTTATTGTTTCATTTCATTTCCTAATGGGATAGTGTTATACCTTTTTTGGTGCCTACTCTGTCATAAGTAACTATTTTAAGTAATGGGGGGTTTTTTGGTCGATAAACTTGTTATTTTGGGGCGTTAACCTCACCCCAAAAGATATATATGTTAACTTTAATATAGCAATATGCATACTCTCCTTTTTGTGTGATCCTTTTTTGGCCATCTTTTTGTGTAACTATTAATACTAGCTAATGTTTAATATGGCATTTTAGGTGTTTTTGATTACCTCGTTTGAAATATACCTATGTATGAGATATATTTGTCTGTCTGTATCTAAGATATAAATATGTGCATAATACAGATTTGTTGCTGAGATTGTTGTTTCTACAGTTGCTGTCGTGTTTATTTTTTAAAATCAGCTATGTTCGTTTACATTACTTCATATGCCTTCACATATTTCCATAGATTCTTTATAGTTATCATTTCTTACATGCAATAATGTTCTATTCTGCTTTTACACCATACTTTGTTCAGCCTACATGAACACCTAGTTTGTTTCTAGTTATTTGCCAACAAACGTTAAAACGAACAAAAACAAAACCCAACCTTCCAGACCAAAAACCCCACCTTGAATTTTTTTGTTCTGTTCCTGTTTTTTCCACCTTAATCTTGTTAATTACTTTTATTTATATATTTCTCCTTGTCTTTGAGGGTTGTATTTGTATTTTTTGTGTATGTGCTTAAAGCATAGGAATAAGTTGTATACGACCTTAGTGAAACTCCCACTTACTTTGGGAGGCCTTCTCTGGTCCTTATTCTTCCACCTCCTCCTCCACTTTCTCCCCCTCCAATCAAATGCTTTTCCCTTTCAGACTTGCTTCCTTCTATGTCTGTGTGTCTACATGTTTATAGCTATATATCTTGTATCTACATAGTTATTTACACATCTCCTCTGCTAGAATGTCAGTTCTTTGAAGGCAGGAACTATGTTTTTGCCTTTCTTGGTGTGTCTCCTGCTTAGCACAGTGCCTCATACATAGGAAGGAACATAGGTAAGCTTCATAAATTCTTGTAGACTAATGGAATGACTTATTTTCAGATATTTTAGTTAGCTAATTTCAAGAGAAGTGTGACATGATGTGAGGGCAAACAGTAGGGACCTGGCTAAAAAACTGAAAGCTTGATGAAATAACAGAGCAGGGATGACAGTAGCAAACATATCCTAAGAGGAATATTTCAAGCAGTTATCTCTGGCAAACACATCATTCATAGTTGACTTGGCTTAAAACTTGGACTTCAACCAAAAATGGCCTTTTTTGAATTTCATCCAATTTCATGACACACCATGAGGGTGGGGTAGTGTTGAGTTTGTTTTTGTTGTTATTGTTAAATAGAACCAGTCTTGGGAACTCTCATAACATTTAATTTGTAATTGAAAAGACATATTACAGCTGTTTTTTGAAATGTCACATAATATTGGATCATATCTCAAACCTTGAGTGAATGAAATACATCTTTCATATGATTAATTTTCATGGGTCAGTAATGCCTAAAATAATATTAAATTGAAATTTCTTGAAATGCCATTTAGTAATCCGATATTTTAAGACTTCAGTTTAGCAATGTTTTCATTAATAGGGAGTGGATTGAGTGAGTTGGAAAGAGGACAGGATGCCCTCGTCCTTAGGACTGAGCAGATTAACATACATCAGCATTCACTTTCCTGCCATTGTACATGTCATCCTCACTGTGCTTGCTCCTGCCTCCGGCTAAAGTGTCATGCATTAAGGACTTACTAATTTAAATTGTGAAATCACTCGGTCCCTGAAATTGTACAAAGAGCTCAGCACTTCTAGTAAGCACTGAGGTTTTAGTTTTCTCTTCTATTTTAGGGATACCTTTTTAAACTTTTGCCCTTTCTTCATGACTGTTTGTTGTTCAGTCGTTTTTTTGATGTGTCTGGCTCTTTGTGACCCCTGTTGAGGGCGGGGCGTGTCTGAAGTTCAGAGAAAGCAAATAAATATTGGTGTTAGCTTTGTGTGGCATTGGCAAGTTAATGTCTATAGACATATCTTAAGTTTGTATAATGTTGAAGTTTTTTAGATGCAGAATCAAGCTTGGAACCTTTTTAGTAAGATTCTTACTCTCCCCTGAAGTAGTTATAACATTTTCATTATATGTTTAAATGGCTGCAATATGGTGAACATAAATTATCCTCAGCTAGTATTTATTAAACATTTCCATAGTCAGGTTACCATATAGAGTGCTTTATAAAGCAAATTAAACAGATAAAAATGTCTTTTTTTTTAAGGAGATAACAATCTGGAGTGAATACTTTCTTAGAGTATATCTGCCCTATCAATGTACATTTTAAAAAGTTTAGTACAAAAGAAAAAAACAACTAGAAAGAGCTATGTCCTTAAATCTGGGAAGAACATTTTTCTTTTCAGATGATTGGCCCAGGAGTAGTGTTGGAAATTTTTAGTAAGTACTCAAGTATGTGTATAAGCCTGCCAACATACAGCATTTCTGTAGTCTTTCCTGCATGATTTTAGCATCTTTGCATATTGATTGTAAAATACTAAAGATGGTTCCAAAGCTCCCTTACAGCTCTTGGAGTCTCTGATTTTTTAGTGATGGGGGAAGGGTCGTCCTAGGCAGATTTGTAAAAGAGATTAATTTCTATTATTAAGTTGTGGTTGCTTGTCTTCCCACTGTAAAAAGGTTCAGAATTTCTTATGTAGTAGCAGCTAAAATGAGGTAAAAAGGAAACTGCCAGAACTACATTTAAAACTGTAATGGCTTATGTCTTAGTAGAGTTAGGAATAAAAGACTTGATCCACCCTTTATCCTGAATATGAAAGCTGGTTTCTTTTACGTCATTTGAAACGTTCATGTCTAGGTTTGATCATTTATTTACATGACATTAGACCTTAAGACTTTCTGCCTATGTCTCTCAGTTGAGCCATCACTTTTGGTATTGTTCCATGGCCACGTGTATTGTGTCTCAGACTTGGGATGAGTGTAATTTTCAGTTCCTGCCAAAGTAGGGAGAAAACCCCAGCTGTGCCTTTTGTATTTTGGAGACCAGTTGTCATTCTGCTTTGCTTTCCTTGCCTCTACTACAGCTGTGTTGCAGTGGCTTGGCAACACATTAGTACTTGCCCCACCCCCATGGCTTCTCTCCCTTGCTGAAGCATTGTCAGACAGCCATTACCGATCTGGAGTCTGGAGCTGGAAGAGAGAATTCTTTCTTTTAAACATAAAGACCTTGGCTAAAGCAACAGTTTTTAGAAAGAGTTCAGGTTAGGGATAAATAACCGTAGAACTGTGTGCTAGGAACTTACTAATAGCAAACCCATAAAAAAGGAGAAAAATTAAAAGAGATGTTGTCATACTTTGGAAGAGAGATATATTGTGCTCATTCATTGATTGAGTGTTTTACGTATTACGTATTCAGTGTGGTGTTTGTGGCATACTGATGATAAAAGTCAGAAGGGGAAACTTCATCTCAGTCCAAGCTTCCTTCCTTCCTCTGGTGGTTCTCAAAAATCTTTTCATTGTATCATAGTTCCATCAGCCTCTGTGTTTATGTACTTAGATATGCCTAAATGTTAATTTGAGGAATCCTCTTCAGTCAAGTACAATGTTCAAAATATAAAGCAAAATTATCACTTTACTTTCCAGAAAATTTAGTAATATTTGATTAGTGATACTTAAAGTAGACATTGCCTATGGTCTTAAATTGCAACAACCAAAAAAGGTTGCAGTTTTATATTGTAAACTCAAATTATTCTTAAAGTAAGCCACAGAGTGATGACTAATTTCTTTAATCTTATATTCCAAAGATGTAGTGGAAAAATGCAAAAGCTGTTTCATGGAGTAGAAAGGATGATACAAGCTTATAATTAAAATAACCCATAAGATAAAAGCTTGATTATACTAGTAAGTCTGACATGTTTCTGGAAATATTTTAATGACAAAAAGCATTGATTGACAATTCATTTTTAAGGTGCATAGCTTAAAGAATTCCAGGAGTATAATATTGCTTGAAGGCATTTGTTTGTAAGGGTATTACAAAATTGAGGTGGGCCCCTCAGTTTTGTAGTGAGGGCAAATTAATATCATAAAGTTGAGGTGTATGCACACATAGACGTGTAACTGCTTGGTAATGTGATGAGGCTTTGTTTGAGCTTTTAAAGCCTTCTGGTATAAAGGGGCAGGGGAAGAAAAATGGCATAGAAGGACTGTGTAGTGAGATACCAAGAAGTGGTATTTTTCCTTTATAAACTGTGAAAAAAACCATTATGGGTATGCTGAAAATCTCATGGCTCCAGCTCTAGGAATTGGGCCAGGAAAGCTTGGGGAAGTTTAGAAAAGGAGGTGATGGTGACATTTTTGCTTCTTTGTGTCCAGTAGGTTAAAGGTATTCTACACTACAGTTCTTTTACTGTTATTGTCTTGTCCTTTTTCTCCTTTAAGTGGAATCTGCTAAAAGAAGAGAGGGAGGGTCCAGTTTTTGGCAAATTCTCAACATTCTTCTACCTGTCCTCTTTGTTACCTTTACTCCCATGTTTCTGGGAAAATAATGAGTTGAATATCCATTGCCAGAGTGAGAATGGTGACAGTCTGTTTACTATGGTTCATATATAGGGGCATGGGGATGATATAATTATGTAATTATCAGCTCTATGATCATCTTCCCCATAATAAGAGGTAATTTCTTATCCTAGAGAGAAGAGTTTTAGAAAATGCCTATACGTATTGATGGGTTCCTGTGTAGCTCTGGGGGAGAAAAAGTGGCAACATTAATCATAGAATCATAAAATTGTATCTAAATGGGGTCTTAGAGATCATCTATTTTAGAAGTTGGCAATCTTTTAGCCAAGAAGAGTCATTTTTGGTTTTGTTCTTAGAACTTAACCTTTTGAAATGTATCTTGTCCATTGCCTTTTAGAGTAAGCCAATGAGGGCAGTAACTACTAAAAGAAATTCAGGGGAAGCTATCTAGCTACAGAATTCCCTAATGGAATCATAGGATCATAGTGAGTTGGCAGGGACCTTAAAAATCATCTAGTTGAAGGAAACAGAGGTCCAGAGAATCAATTTATAAGTGATTATTAAGCAACCACTAAGTGCTAGGGCCTGGGGATACAAAGAGAGAAGTGAAACAACTCCTGCCCTTAGTATAGCTTAGGATCTATCTGGGGAACATGAACATATGTAGATATACACCAAATGGATATAAAATTGAAGGGAGTGGCACTCTGGTTGTGACTGTAGGGAGCAGGAAAGGCTTCAGGAAGAAAGTATGAAGGAAACTAGGGATTCAGAGATGCAGATGAGGAGGGAGTGTATTCTAGGCCTGGAGAATAGCCAGTACAAAGGCAGAGAGATCGTTTTGTCATGTGTAAGGTTGAGGATGACACTGAGATTGTAAACCTGGGCAAATGGAAAGTTGGTAATACCCTCTATGAAAACAAGGAAGCTTTATTTTGGTGGAAGGATAAGAGTTCTTTTTCGGACTTGTATTTGAGATGCCTACAGAACAGCCACTTTGATATGTCTGCCAGGCAGTTGGTGATGAAGAACTAGAGTTTGAGAGAGAGATTAGAGCTGGGTATTGAGATCTGGGGGTCATCTGCATAGGGATGATAACTAAACCCATGGGTGCTGATGAAATCAAATAAGTCTAGAGGACTAGAAGGAGGCCCAGAACTATAGATCTTTGACACACATTCAGAGTTAGGAGACAGGATGTAAAATGATCATGTGGCAGATGAAATTAAATGACTTGTTATATGACACAGATAGTAAATGTCAGAGCCAAAATTCAAACACCTTCTTTCTACAGAAGATGAAATAATTATTTGTATACAGAAGGCAAGGCCCTAGCACATGGGGTCCTGTATTGAGAACTAGAAAGTCCTTAGAGTTTATCTAGTCAGTCCCCTCATTTTACGTTTTAGGAACTAAGGCCATCCAAATTTATCACCCACTATGTATCCTTCTGGCTGTTATCTACTGACCCCCAAGTCACTGAATGAATTTAGTGCCTCATTCACAGCTTTTCTCTCCTTCACAACTCTGTACCTTCCTACTAGGGAACTTCAACATACATATCGATACTCCCTCAGCTTCCCAGTTCCTAAATCTCCTTAGACTTCTGCATTTTGCCTCAGCTACAAGTAGAGATGGTTATGACCTTGACATTGCCATCACCGCAAGGGTTCCACTTTTATATTTATGAACTTCGGAATCCCTTTATCTGACAATCTTTTATCCTTTCATCTTTTCTTAACTTTGTTTTTCATCCTCTCCTTGACCTTCGATCTACCATTCCTTAATTCTTTCCCAGGCAATGCTTGTTGACTGATTTGCCCTAGAAAAGACTTCTCTAATTGATTTACCTATCCTGCTTATCAGTCATACTTCACCCCCCAAACTGAGTCCGTTTACTGAGAACTTCTTTTCTTCTCATATTACTCAAATATCTTCCTTCTCTATCCATCCTTCTCCCCTCTCTCACATAAAAAGGTGGCCCTTCTCTTTGCTAGGGCAAACCCTTCTACTGTGTACCCTGATCGCCTCCCCTCTCATCTTCTCCATAACCTCCAATATCACCTCCACTCTAAGTTTCAGCTTAGCTCCTTTCATGCTACCTAAAAACTCACCCACGTCTTTCTCCAGCCTTGCAAATCCTTACTTGATCTAAAATCTTTGCTAGCTATTGTCTGTATTTGTCTGTCTGTCTTCTCACTGGCTTCTTAACCCTATGCATTTGATCTTCCGACTTCATCATTCATCTTATGAACTCTCTGAAGTTGCCAGTGATTTTTTAGTTGCCAAATCTAGTGGCAGCTTTCTCAACTCTTATCCTTTTGACCTCTCTGCATTCTTTGACATTGTTGATCCCCTCCTGGATATTCTCACTGTTGTATGTTTTGGGGACATTGTTCTCTTCTGGTTCTCTTCCTGCTTGTCTGGCTGTTCCTTCTCAGTCTTTGATCTTCATCTAAGTCATGTCCATTGACCATGAGTGTCCCCCCAGGGCCTTGCCCTGCATCCTCTTTTTTTTTTTGCCATCTCTCTGAGTAATTTCAGACCCTATGGGTTCAGCTATCATCCCTTAGCAGGTGATTCTTAGATCACTTTACCTAGCCATAATTTCTCTTCTAAGCTCTAGTCTCACGTCACCAAATGCCCGTACTATGGAGACTGGCAAAATGGAAAGAACACTGGTTTCAAAATCATAATAAGTATAATAATACTTATAATTATTGCTGTAATATCTACTTCAGGATTGTTGTAAGGCTCAAATAAGATGACTTAGGTAAATCATTTTGCAAATTTTAAACCTTTCTATAAATTTCAATTATAAGTATTATTATTATTTACCTAGTGATATCAGTCAACACACAAGCACAGTGTTTGCTTGTTTTGGTTAAAAGAAGTGTAAGAATATACTTAGGGACCTGTGTTATGAGCCACCATTCACAGACTCCTACGGATGAGACAATTGAGTCTCAGAGAGGTTTGGTAATTGGCAAATTAGTGACAAGACAAGAAATAGAGATGTAGGTCGTCTGATTTTGTATCCAGTGTTCTTTCCATTTTGTCAGTCTTCCACATTTGTGTGCTTTGTTCTCCTTGATAATATATACTTATCTAATGATGGGAGAAAAATCTCTATAGTTAAAATCAAAAGGAAGCTTTCCTTTTTAAAAAAATTTCTGTTTAGTATTTTATTCCCCCAATTACATGTAAAAGCATTTTTTAACATTTGTTTTTAAAATTTTGAGTTCCAAATTCCTTCCCTCCTTCCCTTGACCTATCATTGAGAAGGCAAGCAATTTGATATGGGTTATGCATATATAGTCATGCAAAGTGCATTTTCATATTAGTTATATTATAAAAGAAAACACATACAAAAAACCCCAAGAAAAATAAGTATGTATTGATCTGTATTCAGACTCCCTCAGTTCTTTCTCTGGGGATGGATGGTATTTTTCATCGTAAGTCATTCAGAGTTGTCTTCGAGCATTGTATTAAAAGGAAGCTTTTAAAGTCAGTCTTATTTAGTTTCTTCTGTTGTTTTATTTTAATTTAATAGAGAATAATATCTAAATTCCTGGGTAGAAAATAGAACTGTTAATTTCCTTTTTCAAATAGGTTTATAATCACAGGAAAGAATATATGCTCCTTAAGGAGCATATATTAATTTTTCTTGATTTTTTTTAAACTTTAATTTTTTTAAAATTAATTTTCTTAATTTTTCTGTTTGTGTCCTCATAGCATAACACTGTGCCTGGTACATTGTAGGTGCTTAATCAGTATTTTATTGATTGATTGATGGAAGTAAGTGTTTTTCTCTGTTTTTCCCCCAGGTTTTTCAATACTGGCATAGGAAAACCATACTTAACTTGTGAAACCTGTAATATTCTGTGTGTTTGCTGGTTTCGGATTACAGTATGAAATTTGAAAAATTATTTGAGAAATTCCATTCAGAACATCTTGTCATTATTACCCACTCTCTCCCCCTTCCCTCTAGTCTCAGAAAAAGAGGCATCCATACTCTTTGCTAATATTAGTCTTTGTGTCATTAACTCCATTTTCTCTTATTATACCTTCCTGTGTTTTGCCTCCACAACTATTCCTTCTTTTATGCATCTTCAGCTTCATGCTTTGTTGGCTCCCATTTACCTGCAAACAATGTTCAAGTCTCCCTAGTCATTAAAAAACAAACAAACAAAAAAAAACCTCCTCACTCTCCTATCCCAGCCAATTATCCTTGCTTTTATTTTTTTTCAAACTTCTTTAAAAAAGTTGTACTTAGACCTGATGCCTCCACTTCCTCACCCACCACTTGTTTTCTCCTTAGCTCCTTGGATTATGGTTTGGACTCCATTACTATTGAACTTTTTCAAAGGTAATGCAAATCCTGTGGCTTTTTTTCCAGCCCTCATCCTTGGTAGCATTTGACACTGCTGACCATTCCCTGCTTCTTTAAATATGCCATACTCTAATGGTTTTCATCTTTTCTTCCTTGTTCACTGGCTCCTCAAATCCTTCTGAATGTGAGTCCTTTCTGAATAGTTTATATGGATATTCTCCTGTAGCTCTTTTCCTATCCCTCTTCTTTTCCTTGACAATCTCATTTATTCTCACGTGTTTCTAGCCCTAATCTTCTCTTTCAGCTTCCAGGCCTCCATAATCTGGTGAGAACACACCTTTCTAGCCCTGATTCATGTTACTCATCACCCCATTCTGTGCTTCAGCCAGATTAGACCGCTCTCCACTCCCCTGGGAACATACCCTCCTGATTTCAGTTCTTTGCATATACTATTCCCACTTCTTCCTAGAATGTTCTGCCTTCCCTCTTTTACCTGTGAAATTGCTGCCTCTTCTTTAAAGCCTGATTCAAATGTCACTTTTTCCAGAAGGTTTCCCTCAAACCTGTTCTAGTGCCCCCCTTACCCTCAATAATGATCGTGCCTGTTAGACCTCACATGGCATTTTATTTTGTATCTCTCATGCACTGAGACCCTAGATTTGAGCTAGAATCAACCCTAGTCCAATACCTTCTTTTTATTGATGAGGACTGAAAGGCCAATGAGTTAATGAACTCTCCAAGTGATGCCCAGGTGGTTGATCAGTCATTTGCAGAGGGAAATTCCGAATGCAGGTCCTTGGATTCCAAAGCTATTGTTCTCTAATGCATTTGCCAAAGAAAATAAAGCATGTCCATGGTGTCAGTGCTTCACCCCTTCTTCCGTTCAGTTTGTACTGTGTCAGGTCAGTGAGGTGGGAGACATGAATGTGCCATTGCTTCAGGCCATCTTCCTGTTTGTCTTTAGAGTAAGCTTCTCACTGAGTGTGATTCTGGAATCACTTTCTCAGATTTACCCACAGAAAGTGCTAAGCCTTCTGCTTAGGCTAACACTGCTGCCAGAGGCACAGCGATAGTCGAGTTTCCTAGCATTACTGGTTAGCTAGGAGGACCTGGCTAGGTCGCCCTTAGCTTTCTTGGGTACTTGACTTTGTCTTGTGATGAAACAGGAATTGATTACCTGCAAATCCAAGGGCTACTGTAGATCCCTCAGGGGATTGCAGGGAGTCTGTGAACTTGGACAGGGAAAAATGACCTCTTTATTTTCTCTATCTTCTAACCAAAGTCTAACACTTTCTTTAAATGTTTAAAAACATGATTCCGAGAAGAGGCTTCACCAGATAGCTGAAGGGATCTGTAAAGAACCTAGTGATAATCGCTTATATGTGAAACCTTTTCAAGAACTTATTTTCCCCTTTAACGTTAGTTTTCCCTCCAGTTAAGTATTTACCATTCCCCCCTTCCTATTTGAGTAAAAGTTCTGCTTCTTTCTTGTCTCCTAATCAATAATTTGTCTGGGTAAAGTAAAAAATAAAATTTAGATTTGTTTGTTTCCATAACCATCTCAGCTGTATCTGCTCTCTGATATAGGCTGCCTTCTTTTGAAAGAGACTTTTCTAGTGGACTTTAGTTCACTGTAAGCAGTTATTAAAAGTTTATTAATTTAATTCAAGCACACTCTACAATATAGCACTTCCTAAATTGTGGGTCATGACTCCATATGGAGGTTTAAAAAGTGCTGCAGGGGTCCTGAGTGGAAAAAGTTTAAGGAGCCCTGTATGTAACTCCAGTTAAGCCTGATGTTTTCTCAGTCATGAATCCCTTCTAGGAACAGTAGCAATTAGAGTTAAGTAGTAGAGCAGTAGAAGACAGAATTAAGCTTTATTGATTATTTAATGATTAAACATTATTCTGGATGAGAATATTCCATCCAGTCTGTGGAGATATCTGTCCATATTCAGCAGGTTGTTTTGAGGAAAGGTTTATAGACTGATGGTGCTATATAGGTGTGAATGGGGTGCGGAGAGGAGGGAAGGGAAGAAGCATTTATATAGTGCCTACTGTGTGCCAGGCACGGTGCTGAGCACTTTGACAAATATGATCTCATTTGATCCTCACAGCAGTCCTGGGAGGTAGCTGCTATTATTATCCTCTTTTTACAGTTGAGGAAACTGAGGCAAACAGAGGTTTAGTGACCCCCAAACAGGGTTACACAGCTAGTATGTCTAGAGTCAGATTTGAATTCATCTTCCTGACTACAGGCTCAGATCTCTCTACTGTACGCCTAGCTGTCTCAACAAATATGTTATTATTTCCGCTCAGTTTATTAAACACCTGCACTCTAGGTAATCCTATGGATATTAGTAATAACTTCTTTGAGCATTGTTAGAGATATGCCTTTCCATCTATTTCTTATAGTAAAACATTTCTTTTCAGTCTATATTTCAGAATATTTCAGAAGATATTTCTAGTCAGTCTGTTTCTTATAGTAAAATTCTTTTGAATTATGTTCCTTAGGAACAGTATATCCCTGAATAAACCCTTTATTATTAACACTGTACCTCCCCATTGTTATTTTTATCAGGATTTTCCAAAGTGTATCCTTATTGTAGTTTCATGCTCCTGTGTAGATAGGGAGGACACCTTCAACCTTGAAACCAGTCGCTTATCTTTAATACTCCCAGGCTTCAAGGCTTCCTGAAGTTTCACTTGTTTTTAAGTCCTGGCTACATTGTTTCCCTCATATTTGGGCCAACATTTGATCTCTTGTCTTTCTGTCAGCTCACATTCTCTCATTCTAGTTTCTGTTATTTCTTACTATTGTGTATTTACCTATTTTATCAAGTTCAGCTGTCTTTTAAAAAATTGAATAAATTAGTGATATCTTTTGTTTATAAATCACCTTTATTTCCACGTATGGCCATCCTAGCTCCCCAGCCTAGAAAGAGGAAAAAAGTTCAGCAAAATTAAAGCATTAACTGATATGCCACCTTCCACAGCCATATACTTCATCTCTGAGGCTTATTTTCTCCACTCTTCTCAGGGGCAAGGCTCATTTTTTTTGTTTTTGTTTTTGTCCAGTTTGCTTAGTGCAGTGCCTGGCATATAGTAGGAGCTTAATAAATGCTTCCTGACTTGATTTGTTATTTTCATTTATGTTGTCATCATTGTGAACATTGTTTTTCTCACTCTGCTTCATTTTTATCAATTCATATTAATATTCCTGTGTTTTTTATATTCATTTCTTATGGAATAGTAATAACTTCTTATATTTATGTGCCAAAATATTTGTAGCCATCTCAATTGATGGTTATTTACCTTGTTTCCATTTTTTTTGCAACCACATAAAGTTTAAGAATATGAAAAAACACTTTACATGGTCTAGTTATTTTGTAATTTAAATTATGCTTGCAGATAAGCAGGATATAAAAAATTTGCTAATCCAGAAAATGTATTTACTCTTCACCATCACCTCACCAGTCTTGACAATATTTCAAATTGAATTTTTGAATGAATAGCCTTGATAGTGTTCCCAAATGTTTACTTTTCCCAGAGCGAAGATATAAGTAAAGATAAGTCTAAGGATGAGTTGTATGTAAGGATAAATTGATCATCAAGTTGGGTTTTATATTCTTTAAGCTACAAAATAATTGAATTGGAAATTTTATTATGTCTTCATGTTTTGTTAGTGAATTCAGTTTTTTTTTTTTTTGGAGGGAGGAAGGCAGGGCAATTGGGGTTAAGTGACTTGCCCAAGGTCACAAAGCTAGTAAATGTGTCAAGTGTCTGAGGCCAGATTTGAACCCAGGTATTCCTGACTCTAGGACCAGTGCTCTACTCACTGCGCCACCTAGCTGCCCCTCAGTTTTGTTTTTTTTCTTTTTTTAATCCCTTAACTGTGTGTATATACTTTGGTCAGACAGCTTTAGTGGTTTGTTAGATTTGTAAAGGTTGTTTCTGGTTTTTTTTTTTCTGGAATTTATTTGTTTTTGTGGGGACAATATTTTTAGTAATATTACCCATGTTAGGTAATGTTTGGATGAATCTCTTGATTCCATCAATGTGGTTACTTATTTTCCAGTACAATTCCTAACCCATATATTTCAATTCACCTTGTGTTACTTTAGTTGAGACATGTTGGGATCTTTCTTTAGATATCTTGATATTAACATGGGTACCAATGAAGCACATGGCCCATCCAGTGTTATTTCTTGTTCTTGCACCGTGATCATTCCTTATCTTTTTCTCCATTGTAAATCTCTTTGATGATATCTGTTATGTCACTTTTGGTGACAGAGTCTTCACTCATAATGCTACAGCCTGTTTACCCACTATGGAGCTTCAGTCCTTTGCAAACTCATGGCCTTGCAGGATCATAGCCATATTGTATCACTGGAAAAATACTGGTGTTAATAAATGTGGGCTTTGGTTTCAAGGAGAAGCTGTTAGGGTGGGAAGTGGAGGGGAATGCAAAAAACAAAACAAAACTGTGCATTTTCCAAAATGGATTCCAGTATTAATTGTTAAACCTTTAATCCTATTCCTTTCTAGGCTCAGTTCCTTATTAATCTGCAGCGTCTGTCTAAGATGTATGCACAGATGAACCTTAACCCCAACACTTACCTCTTTTTACCGCTAGACCCAAGTCAGTGTGAACCTCAGCCCATCATGTGTAGTCCCCAAGCCACTTCTCTAGGTTCACCACTTCTTAACTTGTCAGCCTCATTCTATTATTAGCAAGTTTAATCCATATTTCATTGGAATTCCTTTTCTTCTCACCCCTTACTTTAGCCTTCCAGTAGTTACACCTTATATGGTTTTGGTATATGTATGAGAGACATCTTACTGGAGGTGCATTTTGTGTTCTCGTATGCTTTTTTTAATATTCAACAGACAATAAAGAGTGGGATTTTTCATTCTTTGAACATTTCAGTCGGTTGTGTGACTGAAAAGATATGATCTGCTCTAAAATATCATTTATGAGTACCTACCTTTTTATCTAGCCAGGTATAAAAGACAAAGAAAACTTACATATATGCAAGAATATGCATTACAACATTTTTTTTGGATTAGTAAAGAACTGGAAACAAAATTAAGTGTTCACTGATTGAGAAATGGCTAAACAAATTGTGGTACCTATATTTCAGTGTATATTTGAATAGATACTCTCTAGAGTTTGTTTGATTATATATGTATTTGGGATAGACTGTGCGTGATTGACACTGAACAAGGGATCCAGAGTTGGAAAGTAGGAGAGTGGACTGGAATACTTTTGGGAATGTGCCTAGTACTTTTATTAGCTCCAAGCTTCCCATAACAGCAATTGCCCATCTTTTCGATAAAGTTATTTTTAGAAGTTTTGCTGTTTAGAACGCCACTAATTCCAAAGAACTAAAGATGAACATCATACAAGGGTCAGTTGAAAGGCATATGTTGGATGTGAGCAGGCTGCAACATGTAATTTAACCAACAAGCTGCCTACCTTTGTTTTACAGTCATCTGGCATTAGAATATATTGGAATAGATATGTACATGCACATGATACATATATATCATAAGTGGTAATTATATTTGTGATGATCTTTTTACAAATGTACTGCAGAACAAGATGCTTAAGAGGTTCATGAAATGATTTTTTTGTTGCTTTTGGAGACATTATAAAATTAACTTCTATTGTTCCTTTATTCACTTCTCCTAGGAGAAATTCTGAGCCACCTTTCCATTTAATTGAAACTTATTTTTTGTTTTCTGGTTTCATTTGTAGCTATAACAAGAATGTTAAGAATGATGTGATTCTATTGATTAGAGAAATGCAAATCAAAACAACTCTTAGGTACCATATCTCACCTGACAGATTGGCTAACATGACAAAACAGGAAAATGATAAATGCTGGAGAAGATGTGGGAAAATAGGAACACTGTTACATTGTTGATGAAGTTGTGAATTGATCCACCCATTCTGGAGAACAATTTGGAACAATGCCCAAAGGGCTATAAAAATGTGCATACCCTTTGACCCAGCAATACCACTTCTAGGGCTGTATGCCGAAGGGATCATACAAGTGGGAAAAGGACCTGTATGTACAAAAATATTTATAGTGACACTTTTTGTGGTGGCAAAGAATTGGAAATCAAGGGGGTGCCCATCAATTGGGGAATGGCTAAACAAGTTGTGGTATATGAATGTGATAGAATACTATTGTGCTTTAAGAAATGAGGAGCAGATGGACTTCATAATAGCCTGGAAAGACTTACATGATCTGATGCTGAGTGAGGGGAGCAGAACCAGGAGAACATTATACATGATTACAGATGCTGTATCTGTGATGACTAACTTTGATATTCTTGGCTCTTCTCATCAATGCAGGGTTCTAAGACAGCTCCAAAAGACTCATTATGGAAAAAGCTATGCACATCCAGAGAAAGAGCTATGGAATCTGAATGCAGATTGAAGCAAACTCTTTGCTTTCTTTCTTTTTTTTCTTTTTTGGTTTTGTTTCTTCTTTCTCATGGCTCATTCCATTGGTTGTAATTCTTCTTTATAACTTGACTATTGTGTAAAGAAGTTTAATGTGAAGGTATATTTAGAACCTTTATTGGATTATATGCCATCGTGGGGGAGCAGGGGGGAGGAGAGGGTGGGGGAGAAAATTTAGAAATCAAGAACTTGTGAAACTGAGTGTTGTAAACTAAAAATAAAAAAGTAAATTAAAAAAAGAATGGTTTGATTGATTTCAGTTATTCCACAGATAAGGATCTCATATTTAGAGAACCAATAGTTGATACTGTTCATAGGTGCTCTGTAAACTGCATAATTCTTAGCACCTTTTCTGTCTCTCTTTCACCATCAGTGAAGAAGAAGAGGATTACACAGGGCTGAAAGCTGTTCCATCTTTTTTTTTTTTAATTGTCATGGCCAAAGAAATCACCCAGTAGCCAGCATACTGTCCAGGACTTATTAACTTGTTATCTTCTTAGCATGTTCATCAGGCCAGTTAGCATTGTACTAGAATAGCTTTTCAGAACCCATCTTCCCCACCACAGTGAGACAACGAGGTAGGACTTTTGGCCTTCTGATACCTAACAACATCTTTCAGATATTTTCTTTAAATAAGTCACAACTTTGGATTCTTAGCTATTAACCCCTAAAGTTATATCTTTAGTTATCATGAGGAAAGGTTTGTCCTTTTTACTGATAAATTATTTTTTAAATTTTATTTTTTTTTCCTGTTGCATTTCTTTGAATGAGTAAATGAATTAAAAAGCAGTTGCTGAGTGCTTACTATTGACTAGGCATTGTGCCAATCACGCGATAGCGATGCAAAAAGTAGAATAGCCCCTGCCCTCTGGAACTGTCATTCCAGCAGGGAGAGATTCTGTCATTCAAACATGTAGGGGAGCAGTGACTACGGGTCTGAGTTTTGTTTGGGGAATCTTAGGGGTGGTGAGTTGATCCAAAGGGCAGTGCACTCTATTGACATGCCCTTTCCCAAAACAGGGGTACAACTAATTTGATAACTACCCAGAGCAAGAAAGAATAAAGGAGAGGAAGGGTTTAGATGACAGGGCAAGTTGGACAGATGGACAGAATGTGAAGCATGGCCTTATGTCACCCTTTTTGTAGCTATTTGTAGCAACTTAATAACCAAATGGGCAGCTAGGTGGTGCAGTGGATAGAGCACTGGACCTAGAGTCAGGAAGACCTGAGTTCAAATGTGGCCTCATACTTGCTAGCTGTATGACCCAGGGCAAGTCACTTAACCTTGCTTGCCTCAGTTTCCTCATCTGTAAAATGAGCTGGAGAAGGAAATGGCAGAGCACTTCATTATCTCTGCCAAGAAGACCCCAAATGGGGTCATGAAGAGTTGGATATGATTGAAATGACTGAACAACAACCAAATAACATCCTATGAAGTTCCAAGAATACTGCAGAAACAATGATAGGAATTGAAATTTGTACTGTTGTTTTAAAATATAAAAACTTTTTATTCCTATATGCATATTTTTCTGCTTTTTTAAAAACTTGGAATGAAAACATGTAAGGAGTTTTTGTTACATTATTAAAAATCTGGTTTTGTCCTTTTAGAAGTCAGTACAGTAGAATTCACAGTTGACATTTTAGGATTTGATATTGGTGATGAACAAATAGAATGTAATGCTATAGCATTATAAAACTTAAAACGTTCTTTTTTTTAAACTATCCAAGAAAGCTGAAGATATAGTGATACAGAATTATTTTTCTTACAGTTCCCAGAATGTGGTTTCTTTGGCATGTATGACAAAATTCTTCTCTTTCGCCATGACCTGAATTCAGAAAATATTTTGCAGCTGATTACCTCAGCAGAAGAAATACATGAAGGAGATCTTGTAGAAGTTGTTCTGTCAGGTAAGTAAAAAGGCTTATTATCGTGTTTCCATTTAATTTTCAAAGAATACCTAGTTGAGGAGCCATATCTTCTGTGCTAGGTATTGTACAAACATGAGTCACCCTTGGTTTTGGTACTATGGTGGATTACATGGTTCCCATGTGATTTGTACTTCCAGGCAGGTATATCTTTAATAGTTCCCTGCCATGTGGAGATGGAAGAAGCCTAAGGTGGATCTGATCGAAGATAAGGAAGTCATCACAAACCTTGAGTACAAGCTGAAAGGTTTGGCTCTTGGTCTGAAATGGGATCTCCTTTTGTCTCCTGAGCCACAGAGGCCAACCCAGCTGCACAGATGCTCTGCCTCCTCTGTCCCATAGAATAGAATTGTTTGTTGATGAAGGAAGAGAGAGGAAGAAAAAGATAAAAAGATAATGGTAGAAAATTGTTAGCAGTTTCTAAGCTTTTGTAGTGCTCTAGTTTAAAATGTAAATAAAACCTAGGAAGAATTTATCTTTCATGATCAGGTGATATATTCAGAAACAATTGGCTCATTACTGTCTTTCATGTGTGTTCCGTTATATAAATAAAACTTGTCCCGTGTTAATTAATAGGACTTATTGTAATACCTTTCTTTTAAAAGCTTTGGCCACAGTAGAAGATTTCCAGATCCGTCCACATGCGCTCTATGTGCATTCTTACAAAGCACCTACTTTTTGTGACTATTGTGGTGAAATGCTCTGGGGACTGGTGCGCCAAGGATTAAAGTGTGAAGGTATGGATTCTAGAGTCTTCTTATTTGACAGCTTTTAGCATTTTAAAATTGTACATCTGTAAAGTGCATGTGTGTGTGGAGGGTATATTCAGGGGAGTCACTGATAAATTTAAGGTGTTCCTCTACTCAGTTTCATGAGCTTTTAGGGCATGAACTTGTTTTGGAGACATCTAAGGGGCATCTTCCCCTGAAGTGTCAGCATGTCCATTGGTTCAATAGTTCAGTACTGATTTGATTTCAGAGGCTGAGGTTAGCTCCCCATGATTAGCTGACTAAGACTCAACTGTACCTCCTCATATTCTATATAAGCAAAGTGTTTAGTCTTAGTCTGTCTTGCTCTCTTTGGGACTTTGTTTGCTTTCTCCTTCCTTCTTTTCTGGTGCCCAAGGATAGTGAGAGAAGACATTTCTTCTTCTCCTTACCTCTGGGAGCAGTTGCTGGTAACTTGGGTTAGAAATGCATGGCTCTTGTAAATGTGAGCTTATACAGCCTGAGAGAAGAGATCCTGTGGTTGAAGAGTAAGTAGCTCTTCCCCTCTTACCAGACAGCAGCAAGCAGGGCATTGAGAGAATTCTTTCAGAAGTTCGTATCAGAGGCAGACACATGAGAGCCAGCTGAGCACAAAGGAAAGCCTCAGCTTTGGGAATTGTCTCTTGGGTGAATTCCATTTTAAGTTTGACTGCTGTACCGTATGTAGGGAGAAGATTCCACATATGATGTTCTCCTTAGCGAGAGAAGGGGATATTTCACATAGCCCTTGTGCAGCATTCTCCTTGGAGAGCAGCATCAGTGAATCATTCAGATGGTATGAGTCTGATGGAAAAGGGTCTTGACTGTTCAGCAGCCCCCAGAGGATATTTACCTTTGGGGGGCATTGTGAGTCTAAAAGGGGCTCTGTGTGACCTTGTAGGAGAAAGGGATCTCATTGAAATAGTAGCTTATTAGCAGTTCCTACTGGGGGTGAGCTGATCTTGAATCCTTTATCTGCTGAATGTCCCAATCTTAATGCAGTTTTAAGTTATTAAAGGTTAAAACTACACTAAAGACAGGGGAGACATACTGTATTTCTGTATCTCTTTATGGGCTTCTGTGAATCCCTTACGAGTAGATAATCTTTTATGTTTTCTATAGGATAAAATAAAGGCTGCCCTACATCTGATACTCATGTTGTTGCTTGAGTACTTGTATAGGTCCTAGAGCTCCTTTTTAATCCATGTTTGGAGAAACCCATACATAAGCTCTGCCTTAAGTTTATTAGGAGATTATCTTGGAGTATCCCCAAGTGGGAGGCAATGGGCCAATTAGAGAAACAGCCATACTTGAGATCAGCTTTAAGATTGTACCTGGTCAAATATAATTTCAGAGTCATGGGAAGCCCTGGCCCTAAGTTACGTATTCTAAAGGTCTCCCCTTGCAGAACAAATCTTCTGCCTTTCTAGTACTCAGTAGGAAACTTAGTTAGATGTTACTTAGTCTTTAAAAAAGAATTCTAGATGGAGATGTGATTAACATTCAGCAAACCTGGATATAACACAAAAGTTAGAATTTTGATTTTACATTTATACATTGTTGTGTCTAATAGTAGACATCTCTAGGATGGGGATGGGGGGAGAGGAGGGAAAAGAAGAGAAGGTTACATGATAACTTTATTATATATTTAAAAGGGAAAGCAAGTTTTACATAATAGATTTGCAGTTTCATGTGCAGTCCTCTTTTTTTCCTATTCCGCTTTGTTATGGAAATGCTTGTTTTGTTTCTTAAGTTCAGGAAAAAAAGTTAGAATCTGAAAACTATATAATATCACTATATATTTTGGAGGAAATGCATCTGTTAGTCTCATTTCCATTATGCTGTTTGCTTTAGGGACAAAATTGGGAAAAACATGATGTGATGAAGTTACTTTATATTTATTATGCGTTTATTCCTTATTCATTAATAGTCATTAAGTTTTCAGTTTATGCACTGCAAAATAAAAAAAAAAAGATGGATAGAATTTTAGATCTGAAATCTGTAAACATTTGGTTCCTTACTGAGCTTTGGGTAATTTTGTGACCTCAGTTAACTATTCTCATATTTATGTGGCAGCAGAAAGAGACCCATTAGCTTTGAAATTTAGATTTATGGAAATTTAAGCTGTATTGTGTAATTTGGAATGATATTAGGAACTGTCCTCCTTGAGGCTATTAAAATTCAAAGAAATTTACATTTAAGGGTACAAATCTGTGAGTTGACTCCAGAGAAACCAAAGAAACTTGAGGGTTTTTAGAGCTTCGAGGAATAAAAATGTCTAGGAGGTGTTTAGTAGCACAGTTTGGCATAAGAGTATAGCAATATCCTAGACTCAGTCAAACAGAGTAAGACTGGGGACAGCATCTCCCCTCCTCCCCACCTTTGGAGTTCTAGGGGTAACCCTGAGGGGTGGTGATGATTTCTTCTCACCTTGAAGCCCTCCTTCCCCCTTTGCCAACACCTGGGGACACACTCTTCCTCTATTCCACCTGAGGCCTTGGGGAGAGTGGGCTCGGATTTAGGTCAGTTCCTACATAGCATTAGCTCCACCAAATTAATTTCCAAATGCAGCATGGCTGATGGTTGATTCTTTCTCTCTGCTGCTGATGAACCAGGTCATGTAAGTTGCTTAGGATTCCATTCCTTGCTCTCCGGCTTGTGGCTGATCCAGAATGGATTCCGGCTTCTAAGCTTTTGGTGTGGTGGCTCCCTCTCTTGACCGTCTGAAGCTTACAAAGTCATAGCCATCTTCTAGATGCTTCCCCTGGAAGAGTAAAGAACAGAGGTGGCCTGTAATCGTGGGCCACATCTTTACACGGGGAATGTCTGAGGCCTTTCCCTTATACCATCGTACCTAAGGCCAGCTCAGTGGTACAGGGGACAGAGCACTGCAGTGAGGAAGCACTTGTGACCCTGGTCGAGTCACTTTACTTCTGGCTACCTCTGTTTTCTCATCTATAAAATGAGGATAATAATAGCATCTACCTCCTAGGGATGTTGTGATAGTAAAATAAGATACTATTTGTAAAGCACTTTGCGAACCTTTGAAGCGCCATATAATGACGATGATAACAACACTAATAAACAATCTTCTTTCGTCTGAACTGTACCTAGACATGAAGGAGAGAGCAACACTCAGACCCTGGCTGCTCAACTGCCTTTTGAATGGAGTCTCCTTTCTGGCTCTGCAGCCAGTTAAGAGTCTTTATCCTCATCACATGGGTGGCAGACTGGCAGCAGCTACAGAGTGCCTGCACAAGCTCCAGAGTGAGAAGCAGGGCACTTAACATGACGTTGGGCATTTTTAGAACCAGCCTCTTCCATGTGGGAAATTATTGCTCCAGCCCATCTAGCTGCCTTTTATAAAAGTAAGGAAGAAGGTGAAAAAAAGGAGTAATAATGTGCATTTATATTGAAATAATATGATATTAGAATTGCAAAGGCATTGCAAGCATTTAGTAAATGCTTGCTGTGTGCCAGGCCCTTTGCTAAGCTCCAGAGAAACAAAGAGATAGTCCTCACCCTCACAATCTAATGCACACAGAGACAATGAAGATCCACTGGAATGTATTAAAGGGCGTCGTGTAGGGGGAAGGGTTGTGACATGGTCAGACCTGCGCTTTAGGAAGATCAATTTGATGGTTGGATGAAGGATGGGTTGGAGTTGGGCAAGATGTGGCAGGGAAACCAACAAGCAGGGCATTATTTCAGTAATCTAAGCATAAGGTGAACAAGACTTGTACCAGGGTAGCAGTGTCAGATTTACATCGTGTATGTGGATGTGTATATATATTATATATATCATTATGTGTGTATGTGTGTATATATTTTTGTATGTATGTATAATTTATGTGTCTGCGTGTATAAAATTGGAATTAATCATAAAGGAAGGGAACTAGCAGCAAGGGGCACTGGGAGAGGCTACTTAAGGAAGGTAGTATTTGAGGAGCTAATTCTGGGTACCATAAGGTTTAAGAAGGATGTTGATAAGAAGAAGCAGCTTGTTTTAGTAGAAAAGATGATGGCTCTAAAGTCAGAGAAACCCAAATTCAAATCCCTTTCAATACTTTCTATATGTGTGACCCTGGGCATTTAAGTGAATGTAAAATGGAGGATTTGGACTAAGTAACCTCTGAGGTTCCTTCCAGTTTTAGACCTGTGTTTTTAATCATCTAGAGAGCATCCAGAGGAGAGTCACTAGCATGGTGAATAATATTGAATCCATAGTATATGAGGATCTGAAGGCTATTTAAAGGCATTTGGATATTTTGCCTAGAGAAAAGACTAAGACCCCCAGTAGGAACTGCTAATAAGCTACTAAAGCAAACTGCCTCAAAGTATCTTCCTGAAGGCCCATCACGTAGAGGTCACCTGCACTAATCTTTCACACACTGTGTGTAAAGAATTCTTTCTATATCATCCCTAAGAGTTTTTGTCTCCCTTGTGCTTGAGTGCCCAATCACAGGGAGTTCAGTTTTTCATATGGCTCGGAGCTAGTTGTTCAAAGTTGTTCTTTCTTATGTTGGATTGAAACTATCTGACTGTAATTTCTGTCCATTATTGCTAGAAGGCCTAGAGGCCAAAAAAGAATGTTTTGGGAATGAAGGAGAAAGATGGAAGGAAAAAAGCTAAAGTGAGCAAGCATGAATCAGAAGAGGAGATGCGTGTGGCATTCAGGGGATACTAATTATAAATATAAACAGCAGTTTTCTAGAATGAATGAGACTATAATTTCTCTAAATAACCAAGTATCTATACTTACCGCATGAACATTTTATAAAATTAACTTTTTGGAATGGGTCAATATTAAAAAGTGATATATAGAATTTTAATATATGCATTCAACTTTTGATCCTACAGTTTAAAAATTACATTTATTGTTGCTCCTTTCCCAAAACTATTCTTATGATAATTTATTAGCCAACAAAATGATGAGCAAAATGTAGGAAGATGAGTGAAAAATCAGGTTAATTAAGGATTTTTAACAAGATGTCATTGTGAAAGGTCTTGCAACACCCTACCATCACCACCACCTCAAAACAACATGAACCAAATGAGATAATAAAATTACAAGCAATGAGATATTTTACATTGTCTTCCATTTTTTCATTCCTTTGGTTCTGTTTTATAATATCTTGATTTCTCATAAAGTCACTAGCTTCCACTTGCTCCAATCTAATTTTTAAGGTAGTATTTTCTTCAGTGGTCTTTTGGACCTCCTTTTCCATTTGGCTAATTCTGCCTTTCAAGGCATTCTTCTCCTCACTGGCTTTTTGGAGCTCTTTTGCCATTTGACTTAGTCTATTTTTAAGGTGTTATTTTCTTCAGTATTTTTTTCCATATTTTTTTGGGTCTTCTTTAGCAAGTCATTGACTTGTTTTTCATGGTTTTCTTGCATCATTCTCATTTCTCTTCCCAATTTTTCCTCTACTTCTCTAACTTGCTTTTCCAAATCCTTTTTGAGCTCTTCCATGACCTGAGACCAATTCATATTTTTCTTGGAGGCTGTTGATGTAGGCTCTTTAACTTTGTTGACTTCTTCCGGCTGTATGTTTTGGTCTTCTTTGTTACCAAAAAAAAGATTCTTGAGTCTGAATCTGAGTCTGGTTTTGCTGCCTGTTCACATTCCTAGCCAATTACTTGACCCTTGAGCTTTTTGTCAGGGTGTGACTATTTGTAGAGTAGAGAGTGCTTTGTTCCAAGCTTTAGGGACTGTGCTGCTGTTTTCAGAGCTACTTTTACTCCACTTGTCACCACAAGCTCTGCTGCAGCAGTGCTTCTCCTCCCCCAAGAACTGCCAACCAGGATTGCAACCCAGATCCAAGCAGGGCAAAGCAAACCCTGTGAGCCAGGGACTCCGGAAGCAGCTGATGCTGGAACTGCACCGCCACACCACCTCCACCATCCCCAGGGCTGGGGCCAGACTTATCTCTAACCCAATCTAGCAGTTTACCCACTAACCTACTCTGTGGTCTTTGGCGTTTGTGGGTTGAAAAGTCTGGTAACTGCCATAGCTCCATGATTCATGGCCCTAAGGCCTGCTCCGGGCTAACTCCCGGTCTGGTCTGTCCTGGCACAGCCCACGCTGGGCTCCACTCTGCTCCCAGCACCGTGCGATAGACCCTTCCCAGTGACCATCCAGGCCGTCCTGGGCTGGAGACCTGCTTCCCTCTGCTATTTCATGGGTTCCACAGCTCTAGAATTTGTTCAGAGCCATTTTTTTACAGGTATTTGGAGGGATTTAGGGGAGAGCTTAAGCAAGTCCCTGCTTTCCAGCCACCATCTTGGCTCTGCCAGCCCCTAATGTCTTTCTTGAATGACAGTCTCATCTCCAGCTCTTTATTAGACATCTCAAACTGGACTTTCTGTAGACATCTTAAATTTAACATATCCAAAACTGAACTCATTACCTTTCCCTCCAAAAGCCTTTATCTCTCTTTTATGTCAAAGGTATCATCATCCTTCCAGTCATATACTCACATCCTTTAATTCTTCACACACACCCCCCGCCCCCAACCCCTCATCCAATCAGCTGCCAACCCCTGTCATTTCTGCCTTCAGAAATATTTCTTGTATACATCTTCTTCTGACACTGCTACCATACTGGTACAGGTCTTTGTCACCTCACACTTGGACTATTACAGTAGCCTTGCTGCTTGGTCTCCCTGCCACAGATCTTTTCCAACTCCAGTCCATTCTCTACTCAGCTGATAAATTGATCTTCCTCAAGTGCATGTCACAGTCCCTCCTCCCCCTTCCCTCTCTTTCATCTCCCTATTCATTAAATGCCATTGGATATCTTATTACCTTTAGAATGAAATATAAACCCTTCTGTTTGGTTTTTAAAGCTCTTTATAACCTTGCACCCTTCCTGTCTTTCTAGCCGTCTTATACTTTAATCCCTCCCATGTACTGTGCTATCTAGTTATTCAGTGATACTGGTCTGCTTACTGTTCCTTGAACATGACACTCCTCCTAACTCTGACTATTTTCATTGGCTCTCCCCCATTGCTGGGTCTATCTTTGTCTGTCTCTTCTCTCTGTCTCTGTGTCTGTCTGTCTGTCTCTTTCTCCCTCACTCTCTCCCTCCATTCCTCTCTCCCTCCATCCCTCTCCCCCCCTCCTGTCTCTTTCTCCCTCTCCTCCTCCATCTCACCTCTTGGCTTCCTTAGGTCTCAGCTAAAATCTCACCTATAAGAAATCTTTCCAAGGTCTCCTTTATTTTAATTCGAAATTAACTCCACTTTATCCTGTGTGTATATATCTCTATCTTATTTCTACACAGTTGTTTACATACTGTTTTCCCCATTAGGCTGAGCTCCTTGAAAAGCAAGTCCTATTTTTTGTCTTTGTTTCTTCTGAGCTTAGCATAGTGCCTGACACATAATAAGTCCTTCATAAATGCTTGCTGACTTAATGTTAGAAACTAGAAAAATAAAAGGATAAATAAGGTAGAAATCAAAGATCTCAAAGAAACAAACAAAAGATCCAAATGAGAGTGGGTAATTTAGAACATGATGTCAATACCTTCTAAACAATAGAGCCCCAGAAAAATAGAATAACATATTTGAAACTCAAAAATATAGAGGTAAAATAAAATTCGACAAAAAAGGAATCAAAAGACAATAGAAGAACATGAGTTTGGTAAGAGCCAAGGAGACTGAACCTGAAGATGGGATGTACAGAGATAATTTAAGAGTTACTTCTCCCCCCCAAGAAAACCACACTGAATCAAAAAACCTGAATCTCACACTTCAGTAAATATTAAAAGAAAATTGTCCCAAAGTATTGGAAATACAGGGCAAAGCACAAAGATTGTTGAGAGAGAGAAAACCCAAGTTCATCTTGCCAAGAATTATAGCATTCACATTTCTGAACTTCCATATCAAACAGCATGTATTTCAGGCCCCACAGAGAAAAAATTCAGCTATGAAAGAAAAAAAATTGAATTCCTCAAGATTATTTCATGTCTATAGGAGATGAAAGAAGGTGTTGGAATATGGTGTTCTAGAAAGCAAAGGGGGATTGGTTTATAGCTTAGAATAATATAGCTTGCAAAGCCAAGCCTAATCACTAATATAAAAAGATGAGTTTTTCTCAAAAGGGAAGGAATTTTAGTTATTGCTTCAGAAAAAACCTGAACTGAGCAGGGTAATTGATATACAAACATTTCCAAGTAAAGAAATGAGAAATGTAAATAAATATTTTAACAAGAAAATAGTAAGACAAAGCTATTGTTTTAAGTCCTCACATGTGTTGAGGGCCTATAAGAAAAATAGAGAAAATTTGAGCCACCCATGAACAATAAATGACTCTCCTAATTATTTAAGTCTTTCCTTGCGGAGTGCTTTTTAATTATGTTAAAGAAGTCCCTCACATATGTTGGTAAACTAATTCCCAAATACTTTCTAGAGTGTTTTATTGTTCTCGTCAATGAAATTTCTTTGTCAGCTCTTTTCTAATTGTGTTTGTCAGTACTGAATATTGCTGATGTTTTTTTGAAGTATTTTGTATTATGCTACTTCACTGAAGTTATTGATCATTTCAGTAAACTTATTTGCTGATTCAAGTATCCTAAGTAAATTATCATTTTATAGGCAAATAGGGATAGTTTTATCTTATTTTTACCAATTTTATACTATTTTTCTTTAGTTTTATTACTATAGCTAGAATTTCTAGTACTGTGTCAAGTCATAATGCAAAGAGAGGACATCTTTGCTTTCCTCCTATACTTATTGTGAAGTTTCCATCATTTCTCCATTTCAAATTATGTTAGCTCTTTCCTGATCCAGGTTTTTTTTTTTAAAGTCATCAATGTTTTCTATTTATTTAATTTTTGTGGGGTTTTTATTGAGATTTTTTATTTTTAGTTTACAACACTTGGTTCTACATAATTTTGAGTTCCAGATTTTCTCCCCCCCATCCCAAGATGGCATGGAGTCCGATATATCTTCTACATATAACTTTGCATTGGACTTATTTACATAATAGTTGAGTTGTGAAGAAGAATTATGACCAATGGAATGAATCATGAGAAAGAAGAAACAGAACCAAAGGAGAAAAACCCAAAAACAAAAACAAAAGAGAAAAAAAAACAAAGGGGGAAAAAAAGGCAAGCATAAAGTGTGCCTCAATCTGCATTCAGACTCCATAGTTCTTGCTCTGGATGTAGACAGCATCCTTTTCAGATCATGATGCAATAAAAATTATTTGTAATAAAAAACCATGGAAAAAGCTAAAATTAATTGAAAACTAAATAATCTAATTCTAAAGAATGAGTGGGCCAAAGAACAAATCATAGAAACAATTAATAACTTCATTCAAGAGAATGACAAAATGAGACAACATACTAAAGCTTATGGGATGCAGCAAAAGCAGTTCTTAGGGGAAGTTTTATATCTCTAAATGCTTACATGAATAAAATAGAGAAAAAGGAGATCAATGAATTGGGCATGCAACTGAAAAAGCTAGAAAAAGAACAAATTGAAAATCCTCAAATACCAAATTAGAAATACTGAAAATCAAAGGAGAGATTAATAAAATTGAAACCAAGAAAATTATTGAGTTTATTTATTTAAAACAAAGAGCCGGTTTTATGAAAAAAACAAATAAAATTGATAAACCTTTGGTCAATTTGATTAAAAAAAGAAAGAAGAAAATCAAATTACCAGTATCAAAAATGAAAAGGGTGAAATTCACCTCTAATGGAGAGGAAATCAAAACAATAATTAGGAATTATTTTGCCCAATTGTATGCCCATAAATTTGACAACCTTAGGGATATGGATGAATATCTACAATAATATAAATTGCCCAGGTTAACAGAAGAGGAAGTAAAATTTCTAAATAGCCCCATCTCTGATTTAGGTTTTATGGAAATGCTGTAGAGAAAGAGATTTTTGTACTTTCTCCACCTGAGGACATGGAGTAGAGCATTCAGAAGATGTGGCAAGTCCTTTATGCTGATACTCTGTTGCAGTTGTAGGATAGGTCCCTTATAGCTTGCCTAATGGCAAAATGGAGATTGCTTATCATTTTAAATGAACAGAAGGCATAGAAGAATCTCAAATCCATTGAGATTCCTGACGTCAGCGCTTCGACCAAACTGTTGCTTTCTAGGAAAAAAGCAAAATACTATGAGCATGGTAGGTAAGGTTTCCTACTTCATTTTGAGCTTTTGGCATCCATGCTGAGTCATTTGACAACTCTAGGGATAGTCTCCCCGTTTGCACCTCCTTCAGTTCTTTAGGGCGATTCAGGAAGGAAACAAGCCCAAACTTTGCTTTTATCCTGTGTTTTATGCCTTCTAACTTTAGTGAATACTTAAAAATATGCTGTCCACAGAGTGTTATTTGAGATTATGATTCCCAGGTGTAGAAATCTGGATTATTCCTGCTTGTCAAAAGATTCTGCTGTAGTTACCTAAAAGTAGGTAGTTTTTAAAGGGATGTGGTGGCAATATAATAATTTAGCTGCTGGTCACTTCTGTGAAAGAAAAGTCTTATAGATGCTTGTTGAGTAACAATTGGCTATTTATATAGTGCTTTAGGTTTGCAAAGCTCTTCAAATAGGATCTCATTTACCAGGGGGAATATCAATTTAAGCAAATGTTACTAGTTCTCCTTTACAGCCAGTTACTGGTTCCCATTATTCTATGATAGCTCATGATATTCTTGTTTCTTAATCCTTGAATCTACAGTCTCCACATAAGCTATTATATGGTTTTTTTTGGGAAGTTAAAATTGCTGGAAACAAGCAGTCATTTGGTCAAAAAGTATTTAGTCCCCACCATGTACCAGACATTGTTAAGCATTGGGGATACAAGCACAAATAATGAAACAACTGCTGTTCACAAAGAGCTTATGTTCCATAATGGAAGAGATGACAAAATACACCAGGATATTTAGTACAGATATAAAGTGAGTAAATGTAAATATATCCAGAGTAGTTAAATACTAGGCAAGTTGTGGAGGGAGGCTACAGTTGGAAGTGAGAGAGGAAGGGAAAAGCTTCATGCATAAGAACGTGATTGAGCTGCATCTTAAAAGAGGAGGGAGACAAGAAGCAGCACAAAACTGGGAGAAGGGAGTGTCCTGTGTAAGGAACAGAAAGAAGGTCAGTATGGCTAGATCTGGAGTGTAGGAGAAGAGTCATGTCTAGTGAGGTTGTAAAGATAGGTTGGGGCTGGTCTGTGTAGGGCTTTGTTAAAGTTATACAGAGGAGTTTAGAGTCTAGCCTAGTGGCAATAGGAAGGCACTGGAGTGATTGAGTAGGAGAATCACATGATCAGATTTGGCAGCAGTGTATAGGATGGACTGAAATGGTAAGAAGCTTGAGGCGGGAAGACCAGTTAGGAAGCTGTTGAAATAAACAGAGATAATGAGAGCCTGAACCAAGGTGGTAGCTGTGTGAGTGGACAGAAGTATTATTTTTATATACTATAATAATTTATAACTGAGTTATTTTTCTTTATCTTTATAAAATGTTTAGGCTGTGGATTAAACTACCATAAACGATGTGCCTTCAAGATTCCAAATAATTGTAGTGGAGTAAGAAAGAGACGTTTGTCCAATGTGTCTCTGCCAGGACCTGGCCTCTCTGTTCCAAGACCCATTCAAACAGAATGTGCAGTGTCTCCCAATGAAGAGGTAGGTGTTATTTCTTGAGTTTCAATATGGTGTGTCTGTTTCTCTTTCTCTTTCTCTCTCATACACCTATATATGTAATGACATTAAGGAAAGGTTCAGAAGGAGTGAGGCTTTCAGAGAGATGGAAGGTTGGCAGTTTGTGGTAAGACTGAGGAATTTCAGAGGTTTGAATCCCAAGGTTGTAGATTTAGAGACAGAAGGTCATCTGATTCAGTGCCCTCCTTTTACAGTTGTAGGATCACGCAGAACTTGAGAGTTGTATGGGACCACAGTGGCCAGCTAATCCACCCAATCAGGCAAAGGAGTCCTCATTATAATACACTTAACAGGTGGCCATCCAACCTCTGCTTGAACACTTCCAACGAGAGGAAACCCACCACTTTCCATTTTTGAGCAGCGCTCATTGTTAGGAAGCTTTTTCTGATCCCCCCAAGTCCAGCCTCTTTGCAACTCCCCATTGCCCTTGATTGTGCCATCTGGGACAAGTGGAACAAATCTAATCCCTCTTCCACATGTAAGCCCTTCAGATACTTGAAGACCATCATCATGTGCCGCTCTCTCCCTCCTTCCCCCGAGTCTTCTCTTTTCTAGGCTTAATTCTCAGTTCCTTCCATTGATTCTCGCTTCACCATCCTGGTGGCTCTCCTCTGACCATTCTCCACCTTATCAATGTCCTCCTTACATTGTGCTCAGAACTGAACAGAATAGGACTGACAAGGAGGGAGTACAGTGAGGCTAGCACCTTCCTGTTCCTGGAATCTCTTTACGTCTTTATGTGACCCAAGGTCATACTAGCTTTTTGGGGCTACTACTTCACACCACTGACTCATACTGAGTCGGCAGTCCGTCAAAAACCCCCATAGTCATTTTTTAGAACAGCTGCTGTTAACCGTATCCTCTCTATCTTATTCTTGTGAGGGTAAGATTTTTTATTTCTAGGGCAAGACTTTCCATTTATTCCTGTTGAACATCACTAGATTCAGCCTAGTGCTCTATACGGTCAAGCTCCTTTTTCCCTCAAGGTGCCAGCCGTCCTTTCCAGCTTTATGTCATTTGCACATTTGGTGAGCACACTATCTATACTGTTATCCAAGTCGTTGACAGAAAAAATATTAAACAGCACAAGGTCAAGTATAGATCCTTGGGGTGCTCCACCAGAGACCTCCTGCTGTGATGATATTGAACTGTTGACATTGACTTCATTGGTATAGCCATTTTGCCAGTTTTTAATCCATCTGATTATACTGTCATTTAATATAAAGGTCTTAAAGTTTTTTGTGTGATCGATCCCTTTGGCAGTCTGTGAAGCCTAAGGATTCCTTTTCATGATATTTTTAAGTTCATAAAATAAAATGCATAGGATCAGAAAAGAAACAATTACAGTGAAATAGTTAACAAAATATTTTTAAAATAAAGAAGTTGATGGGCCTTAGGTTAATTACCTCTGATCTAATCAGTAGGCCTCTATTGTCACAATAATAGCATGAGATATGTTCCAAGTAGCTTTCCCCAAAAAAGATCTCAGCAAACTCCATCCACAGCCTCCCCCTCATTTACTAGTCTAGTCATCCTATCCAAAAAGGAAATGAGGCTTGTCTGATACAAGTTGTTTTTGATGAAGCTGTGTTGGCTCTTAGCAATCACTGCTTCCACTTAGGAAACTGAGTCCCATAGAGGTTAAGTGACTTTCCCAGTAAGGAGGATTGACAAGATGTGGACCAGGTATTCTGACTTTAATTCCAGCACTATTTCCACAGGCCCTTTTTGGAAGTAGGGCTCCTGTGGGCGATGGACAAATCTCTGTGTGTGTCTAGCATGGGATGAAGTGTATTCTCCTTTCCTTTGCTCCACTCTTTAAAAAAATATTATTTATTTATTTTTTTGGAGGGGGGAAGACAGGGCAATTGGGGTTAAGTGACTTGCCCAAGGTCACACAGCTAGTCAATAGGTCAAGTATCTGAGGCCAAATTTGAACTTAGGTTCTACTGACTCCAGGACTGGAGTTCTACTCACTGCACCACCTAGCTGCCCCTTTTGCTCCACTTTTTGAGGAAGAGGTGACCATTCTGCTGGCTAAATCTTATTCTCTACATGTGCCCTTGGTCCCACCCTCCTCCATTACCTCAAAGAACTTGTCCCTTCAATCATCTCTGATCTACATCCCCCATTCTCCTGCCATCTTCTGCCTTCCTTATGTAGATTTTCCCCTTCTGCCTAAAAACATGTCCAAGTCTCTCCATACTTTAAAAACAAACAAATAAAAAGAGTTAAATCTCCTTTTTGCCCTACTGTACTTCCAATTTATTGTCCTATGTTTCTCTTCCTTTTCACTGTCAAATTTCTAGAAAAAGCCAGTTACATTTGTTGCCTCCACTTCCTCCTCTCCTACTCATTTCTTAATCTCTTGCAGTCTGGCTTCTGACTTCACCACTTAATTGAAACTGCTGTCACCAAGTCAGAAACAGAACTCAGTATCCTTCTTCCCCAGACCTGTACCTCTTCTGAACTTCTTTTTATCTTTTGAGGGCAGATGACTTACAGAGACAGAGTGGCATTGGTAGTACAATTCATCGTGTTCAAAACGCCATCTTTTTCCTTCAATGCTCTCCTCCAAATGTCCTTATTTCTGTTGGGCACCACCATCCCTTTGCCAATTCAGGTTCAATAACTTCAATATCAAACACAAATCTTCACTCTCCTTCATTCTCCCATATCAGTTGTTTGCAAAGTCTTATTAATCCTATCTCAACAACATGTCTTGTATTTCTCTCTTGTCTCTTCTCACACAACCAAACCCCTAGTTTAGTTCTTGCCTAGATTGTTGTAACAGCCTTCTAATTGGACTCTCATCTTCCATTCTCCCTTTCTTTGGTCTAACCTCCAAGACCAATCTTCCTAAAGCAGAAGCCTTACTGTGCCACTGTCCTGCTCAGAATCTTTCCATGACTTCTTATTGCTTGTTGGGAGTCATTGAAAACCTTTCCCAGCCAGGTGTCAGCTGACAATTCCATGCTGATTGCACATCCTGTCTTTCTGTAGATCTCTTTGCCAGTCAAACTGGCGTCCTTATTCTTCAATCTCAGCATGGTATTTCTTGCCTCTATGCTTTTGTCTGGGCCATCTCCCATACCTGGAATCCACTTTTCCTCATTTCTGCCGCAAGGCCCAGTTCATGGCCCACGCCCTCTGAGTGGCCTTTCCTGATTTCCCAAGGTGCCGATCCTTGTCAAATAGTCATATATGTCCTTATGTGTTAAAATGTCGCATCATCCAACAGCATGTAGTCTCCTTGAATTCAAGGACCATTTTTAATTTTCTCTATGTATCCCTAGCACCTGTTGGAGTATCTTATGTGTACTACACATGTCATAAATATTTGTTGAATTAGATTGGAAAGACTTCTTAATCATTACACTCTTACAGACCTGCCATATGTGGTAGTTTATTCTCCCTTAATGGGTCTTCATTGGAAACTGTGTGACCTCTTTTGTTCATTTTGTGAAAGAGATTTTTTGTAATCATAATAATAATAGCTATTATTATTATTATAAGCTAATACTTATAAAGTACTTTAAAATTCTCAAAGTCCTCTTTTCAGCCTCTAAACAATCCTGAAAAGATTACAAGAGATACTTGTACTGCAGGTATTATTCCCACTTTACAGATGAGGAAAATGAGACTCAGAGAAATTAAGTGAGCACACTCACGGTTGCACTGGTAGAAAATGTTAAAAGCCTGGGTTCAAACACAGTTCTTTCTGAGCCCAAGTTCTTCCTTTCTCGCCTCTGTGTAAGTGCTGCTTGGGATCTTTAATGTCTTTTTTAACACCGAGATTGTGAGGGTCTGTGAATAAATGTTCAGTGAATGTGAATGTGAACTGGAAGAGTGGAATTAGTGGAAAAGCAAATGTAACTTGGTGCTAGGAGTAAGGGAGACAGACTAGATGTCCTCTAAGGTCTCTTCCTACCCCAAACAGATTTATTATTCTGTCTGTGTCAAGGGTTTGGGGAGCAGTCCATGACTTTGAATGGGGAAAAAATAGTACATTTTTATTTTCACTAGCCTCTAATTGAAATGTAGCATTTCCTTCAGTTATTTAAACATATTATTCTGCCAAAGTGGGCCACAGACTTTACCAGACTGCCAAAGGAGTCCATGACACCAGAAAGGTTAAAAACCACTGATTTAGGTTTACTTTTTTGAATGCACTTAGGGAAAAAACCCAAGGAACCAAATCAGGAGAGGCTCAGGTTAGATTGTTTTGGGCATTGTAGTTATATATGCTTCCCTAACTGAATTTATTTTATCTGCATCCTGAAGTCAAATTGGTATTTCTGAGTTAGAGGTTATCTATACTTTTTTATTTTACATGCTTCTCTCTTTTTCTTGTAGATAGTTGAAAGTTGATTATATGTTTATAAATTTTTGATGAATAGCTAACATATAATGTAGATTTAAACTGAGTCAGAATATGATTCAGAATATATGAGTATTTGGTTTTGTAAGGGAGTTATGATAATTTCAGTTAAAGAGTCTGATGCATAAAAATAATATACAACTTTCCTAAGATGATTTGATTTGAAAACCACCTAAAATAGTCATTGAAATAAATTACTAGTTTCATGAGTAAACATGGTGTTTTGTTCTGTAAAGAGTATCTTTTATTTTAAATAATTTAGAGTTGGAGTAAATTTAGGTATCTATTTTCAGCCTTGTTTCCTGCTTTGTGGTCTCTTGATGTAAACCGGAAAAAAGGTAATATGAAGAGATGTGGGGTTATACAGAATACAAGCTAGTGAGGCAGACACTGCGTTGATCAGGCTCCAGGACATATGTGAGCAAAGCTCTTTGGTAAAACATTTGCCTTGTAGTGCTGCTGGCTCGTCAGCCTTGCCCTCTGATGCAGCATGTTGAGGTGGTTGGGGCACATCCTGGGAAGGGAAGAGGGAACCCAAAACCAGAGGATTTGTACCTTGAGCAGAGGAAGGAGGAAGTTTTCTATTCAATCTAGCTGTTCTTCTGAGGCTTTTTCTGGCCACACTTCATTACATAGAGTTTGCATTCTGTTCTAACATGAGCTGTAGCTCTATAAGCCCTCTCTTCTTACATATTTTTTGTGCCCTGACAGTTATCTGGTCCCTACTCTTTATTTCCTTTTCCATCTCCTTCTTCTTATTATCCACTCTTCCACTTCCTTGGTCATCTTTCTCTCATTCCTTGTCATCTCTTTTTCTTTTCATGAACTCAGTTTTTTTCTCATCTTTTACTCAGACTATTGGAGCGTGGTGGTATCAAAATGGCTGAGATTCTCTCAGCTGCCAGAACATTTCTTTGCATGCATTATGGAAAGAGAGGTGAAATTGCAAGGGTTCTGACAATAATGAATATTTAGAACACTACTTAGTGGTTAGAAGTGTATGGGGAGATACATTGAACCTGGTTTAGTCTTGATCCAGTTTGATTATTCACTGATATAACCAGCTAGAAAAAAAATCTGTTACTTCAAGACAAAAAGGAGGTTTTAACCAAAGCCTCCTGTATTTTCCCCTTAAATTTAAACTCATTCAAACTCAAATGTCTGATCAGAACAGAACATGGGTAGATCATATGGTGAGAGTTAGGGATGATACATAGACAACTCACCTATACTGCATTAAACCCACAAACTGTAAAAAGACCCAGAGGAAGGTATTCAGCCATTGGCTCATTTTTCTGTGGAGGGTCTGTGGAAGAACATAAACAAAAATCACCAGGGATTAGAAAGAATAGATAGTTTGCAACTCTTATTGATAGAAGGAACACTCACATCAATGAGATCACAAATCCTATGAAGTATTGACATTCAAACTGATAGGCATCCCATCCCCCAAACACAACCAGAAGAAAAAAGCCCAACCCTCAGTCGAGATAGTGACTTTAAGCAAATTTCTTTGAGGGTAGGCTCTATGTCTACAAATTTGTCATTTAGTGCCTTATGCTCAGCACTCTTCCTGGCACCTAAAGTAGGCACTTAAAAATCTTTATCGATTGATTATAGCATCTGCCTTAATATTAATAAACTGCATGTAGTTTGTTCTTTAAAATGAATTTAAGACTTTAAAATCTTTTTATATGATTAATTTCAGTATTAATATTTAATTTTGGGAATTTCTTAGTTTCAGACTATGGTGTCCATGTTGAGATGGAAATTATGTCAGAGACTGGTTTTTTTACATTGATCTAAAAATCCCAGGTCCTGTACTTTTCTCTTTATTTAAGGGTTTTGCAGAACCAAAGGAAGATGCTGAGACCTGTCCTGTCTCTGTAGTACTGGGCAAATGTCTTTCTTGAAGCAGTACTTGGTTTTTAAATAATTGATGTTATACTTGTAGAAATATCTTGTATTTTAGGCACATGTTCACCAAGAACCAAGTAAGAGAATTCCCTCCTGGAGTGGACGCCCAATATGGATGGACAAGATGGTCATGTGCAGGGTGAGAGTTCCGCATACCTTTGCTGTGCATTCTTACACTCGCCCCACAATATGCCAGTACTGCAAGCGGCTGCTCAAAGGCCTTTTTCGCCAGGGAATGCAATGTAAAGGTAGGGATTCCTTTTTCTTTTTTAAAAAATTCTCTACTGTTGCTTGCCAAATGTGAGTTTGATATTTTCATAGTAAAGAAGAGTCACTTAAAGTGACGTTGTTTGTTGATAGAATTTCAGTTGTATGTCTTTTTGTATTTGTATTCTCTTTGTATGTCTGTTAAATACCAAAATCAGGACGTTTAGAGCAGAAGTGACTTTCTTCTGATATCAGTATATATATATGTATACCCTTGAGTTCTTACTCTTGAAAGTTGTTTTCCTTTGTAACTCTAGAGCATCTTTTGTAACAATGTAAATGCCTTATCACAGTTAGTTGGGTAGTTAGTTGGCTTTCAGTATTTAAAGGCACAGTAATAGTACTTTCTGCCCTTTGTTAGCAGCAATTCATTTAGAATAAAATTTTCAGTAAGTAGGATATCTACCCCAGGACAGGACAGGAGTGGAAGTAGTGCCTGCATTAAGGAATGACGACCCAAAAGTCATTAAATGTCTTGGAAAAGCTAGATGTCATACTGGGATACTTGAGTAATAAAGTAGTCCTTTACATTTGCATAACATTTTAAGCTTCTAGAAGCTACATTTAAGTCTCCTTTGGACTGGTATGATTACCTAAGGTTGATAAATGAGTCATGTAACTTGCCTAAGATTGAGTAGGTAGTTAATATGAGAAACAGAACTCTAACCAGGGCTTTCAATTACCATCTTTTTTCTCTTTCCTTGGAATAAATTATCTAAATGAAACCTACTACCTGAAATTTAACATGTAGCAGTAAACCTTGATTGTCCATCAGAACAGACTAAATTATAATTCATATTTTTCCAAGTAGATAATGAATGAAAGCTTCCATAACAGTGTTAACTTGACAGCTGAGACAATGTATTATTAGTTGCTATGAGTCATTCAACAAGGTATGATAAAGTTGAAATTGAACTTTTAATAGCCAGACTTTGAATGTGAATTCATAAGTTGATCCATATTATAATATGTCCATGGTGATAACTACTAATTTCGGCCTAGAGCAAGTACCACAAAATGTGCTGTGGGGATAGCAAAATTGAAGGTGCTCTCAAACCAGTTTTTAAGACAGGAGTGGAGAAAGAAACCTCAGGGGGAGATGTGAGACTTTGAGACACAAGACAGGGATCCTAGTGTCACACCTTATAGCTTGAGAGATTGTGGATTGAAGGGGAGTGGTGATGGAGGAACAGATGCATCCCATATGTCTAGAAAGTGTATGTTGAGATCAAAGTAATCTTGAAGAAAATGTCTTTTGTCTTCATTTACTCAGAAGACACAAGAAGAGAGGTTGTTAAAAGTCCTTTATTGGAAATGTTTTTTAAAGACTTTAAAACATCGTTGAATGACTTGCTGCCTTTTGAGAAGATGTACAGCGGAGCCAACAGTAATGCTGTGGATGTTCTTGAATAACAAAAGTTCAGCCTGAAATGGCAATCAAAGTCAGGATCCAGAGTCAATTTGCTGGATTGTTATTAGAAAATGCGTTTGTATTTTTGAGTTGTTTGGCCCACGTTGTAGACTCAGAGGGTTGAAGACATCAATGCATGGCACTCCCATCAGCACCATTGTCCCTATGCCTGCACGTGGGAGAGACCAGCCACACAGAGCCCAACCCTCTTCTTGGTTGGAAGCAAAACTCCCTAGTACTACAGGGACCCAGCTCAAGTGTAACTGAGAAATATTTACCAAAATGAATAAAAACCCCATTAACCTGGATAATGCTAACTTGTAGTTTTCAAAGTTAGTATGCTGGGCAAGGGATCCATCCCTTTCCATTTGAATTGGATACCCCTGCTCTGCAGTGTGCACTGCAATTTCCATTTTGGTACTTTGGTCCCAGTGCAGTGAAACATAGAGTTTTCAAGGCCCTTGTTAGATGGGATATCAAAAGGTAAAACTTAGAAAGGAAGAAGAGAAATTTAGGAAAATCTGAGACACATTGAATCAGAATTTGATAGTAATTGGAGAGTGCATGGGGAAGATGAGAAGGATGGAGGGGGTGGGTATGAAGTAAGGAGAGAACAGAAGAAAAATGAAATGAGATTAGGTTGTTGCTGACTGTTTGGAATACAGTCATTAAGACTTCAGGAAGATTGTTTTAAAAGGGCTTATGAGCACCATGTAAAAATAGAGAAATTCTTGAAATATTCTTGACATAGCTATTCATGTGATATGTTGGTAGGTGTTTTCGTATGTTACTAAACTGATGATTTTCATTTTAGATTGCAGATTTAATTGTCATAAGCGGTGTGCATCAAAAGTACCTAGAGACTGTCTTGGGGAGGTGACTTTCAATGGAGGTAAAAACATTTTTCTCAATAGTATCTTTTGGAGTGAGAAAAAGATGTTTTACTGTATTCTTTTCAACTGTCTATAAGCTAAATTGGTCATTTACCTTTGCGCTTTTTGTTCCTTGCCTCTGTAGGCTGCAGTTTTGTAGTCAGAGAGTTGATTGAAGATTAATGTCAGTTTAGAATTTTATTGATATGAGCTAGGCCCTGGAGTCTAGGACTTTCACCTTGGCCCTGCTCTCTTTGATATTTTCATCAGAACGATGGGCAAATCTAAGAAAATTAAATTTAGTAGGTTTAAATATACCTGAACTTAGGTTAAAAAAAAAAAAACAACAGTGCAAGCATAAGAAAGGGGAGAAAACAGTTCATGTGAAGAAAATCTTGATGAGATTTAGTTCAAGGCCCTGAGGAAATTTAGTTGGGAGAAGAGTTAACTAAGGCAGATATGATAGCCGTCTAATATGAAGAGAGTTCTTTATGGAAGAAATGATTAAACTTCTGCCTGACTCCAGAATATAGACTGAGGATAAATTAGATAGATGGTATAGAGAGATAGCCCCAAATGAAATACATGCTATTATGGTAAATGGTTTTCTGTCACTGTCAAAGCACACATTATATGGCAAAGTTTGTGTTTGTTATAGAGGGGATTTTATGCTTTATGAAGAACAGAGTGAAATAGATGACCTTAAGGTCCCTTTTATCATTCAGAGAGGTGCAGAAGAAGGGAAGAACAAAAGAATTTATTAAAAGCACCTACTATGTACCAAGTATTGTGCTAAGCACTTTATAATTCTTATCCCATTTGATCCATCTGACTCCCGGGGGGGGGGGTGTTAGGTTTTTTTTTACAGATGGGGAAACTGAGGCAGGCAGAGGTTAAGTGACTTGCCTAGAGTCACAAAGCTAATGAATATCTGAGTCAGGATTTAAACTCAGGTCTTCCTGACTGCAGGTATGATGATTAAAGAGGTTCAAGAGACAGTTTCTGGGTAATTTAATCATTTTATTAATAAGGCCAGCATGTTATTAATAAAAAGGATGGTCATTTGGCCATCTCTTTTAGATCAAAGACAATCATGGTGGTGGGTTCATGGTTTATATACCCTTCAAAGAGTAGGTGTTCTGAGGGGTGGCAATCAAGTCTGATCGGATAACAATGGCAGGTGGGCTATATTAAAATGAAAGGCTGAGAGTGATGTCATGTCACTTTTAGACAGACTATCTCTATGCCCAGATCACCTCTAGCCTTGGGCAATCTATTGAAAGAATATATGCCTCACCCAAGCCTGAGCAGAACCCAAAGGCTACTCTACCAGGGTGGGGTCTTGAACAAGAAAGTCCAATCTCATTATCAGCAATGTCCTTTAAGAGACTGAACTTTTAAAAATCAAGACCTTAGAAGAAGGTAAGAACTCTGAATCTACCCAAATTATTGGTTATTAATAAGGTCCATCACCATACACTGAATCACGTGGCTGCCTCTAGATTTTATGTGTTAAGTTTTCTTTATTATCATCAATTAAGGGGAAATATCCATATATGATATTATATGCTACCATCAGCAAGTGTGTAGACCCATCTTGGGTTTTCTAATTTCAGGAAAATAATAGAAACTATAATAGTGGGCTTACAAATTTATTGTTGTTGTTCAGTGATTTCAGTTGTGTCCAACTCTTCATGACCCTATTTGGGATTTTCTTGGCTAAGATACTGGAGTGGTTTGCCATTTCCTTCTCCAGCTCATTTTACAGATGAGGAAACTGAGGCAAACAGGGTTAAATGACTTGCTCAGGGTCACAGTCTAGTAAGTGTCTGAGGTTAGCTTTGAATTCATGAAAATGAGTCTTCCTGATTCCAGGCACAGTGCTTTATCCACTGCATCGCCTAGCTTATATATTATGGTATAATAAATATTCCTAAACTTTAGAGGCTGAAGTAACTTTCCCTAAAATAGTTGTGTAACCTGATATGAATTTGATTATTAGTAGCACTTTATATCAGGGGGATTGGAACAGGGAAGCATAAGGAATGGAAGCCAAGTACCATAGAATTAATTAACATTTCTCCTCAGGATACACGTCTGTGTTTTTCATTGCATATTATCAGAGTAACTTTATCAGACAGTGATTGGTGAATTTTTAAAAAAATCTGTGCAGGAAGAAACTGATTGTGTTGTTGGATTTGTTTATATAATTCAATGCAAAGAAAAATGAGTTAATTCTTACAATTTTGAATTCTTATGATTATCATTATTAATAATTGTCTTTTGATGATTAGCATGAATGAGATTTTAGGATAGATTAGAATGAGTGGAGGACAAGTTGAGGAAAAATGGAGAAATATTTTCATCATAGCAGCTATTGTAGCAGGAAGCTCAATAATAAATGTGAAAGGAAAACACAACTATAGTAAAGCCTCTTGGAATTAGATTCCATTAATTTGAAATTTATGGTACTCTGACCCAAAGTGGGCTGGAATTTACCTTTTTATGAAGAAAGTGTTTGCAAAGCTTATTGATATTACAGGTAACATCACTTTTAAAATTAAAAAGTAAAGATAGTAACATATTATTGGTTACAGTCAGATAAGTACTTCTCATTATGACAAGTTTTATCCTTCAAAAGAGGGCCTGAAAAGCTATTAATTCCCAGCTTCTTCAGGAAGCTGGTATCCTGGTGTCCTGTTCTCTCCCACACCTATGCCTTCTCTCTGATTTTCCTTTTTATCAACTCTGTATACATCTTATATGTTTGAAGACTGGGAGGGGCCGTAGTTTTGCTTCTTTTTTGTATCCCTAGCATTTAGCACAGGGCTTGGTACATAATAAGTATTTAATAAATGCTTGTTGAATGAACGACACTGTTAATAGGCAGGTTGTTTTCTTTACTATTTATACAAGAAAATCAGTTTTAGAGGAACTCATTTTAAAATCTGTTTTGCTTTTAACTTTGAAATAGTTTTTAAGTTTCTTGCTCTTTCAACAATTTGAAATTCCTCTTAAAACTTTGCCAGAGCCTTCTACTATCGGAACAGATATGGATATGCCAATGGACATTGACAGTAGTGACATGAGCAGTGATGGTGGTCGGGGTTTGGATGACCCAGAAGAACCATCTCCACCAGAAGACAAAATGTTCTTCTTAGATCCTTCTGATCTTGATGTAGAAAGAGATGAAGAAGCTGTCAGAACCATCAGGTAGTGAATAAATATGCCTGGGAAATGATAGAGCTAACTATCATGCAGGACAAAACAGGTAGGGAGTTCCATTTCAGAGAACCCAAAGGTGCCCCCCCTTTAGCCCTGTAGAACTTTTGGGTGTTGGACCCTCAAGGACTAACATGAAAACATGAAGCTTAATAGCGAGCAAATCGAGGATGCTGCAGCAGACAGTTCTCTATAGCTGTGGCAGAAATTTTGATGACTGACATAGGTTAGCCTTTCTATGAAGATGGAAAAAGTAGGTGAATTTTTAATATTTTTTTAAAAAGAGAAAACTGCTTTTTAAACAATCAAGACAGTATAGGTTCATGGCAGAGCCCCACCACAAGGTAGCAACACTGGCTTATATTTTATACCAAATGATAATTCCATATAGGAAGATTTTTTGATGGCAGAAGCCACCATAGAGAATATATTTGGGAACTTTCATCAAAAAGTAATGGTGATAAATTTTGGAGCAGCCGTCATAAGGCTGAAGTTCTTGAAATTTTGTGAAAATGCTACTCATATGAAAATCTAAGCAGCATCATTTATTTAGCAGAACACTATCCTATGTAGGCTTTTGGGGAAATGCAAAATTGATGTAAAGCATAGTCCCTGCTCTCAAGAATCCTACAAACTGCCAAAGGATAAGATATCAACACAGAGGTCTAATGAACAGTGTTCCAAAAGGAGCATATCAAGGGAGAAAATTCAATAAAGGGGGATGGGTTGGGAAGGAGCAAAATATAGTTAGTCTTTCACAACATGAGTATTGTGGAAGGGTTATACATAATGATACACATGTGGCCTATGTTGAATTGTTTGACTTCTTGGGGAGGGTAGGTGGGAAGGGAGGAGGAGGGAGAATTTGGAACTCAAAGTTTCTAAAAACAGATGTTCAAAAACAAAAAAAAAAGTTTTTTGCATGCAACTAGAAAATAAGATACACAGGCAATGGGGAGTAGAAATTTAGCTTGCCCTAGAAGAGGGGAAGGGAAAAGGGGATGGGAGGGGAGTGGAGTGACAGAAGGGAGGGCTGACTGGGGAACAGGGCAACCAGAATATATGCCATCTTGGAGTGAGGTGGGGAGGGTAGAAATGGGGAGAAAATTGGTAATTCAAACTCTTGTGAAAACCAATGCTGAAAACTAAATATGTTAAATAAATAAATTAAATTAAATTAAAAAAAATTGTTGTGTGAGGTCTGAACTCATTACTAACCAAGAGGAATCAAGTCAGGCTTCCTTAAAAAGTAGGATTTGGGTTTATAGAATGTACAGAACTTGAAAAGATGAAGAGAGATAGGAAAAGCATTCTTGTCAGAGGAGACATCCTGATCAAGGATTTGAAGGCATGTTTGGAGTGGGAGAAAGTTGTTTGGTTTCTTATTTTTAAGTCTGTTTGGCTTTTTGAATTATTTGAAAAACATCACCTTAACAGAATTCTGATCAGTGACAGTGCATGTGATTTCTTAAACTAGGTTTTAATATTTCTAATAAATTTTAAACATTTTTCATAGTCCATCAACGAGCAATAATATTCCACTGATGAGAGTTGTACAGTCAATCAAGCACACGAAGAGGAAAAGCAGTACCATGGTGAAAGAAGGCTGGATGGTGCACTATACCAGCAGAGACAACCTGGTTGGTAATTTTGTATATTTAAATGCCTTCATGTTTGTTAAAAAATGTCATTACTTGTGTACTCTTTCAAAGACTGCATTGGGGTGTTTGATTATTTTTACATATTGAGAGGAATTTTATAAGGTAAAACATATAATGGTTTATATCTATAACTAGGGAGGGAGGTAGAGAATTCAGAAAGAGTCAGGAGGAAGGCCCTGAAAATGACTGATTGAAAGAAATTGGGGTCTGTAAATAAAGGTAGAAGGAGCTATAATTAAGTCTAAAAAGGCACTACAAGTTATGGGCTAAGATGAGAAGATTAGAAGGCATTTAAAAATCTGTTTTATTTAACAGTCTTTTGTAAAGAGAAGGTTAAAGTCCTTTTTTTTTAATCAAAGAAGGATAGTGCTTTAATTGCAAGTGGGTAATTTTAGATTAGCCCTAAAATTTTATAGGCAGGAGTTTTGAGACACTTGAATGGGTTTTAAAAGGCTCTATAAAGAAGGTCTTCAGGAAAAAAGATGAGACTTCCATATTCTTGGATGGTTTGGCTAAAGTTTTTTTTTTTTGGTCATTTTTAAAATGTGGTATTTTGTTTTTCCCCAGTCACATGTAAAAATAATTTTAACATTCATTTTTAAAATTTTGAGTTCAAAATTCTCTCCTTCCTCCTTCCCCCACCTCCCCCATTGAGAAGGCAAGCAATTCAATATAGGTTATACATGTGTAGTCATGCAAAACACTTCCATAGTAGTGTTGTAAAAGACTAACTGTATTTCCCTCCATCCTGTTGGGTAAAGTTTTTTATGTAGATAATGAAGATTTGCCCCTCCCCTCCCTAAACAAACTTGTTATCCAAGAGAAAGCTTAGCTGCTTATGAGAATGAACATGCTAACCGTCTGGTATGTTAGAGCGTTTGTATATTATGAGTGTGTGACTGCAGATATGCAAGTAGTTAAAAGTAAGTATTCAGAACTCAGAGCACCCTACTGTTTTTTGTTTTTCTTTTTTTTTTTTTTTGTAGAGGAAGAGACATTACTGGAGGCTTGACAGCAAATTCCTTACATTATTTCAAAATGAATCTGGATCGAAGTATTATAAGGTAAGGACTCTGGTTTTTCAGAATGTTTAATTTTTCAAAAATATATGAAAATATATAGAAAATGTATGAATTCATTAATTACATTAAATGATATTTATTACTTTTCACACCCATGACCTTATTTTTATCTTATGCTTATTCTTTCATAAAACAGTAGTGGTAAGATAGGTGAAAATATCCATTTTGCTGATGATGGAGTAGATAGAGTGCTGAACTTGGAGTCAAGAGTGGGGGAAGGGAAAGGGAATAATCACTTATTAAGCACCTTCTATCTGTCAGGCACTGTGCTAAGCACTTTACAGATATCATCTCAAGTCAAGAAGACTCGAGTTAGAATTCTGCCTCATACACTAGCTCTCGGCTTCAGCGTCCTCATCTATAAAATGAGGCTAAAAATAGCACCTACATCATACAGTTGCCGTGAGGATCAAGCAAGATCGTACGTGGAAAGCGCTTTGCAAACCTGAAGGCGCTATGTCAATCTTAGTTATTACTACCACTGCTACCACTGTTACTGCTGCTAAAGCGACTCAGTGCTAGACCTTTTGACAGTAATGTCTCCAGGAATAAAATTTGGAACCTCCAATCAGTGCGGCCTGTTTTATTCATAATTTATACTTAGCTTGATCTGTGATCTCTCTGTCCACTTCTGTAATCTTATCCAGCTGGTGCAGATTGCGAAATCCTACATAGATGATAAATCCAGCAGACTGCTTCTTTTATATCTCAGGGCTATAGGCCTTGGGCTGTCCATTCTTGTTATGTGACGAATCATCTCCTTTTTTAGACATAAATGCACCACATGGTGCCTTTTATACCAATTTTTGCCCATAGAACATTGGTTGTAATATGTTAGAGCCTGCTCACACCCACCATGTGTTATCCCATTGTCTTGTAGTTTTGGTTGCTTCTGGTTTAAGCTTCCACAAATCCCAACTCCAATATTTCATTGTGGTGTGGGATTCATTGGGTTATCAAAGGTTTTGCCAGCAGAGTGCAGGCTCTGGCTGGTGCTGCCATGCTAGAAAAACTGCAAATATAGCCCTGGCAACATGATTCGCCTCACTAAATTCTCAGAGGCTTTTCACTGTTACGTTGGCCACTTTTTGATTAATTATTTGGCTTGGCAACCCATGGAACAAAATATGATGTAGAATGGCCCCAAGTTCTGCTGGGCTCCTTCTTTGCATCTGTGATAGGGGAGGGAGGGACATGTGGTCCTAAGAATCATAGGACTTTAACAGTTGGTATACTAAATCAGAGGCCCTTGTGTAGTGGAAGACACTTCTGCCAGAGGTCCTAGAGGAACTGAATCCTCTCAGTCTTAACATTATAACTGTAAATGAAATGAGAAGCATGATGAAGACTCAACTAAGAGGAAGAATAGCTGACAGGGTTGCATTAAAGGGTCTGTCAGAAGGTGATGAAAACACTTCATGGGACATAGGGCCATATGTTTTGGTACTTAGGATAATGCACAAAGGACCACCATGAAGATGATTTCAGCTCATATACTAGAATCTGTTAGAGAGGAGGGGGGGGCGGAGAAATTCTCCCAAAAGATTTGGTAATACTCTTACATTACTGTATATTTAATACTCTGTGGCCTTCACAGAAAAGTGGGCAAAGGGGAAAATAGCAAAAAATATGTCTCAACAGTAAGAAACACACACACACAGATTCATACACAAATATGTATATAAAATCGGACACTGTCACAGACTCTTAGTATCTCCTAGGGAAATTTAGCTGATGCAAATGTATCATCACGACTAAAAGATGAAAACCAGAAGAGCCTAGGAACCACCTTAGCCAGCAGACACTTGATCTCCTTTGCCAAGCCGAGAGCTGTGGGAGTCAAGGGCTAGAACACAAGTTTGTAAAACCTTCCAGAGAAGAATTGTAAAGATTATAGGCAGGATCATATCATAAAACATGTATAAGTAGAGAAGAGAAAATGAAATTTACAGACAAGAATTCAGTGAAATTAAGTTTCAGGGGCATTTAAGGATGAAACTGGAAAGAGCACAAATAGGTGAAAAATGGAAACAAACCTATAAAAGATTTCCATGACAGGCTCTTCCCTGTAGGGCTGAGTGGAGCCGCCACACCAGTCCTTGAGCAGCCCTGTAGGAGAAAATGACAGCTCACGTTTACTTGGAGCTGTAAGATTGAAAAGCGTTTTACAGGCGTTATCTCATCTGAGCCTCACAACCACCCTGGGAGACTGGCGCTAGCATTATTATCCCAAATTATAGGCGAGGAAACTGACACTCTTGTGCCTTGTCCAGTGTCTGCATCCCACCACTGTCCTCCAGTGTGACACTCTCTCATAGAAACAGCATGAAAGAAAACAAAAGAAAGAGCAATAGCTGGACTAAACCAGTTACCAGGTATGCACAGAGAAGGCCTGTGCTGGAGGCAGCATAATTTTGAAGGTATTGAGGCCTCAACTCTGGATTACTAAACATTTGGAAAAAAAAATCATACTCTTACTATCCCCCCAAAAATGTGACCCGGAAAATATTTCTAACTTGGGATCCATTCATCATTATAGAATTTTCATGAGCATAATCTGTATGTACAATGTGGTTATCTTTGGTGAAGCTGTTAGAGGGGAGTAGGTAGGATTTCACAAATGATGTTCTATAGCAGACAATTTTTTTCTTATTAACTGAAATCATACAGAATAAAAGATACATTGTATTTACTGTTTATTGATTATGTAAAAAGCATTTGATTTGGTAGTGCAAAATGATGCTTTCATTCATACACATACGCATGCACACACACACACACGCACGCACGCACACACACACACCCCAGAATCATTGATGGTTCTTGCGATGATGAGAAAACAGAAATAATTTTGTTTAGTGACTTTCTGATTGTTAATATTAGGATAGGAAAAACACTAGGGAGGAAGCTGGTTGTATCCATCTTGGATGAAGTGTAACACATAGTCCATATGGAAGTATAGATTGTAGATAGTGAAGTTCTCCAAATACTTCTGCTTGCTGATGATATTGAGCCAATTGCATTGTGCCCCAAAATATTGCAGATCCTCCTAAATGAGGTCCAGAGTCACTCCAAAGAGTTTAGCCTAACTATCCACTCCAGAGAAATCAAGTGGATAAAAGAATGCCTGTTGTGCAGAATATTATTTTCAGTTGAGTGGAAGCACATTGAGTTGTCCAGTGGAAAGAGATTGGAACATGTGAGGTAAAGTCAGTTAACGTGTTTATTCAAAGCCTGCTTTGAGCTGGGCTTCATGTTCTTTACTTTGCTTGGATCGAACCTGTGGATGGAAAGTGAGCTTGGCTCAGAACCGACTAAACTGGAGGAGAGGAGGGTGCATTATCTTTGGGAAATTGTGGAGTGTTTGTCATAAGCCCACATTCTTCCTGAAACAAAGGCCTTTCTTTTTGTCATCATTGATTTAGGGCTGGAAGAGGTATAGATAGAGGAGGAAATGGAGGCTTTGAGAGATCGGCTTGCCAGGGGTCACAGAGTAAATTCTGAGGTGGCCTTGAGCCGCTGTCCTCACTGCTCCAAATCTGCTTCTCCATTCACGGTGTGCTGACTCCACGGCTGCCATGAGCATCTCGCATCCTGGCTGTTACCATCTACCCTGATGACAGATGCTGACTTGTCTTCCTCCATGCCTAGACTCCTGGTGCCTGTGTTTTGACCTGACAGTTTCTAAGCAATATTGATGAATGTCATAACTGGAAAGATGAGAAGAGCCAAGAAATAGTGTGTTATTAAGCCATTGTTTTGGGCCCTCACTTACATCTCAGGGGGTAGACTGAATATCTCTGCTCTAAAGAGTTATGGTCAGTAACAGAAAGATGAATGGCTCATACAAGGACCACTTCTCCAATCCTGTCTTCTACTTTAGCCACACGACTCCTCTTTGCTTTATAGGACCTTGGATATAGTAGGCCCTCAGTAAAATATTCCTTAATCTGATTTGGTGGAGAGGCAGCTGGCCTCAAGGCCAGGAAGACCTGGGTTCAAGTCCCACCTTTGATGGATTCTGGCCATTTGATCTTGGGCAGGTCACAACCTCCCAGTTTTCTAGGCCATTCTCTAGGGCAGGAAGCTTTAGAGAAGGCACTCATCTGCATTGGTAGATGGTGTCTTGTCACTTGGAAGTTCTTGTGTCAGGGACGTCGCAAGTTCAGTCCATAGCCCCATGATTTGGTGACAGTTGGTAAGAGCAAATGCTGGTAGCAACAATGAAGCCCCCCTCCTATATCATCTCCTTGCCCCTGAATGAGTTGTGGGCAGCTTCCTGGATAAGGAAGTGTTCTCTTTGCCAGGCTCATTTCTAATTCGAAGCCTGGACCCTGTGCCTCCCCCTCTCTGTCATGTCTCTGTTGATGCTGTTAGCTTGCTCAGGCTTCTAAAAGCAAGAGTCAGTAAACCCAAGACTGGTTCTTGGCTATGTACTCTCTGCTTCACGTACTGTGCACTTTCTTGCTTTTCTTGTCTGGTAGGAATTGAGACCTTAAGTTACTTCGTTTGTCTGAACAAAGGTTTATTCACATTTTTCAATGCTTTCTTTTTTATTTCAGGAAATCCCACTTTCAGAAATTCTCCGCGTGTCTCCGCCACAAGATCTTTCTCACATTTCCCACGGCAGTAACCCACACTGTTTTGAGATCATCACTGATACGATGGTCTACTTTGTGGGAGAGAACAATGGAGGCAGCTGTCACAGTCCGGTTCTGGCGGCCACGGGAGTGGGGCTTGATGTAGCCCAGAGCTGGGAAAAGGCCATTCGTCAGGCTCTCATGCCAGTCACCCCTCAAGCTAGCGTTTGTACTTCTCCAGGACAAGGGAAAGATCACAGTAAGCAATCAAGTTGTTTAGGACAATTTTAGTCTGAATGCATCATTTTAGTAATATAGCACAGTACCTTGCTATTCCTTCATTAAAATATTGTTTCCCATTATAACCACTCGCAACAGTTAACTCTTAGACCATTTTTTGCTCTTCTTATAGAAATACCCTTTATTTTTGGCTCATGGCTGAATTGTGTGCTGGTCTAAACCAGTTATAGGGAATTAAATTATAGAGGTAAAGAATAAGTTCTACTTTTTAAGTGTTAATAACTTAAGTTATTAACTCTTTATTTCCTAAAGAAATGTAAAAAGTAGGTTCTCGTGTCTCACTTTCTACAGGGGGCCTTTTCTAATATCTCTTTGATGCTAGTACATTCCCTCTGGATTACCTTCCATTTACACTGTATATGTCTTGCACGTGTAGTTATCTACATGCTGTCTCACCTATTAGGATATCAGCTCCTTAAGGGCAAGGATAGTGTTTTTGCCTTTCTTTGAGTACCCAGGACTTAGCACGTTGCCTAGCACATAGTGATGGTTGATGGAAAGGAAATTTGTCATGTTAATACTGTTAATTTTGTAAAAGCTTAAGTTAACATTAAAAATTGAATAGTATTCATAGTGAGACTCATGGTACAACACCCCTGAATACCTTAGTTAGTTTACTGAATTTAAGACATGCTAGTTAAAAGTTATAGGAGAGCTTCCATTATAATTATCTCATTTGGGCAAGTATTTGGTGTTTCCTCTGTCAGCACTGTGCCAGTAACCTTAGAAGGACTCCTCCTTGCCTTCAGAAAGCTTGTACTCTATTTGGAGAAGACATAACCTAAACATGTAAATGAGTTAAGTAGCGTGAGGCAGTATAAAGTTAGTTGCTAAATCCAGTGGTGCAGATAAGTAAAGTTCGTAGGAGGGGAAAGAGCAGTGTGGGTTTGAATAGTCACAAAATGGTTGTTGGAGGAAGTAGGGCTTGGGGGAGTAGAGCCAGAGAGGCCTTTGGTTAGATGAAGACAAGGGGCTGCCCTGTTCAAGGAGAGAGAGGGGAGAATAAGTGGGGGCAGTAATGAAGAGGTGATGATAGGTAGGCAGCATAAAGGTCAGCCTGGCCACCTCAGATGTTATCTGAGGAGCTGTAGGAAATGAGGTTGGACAGGAAGGGAGGGGCAAAGAGATAAAGGGCCTTAAAAGGTCATCCAAGGACTTCCAAGTTTCTTTGTGAAGACATTTAGAAACTATTGCCTTTCTGAGCAGAAATAGTGTTTGAGGAAGATTGTGCCCTTTCTTGTTTTAATAAAGATTTGAAAAGGAGTTAACCTAGACTGGAAGACTCCTTGCTTAATCTTAAAATGAATTTCAAGATGATTAAAAATTTCATGAATTATAGTTGGTATTTAGAAGTTACTTTTAGAGAGTTATTATGATACTCTCTATTGTTTGTCCTTTTTTTTTTGCCTGTTATCTTACATCTAACTTTTGTTAAGAAAGTATCCTGGCAGAGAGGCCAGGGTCAGGGTTCAAATCTGGTTCTTGTTTCTTCATGTTTGTGTGATGTCACTTCATTCTTATGGGCCTCAGTTTTTCCATCTATAAAATAGTGGGGGTTGGAAAAAATAATTTCTTACAACTCTAAATCTATGAACCTGTGCATCTCTTTTTGATGAGGTTTTATAGGTTTCTAGGGCTATAAAAATGACGTAACATTTTTATCTGCTTTTGGTTCATATGTTCTCTCCTTTTCCTCCATCTTTTCTTTTTCCTGTCTATTATCTACACATTAAGTCTGGAAAATAGTTCATTTCATAATCTTAGATCTATCTTTTTCTTTGGTTGAAATATTAAAAATCATTCCGGATCATTGTTCAGTTAAGTAGAGTGTCAACATTTTCTTGTTCTTTCCATTAATTTATTATTTTCACTTTTTACAGATGAGTTGTCTATTAGCATCTCTGTATCTAACTGCCAGGTCCAAGAGAATGTGGTAAGTAATAGTCCTAACAAAATGCACAGTTTAGCTGATTATTATATGATAAGACTTACTAAGGATAAACATTCATTTCAGCGCCTTTATCCAGTATACGAGGCACTGTACTAGGCCCTGTGGGAGATAAAAAGGTGAATAAAACATGTTCTCTCCCTTCTGCTAGCCTATGATCTAGCAGAGGAGGCATATACATATACCCACATAACTACAACGAAAGGCAATATACAATATAAGTCAGTCCTAACAATTGATCAACGGTAAATGCTGTAGAGTGCAATACAATAAAATAAACATTTGGTAAGTGCCTGTTATGTACTGGGAATACTGGTACTGAGCTCTGTGGATACAAAGAAGAAGAAGGAAGCTGAAGGGAGGGGAGGTGATAGGATGATAATTACGATGTTGGTGGTGGTGGTGGTGGTGGTGGTGGTAGAGGTGGAGGTGGAGAGAAGCTGGTGGCAGAGAAATGGTGAGGATTCTGAGTCCTCTATAAAAGGAAGCTTTAGGAGAAGATTTTTGCTCTGCCCTTTGGTCCTCCAGTCAGAGGGGCTGAGATTTTACTGCTGAGGGGCAAGTGCCAAAGCTGGAGTAATCTCCATGATGAGGAATTTCCTGGTGATAAACTTATGGAGGTGAGGGCAGCGTGGGTGATGATAATGTAGATGAAACTAAGCAGAGCAGTTGGTGACAAATGCCGAATGAAGAGATACCTGGGAAGAGTGGTACAAACAGTTTATAAGAGGTGGGAGAAGGAAAAAACTGCTTCTTATTTAAGACATTGAGGGAGTTTACATTAAAGTTGATTCTCGAAGTATGGATAGATTTTTGACAGATATTGGTGGGGGAAGGGTTATGTTTGGAGGTAATGTTATGAGCAAAGGCCAGAGGCAGGAAGGCCCAAGAAATGTTCGGGGACCAAGATAGGTTCATTTTAATGGAAGCATAGGCTGTTCATCACTACCCTCACACTGTCAGCTTAAACTTGTTAAATATGAACCTTGGGAAATTTCTTTATGGTGGGGGGGAGGGGCAGGAATTTCTTTAGAATGAGGTATGAAACCTTTTAATAATGATGCAGGGCAAAATGTTCTTATCTTTATTAATAATTTACTTTTAATCCTACACCCAAATTTTGTGATATATAAGATGTTTAAAGAAACAAGCCAATTTTAGTCAAGTTTTTGTAAAACAATGTCCTATTCTTTCATAATGTAGTCCCAAATTAAGATTTAAAGCATAATAATTGGGCATTAACTTTTCAGAGGCATAGTAAAGAAAGCTTACATTTTGAAAGATACATTTTACTTTTTCTGTAGGATTTTTAAAAAACTGTGAAAGCTAGCATATTTATCATAGTGGAAAGTTACTGGAGATATCTATTAAATATTAAGTTATTAATTTAAATTATATTTAAATATAAATATTAAATTATTTCTTTCTTGTTTTTTCCTAAAATAGGATATCAGTTCTGTATACCAGATCTTTGCTGATGAAGTCCTGGGTTCAGGACAGTTTGGCATTGTATATGGAGGTAAGCCATTACAAATGAACTTTAATTTTTTTAAATAGATTTTTATTGATGCTTTTTGTTTTTATATCACCAGCATTTCCCACTGCATCCTTTTTACCCCATTCCACCCAGAGAGCTATTTCTTGTAATAAAGAATAAAAGAGAAAGAGGGAAAAAAGTTAAGCAGAACTAGTCAACGTATGAAAAAGTCTGTTATTTAGAATGTTCAGGGGAAAATGTCTTCTTATATCTCTTCTTTGGGACCAAGCGTGATCATTGAAATTTTTCGGTGTTCAGTTTTTGTTGTTTTGTTATTCTTTCTGTTTACCCTGTGGCAGTTATTGTGTATATTGTTTTCCTAGTTCTGCTTACTTCACTTTGCCTCTGTTCATGTCTAAGCAGTCATAATTTTTATTTCTTAATGCATAGTAATATTTCATTATATTCATGTACCACAATTTGTTATACATTCCTGACTGACAAGCATCTACTTTGTCCAGTTCTTTGCTGCTACAAAAAAAATATATGCAGCTCTTCTTTCTGTCATTGAACTCTTGGTGTATGCTTAGCACTGTCATCTAGAAGGTAGAACTAACGCAGATTTTTAAAGGCAAGAGATTCAAACAAGAGAAGGTCAGAAGGAAATTTTTTCATCTCATGAAGGACAGCCACTACAAAGTCTTGGAGGTGGAAGATGAAATTTCATGTGTGAGAGCAGTAAGAAAGGCCAGCTACAGAGCATGGAAAAAGGAGTGATGTATAATGCTGGGGAAGGCAGCTTGTGACAGGCTTTAAGGGATTAATAAGAACTTGTCTTTGAATATGGAGCCATTGGAGTTTACCCAGTGTTAGAGTGACTGGCAGACCTGCATTTTAGAAAATTAATTTTGACAGCTGTTTGTAGGATGGATTGGCAAAGGCTTGAGTTGGGAAGACCAGATGTGAGGCGAGGAGGGCTCGAGGTGACATCTGTGCGAGCAGAGAGAAGGCGATGGATTTGAAAGCTGTTTCAGGGGTATAAATGTGAGGGGAGGGAGAGTGAGGAGTCAAGAATAATGCTTTGGTTATGAACCTGGGTGACTAGCAGGATTATCTTGCCCTAGAGAAAAATAGGGAAATTTGGAAGAGGGCTAGATTGTGTAAAAAAGATGATGTAATGTTTTGACATGTTGAGTTTGATATGCCTGTGGAACATCTCATCTGAAATGTCTGATGCTCATGATCTGAAGTTATTTACATCAGTACCATGTTTGCTTCATAAATAATTGCATACTTTTCATTACAACTTTCTATTTTAAAAGTGTCTGTGTTGAAGCATTCTAAAGCTTTGATGAATTGGTGATCTCATTGATGTGGGTACTTGCAAATCTCTTGACATTTCATGAGGAATCGGTGTCCTTAAGGATGTGAAAAAATGTTCATTCTTGTCTAAAGCTCACTTTTGTGGTTTTGTGTGTTTTCAATTTAGAGAGTTAGAGAAAGATCATCTATCACAGAAATGTATAGTATTAGGGAGCAAGGAATGCTTTAGATATTAAATGATTACCTTGTTTGCATAATTTCTTCCCATTTAAAATTTTTATTTTATCAAGTCTCTATTAAAGTCCTCCTATTGCCCTTTCTTGTGGTGTGGCAGCAGCTGGGGGTCCAGTGGACGTCACAGTTATGGACTTGGAGATAGGAAGACTTGAGTTTGAATCCTGTCTCCGACACTTACTAGTTATTTGAACCCCGGGCAAGTCATTTAACTTCCCTCAGCCTCAATTGCCTCATCTATAAAGTGTGGATAATTGCTTCCACTTCCCAGAGTTGTCTTGAGGATTAGATGGGGTAAAATTCAAGTCCTTTGCAAACCTTAGAGGCTGTATCAGTTCTCATTCTTTCTCTACCCCAGCCCATCGTTGTCTCGGGTTGTTGAAGGCTGTGCCAGTGAAGCGCCATCTCTGGCCATCTCTGCCAGTCTCAAAAGACTTATGGACTCAGCGCCTGCCATTGGAAGGGCAGCTTTGGACAGAGGCTCATTGCCATAAGGGTGGCCACTGGGAGAGGCATTTTTTGGTCATCATAATTTATGATGATGTTTTCTTGAAGTAGATGGGGTTACAGTATAAGTATTTTACTAAGAATACAAGGACCTGGAGGGAGTAATGTTCTCAGCTACTGGCCTGCCAAGAAGGGTGAACTTGGAATAAAATGAAGTCAGGAGCCTAATTTTCTTCCCTGGCTAAATACTGAAGGCTTGATCAGAGCACATTAGCTGCTGTCACTACCTCTCTAAGCACTCTTCCCCTTACTTTCAGCAAACAAAGTCATTTTGGCCTCCTAAAGTATCCCGGTTGAGTCTCTTAAATAACCCTTTCATAGGTAAATAAATAGAGAAGGGAAAATACCAGTTTTTTTCCTTCTCAAAATTAGTATGAGATTAATTAAGGAGGTGAATTAACAGAAATATTAAGAAGACAGGAAATGCACAAACAAATTTAGTACATTTCAAGTAAGCTTGCTTATTTCAGCTGGTGGACAATTTTCCGTTGTAGTGTTTTATATTTGTGAGAGCTCCCATTTTAGCTCTATTACTAATTTCACTTCTTTTTCTCCAGGAAAACATAGAAAGACTGGACGGGACGTGGCTATTAAAGTAATTGATAAGATGAGATTCCCCACAAAACAGGAAAGTCAGCTTCGTAATGAAGTGGCCATTCTGCAGGTAAAATAGCAATACTTTTTATTTTTTTTAAGTTTCTGTCATATTTGTTGGCAAAACTAACATTTGCTTTCTCTTACTGTCACCTGGTCACTAGATGGATGTCAAAATTAGTTTCTGGAACTATAATTTGGTCTTACTTTTCAAAATTACATTAAAAATGTATAAAGATTTAATTTAAACCTAGAATTGCAGGGTAATAAGTAAGGAAAGTTATCTACTATGTTGTATTCCGGTATCAAATACTAGTAAAATGTCTTCTTTTAAGTCACAACTCTAGGTGCTCAGGGTATTTGGTTCTGTTTTGTCTGTAGTGTTGGGTATTCCATGGAGATTATTTCACATTAATCCCAGAATGTTCAAGTTAGGAAGGATATCAGTGATCATGTAGCCCCTCATATACCTGAAAAAAATTCCCTCTTCTATATACCAAATAAGTGGCCATCCAACTTTTACTGGAATATCTCCAGTGAATAGGAGACCTTGATTTACCAGTGTGGGTCATTCTATTTTGGTGTTGTTTTAGTTGTTAAGAAGATTTTTCCTTAATTCAAACCTAAATTTGCCACTTTGCAATTTCTACCCCTTGCTCCTAGTTCTGCCCTCTGGCACCAAGTAGAATAAACATAATTCTTTTTTTCAGGTAACAGCCCTTCCTACATTTGAAGACAGCAATCATGCTCCTATACCCTCTCTTTTTTAGGTTCAGTAGCCATTTCTCTAGCCTCTTCTCCTATGGCACAAAGTCGAGGCCTTTCACTATTCTGGTTGTGCCCTCCAGCTTAATGGTGTCCTTCCTAACATATGACACCCAGAGCTGAACAGAGCTCTCGACAGGAGCTTGGGTCAGGACAGAACTATCATTTTCTTTTTCCTAGAACTGGTGACTCTTTTTGAACAGCCTGAGGTGAAATCAGATTTCTTTGCTTCTGTATCACGTTGCTGACCATTCCTGAGTTTGCAGTTCACTAAAATCTCCGTCCTGTTTCTCTCCTGTACCTGCTTCTGAATAAAGCATTTCCTTCAAGATCCACATTCCCCTGTCATCCCACTGAATCTGAGGGATGTTTCCTTGTTTTTTTCTTGCTTGTTTCATAGTTTTAACATTTCTCAGAGGCATAGTGTAAAGCAAGCAATATAGACTACTAAAAATCAGAAGTATCATGTGTCATTTTTATGAATTCAGAATCGTTTTATTTAATTTTATTTTTGATTCATGAGGCTACATCTGAAAGACTTATGTAGACCTATAAATCTTAATAAAAGTAACAGTTTATTGATTTATTTTCATGTTCTAACACTTCTCCTGTTAGCCTTATTTTGTGTGATGTGGAACATAAAGTTCAACTTGATCCCAAATCCTAGCTGTGTTTCTAGTAAGTTTCTTTGACTGTACCAAAATTATATACAGTAGAGTATACTCTGCTGTGATGTGATTATATTCTTTTTTTTTCTTCAACCTCTTTCAATAACTTTATTTTTTGTTTTATTTTTTTATTTTTATTTTTTTTATTTTTAGTTTACGATATTTGGTTCTACATAATTTTGAGTTCCAGATTTTCTTCCCTCCCTCCCCAAGATGGCATGGAATCCCATATAGCTTCCACGTATAACTGTGCATTGAATTAATTTACACACTAGTCAAGCTACGGAGAAGAACCGTGATCAATGAAATGAATCATGTGAAAGAAGAAACAGGACCAAAAAAAAAAACCAACCCAAAAACAAAAACAAAAGAGAGAAAAAGAAAAAAAAAAGGGAGGGGGGAAGGGCTAGCATGAAGTGTGCCTCAATCTGCATTCAAACTTCCTAGTTCTTTCTCTGGATGTAGATAGCATTCTCCATCGTGAGTCCTTTGGAGTTGTGCCTGCACCTTGTGTTGCTGAGAAGAGTGAAGTCTGTCAGGGTTGGTCTTCACGGAATCTATATATTGTGGTTGTGTACAGTGTTCTCCTGGCTCTGCTCTGCTCACTCAGCATTATGTCGTGTAGGTTTTTCCAGGTTGTTATGAAGTCCGTATCATCCCCATTTATTATGGCACAATAGTATTCCATTACCTTCATATACCATAGCTTGTTCAGCCATTCCCCTGATGGGCATCCCTTTGATTTCCAATTCTTAGCTACCACAAAAAGAGCTGCTATAAATATTTTTGTACATATGGGTCCTTTTTCCACTTGTGTTATTTCTTTGGGATACAACCCTAGAAGTGGTATTGCTGGGTCAAAGGGTATGAACATTTTTATAGCCTTTTGGGCATAGTTCCAAATTGCTCTCCAAAATGGCTGGGTCAGTTCACAATTCCACCAGCAATGTAACAACGTTCCAATTTTCCCACATTCTCTCCAGCATTTATCATTTTCCTGTTTTGTTTTTTTAGCCAATCTGACAGGAGAGATATGGGATCTAAGAGTTGTTTTGATTTGCATTTCTCTAATCAGTCGTGATTTCGAGCATTTTTTCATATGCCTATAGATATCTTTAATTTCTTCCTCTGAAAACTGCCTGTTCATATCCTTTGACCATTTCTCAATTGGGGAATGGCTTGTATTCCTATATATTTGGCTCGGTTCCCTGTATATTTTAGAAATGAGGCCTTTATCAGAGACACTAGTTGTAAAGATGTTCTCCCAATTTTCTGCTTCCCTCCTAATTTTTGTTACATTGGCTTTTTTTGTACAAAAAACATTTCAATTTAACATAGTCAAAATCATCCATTTTGCATTTTGTAATGCTCTCTATCTCTTGTTGTGTCATGAATTCTTTTCTTTTCCATAAATCTGATAAGTAAACTATTCCTTGCTCTCCCACATTACTTATAGTATCAGCCTTTACTCCTAAATCATGAACCCATTTTGACTTTATTTTGGTATATGGTGTAAGATATTGGTCTATGCCCAGTTTCTGCCCACCATTTTCCAATTTTCCCAACAGTTTTTGTGAAATAGTGAATTATTAGCCCAGAAGCTGGCCTCTTTGGGTTTATCAAAATGTAGATTGCTATAGTTGTTGACTTCTCCATCTTGTGTTCGTATCCTATTCCGCTGATCCACAACTCTGTTTCTTAGCCAGTACCAGGTAGTTTTTATGACTGTTGCTCTATAGTACAGTTTAATATCTGGTATGGCTAGGCCACCTTCTCTAGCATTTCTTTTCATCAATACCTTAGGTATTCTAGACCTCTTGTTCTTCCAGATGAATTTTGTTATTATTTTGTCCAGCTCTGTAAAATAATTTTTTGGTAGTTCAATTGGTATGACACTGATAGATAGATTAATTTAGGTAAAATTGTCATTTTTATTATATTAGCTTGGCCTAACCATGAGCAACTGATATTTTTCCATTTATTTAGATCTGACTTTATTCGCGTGAAAAGTGTTTCACAATTATGTTCATATAGGCCCTGGGTTTGTCTTGGCAGATAAGACTCCTAAATATTTTATAGTGTCTACAGTAACTTTGAATGGAATTTCTCTTTCTATCTCTTGCTGTTGGGCTTTGTTAGTAATGTATAGGAATGCTGAGGATTTATGTGGGTTTATTTTATATCCTGCAACTTTGCTGAAGTTGTTTATTATTTCAGGTAGTTTTTTACTTGATTCTCTAGGATTCTCTAAGTAAATCATCATATCTTCTGCAGAAAGTGATAATTTAGCTTCTTCTTTTCCTATTCTAATTCCTTCAATTTCTTTTTCTTCTCTTATTGCTACAGCTAATGTTTCTAGTACCAAATTGAATAGTAGGGGTGATAGTGGACATCCTTGTTTCACCCCTGATCTTATCTAGCTTATCCCCATTACAAATAATGCTTGTTGATGGTTTTAGGTAGATGCTATTTATAATTTTAAGGAAGGCTTCATTTATTCCTATGCTTTCTAGTGTTTTTAATAGGAATGGGTGTTGTACTTTGTCAAAGGCTTTTTCTGCATCTATTGAGATGATCATATGGTTTCTGCTAGTTTTATTGTTGATATGGTCAATTATGCTAATAGTTTTCCTAATATTGAACCAGCCTTGCATTCCTGGGCTAAATCCTACCTGGTCATAGGGTATTATTCTTATGATAAGTTGCTGCAATCTTTTTGCTAATATTTTATTTAAAAATTTTGCATCAATATTCATTAGGGAAATTGACCTGTAATTTTCTTTCTCTGTTTTGACTCTACCTGGTTTGGGTATTAATACCATACTTGTGTCATAAAAAGAATTTGGTAGGATTCCTTCTTCACCTATTTTCCCAAATAGTCTACAAAGTATAGGAATTAGTTGTTCTTTAAATGTTTGATAGAATTCACATGTAAAACCGTATGGCCCTGGAGATTTTTTCCTAGGGAGTTCATTGATGGCTTGCTCAACTTCTTTTTCTGAGACGGGGTTATTTAGAAATTTTACTTCCTTTTCTGTTAACCTGGGCAATTTATGTTTTTGTAGATATTCATCCATATCTCTAAGGTTGTCAAATTTATGGGCATACAGTTAGGTAAAATAATTTCTAATTATTGTTTTGATTTCTTCTTCATTAGAGGTGAACTCACCCTTTTCATTTTTGATACTGGTAATTTGATTTTCTTCTTTTTTTTAATCAAATTGACCAAAGGTTTATCAATTTTATTGGTTTATTCATAAAACCAGCTCTTTGTTTTATTTATTAATTCAATAATTTTCTTGGTTTCAATTTTATTAATCTCTCCTTTGATTTTCAGTATTTCTAATTTGGTATTTAATTGGGGATTTTCAGTTTGCTCTTTTTCTAGCTTTTTCAGCTGTATGCCCAGATCATTGATCTCCTTTCTCCCTATTTTATTCATGTAAGCATTTAGGGATATAAAACTTCCCCTAAGAACTGCTTTTGCTGCATCCCATAAGTTTTGGTATGTTGTTTCGTTATTATCATTCTCTAGAATGAAGTTATTGTTTCTCTGATTTGTTCTTTGGCCCACTCATTTTTCAGAATTAGATTATTTAGTTTCCAATTAATTTTTAGCTTATTTTTCCATGGTTCTTTGTTACAAATAATTCTTATTGCATCATGATCTGAAAAGTATGCTTTGACTACTTCTGCCTTTCTGCACTGGATTGTGATGTTTTTATGCCCTAGTACATGGTCAATTTTTGAGTATGTGCCATGTACTTTTGAGAAGAAAGTATATTCCTTTTTATTCCCATTCAGTTATCTCCAGAGATCTGTCATATCTGCCTTTTCTAAAATTCTGTTTACCTCCTTAACTTCTTTCTTATTTATTTTGATGTTAGATTTATCAAGTTCAGAAAGGGGGAGGTTGAGGTCTCCCAATATTATAGTTTTGCTGTCTATTTCTTCCTGTAAGTCCCTTAACCTCTCCTGAGAATTTGCATGCCATACCACTTGGTGCATAAATGTTAAACAATGATATTGCTTCATTGTTTATGGTGCCTTTTAGCAGGATGTAGTGTCCTTCCTTATCTCTTTTAATTAAATCTATCTTTACTTTTGCTTTGTCTGAGATTAGGATTGCTACACCTGCTTTTTTTTACTTTAGCTGAGGCGCAATATATTTTACTCCAGCCTTTTACCTTTGCCCTGTGTGCATCCCCCTGTTTCAAATGTGTTTCTTGTAAACAGCATATTGTAGGATTATGGTTTTTAATCCATTCTGCTGTCTGCTTCCGTTTTATGGGAGAGTTGATCCCATTCATGTTCACACTTATAATTTCTATCTGTGTCTTTTTCTCCATCCTATTTCCCCCTGTTTATGCTTTTATTTCTCCCTTTCCTCTTCCCCTCCTCAACAAAGTTTTGCTTTTGACCGCCACCTTCCTCAGTTTACCTGCCCTCTTTATTCCCCTCCCTTATCTTACCGTCTCCCACTTATTACTTCTCCCCTCCCTTCTGACCACCCCTCTCCCTTTTTTCCCCCCTTCCCCTCCTACTTTTTGTAGGACAAGTTATATTTCTATACTTATCAGGGTATGTTATTCCCTTCTTAAACCAGATCAGATGACAGTAATGCTCAAATACTGCTCTTCTCCCTCCCTTCTTTCCCTTTACTATAATGTGTTTTTGTGCCTCTTCATTTGTTGTAATTTACCCTTTTCTACTACCTCCTTACCTCTTCTCTCATGGCCCTCTCTTTACATCTCTTACTTATGTTTTTTATCCTTATATCAGTCATTTTATACAGGCATTCACAATCTATGTGTATCCCTTTCAATTGTCATAATAGCTGTACTATTCTCAAGACTGACATATATATATATATATATATGTATATATATATATGTATATATATATCTAAAACGTACGTAAGATGATATAATCCTATATAAAGATGCAAATAATTTGCCCTTATTGATTAATAAGGTTTGTGGGGGTTTTTCCCCCATCTATCTTTTTATGTCTCTCTTGAGTTTTGTGTTTGGAGATCAAATTTTCCATTGAGTTCTGGCCTTTACATGAGGAAGGTCTGGAATTCCCTTATTTCGTTGAATGTCCATCTCCTTGCCTGAAAAATTATGCTTAGTTTTGCTGGGTATTTGATCCTTGGTTGTAGTCCCAGCTCCTTTGCCCTTCGGAATATCATATTTAAATTTCTCCTGTCTTTTAATGTGGAAGCTGAGAGATCCTGCGTGATCCTGACTGTAGCTCCACGATATTTGAATTGTTTCTTTTTGGCTGCTTGCAATATTTTCTCCTTGACTTTGTAGTTCTTAAATTTGGCTATAATATTTCTTGGTGTTTTCAGTTTGGGATCTCTTTCAGGGGGTGATCGGTGGATTCTTTCAATGACTATTTTGCCCTCTGGTTCTAGGACCTCTGGGCAGTTGTCTTTGATAATTTCTTCGAAGATACTGTCAAGGCTCTTTTTTTCATCGTGGATTTCCGGTAGACCAATAACTCTTAAATTGTCTCTCCTGGATCTATTTTCCAGGTCAGTTGTTTTCCCAATCAGATATTTCACATTTTTTTCTATTTTTTCATTCTTTACATTTTGTTTTACTTCTTCTCGGTGCCTCCTAGATTCATTAGCTTCCACTTGCTCAACTCTGATTTTTAATGAGTTAGTGTTTTCATTTTGCTTTTGAGTCTCCTTTTCCAATTGGTTGATTTTACCTGTCAGGGTGTCATTTTCTCTCTTTAGATTCTGAATCTCCATAGCCATTTCGCCAATCTTATTCTTTAGGGACTTGATTACATCAGTGGATTTTTTTTCCATATTTTCTTTTAGCTCCCTAATTTGGTTTTTAAAATCCTCCTTTAGCTCTTCCAGCAGTGCTTTTTGGGCTGGAGACCAGTTCACATTACCTTTTGAGGTATCAGATGTACCTATAGTGTCATTGCTGTCCTCTTCCAAATTGGTATTTTGATCCTGCCTGTCTCCATAAAAAGAATCAATGGTCCTCAGTTTTTTTTTTTTGTGTTCTTCATGTTGGTTAGCCTTTTCCTGGCTTTACAACAAATATCTGCCTTTGGGGCTCAGGGCTCTCTGTCCCAGCTTTCTTATTCTGGGGATTGTGAGTCTAGTTGTTGTCTTTGTGAATTATAGCCTTCAGTTTCCTGAGGTGTGGGGGAGGGGTTTGGCTCCCTGATGTCTCTTTCCCTAGGGGTGCTCTCAAGCACTGTTGCTCTTCAGCAATGGTCTCAGCTCTTTGTTGTTTGAGCTGGGTGTCTGGCACTTCCCCACTTCTATCTCCTCTGTTCCAGCGTTCTTTTTTTTTTTTCCCTAGGAATTTTCTGGGTGAGGAGGGGAGGGATTAGAATCGTTTACCTGGCCATTATGTCTCCCGGAAGTTCAAGAAGTGTTTCATACCTTTGGGTTGCAAGCCTCAGGAGTTGCCTCTGTCGCTTTCGCAGAGTGCTGTCCTGTGTTGGGAGTCCTTGGGATCTCTGCTGGTTTTGGGCGCCCATCTTTCTCCCAGCCTGTCTCCGACATGGATTTCCCAGCCAGCCGAAGGCTTCTGCTTTGGTCTGGAGCAGCTCCGCATGCTGAGCACTCTCCAAGCCTACAGATTCATGCCTTCGGCCTTTCAGACTCTACCGGCTTGAAAATTTGCCCCATGCAGACTGCTCGCGGTTTCTAACTCTCTCAAATCTGCTCAAATTCGCTTTTTCATAGGAATCTGACAGACCTTGTGAGAGAGCTCCAGTAAGACGCTGTTTTCATGCAGCCATCTTGGCTCCCTCCAACACGGAAGTCATGTGATTACATTCTAACTATGGTCTTCTTTGATGCTTATTCCAGAATTCAGCTCTTAAAAGGATTTTTAAATGTTACTGAAAGACCACAATTACTTGTATTCAAGTAACTAGATAGTCAGTATGTCTGCAGACTGGAAACAGAAATGAGAAATCTGGTTGGGTAGGGTTATGTTTTAGGGCCTTGATTTTTGAGGCATTGTCAATGTATATAACAAGTCCTGGGGTCATTTAGGTTAGGAAATAAGCTCACAAGGGGCCATTAAATTGCTGGATGGGAATATTTATAAGAAGTAGGATGCTGTAACTTTGTTGAGAAAAATGATGTTGATTATGTCATGGGATGAAAAATGTTTTTCTCTGGTAGCTGTGACAATGTGTTTTCTGTTTTAAGCACTACTCTAAATGCCTCAATTAAGTGAAACTAAAGAATGACATCTCATAGATTAAAATTTAAAAAGACTTATCCTGTATGCCTGGAACCCTGGAGGCAGTCTTTAAACATTTAAATAATAGTCTCAACCATAACTTCAGAGTCTCTCATCATGAAATAATTGATTCAGTAAGTATTAGCTCTGTGGGATTTTCAGCTATTCTAAATTTAGAATAATTCCTCCAAGGATCTCATAATCTAGAAATAATTAGAGAAAAGAATCGTGGAATCTCCTCCATCCTCCTCCTCCATCTCCTATAGCCCATAAATAGAAATCCCCTCTGCAAAGCACCTGACAAGTAGCTATCTACCCTTTGCTTGAAGACCCCCAGGGATGGGAAGTGTATGACTCATGAAGCAATCCAGTCCACTTTTGGATCACTCTTATTGTTAGGAAGTTTTTCTGGACAGCAAGCCCAAATTTGCCATTGCATCTTCTCCCCATGGCTCCTGGTTCTGTTCTCTAGGAACAAAAGAAAATGTTACCCTCTCCCATGTGACGGCTCTTCAAATTCCTGAAGATACCTGTTATGTCCATTTGTTGTCTTCTGTCCTTTTGGCTAAGCACCTCCAGTTCTTTCAGTCAGTCCTCACAGGGCACCAACATTAGCCTCTTCATCATCCTTGTGGGCCTTGTCTAGACATTCTCGAGCATTGCAGCGCCTTTCCCCAAAGATGGTGACAGAACTGAACAGACAACCCCCAGGGCAAAGTACAGGGTTTTCTGGAAGGGAGATCTCTCAGTGCATCCTGAAAGCATGTTAGTTTGTTGGCTGCCATTTCACACAACTGGCTTCTATTGAACATGCCCCTGTTAATAAGTTACCTTGCTCAGAGATTTGCCTCAGTGGACCCCTTTGGCAGTCTTATAAAACCTTTGGACCCCATTGTAAATAATGTTTTTAACTGCCTAAAATAAAATAGGATTGTAAAGGAAACTAAAGGTTAATGAAAATAAAGATATAACTTTTTTCCTCATACAAGTTCATAGACCTTTTGAAGTATTATCATAGACCCCTTTGGGTCCTATAGATCCCATGTTAAACACTCCTGCTGTAAATTGATGATAGCAATCCTTGATGCAATAAATTACTGTGCTGCTCCTCTGAAATGGTCTTTTGAATAGATTGTATCAGTAGTAATCAGTGTTTGGGGGAACTTATATTGTTGTTTACAGTAAAAATATTTGAGTTAATGAACTGATGATTGCATCATTGTACACATGAAGTATAAAAATGTTTGATATAACCATCATGACATTGTACTTACTTTATATCTTTTCTAAAGTATTTTGTCTTTGAACTGTAACTACCTCAAGAAAAAGTAATTAGTTAAGAATGTATCAATTGCCTACTTAATCTTAAATATAATATAGATACTCTCAATATATTCAGTTTTAGCAGGATAGGAGCAGACAAAACTCACTTAAATCTGTACAGGAAATACTTAAATGGAATGGGGAAGAATTTCTGCCCAACTTACCCAATTATTAATGGCTAACAAATTCAGTTCAACAATTCATCATTTATTTTTAATTAAGTTGAACATAGATTCTCTTCTTCTTTATGTATAAGTAGCCATGCATGCTTCTGAGGATTCTGTATGCAGGAGCTTTGATGTTATCACATATGTGCCTTCCCTGAAAGTCTTTGTATCTTAGAGCCAGTGGCCATCCACAGGTTACTGATTTTTGTTACAAGCAGCAAACATTTACAGAGTACCTACCGTAAGGAGTGTTTAAAGAACTCTTTGAAATCCAATAAGAATGAATCAACTACTATTCTGTAAAAGAAAACAAAGTATTTGCTATTTTAAAGGTAAATATTTGTTGCGATAAAGACCTGTAAAGATATAATTAATTCTGCCTGTTTTGGGTCTATTACCTACGCATTCAGATTGTATGATACAATGTTTATTTTGACATTGGGCAAGAAATGCACTTTGATGTATCATCCCTGCAATCAGTAATTATTTAAATATTTTAAACATAATACAGTCTCACTAATTTGGCTTATGGCATTGTTATGCTTTGGAAACACTGACAACTTTTAACTGTATGCATCTACAACTGACATTTCACTTGTACTGATGGTGGGGGGTGGTAAGGAAAAGCTATATGGAGGGTTTGGGTTTTGAACTGGGCCTTGAAAGGGTGAGTGGATTTGGATACATGAAAGAGGAAAAAAAGGTAGGGAGTTGAGGGGGGGAATTCCAGGCAGGAGAAACAATTTGAGGAACAGCAACAGTGACTAGCAGCAGACAAAAAATAATAGAGAAGGCTGCAAATGGAAGGACGTCAGCTACAGTATTTCTGTGTCTGAACAAGTGATGAGCCATAAGCAGGAGGGATATAGTAGAGCAGTAGTGTCAAACGTAAATAGAAATAGGGGCTACTGAAACACGTGTGAGGATCCCTACAGGCCACATAGTGACTTGGAAAACCTCATACTAGCATCATCTATGTTTTATTCTATTTTTATTTATTTTATTAAGTGTTTCCAATTACATTGTAATTTGGTTCACACCACCCTTAGGAGTGTTGCAGGGAATGTTTGACTCCTCTGCTGTGTACTATATACTGTCCTGAGCCATGTGCAGAGTGTATGAAGTTGGAATACAATTTTGTTGATAGTTCCTGAGCACCAGAGGCAAGAGACTTGTTTATATGGAACCAGAGGTCAGAAAGCGTATCAGAGGTCAGCCAATTCTTGTAAGAAAAAGAAATATTCATTAGATAAACAGAGAATTCATTCACAAAACTATCAGCCTTCAGGAAAGATCTCATGCTAAATCCCTGAGCCAAATCTCAAGCCAGAAACGGGGTGTGTACAGTCAAAGATGTTACTTAGCTCGAGCCTTTGATTGGCACCATGCTTTCTTTCATCAACTTGTAGCTGCAGGAACAGCCCTCAGATTACATGAGTTGTACCCTACTTTCCCCAACTCCTTCCAGAGACTCATCTCCACAAGTGGCCATTGCTAATGGGAGAAGGGAAGGTGTAGACAAGGCAGGACAACTCCTTGCAACAAACATTTAGAAAGCACCTTCTGTGTACATTGACCATGAGAAGCACCATGGTGTAATGGGTGGAGAGTTGATCTCAAAGCCAGGAGGACCTCATCCAAGGCCTGTCTCTGATCCATACGGGTTAAGGGAGCCTGGGCAAGTCAGTTTACTTCTCAGTGACCTTGACATCTCTCTAAGGTACCGATGTGCAGAGAAGGTGAAGACCTGCATTGTTAGAGGGAGCACCCTCATCAGGAGCTGTCTGAACCAGTCCCTGGCCTCTAGTTGTATACAGGAAGCTAGGCTTATCCTAACCAGGGTCTTCCTCCAGTGAAAGGCAACAGATAGAGGGATATTTAAAAAAAAAAAACTATACTATAAAATGGATAAAAATGGACATCTTTACGTCACTTATAGAGGACAGCCACAGGAAAATGCAGATGGCTCAGTAAGAGACAGATCAATTTACCACTTGTGGTTTTAAATGTTTTATATGAGTGGGAATCAGGAAAATGCCCAAAGTATCTTTTGGGCCCACTGCTAATTGAAAGCACAAAATAGGAAATGTCCATTTGACATAGTAGGATATAAACTACATAAAAAGTTAAAGTCCCAGCACTTAAAGGGCTAGCCCTGAGGTACCCAGAAGACCTGGTTATCCAGAGTGACTTACTCCTCTAATGTCCTAGAATCTACATAGCCATAGTTTAACTGTTTCTTCTAATAGAAGCCACTATTATCACTTTACTTTCATATGTACTTCAAAAAATTCTATTAATAATATTAATAGCTAGCATTTATATAGTGCCTACTATGTGCCAGGCACTGTGCTTTAAAAATATTAGCTCACACAGTCTGAAGAAATTACTCTTTTTCGATTTTCAGATACAATGTTTGGGGCTTTATATGTTCACTGATTATGCCCTTCTGAAAATAAGAAACAAGTGAAAAGACTATCACTTTCTGGCTCTTCAGTACCTCGGTTTTCTCATCCATAAAGTCAGAGTATTGGACCAGATGACCTACTAGTGGCCCATCCTGAATTCTATGTTTATTACTGTTTGAGCAGAGAATCCCCATTGCAGTTGCTGGCCTTTGCAACCACTGACTCGACTTTTACAAAATTGGGTTGACACTAGATAATCTCATTTCACGAGAATGTCCATGTAGCATTGTTCCACTTGTGTGTTCAACTTTGGGATCATCTCCCACCAGGCATACGTACATCCTTCCAATGGTTTATAAGCAGTTGGCTCTTCAGACTGTGCTTTGGAGAAATACATCGTCTTGGCATTATTTGTGCATTTGCTTCACTTGGTTTGCTTTTATTCTGTTGAGTTTCTTAATTTCATTCTTTTCCTACGTATTTTTTACCTAAATATCAATTTTACTTGTGTGACACAATGCGAAACACATTGCAAAAATTACGTATGGATAGATAGACAGATATACACTTGTATGTATCTCTGTCTTTCTACTTGGATTTTCTCTTGTCGATATTTTCTAACTTTTTAGAATTTGCACCATCCTGGGATTGTAAATCTGGAATGTATGTTCGAGACCCCAGAACGAGTCTTCGTAGTCATGGAAAAGCTACATGGAGATATGCTAGAAATGATTCTTTCTAGTGAAAAAAGCCGGCTTCCTGAACGAATTACTAAATTCATGGTCACACAGGTATTTTTTTCTCTGTCTTGAAGTAGAGAATAACTTTAACTTAAAAGAGAAATGATACTTTTATGTAGGAGAGTGGGAGGAATTTATAGACAGTGTACCCTATGGTTTTTTTTTTTTAATTTAAAGGATGTTATAAAATTGGTTAACAGTTAAAAAATAATGATAATCCTCAAAAAAAATAATAATCTTCAAGGTGTCCTTATAACAATTCTGTGCAGTAAGTAGTGTGGACATTGTTATCCCTGTTTCTTTGTATCAAGGGATTGATCAGGAGAGTTTCCAATTAGTGAATCCCCTTTAGTCCACTTGATGAGATCATGGCATGAGCTTTTGATGGACTGGAGCATTTCTCATTGGAGCTGGACATTCATTCAACACTTGACCTTTTGCTGAGGGCACTCTCAGGAGGACATTTGATCATTTCCCCCTGTCAACCCTGCCTCCTATTACTTGTATAAGAGAGTGCAGTGACACACTGGGGAGTTAAGTGACTTCACCAGGGTCATGTGAGAGCAGCTTCAAACCCAGGTTTCCTGGCTACTTTTCTTTGCATGATGACATACTGTTTCTCAATAATAAATTTGACAAGAGACAGTATAGTTTTACTATCCCAATGAAATCTTAATAAATTTTAATGGAAACTAGTTGATGAGACTTCTAGGTCCATTTTTTCTATCCAACCCAACAATGACCAGGGTGGATGTGAGTTGGGACTAAGCCCCCAGAAACTTGAGCTCCCAAATTAAAACTCAGAATATTATACTGTCCCATTGGCTGTTAAATTTTTCTCACTTCCTGGACGGATTAAGTATCCCGCTTAAAATATCACTTTCATTCACAGATACTTGTTGCTTTGAGGAACTTACATTTTAAGAATATTGTGCACTGTGATTTAAAACCAGAGAATGTGCTGCTAGCCTCAGCAGAGCCATTCCCTCAGGTGAGTGATGTGCTCCTACCTGACAGTTTGAAAAAGATTGTTGATCAGAAGTGGGCTGCTTTGGTATGCAGGGCACTGCATGAGGAGCTAGAGATTAAAAATAAATGCCATCTCATTAGACATTTTACTTGCTTTTAAATGTATTAGCCTTTCTTATACTTCCTAATATTGTAGCACCTTATAGGACACAACTCTCTTTTGATTGTCATGTGTATTTGCAGTTTTTATTAATATTCAATTCAGTATTAAGCAGCCATTGCCTGGGAGTCACTGTGCATGGCTTCTAGGAAGCAAAGACAAAACAGGCCAGTTATCTTACATTTTACTTTTTAGTGTACAGTCTTCTTACACTGAAAGAACTTAGATTCTTAAGCCTGAAACTCTTCCAGGTGAAGTTTCTCTCCTGGCCCAATAATTTGGCAGGGGAGAAGAAGTCAATTAAAAAACTTGAGCTTCCCATCAGAGTTTTTTAAAATATGTTTGTTTATTTGTTCATTGATTGATATTTATTTAATGTCATGGTTAACATGGTTAACCCAGAAATATGGAACATACATGGTTTTTCATATTTTATTTAAATGATTTTGAATTTAAAGCTCTCATAGTTTGGAGAGAATATTGAAATAGTTACAACGTTATGCTATTTGGGGAAAGTTTATATATGTACATAAATGCATATATATGTAGTTACATATATAAATACGATATGGGTATATGTATATGCATGTGCGTGTGTATATATGTGTGTCTGTGTGTGTGTGTGCATATATATATGTATATTGAGCTACATCTTTGTAACTTAATGGTATTCTTGATTTCCAGGTGAAGCTGTGTGACTTTGGTTTTGCACGCATCATAGGTGAAAAGTCCTTTAGGAGATCTGTGGTGGGAACCCCAGCATACTTAGCACCTGAAGTTCTCAGGAGCAAAGGTTATAATCGTTCTCTGGATATGTGGTCAGTGGGAGTTATTGTTTATGTGAGCCTTAGTGGCACATTTCCATTTAACGAAGATGAAGATATAAATGACCAAATTCAAAATGCTGCATTTATGTACCCACCAAATCCATGGAAAGAAATTTCTGGTGAAGGTAAGGAATTAAATGAGTTTGGTTTTATAATCTTGACTCTAAACTTATCTCCTTTCCTTCAAAGCAAGTTTCTCCTTCTGACTCCCTGCCTTGTTTGTATCCTTAGGGTCATCTCTGATTGTTTTTATTTGCCACCCACATTCAATCACTCACTAAGTCTTGTAGGTTCTTCTTTCATGTTGTTATTTAAAACTCTTTCCTTTCCCATTTCATCAGCCTCATCACCTTCTGATGGACGTTCTACCTTGAAGCTTACCCCCTCAGGTCCATTCTGCCGTACTGTCATAGCATTCATCTCTCTAAACCTTTTTCATGGATACTCCCTTGCTAACACCTTGCCATGGGTTATGGGATAGCCTTACATTTCCCAGTTTTAGGCTTTTTTTTAGCCTTCATGTGCTTCCTACTTCTCCCCTAAATGAGCCTGACATTTCAACAATTAGTTGAGTCTATTTACTGTCCTCAGCATAATATACTTTTCCCTTCTCTAAATGTTGTTGCCTCCTGCGCACCTCCTCCTTCTCTGACTGGCCCATGTGGAAATGTTCCCATACAATCCTAGTTAACAGAGTTGGAAGGGATCCCAGAGGCCATCTATTTCAACTCCCTCAATTTACAGGTGAGAAAACCAGACGTAGGAGGTTAAGTGACTTGTCTACAGTCATACAGGCATAAGCAGCAGAAACAGGGTGCTCTGAGTGTGAGTCACCTATTATTTCAGCAATCTGGCTAGCAGCTGTTGTGGGGGTGAAAGACCAACACAAGCCCAACCACAAGCACACTACCAGCATGCTGCAAAAGCCCGGGTTCTTTTGATCTGCTTTACTAAGGAAAGCAATGTTAAGGGGTTAACAAGCTTACTTTAATCTGGCATACGAATACCATTCACTTAGTTCAGGGGAAAAAGCCAGCACCTTGAACTTCAGAGCAAAATACAAACAAATTACAGACATTGACAGACAGACCAAATACAATTCATAGTTACCATCATCTAAGTTCAGCCTGGGAGCTCATAACAAGGGCTGGCCCAGAGTCATGTGCCACTCCTCCTGTGGCTCAGAGCTCTGAGAAAGAGAAAGCCAACCCCTGGTTTTATATCTTTTTCAGGGTCAAGGGTGAGTCACACATGCGACTCAGCCACGTGACCTAAAATGGTCACAAAGAGGGGACTTAAACCCATGTGGTCTAAAAGCATCTGATGTTCCAAACATGTCAGTCAAACCCATGTAAACTAGGCCCTCCCCTGAGGCAAGGAGGTCACCAAGGAAATAAAGGCCAAACTCTTCCAGGGCACTTGGTTGAACCTAGTGCTAAGAGCCCATTTTGACCGCCAACACACCTGTTCTCCCATCTGTTCAGTACTTCACTGGTCTGTCCCACTCGTGACACTCTTCATTGTCTTATAGAATGTTCCATGTGTGAATGCTTTGTATTCCCAGTACTGAACACCTAGAATGCTCTCCCTGGGTGAGCCTGGTCCTGTTCTGAGCTGAGGATAACAATACGTGTCACAGTGCAACCATGCAGGCTTGTGAGCCTCACATGTGAGCGTGTTTGTAACGTGGAGTTTTTAAATTGCATATACATGTCAGTAGTTCTTATGAGGAGAGCTGACAAGAGAAGTCAGCGTGTTTGGCAGTCCAGATAGGAGCATGGCTCCAGAAGGAACAGCTAGAGTTAACATTCAGCTTGTGGTGGTTTTTGGCTGGACACAGTTTGTCACCTACAAGCATTGCTAGAATCATCACAAAGGGCCCCTGGGCATGTGGTGGAATAGACTTCAGGCACTGAGGAATTTGCTAATTGAGTGGCATGTATAAAGTGGTCTCTCTCTGATCAGTGGAAGTGGAAAGCTAGGTCTAGTGTGCATCTAAGTCAACCAGGTGGCTCCTTGATTGGGGTGCTGGGAATGTGTCAGTATTGCGCAGATATATCTGAAAGACTGGAAACCACCAATTGCCCAGGATTAGTTTCTTGGGTCAGATTGTGGGAGACAGTAAACACTGGGTGCAAAGCACTGTGCTGAGTGCTGGGGATGGATACAGATGGAAAAGATAGCCCCTGCTTTCAAGGAACTTACATTCTACTGAGAGAGACAGCACATGGAGGAGACTTCAGCGCAAATTGGATGGACAAGTCCCGCAGTCCTTGGGGGGCAGCAGCAGAGAAGATGGTTATGCCTCTTCTGTCACATCTTTTTCACTGATAAAATGATCTCAGTTTCTGGTGTTGGACCATTTGACAGTGCCAAGGAATTGGTTGACAAGAACTCTTCTTTTCTGGATCTTGAGTCACTGTAGTCAAGGTAGATGCAGATTCACTTGTTTTCTGGGATAGTGCCTATGGGTGCTAGACTAAAGCAGGTCTGGGGAAGAATGCCACCACTCTTAGAGCTCTTGGGCTAAACTGCCTGCTGGTGGTAGTTGGTCAGCAGTTGGTTTTGGAGGTGTTGAGGAGGGTAGACATCTTCCCCAGAGTGACTCTTCCCCTGTATAATTACTGCAGGGTCTATGCTGGAAGCAGTGCTAGTGATTGGACACTGCTGGTTCCATGGTTTTGGGGTTCAGGGTCCTGAGCAATTTGGCTCTGAGGAAAGGTGGTGGTAGTTTTCCTTACCTGGCACACGTTGTCTTTGTCTTTCCCTTAGTATCTTGCTGTTTCACTTAGGCTAGCTTGCCTGTCCCGTAGATGGGAGTTGATTGGCAGTTTGTGAGGTTGGTTAACCACTTCTCTCCAAGAGAGTTGTGTCCCATAATGATAGTTATAGAGGGTGGGCTTGTGGGCTTACCTGACTTGCAGAGACAAAATCAAAACCATCTTTGCTCTCAGGCAGCATAAAAACCATTGATCTTACTCATTTTGAAATGAAAATGAAAAATTAAATTTATGCCTTATGGAACACCTGTATATGAAAGAAATAAAAATGTTTAATGAAATTTCCACATATATGTTATAAGAACTGGTTTGTTACATGGATTCATATTGGCTATCCAGTCACATAGCATTGTATTAAGACCAAAAGAAATAAAATCTCAACTATTTGAAAGTATCATTGAGCTTATCTGATTCCCTTCTTGTGCAGTATAAGAATTTATTCTACAACATCCGAGATGGTCACTGAATCTTTTTTTAAACTTTTCTCATGTGCAGAAACTTGTTACTTCAGCTCACAAGCCCTTCTGTTTTGGGGGAGAGGCCTGACTACATCTTCCAGTTTGAAGATGACTTTATTTGATAGAATAGGACAGCAGTCGTGCTTTCTGTTATCTGGGTACCACTGCCTTAAACAATGAGCTTTCCTTGTCCTTCTTGCTCTGAAGAAACTTTGAAAGACCCGTTCACTACACTCATTTACAAGCCTTGACTTATCCTGGAATTTAACTTGAATGTTATTACACATTCACCAATGGCTATCAAAGCCCATCTTTCATCAGAGAACTTTCTAAGTGTCCATATCGGTTTATGTCTATGCTTCCCTGCACTTCTTAACTGAGGTGATTTTTAGTTGTATTGTTCCTGTTTGACTTTGGAAGCTTCTCATCCTTTCTAACTCAGTCTATCTCTTTAGAGGCTTTGGCCATGGGACCATATATCTTTATTTTCTCAGAACTTTTTAGATGATTTTTCCTGAGATTGAAGGTGAACGGTGTTAGTAAAAAGAGACTTTAAACAACCAGCCAGAGAGCTGAAGTCCCCTAGGACTACTACTAGATTTTGCCTCTTGACATTTGTGGTTTTTATTACGAAAGCATCATTCATATCTACTCTCTGACTGAACTACCTGAAATGTTCCTACAATGTCACTTCTGTTTCTCTACCCCTTTATTCTTACCACCACACTATTTTTATGGATTTCAGTATTTTTGTATGGTCCACCTTCCTCTTTTATCACATCTCTTTCTTTGAAATAATGGGTAAATGAACCAACACATTTATTAAACATCTGTGTGGTCGGCAAGGGAGACAAAGAGACAAGATAGAACTCATTCCTCCCCTTACATAGTATACTGTGGGGAAGACCACATATACAAATAGAAGTGTATGTAAATATAAATACACATACAAGGTAATTTGGATGGGGAAAAGCACCAGCAACAGGGGATCAGAAAAGGGCTTCTGTAGAAGAGGATGAGTGCGGGGAGGGAAGCGAAGGCCTCTAAGAGGCAGAGTCGAGAAGAGACTATCTGGTAAGCCTGGGGAGACAACCTCTGCAAGAGCTAGGGGGCCAAAGAGAGCAGCAAGGAGGCTTGCTTGGCTGGAGGGTAGTGTGTGAAGGGGTCATGTATAATGAGGCTGGCATTGCATATTAGTGCCCGCTTATGAAGGGTCTTGAGTGACAGAGGGGGTTATATTTGACCCAAGAGATCATAGCTTGCTACTGTAGTTTATTGAGTAGGTCAGACTTGCACTTTAGGGAAATCTCTGCCTCTATAGAAAGTTGAAGGCTATTGAAATAATTCCCCTAAGAGGTGATGAGGGCCTGAGCTAGGGATGTGGCCATATGAGTGGAAAGAAGGGGAAAGATTTGAGATGCAGAAATGAGAAGACTTGGCACCTGACTAGATATGTAGGCTGAGAGTGAAGAGTCAAGAATGAACCTGGGTGTCAGAAAGCATGGGTGGTACCTTGGATGGAAATAGGGTGAGTTTGATAAGAAAGGTGGTATTTTGGACATGTCGAGTTTGAGATACCTATCGCATACTTATAGTTCAAAATGTCTGATAGGTAGTTGGTGGTACAGAACTGGCAGTCACAAGAGAGACTAGTGCTAGATCTGTAGAGCTGGGAGTCATTTCCCTAGAGATAATATTTAAATCTACGGAAGCTGATGAGGTCACCAAAGGAGGGTATAGCCAGGGAAGTGGGTCCAGGAAAGAGCCTTGCAGATTTCCCTACAGTTAAGGAGTGGGATACAGATGATGAGCTAGCAAAAGAGACTGAGGAGCAACAGACAGCCGGGAAGAGAATCAAGAGAGAGCAGGATAACAGAATCCTAGAGAGGAGAGAGTATCGCGGAACACGGGTGATCAGTATTGTCCAGTACTGTAGAGAGGCCAAGAATGAAGTCTGAAAGCAGGACATTAGATCTGGCATTTAAGAGATAGTTGGTAATTCTGGAGAGTTTGGATTTAGTTCCCTGCTGAGGTTGGGAGCCACATTGCAATAGGTTGAGAAGCCAGTGGGAGGAGACACAGTATAGGCAGCAGGAGTAAGGCCACTTTCTCTAGGAGCATGGATAAGAGAGGAGAGATGCAGGATGATACTTTAAGGGAATGGAAGGATTGAGTTAGGATTTCTTTTTTAAGGATGAAGGAGACCAGGGTGTATGATCCTAATGGATAGGAAGAGCTTGGGGGGAGGGGGGACAACATACTAGAGAAAGGAGAAAATAGATTAGAGAGCTTGGCCTTGTCAAGGAAAATAAGCCCTATCTTCCTCATATCAGACTGCAGTAAAGGAACAGAGAATGGAAGCTGACATTGGGGAGCTTGAGGGAAGGCAAATGCCGTAAGACAGATAATACCCTTTTACTCTTAACCATGAAGTGTTATCCTCCCAAACCATAGTGCTGCTTGTGAGATCATATTTATCCACCTTGGGTTAAAAATGTCAAGTTGTTTTTTTTCTTTTTTTAGTAATATTAACTTTTCTTTTTCTTTAGCAATTGATTTAATAAACAACTTACTTCAGGTGAAGATGAGGAAACGTTACAGTGTTGACAAATCTCTCAGTCACCCCTGGTTACAGGTAAAATTATATTCACTTGTAATATCTCTGGTAGTCTCTCATTGGCTGATAATGAATTCTTCCATATTGGCAAATAAAGTCATTAGATTTACCTGAAGCTCAAGGACATATTTCTCAAACTGGTTTATATGGTTAAATTGAATTGCAGGTCATTGCTTCTGCTGAGATTTCGAAGTCTTTTGTCAGCCTTAAATTTTTTCCCTGCTGCGTTTGGTTTTGTTTTTCACAATACATTCATCAAATGAAGTTTTTGGAGGTTTGAAACATAAGTTGACAAGTGGTGCATTTCTTCATATTGGTCTTAAGTATTATTTCCTCTTGCTTTCTCTTGGGTGTACACCATGCCCGAGCTGGAACACTGGTGAATTAGAACGAAATGATGCTTCCTTTTGAGAACTAGTAAAAAGTTCATATTTGTAATTGAATAGAAATCCTATTTAAAGTGTTTTACTTAAAAATATACATTTTGGACCAATAAGTAATTTGTTCTTATGTCAATATTTCTTATATTGTAAATAAATTCTTATATAGAAAATTTCAAGAACCCAAAGCATGATACAAAGAGATACAATGATTGCAGAAAAATAAAGTTCTGTAGTGATGCTGTCATTGTTAGAAGTTACTACATATTAATGATAACACATGTAGGTTCTAAGAGTCTTATTTCTTATTGCAAAAACTAGAGGGAAATTACAGGACTCGCCTTTACCAGAAAGAAGTGTTTAATTACACTCAGGAATATGAGGCACATACCTTTCTGAGGGTATCTGAAACCTGGTTGCCTCATTCATTAGAAACACATACTGAAAAACTAGCTAACATTTGTTATGATAAAGTAACTGTTAATTAATTCTTAAACTCTGAAAATGTGCATAACTTTTGGGATTAGGAATAATTAATAATCCAAAGAGAAAAAAAAGAACAAATGCTGGATATATTTAGAATTTATTTTATGGTTTTGGCTAAAGCATTTTATTTTTTCTCAGGATTATCAAACTTGGCTTGACCTTAGAGAATTTGAAACACGAATTGGAGAGCGTTACATCACCCACGAAAGCGATGATGCACGCTGGGAAGTGCATGCAAATGAGCACAACCTTGTGTACCCAAAGCACTTCATTATGGCTCCCAATCCTGATGATATGGAAGAAGATCCTTAAGTTACCAACATGCTCATTTAAGGATGGAAGATTTCCATTATGAACTGGTCTGCATAAATGCTACTCTCAGGCTGTCGTGTGTAAGGGATGTGAGGAAACATGGTGTGGTATCTGACAGCAGTGCTGTGGTTTGTAAGACATAGGTACAGGAGAGAAGAATTAAAATAGAATGAAAGTTGAAGGAAGAAGTCTTGTGAGCTTTCTAGAAGTACATGTTACCATAGGCAATCATAATTAGGTCTTGTATTTTTCTATACTTTCGGTTACTGTTGCTTTCTGCCATTTAAATACACTCCCATTTTTGGTTTTTACATCGTGAAAAACCAAGCTAGTAACAGATTGTTTGCCTAATCAAGTTACACGCAAGTTGCAAAATTTGGATCTAGGCTGGCTATTGGATAGGCTTGCATTTAAGAGATCATTGGGAAAAATGAGCATATGATTTGCTATTGACTCTAAACATTTATTTGACTGATCCTTGTAGGAGTTGAAGATTTTCCCCTGTATCTGTAAAAAAGGGGGGTAACTTGATTCACTTTTTTTTTGAAAGTGAATCAAACTTTTACATCAGTGATTCCCAACCTTTCTGGAGTTGTGACACTGTATATACTACATGGAAAATAATTTTTAAATGAGTGGATTAATTTTACTTTGAAATTTTGTAACACCTTTTGAGATAATGCAATCTCCATGGGTGTTACAAAACCAAGATGACAAAGCATTGATCTAAATGCCAGGTTGGCAGTATACTCTTATAGCCTGGCTCTGGCTGCTAAATATTCCCATTCTTATTAACATTTTAGTATCCTAGTTGGGAGTCTAACTTTCATTTAGCATAGGTCTATTGATCAGGTTACTGCCACACAATTAAGAGGAGGGACAAGTGTGTTAAATATTCACTAAGGTTATTGATAGGTAAAGTTTTAAGTAGCACTCTAGACTTTACCAGGTATAGACAACCAAACCAATCTTCTTTTCCTTTGCATTCCCTATAATATGGAGGGTCTTACAGCTCTTTAGACTTTTTATAAATGAAGTACATCTCTAAGTGATTGAAACAGCAAACACCTTCTATTAATTGTAAAGTTGCCCTTTTTTTTTGTCTCCTTAACACTTAATTATCACAAACTGCTCACCAGACTCTGGGGTCTAGCCAGGGCTATGCTAGAGCCAGCTCTGACCTGACTGTTACATTTTCAGTGTGAGCATTTACACATCGGAAATTGGCAAATGCTACAAATTAGGGCTTGGGCTTGACTTACTGTTTTGTTGATTGTGACTTAAGAAAGTGATGGAGAAAATGTTAATAATGCAATTAAACTTAAAAGTGTGCCGTGAACACAGTCTCTTCCTCCATTCTCCCTTCCCTGCTGCCCCCCCACCCCACCCCCCAAGAGCCGGTTGTTAAACATTTACCAGCATACCCTTGGGTATAACCCACTTGGGGTATTGTTTTGCCAAATTTTTTAAATGTAATTAACCAATACATATGAAAGACCATCTTAGGATGTCCTCAGCATACCTGCTGGCTGCTACTATTGTACATCAGTCACCAGATGTCCTAGCAGTCTTGGACCAATTAATTGTAATTGAAGCTAATTAAATTCATGCAACTTATACTCATGAATTTCTGATCATAGTTTTATAGATTTAGGGCTTGAAGACACCCCAGAGGGGGCTTAGTGCAACCCCCTCATTGCACAGATGAGGAAGCTGGAGCCAGAGAGGTGAATGATCTGCCTCAGGGAGCATAGTAAGTGATGAGCGAGAGCTTGCCCGTCCTCTGACTCCAAAGCCTGCACACTCTTCCTCTGTTCCACCTTGCCTCTCTGTGGTCCCCACTGATAGCTGAGAGCCCTAGCTTAAATGGCAAGACTGTAAGCTGCAGAGGCACAAGAAGGCGCTCCTCACTTCTTGTCTCAGGTGTGGCCCTCCACTCAGCAGGCTGATGAGAACAAGAACAGCTGTTTTTCTGCCCAAATGTGCACTTGCTCTCTACTCGTGTGGCTTCAAGCCTTTTGTAAGGGTTACTATCTGTAGCATGCTCAAGTAATTAAAAAAAAACCAACACACCAATCTACAAGAAATCTAATCACTCTTTATGGTATCTAATGTTCCACAGCACAGCTACAGTGAAGGTTTCCTTTGAATTCTGAAATGTAAACTGTTGTGCATTTAAGGGCGCAGAGGAGTTTTCTGTTACATTCACAGAATCATATAACTGGAAGGAAGCCTCAGAAACTATTGCTGTATCTTCCCCTCACTCCAGGCTGGACTGCCCTGAACATGGCCTTGAGAGATTGCTGATCCATTCTGAAACATCTCTGGGTGGCCTCCCTCAGTAATTCTTACAAACTATCCACATTAATTTAGAGACAAAAAAAGGTGTTTAAATTTTTTGCTCAGCTAAATATATAATATTTCCTGAAATTCTTTCAAAGTTAGTCTGTCTTTTAAAATAAAAATTAAGGATAAATGAGCCAGATTATAATAGCAGACATGTGGAATGAAGCAGTTCTGGGCCACCAGGCCTATCGTTTCACACAAATGCAATGAAGATTGGGATCAGTGGTAACGGACCACATGATAATGGAAAAAATAACTGGAATATTATTAGTTTGCTAAAATTCTGTATTCAAACATTGCAAGCCATGAAGCTAATTGCACTCTTTTTTTGTATGTTTTAAGAAGTCAGTTTGTTGTTAAGTCACTGTCAGATAATGTGGAGTTGGCTAAATTACTCCAAGTGCTGTATAACCCGCATAAATAACCTTTTTATCTTGAATTCAAGTTGTATTTGTATGAGAAGTATTACATTTGCTAGAAATATTTGCTATTGTAAAATATTAAGCCTATGACACTGTCCAGTCCTTTTTTTATATTTTTGTTACACCCCATTGTTTGTAAATATCCTCTTAATACCTTGGAAATAAACTGTATTTCCCTATCGAATTGATCATTTCTGGTGAGAAAACTTGGAAGGACGGTCTGGTCTCTTCAAGACCTTTGTAAATACAAATATTTCTTTCTGTTTTTGTTGTACTTACTTTGCTGGATCTCAGTAGTGATGGCACTGTTCTGGGAGGGGAAATTATCTACAAGTGGAACTTCTGCTTCAGAATTAGGTAGCACTTATTAGAGAAACTGATTTTAAAAATCATTCTGGAATTCCTTCTAAAACAAATGTTGAGTAAGAATATGAAAACTTAAGTCTCTAATACAGTACAACAGCAGATTTGAGGACAGTATTCTGCGTCATTTCATGAATTCCAAGTTGAGGATCATTTTTGCTGCCCATTGTTCCAGAACTAAAACTGGCCCTCAGCTGCTGCTGTTACCAGAGGGCTTAGTACAGTCTGAAGACTTTAAAGGAAATGAATTTTTTATATTGAAGGGCAGAGGTTATCATTTGATTTCCCTAACCATGTAAGAATTATAAAGGAACAAGGGATATAGACTGAATTCATCGGAACAGGGAACTCCTGGATGAGGAGGCTCATCCACAGTCTTGGTGAATTGTCTACAACGTGGTATCAAAATCAAAATACCATACGTTAGGATCCCTGCAGGCCACATCCTGAGAGTCTTGAACTGTGATCATCCATGTTTTGTTAAGTTTTTCCAGTTTCCTTTTAATCTGGTTCGAGAGGTCCTCAGGAGTATTGTGGGCTGTGTGTTTGATACCTCTGGCCTGGATCATTGAAGTTAGTTAAGTGACTAATCAGGGTCACACAGCCAGCATTATTCAAAAGGAAGATTTGGATGGTTGTCTACCGGTTTTGAGGGCAACTCACCATCCTGACTTTTAAGTAATTATAAAAAAATTACAGAACTGAACAATACTTGTATTTCCTTTCCCCATTATGTTCTGGCTAACTTTACAAAATTCTCTCTCTGACCAAGTCTGTTTTTTCTTTCAACAAGTGTGGAATATGCATACATACTCCATCCCACTTCTAAGATGGGAATGTCCATAGTCAAGCTGGCATCACGCAAAGATGGGCTTTTAATCTTTCCTTCAATCAAGATACCGGTTATTTGCTCCTACTTTCAACTCATAAAACAAGTTTTTTCCTTACTGAGCTAAGTGCTAATGTGGTATGACTTATTCTTAGCAGCTTGGGGTTTTATTTTTCTACATCCTATTTTCAAGTTTGCATAAGTACAGTGAACGTTTTTCTGCTCACTTGTCCTATGAGCTGACGTTTGTGCACGATGTTAAACATAAAACTTGGACGCTAGAAAGTAAGGGAGTGTTGACAACTTGGAAAATTATTTCTACTAAGTAGTAGTCTTTATCTTATTTGCTACTTAGAAGCCTCACATTCTAAGAGTAATAACTGAAGAAAAAATTAAGGTCATCAACTAATTTTATTAATGAAAGGAAATTTCCAGTCTCATGGTAAATTCAATGTTATACCTAAAACAACAGGTATGAATACAAACACATTCATATCCAAAATCTATACAAAATTTCACTATTTCATAATGACCATTTCAGAAGCAAATCCATCATAAGCTAATAATTTTTTATTAACAGATAATAAGTTAGTGCATTTTGAGATAATTTACCTGTAGTACAAATTTGAAAACTAAATTTTTTTAGTTTTCCTTTTTCTGTGTGAGGAACTCAAAATGGGGAAGGAGGTATTTGCGAGGTGGGGGTGGGGAGGAGGTGAGCACGCAGAGAAAAGTCCAGGCTGAGGTTTCACTTCCAAACGAGGTCTCCAAAGCCGGCTACAGGTGAGGGTAATGATTTTGATTGGCATGTGTTTACACCTGAAAGTCTGTAATGAGGTAGTAAAGCAAAAAAATGAAACCGTTCTCCCATCTTCTTGGGATTCATCAACATGTCATAACCACGAATCAGCTGTTGCCGTGTAGCGGTGTCAATTGAATTATCCAAAAGAACCTGAAAACAAGAGGTTTTTCTTAGCAGTGAATACTTATTGATGTTCCGCCAAAATTGGTTTACCAGTCGTTTGGTACTAACTGCATTATTTCCAAATCAGAGAGAGGAAGGCATGCACTTATGTGCCATGTTTTGGTGTTCAGAGTTCTGTTTATTTGTCTCTATTCTCTCCTCTAGGAACACAAAATAAGGACCTGAGGAAATGATTCAGGAGTGAATGTAATAGTTCCTGTACTTCAGGTATTCTCTAAGTGTTAAATTTTCTCATTTGGAGTAACATTTGTACACTACTGACAAAAAGCTGGTACTGAGTTTTGTACAATATTATGGATTCCATTAAATTTCATATTTTAAGATAAACATACACATAGGTACTCCAAATTCACCAGCACATAGCTTATCTCAAGATAAGGAATTTTATAAAATACTATACTCATATGCAATTACTGTTACATATTTTTGACTATAACATTAGGACATCTTCAAAACTATTCATGCTACAAACTACTTAGATAACTGACTGTTAAGAACAGCAGATGACCTTGGAGATTATCTACTTTAGTCCCTCATTTTACAGATGAGAAAACTGAGGACAAGAAAGATGAGGTGACCTGCCCAAGGCCAGACTACTGGTTTATAGCAGAACTGGAGCTAGAAGTCAAGTCTTCTCTACATCTGAGAGGTTTCTTTAAAGTAGTATTAAGTAAGAAGATTTACAAAGTACGCAGTGTTGTGACAAAAGAGACAGTAAACTATTACCTTCAAGCGAACATCAATGCCCATATTTTTTAGAAAATGCAGTTGCTGTATGGGTCCCAAGGAGGCCACTTTCCCTTGAGTCATTCTCCGCAAGTAGCTGAAGTCCACGTCAGCAGTTAGGTCTGCTGTTCCTGGGGCAATTAAGACATCATGAAGCTTGTGACCACAAAAACCCTTCAATAGAATTAAGGAAATTAGTAGCTTTACTCTTTGTGACTTACCAAACTGTAAGAACAAAGCTGCTACAATTTTTAAGTACACTGTAGACAATGTGTTTATACCATGGCTAAAATTAAGAGGAAAACACAATACTAGAATAATTAAGAATATAGCAACTGAGAGAATTTGTGATAATCATTAGTCATACTAGGAATTGAAGAATGTGGAAAATTCATGACAGAGTTCAGAGGTGATGAGATGGAAGGCTGATTAAGATCCAAGGGTAAAGGTTAATTTTAAAATTAATCTTCCACAGTAACCCTCCTCCAGTGCTTCTTACAGTACAGAAATGACCCTGGATTCTCTAAGACTCTGCCAATGGAGCCCAAGCTCTGGCAGGTCCTGCTAGGTGAAGAACAGGCCCAATCATGTATGCCAGGTCTATCATTTGGTAGCTAGTATTCAGAGACACTCATTACTAGACTGGCACAGTGTGAAGATTAAGTTACAGAACTCTCAGACTACCTATTTTCATTCAAACCACATTTATTAAGCACTTTTTTTGGCATGGTGCAAGGAGCTGGAATGACAGACAAAAATGAACCATTTCAGTCCAGTGGTGGTGTTGGAAGTCAAACTGCAAGGAGTGAAGAAGACACTGGTGATGCCTGCCCTGGAGTTTTATACTGAAATGGCATTTCTAGGCCATTCCAAAGTGGCTCCCTTTAGTTACAGTCTGGTCAGTGCCCTTCACCACTGATCTTTGGTGTCAGAGTAAATATTCTTCAGTGACTCCACTTGTCTCATCTACAAAATGGCACCTGTGGAGGACACTTTTACCCAACCAAGAAGAGACAGACTCAAGAGGGTACAGTTTTGGCCACTGCCAACGTGGGAATTTGTTTTACTAATAATTGTGCACATTGATTTTGTTTTATTTATTTCTTTTCCAATGGGGGAAGGGGAAGGGAGGGAAGAAGGCAGTAGCCCGTACCCCTCCCAAAAATGAATGAAAAATAAGAGTACAGAAGAAAATACAAGGAAGGCTGGAGATAAGCACAAACAAGACAGTTTTGAAAGTTGGATGTTAAATTCATTATATAGTTTAAAAGAAAAGCAAGCCATATAATAGAGGTTTGCAGTTTCATGTAAAACCCTCTTTTTCTGTTCTACGGCAATGCTCATTTTGTTTAGTGTTTAAGTTCAGAATTTAAAAAATAAAGTTCCAAGAAAAGTAGGGACAAGGATCTAAGTTGACAATATCAGGGTAAGGATGGTACTGGGGAGGTTGAAAGAAGAGGCTCAGAACAGCCATGGGAGGAGGGGAATAGTCAGGCAAGGAATAAAATATTTCTGAACATCTATGAGGGTCCTAGTGAAATGAGATAATAGGACTTTGTTGGGAACTCAATTGACAAGGTGGTATAACCTTCTAATACAGGGGTTCTCAACCTTTCTTATATCACAGACCGCCCTCACAATCTGGTGAAGCCTACGGACCCCTTTTCAGAATCATTTTTTAAAATGCCTTTAAAAACACAGGATTACAAAGAAGCCAATTATATTAGAATACAGTCACCAAAACCTTTTTCTAGGGTTCACAAACTTCAGGTTAAGAAACCTTCTCTAATGGCATTCAGCAGCTTAGGAGTAAAAGCAGAAAAAGCAGATGGTTGGGATGATAGAGGACTGAAAACTATAAGGGAATAAGGAATGCTAGGCCAAGCAGGCAGGGAGGCAGAGGAGGAAGCCAATGGAGAGTTGAACACCTTAACCATCTGGTGAAAACTTGAGGAGATGGACGCCAGACAGGCACCGTTGTAGGCATTATGGTAGGCACTGGGATACATAGACATAAGGGACACAGAACCCGCACTTCAGGGGATTGAGTACCCAGTGTGGGGCTTGTCAGGGAAAGGGGACTTGGGCCTCAGAAGCCACACGTCGTGAGCAAAGCCGTAGGGCGTAAACTGTCACATCTTCCTGAGCGACAATGCTAATGCTGATTTCCTGATCAAAAGCTGGAAAGTTAGAGAGAGCAGCAGGGCAGATGGTACATGCCCATTCCAACTACGTCCTGCTTGTCTCTGTAAATGGCTGGATTAACCAACCAACCAACCAGTAAATATGTACTAAGCGTCCACTATGTGCTCTGCCCTATGTTAGGTGCTGGAAATACAAAAAGGAAAGTCACTGCCCTTAGGGAGCTTACACTCTATTGGGGAAAACAACATGTACATATAAAAGCTCCTACAGAATGGGACAACAGGGGTTAGGTAGAATAGAAGGACTGTACCATTGCAACAGCTTTCAGTTTGTAAGGAGTGAAAAAGACCCACATGGACTAAACTGCATAACTCTGAAGTACTTAAGATATAAATTTGCTTTTATGATAAATAGGAACCCTGGTTACTAGCAGACAGTATTAACATGGCAAACATACTCTGAAAGTGTCCATCTTTGTCCCATCATGGCCATAATCCGCAATCAGAGCAGCACCCCCGCTTTCTTCAATACGTTCAGAAAGTATCTGAATGATAACACCAGCATCAGGGCACACTTCCACGTGATCCCTCGTTTCCTTGGGCTAGCACAGATAAGAATGCAAAAACAAGTGGTCAGACACAAAACTTTGTCGGGGTATTTTATCTGTAGTTTTAAAAAAATTATCCTTCAGATGTCTTTTTCAGTGTTCCTGTTAAGTAATTCCATATTACTCAGTGTACATATCTGTTATCTGGTATTTACATATTAGTAAAGAAATTTGGTTTCCTCTAATAAAGATTCTACTGAGTGTCTGCATTACTGTTACTAGAAGAATATTATTTCTCAAATAAACATGATTTAAACACACTTAGGACTATTTTGTTATTGACATAAATCTTCTAGTGACATAACCTATACCTTAAAATTATTACCTTTCCAATTAACATCAGTGTGTGAGGCCCCCAATTCCTCAAGATAGTTAATTCATAATTAAATTATAAGTAAACTCCAAATATATTTTGAATTTCCCATAGCACCTAGCAGTGATAGGAACCAAGAAAAGTAGGGACAAGGATCTAAGTTGACAATATCAGGGTAAGGATGGTACTGGGGAGGTTGAAAGAAGAGGCTCAGAACAGCCATGGGAGGAGGGGAATAGTCAGGCAAGGAATAAAATATTTCTGAACATCTATGAGGGTCCTAGTGAAATGAGATAGTAGGACTTTGTTGGGAACTCAATTGACAAGGTGGTATGTCTAAAAACATATTTGTCCTATTCTTTATTGTAAACTTCTACTGGCAACAGTCCTGATGGTTCTGGGCTGGCTTCATATAATATCCATTTCTTCCAACTCCAAGGATGTTTAGGTCAATACACAGTCTCAAATTTTCATTAAGTCCGGTACTAGGTGTGCCTTGGAAAAGCAGCAAGTACACGGGGCATTTGACTTCTGCCAATTCTTTTACATATTATGGACATTAAAACTATTAATGGGGTGTCCAAAGAAGCGTGAAGTTAGTTTTTTTCTAGACAATGCATCAGCACATCGTGTCCACAACAGAAATGATGCTGCCCTGCCTGTCCACTTCTCACCTCCTCACAAGGAATACCTGAACAGTAATAATCCCGCTACAACCTACCTAGTGAGTGGGCATGTGGTCTTTGCTTGAAGACCTTTAGTAATAGGGTACCTACTAGTGCATGAGGCAGCTGATTCCACCTTTATATAATTCTATACTTTAGAACACATGAATTTATGTAAAACTTTATCCACCTATCTGTAAGTTTAATCTATGGTTCTTAGCAGTGCCTTCCAAGAATTAAAAAGAATGAGTAACCTCCTTATACAATACAGCCCTTCAAAAAGTATGAGGGCATAATGGATACAGCTCTGGACTCAAAGCAAGAAAGACACAGGTTCAAATTCTGTTGCGGACATTTATACCAGTTGTATGATCAATTAAACCAGTATTTATTAAATCATTACTATGGGCTAGGCCAGGGATGGGGAACCTGCAGCCTCGAGGCCACATGTGGCCCTCTAGGGTCTCAAGTGTGGCCCTGTGAATCCAAACTTCACAGAAGGTTCCCCACACCTGGGCTAAACACTGTGCTAGGCGCATGGGGATACAAGAATGAAACAATCTGAGAAACAAGGAGAAGACAAGCACTATATATAAAAATCATAAATCCATCATAAACAGAAACACTATATACAAGGGAATTTGGGAGGGAGGGCACTAGCAAGCTGGAGAGTCAGGAAAGGCTTCCTACAGAAGGTGTCTCATCTTAAAGGAAGGGAGGGATGTGAGGAGGGAGGGCATTTCTGGCATGTGCAAAAATTAGTGTCAAGGCTTAGAGGTGGGAGATGGGAATATCATGTGTGAGAAGAGAGAAGGCCAGTGTGTCTGGATCAAAAGAGTGTGGGAGGAGTAATATCCAATAAAGCTGGAACTAGAAGGTGGGGTCAGGATGTGTAGACCTTTAAAGCAAAACAAAGTTTACATTTTATCCTACAAGAAACCACTGGAATTGAATGCACAGAAGAGTCACATGGGCAGTTCTACAGGGTGTCCCTAAAGTCTGGACATGTAGGCAAAAATGCATATTTTGAAATATTTGGAATATTAACAGACCTTAGCCCCCCACTTCTTTTTCTGAGGTATGCTAAAGGAGAAGGTGTACTCAATGAAAATCACAGGTGCAAAACACTTCATGGAACGTATAAAGAGTGAATGTGCTAAAACTGACGGCAATGTGGAGTTATTGCCATCAAGTTCACGTGAATCTTGCAAAGTGCATCAACCTTTGCATCACAAATGATGGAAATCATATTGAAGATGTTATTTGTTAATATTCCAATTAAATAAAATGTTGAAAATTTCATTCATTTCATTTCTTGAAAATATGCACTTTTGCTTACATGTCCACACTTTAGGAACATCCTGTATACCTGAGGGAAAAGACGTTGGCAGCCATGTTAGGATGGAGAGAAGTCAGAGACTTGAGGCAGGGAGGCCAATCAGGAGGTTGCTGCACTAACCTGGGTGAGAGGTGACGAGGGCCTGGGTAATTGAGCAAAAGTGGGGAGACACAAGAGACATGGTGCGGGAAGAACAACTGTACCAGCCTCACTGGTTTTGGAAGGAAGCAATGAGATATCACACATAAGCACTCCGTAAACACTAAAGCCCTACTGAAGGAGTTGGCCATTACACTGACTGTTATTCATTCTTTTACACTGTCCTTGTAACCTTCTGGGAAGTCCTTGTGATGTCATACCCTGAGTGCCTCCAGTCACTCAGCAAGGGTGAATAACCACAAAATCCTCCATCATTATTTTACTTGCTTTGGGAAATGTCCAAGGCCTCAAGCTAGGAAGAAACTCATACTCATGGATGCACAGACTATTCAATCTGGAATGGACCACAGAGATCATCCAATAAATTCATTTTAACTAGGGAAGTTAACCAGGGAAATGAAGTGACCAATCAGAATGATAAATTAATTTCTTTCTGCTAATCTTTTTTGTAAAACTTTTTTAGATTTTTTATTTTTAGTTTATACAACACTCAGTTCCACAAGTTTTTGAGTTCCAAATTTTCTTCCCCTCCTGCCCCTTCCCTCTCCCCGCCAAGACAGCATGGAATCCAATATATGTTCTACATATACCTTCGCATGAAACTTATTTACACAATAGTCAAGTTGTAAAGAAGAATTATTACCAATGGAACGAATCATGAGAAAGAAGAAACGAAACCAAAAAAGAAGAGGAGAAAAAAAGAGACAGCAAATAGTTTGCCTCAATCTGCATTCAGATTCCATAATTCTTTCTGGATGTAGATAGCTTTCTCCCTCATGAGTCCCTTGGAGCTGTCTTTGAACCTTGTATTGCTGAGAAGAGCCAAGTCTATCAAAGTCAGTCATCACAGAAGCAATGTCTGTGGTTGTGTACAATGTTCTCCTGGTCCTGCTCCCATCACTCAGCATCATATCATGTAGGTCTTTCCAGGTTATTATGTTCCCCATTTCTTATAGCACAATAGTATTCCATTACATTCGTATACCACAACTTGTTTAGCCATTCCCCAATTGATGGGTATCCCCTTGATTTCCAATTCTTTGCTACCACAAAAAAGGGGCTATAAATTCTTCCTGCTAATCTTATGCATCAGTTGATTAGACAAACAAATTTTAGGGACTATGAGTTAAGTATAATGGGAAATTGCTCATTATTTTTGTAATTGCTTTTAGTAATAAACCCAACACTGCCATATTTTATTAATGAGTAAGAATACAAGGCTTTGTATTAAAAATACTTTCTTATTTTTAGGAAGTAATCTCTCACCTCTTAAGTTCTTAATTATGGCTCTTTTGTATGGAAATTCTTTCTTTGAGATAAAAAAGAAAAAGAAAAATGAAATTTACCAAAAAGGCAGATATGCTTGGGCAACTGGATCCTTTGACTGTTAACAAATGACCTCAGGTCCTAGTACAAATCCTTTTGATTTGGACCACAAGGTCAAGTGAATACTGGTAAGCTGGATGACTTTTCAAAGCATAATCTTAGTGCTGATTTAAATTAGGAAGAAGGGGAAAACATTCTTCTGGCAATAAACATGGCTTAAGGAGGGCAGCTCGAGCACGTTCCTTCTTAAGAGAGAAAGAGGACTTCTGATAGCTTACAGTGAGTTTAAGGAGCCAAAGGGACGAAGATGACACCTTCCAGACACTAGTTCCTGGTTGTTTTCAAGAACCTTTAGTTTAAGAATAGAACTTGAACTGTGAGATGCCCATCTCCAGCTTCTTGACTATTAATAGAGTGAGGTCAGTATCGTGTGGTATCTATCTTTCTGTACCCAGTTTCTAACACTAAGTACTACACACTTCATAACTACTGAGGTGAATTATTTTTAGAAGGTATTAGAAAGTTGTGAGAAAAAGTATATACAGTTGAGGGAACAGGATCTGCATAGATGTGGATCTGGGAGGGGCCCTGGAGGCCATCTAGTCCAATCTTCCATTTTACAGATAAAGAAACTGAGTCCCAGAGAGGTTACCTACGTTGCCCAAGGTCATACAGCCAGTAAACAGAAGAGCCGGGATTTCAAATCCAGCACCCTTTCCCCTGGATCACGCAGTAAAGAAAGAGCCCACAGGTATCAGATTGATTACTGCTCTCAAAGTATCAGTAAAAACAACAATAATAAGTATTTTACTTAAATAATGCACCAAAACAGTGCCAGAGGTTTTGGTCAACTTATTAGAGAACTGTCTGTCCCCTTTAAAACGCCAGTCTGACCATGGCGTGACTGCCATCTAGTGGCCAAACTGAGTAAAGGGGCTGGGAAAGAAGCAGTGATCTTGGAGGTTCATTTTGATGAAAACAAAGATAATTTTCTGATGAAAACCAGAAACTGAGCAAGTGCACTATATAACTTTAATACCCTCTGTTATTGCTCCACTTGGTGGTTTAATACTAAAAGATGCCACCACCCAAACAATATCCCAAAGAATTGACTTGACAGTCATCTACACATGCATGTGTACGTGTATATATCTGTATACGTACATGTGTGTATGTGTATATACGTCTGTATGTGCCCACACACATACATACATACACACAGATGTGTCTATCTACATCTGTCTATATGGAAACAAAACATGTGCTCGGTAACTGGATCTTGGCTGAACAAATTATAGTACATTGCTGTCCCATAAAGAATGACAAATAGGAAGAATTCACAAGGACCCGGGAAGACTAGCATGAAGAACGCAGAATGAAAAAAGCAGAGGCAAAAGAACGATGTACACAACGAATACAACAATAAAGGAGAAACAAAACTGGCCAAATCCAGCCGTTATCAATGTCAGTACCAAGCTGCCAAAGTTAATACCGTGCACAGCAAAGGGCCTTGGAACCAGGAAACCTGGCTTAAACCCCAGCTTGGTGCCTACTACTTGTGCAACCCTGAGCAAGGTCGCTCTACAGACCTCAGGCTCCTCCTCAGCAGAATGAGCAGAATGGACTAAATGACCTCTCGGATCTCTCGCAGTCCTAAATCTACAATGCTATATTCATTTCTATTAACAATAATTTAATTTTGGCGGGGAGGCAGGGAAGGAGGGAGAATATACTTTTAAAGGGAAGTATCTGTATTAAAAATGCATCAATAATTTTAAAAATCAAAATAAACAATGTAATTTAAAAAACAGTGCCATCTACACTATGCTTTTCTCCTTTTACCTACCCTGTGAGAATGTTGAAAGGAAAAGTCTGACATCTCTATTATGACTGTTTCCTTTTTCCTCTTCTGAACTTCCCCCTTCTTGTCAAAGGCAGCCTAGGTTCACAATCTCGGAGTCTTGCTTGTCTCCTCACTCTCTGTCATCCCACACGCCCAATCAGTTGCCACTTCTTACCATGTCTATTTCTGCAACATCTCCACATCTGTTCCCCTCATTTCCACTCAAGGGCCACCGCCTTAGTTTAGATCTCCATCACCTCCTGCCTGGTCGATGGCAACCGCCTCCTAAGTGCTCTCCCTGTCTCCAGTCTTCCCCTCCTCCGATCTATCCTCCACCTAGCTGCCAAATGGATGGGCCAAAAATGCAGGTCTGATTGCGCCACCCCAAATTCCAGTGACTCCCCACTACCACCACCTCTAGGATCCAACACAAACTCTTCTAATTGGCATTTAACACGCTTCACAACTTGGCTCCAAACTACCTTGATGGTCTTACTTCACATTTCTCCCCTCCATGCATTCTGCTGTCCAGTCTATCTGGTCACACCCCACATTCCTCCTCTAGCCTTTGCATAAGCCATCCTCATGAATGGAATGCACTGCCTCCTCAACTTTACCCCTTAGATCCCTACCTTTAAAACTCAGCTCAACGGCCACCTCCTCCATGAGGCTTTTCTTCATCCCATTACCCCTAGCTGCTAGTGATTCTCTCCCCAAATTACCTTGGATTTATTTCAATACATGCTGTATATAATTACTGTGTGGATATCCCTATATGTATATTTGTTGTCCACCCCTATAGAATTACGTTCTTTGAGGGCAGGAACTATTTCATTTATGCCTGTTTCCCCATTCTAGCACAGTGCTCGGCGCATAGTAGGTGCTTAAAACTGCTTGCTGATTGACTAATCAATTCTGTTTTTGTTAGGTACCTGTGAATAACCATGAGACAGTGGAAGTTTACAAACTTCAAAGTTAAAAAAACAAACTTTTTTCCTGAAAGAAACTTAACTGCAGCAAAATTAATATGACTTTGAAGTCTCTTTAATTTAAATGAAGGAAAAAAAAACACCCTTTCCTTACCTGAATAAAAATTTCTGCTGGGGTGGAAGAAGGAGCCAAAACAAATCTTAGTTTATCAGAATCTTGTGGATCTATATCAACGAACACTTCACGCCATCCTTGTGGGGTTTTCTAGATAATTAAACAAACACTAGAGTTTGGGTTTTGCTTTCTACAAATACCTTCTGTATGCATCCTGCTGTTGAAATGTAAGACTACTGCCATAGACGCCATGAGAGGCAGATGCAGCCACAGAGCAGAGATGTGGTTACACATATCACGCAAGTGCTACGGATGAAGCTCCACCTAACAAAATAATTCTAATTGCTCTTAGCATTAAAAGTACTAGTGCTCATATAATGCTACCAGATCTAAATTATCCCCATCAAAGAATGAGGAAAAATAAAAAAAAAGATTCTCAATCTCTGGAAATGATTTTTAATGTTCTAAAAGAAAGTGCAGAAACTAGCTTCCTATAGGCTAACACTGGAAAACAAAATACTTTTTCCCACCAATGAATAATTAAATCCTCACAGGAATATTTGACTTTATCTCCCACTAAAGTTTTTATAGCACCATAATGCTTTGTTATTGTTCACTTTTTGATTATTTATTCCCAAGACTTCAAAATTCTGTCACATAAACAAGATTAAGTATAGCTTCTGAAGAATGAGACTACTCAATTAGTGAATAGCTAATGTGATAACATAATAATGATAACATATATTTTGATGCCATGTTAGGTTCCCCCCTTGTTAAACAAAGTCTTTTCATCAGTACCTGAAACTTGTGCACTGGAAGAGCATCAAAAAATTCATGTGCTAAATAAAAGCTGTGACCTGTTTAAAAAAAGAAAAGAAAAAGTACTTTTTAAAAAGGCCTCAAGTAATGCTTGTGGGAGCGAGCTGCTCCCTCCTTCTATTGCTATGTGTCTCCATTATACTGCCCTGTATTGACAGCATGCATGGCTGTCTCCAAGAAGATCAAAATATGTCACCAGCTTAAAAAACAACACACAGAAATGATGTCTACAACACAAGACAGGTAGTGACAGGTAGTACTATCTTCATTTGTCAAATTGAGGCAATGATAGAAGAACTGACCACAGAAATTCATGTCACTTAGGAGCTAAGATGAGAACCAAGGCCTCTCAACTACTGGTTTCCTAGGGATGGGTGGCTTTCTTGATGAGTCTTCTATTCACTACCAAAAATTGCCACTGAGACCCTGAACTTAGGGGCTAACAAAAATTCTGTTCTAAGTAAAACAGAAGTTTTCAAAAGGAGAAAAAATTAAACTTACACATTAGGACTTTGCTTCCTTTAGTTATTACTGCCCTTGGCTACATCATCACCATTAACTATCAATCAATCAATATTTATTAAACACCTACTACATGCCAGGAACCGTATAGGCACTGGGCATGCAAATAGAGGCAAAAGACATTCCCTGCCCTCAAGGAGCTTGCAGTCAAATGTGAGACCTTATACTCTATTCTAACTACATTATAGTAGGCAAGGGAATTGGTAAGACAAAATCTATATGGAACTGTAACTTTTAAAAACTTTTTTACATATTAAATTTGTAAAGCAGGACGGCCTTAACCATAACAAGTCAATTTTCTTTTTAAGATGCTCTTTCCTAGAAACGAATACTCCCCAGGTAAGGCCTTGGTGGCAGGACCCCATAGTACTATAAGATAAAAGGTCATTGTCATTTCTGGTTTTTGTGAGGTGCCCTAATCAAACCGCATAAGCAGTCAACCCAAACTCATTACCTCGTGGCACATCTTGCAGATTCCGGTACCAGGAAATAGGAATTCCAGACTTAGTGATACCTTTCATGTACACTGATGATTCAGCATCATACTCTAGGGCAACTGTCTCATCAGTCAGTGTCAGGGCTTGGATTTCACTTAATTTTTGGCTTACTTCCACCAAATGTACAGAAATGTCACAGTTTTTCAGCACAGATCCAAGCTGACTGAAGACCTGAATATATGGGAAGAAATACATTAGCAAAATTCAATTACTTTGCTAGTCAGTGGATTTTCAAGTTTAAATTCTACTTATCTCAGTATGTTGTTTAAGTAAGAGGAAATAGCATTTATGTTTGGTTTTAGAGAAAGGATGCTTCAAGAAGCTCTTTACCTTCTAGGACACCACCAGAAACATTATTCATTAGAAATATAAACTATAACTTCCAAAAAGGGTGTAACCATATATTGCTTTGCAAGAGAAAAGTTCTTTCATTTATTTTGTTTGCTTTAAGTCCCTTATCATAGACAAACAACTATAGTAGTGGAAAATCTAACATCATAGTTTATATTCAGTGAGCCTTTTTTTTAACTGAATAGTGAGGACTAACAGAAAGAAACAAGTAAAGCTCATGGGTTCCAAAACAGCATGAACACAAAAAAGTTTGCAAGCTTTTTTTTAAATCACAAAATATCATACATACTGAAAATCAATGTTTTCTGAACATTAGAGCAAATGATCATGCCTTCTGAGCAAAACGCTTGAGAGGTGGGGCATTGCTTGTTGCCACTTCTCTGGTAGCCTGCAGGTGCCCAACCCTCCCTACTGAAAGATGAAGGAATGAGTCAGACACTGCTCTTCTCTACTCGATCCCTGTCTGGATCCTGAGCCCCACAAGCCTTCTCCCATCCTTAGTCATCGATATTAACTCCCCTAGCAGAAAAAAGGGGCAAGCCCCAGGACCCCAGTCCCCAACATCTGGGACCTCTGATATCTTTATCAGAGTACTCAGGCCCAGGAACCTGAGGCCAGAGAAGGAGAGGCTAAGTCACCTGAGTACCCAGAGCTACAGACTCAAGGGTCTTCAAAAAGGCCTCCCAAAAGTTTCCCATTTTCCCCAATCTTCTTTCTCCCTCCTCTATCTGTCCCAACAGGTGGAAAGAGGGGCCTTGGGCCAAACTTTTCCTGTTGTGTTCCAGGTGTAGCCCTAAGGAATATACTGAGTGGTAGGATTTAAGAGAAGCTCCTCTCCATAACATACCTTGTTCCAGTGAATTTGGAGCAGAGGCCACTTATGCTAACTTTGTGATCCTCAGCAAGTCTGAACCTTTTTGGGCCTTCATTTCCTCATATGTAAGATGACAAGGTTTAGATTCAAATCTTTGATCCTATGATCTCCACATATACTTGAAAGTTTCAGCCATTTGAAATTCATTTGGGTTGGTAAGGTAGCTGTGATAGAATGAACAAGGGAGTGGCTGAAAGCTGTAAAATTTTCACTTCTGCAGCCTTTTAAAAAATCTGTGATATTATTGGGTGGCACTTCCTTCACCAACCCAAGCAGGCTGAGTTACTCTGGCCAGCATAGTTCTCTACTAGTAACCAGTTCTATGGTGATGAGAATCTCCAAACTGACCTGGACTGGTCTGTGGATCACAAAGAGACAGACAGAAGTCTGTCCCAGGGCCCATATCTGAAGTTCTTCCAGTTTGGTAGGACTGGCCATAGCTTGCACTTCAGAAACCCAGGGTCACTTCAACATCACGATGAGATATCAGAGGAAGATTTTAGGTAAGCCATTCATATCTTTGTACAAATTTGTGTGATCAGATCACTTTCTTAAGACTTGACTGAAGTGAACTGAAGGAACAGGTGTTTCAGGTTGGGAGAGAGCATAAAAGTAAAGTACAGATCCTTTGAAACAGGCTTGAGTGGGGCGCTACAATGAGAATTTGGACAGAACAGAACACTGGGCTTATGAGGAACAAAGGCAAGGAAAAGGAGATTCCTACTTCCCAATTTTGCCAAGGATTAGCTGTGCCTCCTCCCATCTTCCCAGAGGCCAAGAAGGTCTCTCTTTTAACTTGTCAGGTCTCTGATTCTACTCCACCCTTTGCTTTACTTAGAGTTCGGCAGGAAAAATGGGATGGACGATGATGCTTACAAGATTTAGATGATACCTTGAAAAGGTAGGCACAGGGCTAGTTTTACAGAGAAATGAAAGTGCAAATAAAAGTATGTTATACTGTGCACAGCTCTGCATGAGTGCAACTTAGTTAGAAATCAATTAACACAAATATTTTTCTACATTGTTGTACACACACAAACAAAGCATATAACACTGATAAATGTGTAACTCATTTTGGTCTCTTGCAACTACTATAGATAGTAAGGTTTCAGATATTAAATAATACCTGTGAGAAATGAGACAATGTATTAAGGGATAAGAGCTATGGAAATTACATTTTCAAATTCAAACTGTGAGTTAGCAAGATTAAACTACATGAGACTTTACTTTAAGACATCCTAAGGTTACCTACCCTCAAAATATCACCAGTAAGAGTGCCCCTACCTGGGCCCAGTTCCACCAACTGGAAAGTTGAGTTTTTTCCAGTGGCCATCCATTCACTAACGCACCATATCCCTAGTAACTGTGGGGAGAAAAAAATTACATTTAAACAAACCTAAGAACCCATATAATATGCCTTACACTTACATAACAGTTGACAAATATACTTTGATACAAATTCTTCCAATGTGACTGAAACATTAGGGAACACTTTGAACATAACATGAATTTCACATTTGTTTCTTCTACTCAATTTCTTCCAAGAGGAAGAGCAAGTATGCAGAAGAGTGTACCACTTCATAGTAATCCACAAACCTTAAACCTTCCAATGCTCTCTTCCACAAACTTCAGGCCTTTTTCAAGGTTATGGACCACATTTATTATGTATCTTCTGGCGCAGTAGCATCTATGGGCAGAGAAAGACTGGTCCACAGTGACACACCATCCCTCTATGGCCTTGGGCCCAGAATTGTGGCCTGCCCAACTTTCTGTGGACTTTGCCAGCTTGGGCCCAACCCAGCAGCTCAAGTAGCTGGTCAAGACTGGGGACAGCCCAAGGTTGCTGACACTGCTACTACGTATTTTAGTATTCATGTATTTCTCAACTATTTAACATGTTAAAATTGTTTGTGAGTGTTGTGTCCCTTCCCCATTTCCCCCAAAAGAATCTGGTTTTTATTGCTCAATTTTGCACAGCACAGTGCTTTTTAGGAACCCATATGTTAGCAGAACTGACTGTAAATATACATATAACTAAACAGAAATTTCATTATAACAATGTTTGTTTCAGATTGGAATGTAGTATAAGACAGATTCATCTTTGCTATCAAAAGAAGTTTATTTACTGAAGATCCTGTTATAATATACTCTTTACTATAAAGTGGTTCCATGATGTAGACCAGAGGATAGTACATATAAAGAAGCTATAATGTGTGTATTTATGCTCACAAGTAGAAACACTTATGTATGTACACATACATTCACATTAGTAGGTACATCATAGCCTTAAAGTTTGTAATATTTTTTATCTGGCCTTGGGGAATCAGTTTCATTTTTTTACATTCACATTTCATATGACAAACTTTAATATTGGATTCACTTTTAAAGTTAGTATAAAATGTTTACCTCTCCAAAGATTTGACTTATTTCAGGTGAAGTAATAAAGTCTCCTCTTTCTCCTATCATATCTTGTTGTATATAGTAGCCCTGAAGAAGAAAAGATATGTTAGAAAAAGGTAAAATTTATACTGAGATAATGCTCTTCTTTGACTAGGAAAAATATTTTTCTAAACTATTTTGCTAAAAAATATACATAAACATGTGTATGTGTATAAAGAGAGAAAAAGAGAAACAACTCATCACAAAGAAATGCCTCCACTAAACAACCAATTAAAAAAAAAGAACATAAAGGTCTTTCTGTTTAAAAATCACAGTGATTCTTTCTAGAAGTGATGGGAAATCATCCTTAGTAAAACGACTACTTACTTTGCCATTAGGCACAGTCTTCCATTTTCTCCATGTTTTGTTTATTATATGAGAGACTACCTTTTCTGAATAGTCAGAAAACTTTTTTCTTTTATTCCTTGCTCAGCTGCTGGCCTAGCATCAAGAACTTATTATATCTTGCTGGGATTCAGTTCCCTAGTCTACAAAAATAAAGATTGAAATGTCTTTCTCTGTTTCATATAAAAGTGAAAAATATAAAGACACTGAACATCTTTATCAATTAACTGTGAAACTTTAAAAGAAAATATTTATAATTTTCTGTAATGTTACCCAATATTCCATAACAAGTCAAGTCCTGTTCCAGTCAGGTACCAACTCCTTTTGATTCTTTACTGATGTCTCATTCATCCCACAAATACTGATTGAGTACCTACTACCTGCAAGGCAGATCTGGCTTTTCTTTTCCATTCCAACGTCACTACTCTTACCACCCCATCCTTTGGACTATTCCCTAACTGATCTCTCTGCCCAGTTTCTCCCCATTCTACCCATCCTGTACCACCATTCAACTTCCAAAACATTGCTTTTATTTTATTGCCCTGCTTAAAACTTAAGTAACTCTCATTTTCTACTCCTAACTCCATAATTTTGTATTCAAAGCTCTCCCCTTTCAAGTCCCAATCTACCCTTCTGATTTTTATTCTTTGGATATTCTTCAATGTGGGGCCTCCACTATATCCAGGCTAATCTGCTCAGTGTCTCCTAAACATACTTTGGTCATGCCAGACTTCTACACCTATGTTCTCATTGTTCTGTCCTGCTCTGAATGTCCTACTTGCTCCTCACTGATACCTAATATTTCTCATGCACAGAATTGATCATAACACTCCTCTGCTCAAAAATCTTCAGTGGCTCCTATTCAGAGACTATCACTTCTTGAATAAAGTTCCAATTGCTTCCTAACTTCTCAAACTCTCTGAAATTTAAAGCTACCCTACCTTGTCAGGCTTGTCTCATTTCACTCCCTTCAACCTACGCCACATTCCACAAGACCGTACTACCTTATTACCTCAACAAACCATACACTCTCTCACCTCTGCTTTTTGTCCACACTGTTCCCTATGTCTACAATCTCCCCAACTCCCTTTCTACCTGATAAATTCCTATCCATCTTTTAATATCCAATGAAAATGCCTCCTCTTCAAAAAGAATTCCCTGATCTACCCAAGTCAATAATATTCTTCTTTTCTGGACCTCAAAGAAGCACTTTGCAACATGCTAATGTGCTTATTATGTCATAATTTTTATTACAGTGTGAATAATTCTCTACTACGTTGTAAGTTTCATGAGCACAGGAGTTACCTGTCTAATCTAAATTTTGCATCTCCCCCAGTTCCTAGCACATTGCTCCACATACAACAGATGTTTGAATAGATGAGTAGATGAATGAAGAAACAAAAATAATCCTTATCTGCCTTTCAAAGGAAGGTCTGACTCAGATTTCACTGCCTTTGTGAAGGGCTCCTCAGGGAGGGCAGTGATGCCAAACTTCTCTAAGCTCTCCATCTGAACTGTCTATACCACTCATCTGGTACTTATATGTTGTCTTGTTATGTTATTTATTTGTTATTCTGTGTATTTTATCTCCACAATGGGACCATAAGCACTTTGAAGCAAGTGTCCTCTCTTCCACTGCATTTCTCTTAGCAGTGAGCACAGTGCTTTGCACATGGCAGGTGCTCAGAAATAGAATGATACCCCAGTGAAAAGGTATTTGAAACTGTTAATTCAAGTTGTTGAATTAATACACTTAACAAATGATGATCTCTTCTTTTAGACCCTGCCCATTCCAAGCAGTTATTTAGTTGGCTCTTCCTTTACCCAAGGATATGACTGCCCTGCTCAATAAGAGCTTTACTATACCACCGAGCAAAGAAGGAAAAAGCTGGTAACAAGGAATGCCTCCACACTGAGATTTGAAGGGCAGTGAAAGCCCCCATTCTGTCGCAAAATACTTCCTTCACTTGCCTACTGAAACAACATTCTCTTATCTTCAGACTTAAAATGCCCACCATTAAATTCCTACTCCTGAGTTACTCTGAAGGTTGAGGCTAATACCTCCAGAAGACTTTACTATGTGTCAAAATAAGGAACAAGGAAGCTCTTAACAACCTCCCAGGTTTCAACTAATCTATTAGATTAATTAGCTGACATCTTGAAAGACAGCGATTGTGCCTGAGATTTAGCAGCCTGGTATAGAATAGCAGCAGGGCTACACCTACTGTAATTTTGTCTAAGGCTAGACTAGTATAGAGGGACAATGAGATCTGGGTTACCTTGGCTGGGTTAGTCAAGACTTCCTTCATGTATTCAGCCACTGTAATGGGGCCAGTTGCCTTTATTTTGTATGTGAGGTACCGCAGCATTGGGGTAACAGGATTGCTTTCTGCTGACTCCTTTCCTGAGCTGAAGTACTTCACTTTCCAATGGAAAGGAATAACTGTAAACATTTTTAAGACAAAAAAACTCAAACAGAACTAGTTAATACCATTCCTACTTAACGAGCCTTTTCAGATTTTTTAATTGCTTTGTGAAGGGACAACCATAAAACAAACAAAGCCCGTGTCATATAGGCTGCAGTAATACAAGTGTAGTGTTCGGAATCCTCTCGTAAAGCCTACATGGAGTGGAGGTGACCTTGAATTCCTTAAGGCTATCACTTCTGGAAGGTCCAACAAGGTTTTATAAAGCATTTTGTGTACATTATATCACTTGAGCTTTACAACATCCTTATTAGGGAGGTTTTAAGAACAGACTTGGAAAGAACTATTGTCAGTTTTGATATTTAGAGAGGTTCATTATCACTAAAGGCTGGCCATTAGATAGTGACCTTTGGGGGACTCTAGCTCACGCCATCTACTGTAAAATCGTGGACGAGCAGCAATCTACATCAGTTGAGGGAAGCAGACACAGTGACGACTTCTAAAGCACTTAAGAAAGGGCCACTGTACTGTCACCATTAGATTTAAGGGCTGTGTTCAGGGGATCCTGGAATGTGGGGTTGTCCAAAGGATGGAACCACAATAGTGAGAAGGAGCAACTGTCGAAGGAACAGTGAATGTTTAACCTGGGGAATAGAAGACTTGAGGGAGGTAGGGGAGAAGTGGGCTATGAACTTTCTTCATGTCACTGAGGTGCTGTAATGTGAAAGTCTCATTCAGTGTGGCCCAGAGGGTAGAAGTAGGAGCAACATGTATAAGCTACAAGAAGGCAATTTTAGCTTAACCTAAGTAGTTAGGGTTTAGTCTATCCAAAACAATTACCTGGGGCAGCTAGGTGGCACAGCGGATAGAGTGGCAGGTCTGGAGTCAGAAGACTCATCTTCCTGAGCTCAAATCTGGCCTCAGACATTTACTAGCTGGGTGACCCTGGGGCAAGGCACTTAACCCTGTTTACCTCAGTTTCCTCATCTACCAAATGAGCTGGAGAAGGAAATGGCTAAGCCACTCCAGTATCTTTGCAAAGAAAACCCCAAATAGGGTCAAGAAGAGTCGGACATGGTTGTAAAATGACTTACTAATAAGAAAACAATTACCTAAAAATTTAAACTATCTAAAAATGGAACGATGTTTCAGACATCAAGTTAAGGATGATATATAGGAGACTCACGTTTACCTACAGCAGGAGTGGGGAACCTGTGGCCTCAAGGCCATATGCGGTCCTCTAGGCCCTCAAGTGCAGCCCTTTGACTGAATCCAAATTTCATAGAACAATGATAAATTCTTAATAAAAAGATCTGTTCTGTAAAACTTGAACTCAAGTCAAAAGGCGGCACCCAAGGACCTTGAAGGCCACATGTGGCCTCAAGGCCATAGGTTCCTCACCCCTGACAAGATTGGGGAAAGGCAGAAAAATGCTGGATGTGGAGTCAGAGGAATGGTTTTTGAATCATGACCTGACGAAGACCTTTTCCCTTTCTAGGCCTCTAAAATGAAGATGTTGGTCTAGATGGACTGTAACATCCTTTTCAGCTGTAAATTGTTTTATGATCAGTTTTATGACCAGTTCCATTATTCAATGATAATATTTTCAGCTCAATCATTTTCCATTGCATTCACATTTCACAATCTGTCCTGCCATCACTTAATAACAGAGACCCACTTTGTTTCTATTTCTTTTCCGTAACTGAAAAATGCTGCGATAAATATGTTTGTACTTAGCAGTTCTTTCCTTCTGCCTTATGACCTCTCTGGGGAACACGCCCAGCAGAAGTACTGTGAAGTGAGACCTTTAGTAACCTTCGCATATAGTTCTAAACAGCTCCCCAGATGGGTTGGACCAATTCATCATAACACAAAAAATGTATTAATGTGCCTGTCCAGGACTGAAAAATAAGTGAACAACAAACATACTTTACAATATACTATACTACACTAAGGTTTGCAAAGCACCTTACAAATATGCAATACTATCTGATATATTATACTATTACTATGGTTCATAAAGTGCCTCACAAATAAATATACACTACTATGCGATAAACTATGATATGATATGCCACACTACGCTATGGTTTGCAAAGTGACTTACAAATATGCACTACTATATAATAAACTACACCATACTACTACTACTACTAATACTATATTGATAAATGAGATAATTATATCATGTATTTTTATATATTGTATATTACATATGATTACTCTTAGATGAGAAAATTGTAAAATTTTGTACACAGGAGGCCTATACAAATGTTAGCTATAATTGTTATTTAGTGAGCGTCTACTATGTGGCAGGTGTTGTGCTAAGCTCTGGGGATGCGAACGAAACAGTCCCTGCCCTCAAGGACCTTACAGTCTAACGGGGGAGCCAACACACAAAAGGAAGCTGAAAGGGGGAGAGTTTGAAACCAAGCAGCGCAGCTGGTGGCAAAAGAAAGGAGGCTGGCATTTCGATCGTGCTATAGAGGGAGACCAGGGCAAGAAACGTTATCTCATTTTTATCCTCAAGATAACCCAGGGACGTCGGAGGTATTGTTCTCCCATTTTACAAATGAGGAAACTGAGGCAGCCAGCGGCTAAGTGCCTTTTCCAGGGTCGCGCTGCTAAAGAAGGGTCTGAAGGAGGTTCTTCCCGACCCCAGACCCAGCGCGCTATCCACTGCGACCCCCAGTCCGTAATCCTCCCTCACGTTCTAAGTGTTTATCCCCAGATCCCGCTCCGGAACCTGGCCAGCCCAATCGCGGTGGGGCGCAGACTGGCCCAAGGAGGCCGGCGCTGCCCAGGGTTCCCCAGCCCGGCGCTTTTCTCCCCCTCTTCCTTCTCCTCCCCCTCCTTACGGTCGCGGGTCCCGGGTCCCGCCCAGCCTGGGGCGCCCTCCCCACAAGGACGCTTAGAAAAGTAAAGAAGAGAACGCGTACGTTATAAAGGAAGCCGATAGGCTGTATTTTTTTCCCCATCCATGTTCCCGGGCTGGGGGGCTCTGGGACCCCCCCAGGGTTCGTTCCAGTAGCCGCCCCTCCCGTTACCGGGGTAACCGTAGCTAGGGGAGGGGCCGAATCTTACCCGCGCGCTGGGCCAGAGAAAGCAGCCTCGCGCGGGCCCTCAAGAGGACGCTCATGCTGAACGCGAGGTCGCAGCACGCGCCGAGAACCCGGAGCCGCCGGCGTAGCCCGGCAATACTTCCTCCCCTTCCGTTCTCCAGACGTTCGGCTCCGCCCCCTCGGCCCCGGTCGCCGGAAGTAGCGTCGGACGTCCTCGCCGCTACGCGGAAGTGACGCAAGGAGGAGCGCGCCCGGTCCGACGAGCGCGATGGCTCCTCAGAAACCCCGCATGGAGTTTCACCCCAAGCGGCCGTGGGGCCCTGGGAAAGCGGAGAAAGCGGTAGCGGAGGCCGAGGACGGGGAGGAAGATGACGGGGAGGACGGAGATGAGGACGGCTTCACACTGGACGAGGTGCTGCGGCTCGGAGGCACCAAGGTAAGAAGGCCCAGCCCCACGCGGGACAGGCGGCGGAGGCTGGGGGTACCGGAGAAGCGAGGGAGGCCGGCGCGAAACTCGGGTCTTTCCCAATACAGCTCTTCCACTGCAGATAAACAAAAAGACGCATGGGATTTTCCTCGTGTTTGACTGTGAAGGGCCTCTGGCCCCGCAGAACCAAACCGTCAGTCCACTGTGGGGTCAGGGGTCACCACGGACGCCAGCCGGCCGAAGGGCTGGGGGGAGGTGGCCAGCACGGGGCGCAGGGCCACAAATCTCGATTTGTGCTTCATGCAACTGTATAGCCAGAAGTATGGTCAATAAACATTTATTAATTGCCGCCTATGTGCCAGGCACCGTGCCAAAGTCTGGGGATAGGAAGAAATGCCACTTCGTCCTGGCTCACACTCTAATGGGGGAGAGAAACGTTCGAACGAGGTACGGACAGGATCACTCGGGGGGCGTTTCAGAGAGAAGGAAGGCACCACGATTTATAAGGGGTGGAGGTGGAGGGTCGGGAAAGGAGAGATTTTAGCCGGAACTTCAAAGAAGCCAAGAGACAGAGATGAGGAGCAAGAGCATTCCAGGCATGGGAATTAAAGTGCCTGGAACATGGACATGCACCTGCATAGGATCGAAGAGGGTGGGAGTATAAGGTATAAAAAGACTGTAAGGGGTGAGAGAGGAAGGTTATAAACGGCACTGATGAATGAAACAGCATTTTATAGTTGATCCAGGGGGTAATAGGGAGTTGATTGAATAGGGAGATGACATGGTCAGACATATACCTAAGGAAAGCCAATTTGACAGCTAAGTGGGGGATAGATTGGAGGGAGGAGAGACTTGAGGCAGGCAGCCCCACCAGCATGCTTTTGCAGTAATCCAGGTGTGAGGTAATGAGGACCCGCACCAGGGTGGTAGTGTCTGAGTAGAGTAGAGGGCGTATGCAAGAGATGCCATAAAGGTAGAATATTTCTAGAGGAGCTGATGATTATCAGATTTACTTATCCAACTATAAACTTTTTGTTGACTTCCTATTTCTCATCTCCAACCACCTGTCAGATATCTCACACTGGATGATCAGTAGACATCTTAGACAACACTATCAGAAGGAGCTCCTTTTTTTCACCTACCCACTTCCTTCAAAACAAAAACCTTCCCCCCTTCCAGACTTCCCTGTTACTGTCCAGGTTACCACCATCCTCCCTTACAGGCTTACAATCTAGGTATCATCTTTGACTTTTTACTCTCCCTCACCTCCAAACCTGTTGATTTCACCTTTGCATCATCTCTGGAATGTGCCCCCTTCTCTGACACCTTCCATCATGCTGGTGCTGGCCCTCATCACCTCATGTCTGGACTATTGCAGTAGCCTGTTGGAGGCTCTCTCAAGTTTCTCCGCACTCCAGCGTAGCTTCCGTTTAGTTAACAAAGTAATTTTCCTAAAAGCATAGGTCTGACCATATTACACTTTTACTTAATAAACTGCAAGGACTCTTTATTGCCCCCAGGATGAAATTCAGATTCATCTGTTTGGCATTTAAAGCCCCTCATAAAGTAACCTCCCCACTTTCCACTCTTCTTATGCCTTACACCCCTCAATACACTAACACTGGCCTTCTTGATTTTCCTATAATAACACATTCAATCTCGTGGCTCCAGGCATTTTCACTGGCTGTCCTCCATGCCTGCAACATTTTCCTTCCTCATTTATACCTCCTGGCCTCTCAGACTTCCATGAGCCCCAACTAAAATCCCTCCTTCTATTAAAAGACTTTTATAATAACTATTAATGGTGGTACCTTATTCCATTGATTGTTTTTCTGTTTATTCAGTACATATCTTGTTTGTACATATTTGCTTTATGTTATCTCTCCATTAGGGTATAAACTCCTTGAGGGCAGAGACTGCCTTTTTGCCTTTCTTTGTAACCCCAGGACTTAGCACATAGTAAGCACTTAATAAATACTTATTGACCTATGCCTTGGCAACAGTTTGGATATGGTGGGGGTGTGGTGAGACAGTGAGCAGTGAGGATGATACCTAGGTTGGGAACCTGGGTGCCTTGAAGGATAGTGGTACCCTGGACAGGAATAGATAAGTTAGAAAGATAGGCTGGGGAAAGGTAATGAGTTTAGTTTGGGACTTGTTCAGTTTAAGATAAAATGTCTATAGAACATCTCCTGACAGATGGAAGACTGGACATCATAAATAGATCTGAGAATCATCATCCAAGAGATAATAACTAGATCCATAGGAGCTAAGGAGATCATCAAGTGAAATAGTAGATGGGGGAAAAGGACAGAGCTTTGGGTGACCCCCATGGATAGTCAATATGACCCAGATGAAATTCCAGCAGAGGAAGTGAGGAAGGGATGATGAGATAGGTAGGAGGAATACCAGCCAGAAGAGACCGTAGGTAGTGGTCAGTTTGAAGACTGAGTCAGGAAGAATGGAGTGAAAATTCTCCCTCAGACACATGTTAATTGCACACGTCTATTTCACCTTTGTCTGACTTCGTTTCTACATGTGTAAAATGGGGGCAGTTATAGCACTGTATCTCAGGATTGTTGCGAAGATAAATTTACATTATATATGTAAAGTACTTTGCCATCCTTAAGGTGCTGTATAAATGTTCTTGTTACCTCATTGTTATATTAATATTCTGTTATATATAATTACCTTTAATCATATCTAACTTAAGTCCAAAGTGGTAAAGTACTTGTCTAAGTTAAAACAATGGATAATGACTAATAACGATGGACATTTTTGTTCTTTAAGCTTTGTGATTTGCTTTTATAAAGGCTGCTAGGTGGTACAGTGGATAGATCTCCGTGCTTGGAGTCGGAAAGACCTGAGTTTAACTCTAGCCTCAGCCTTAGACACTTACTAGTTGTATGACTCTGCTGGGCAAGGCACTTAATCGCTACTTGCCTCAGTTTCCTCAACAGTAAAATAGGGATAATAATAGCACCTACTTCACAGGCGCGGTGTTGTCATTCCCCATTCATTTTTTATCAATAGAACTTAGGTTCACATCCAGGTTCTTTGACTAGATTGCTGTTCTAAAGCCTCACTGGGGAAATTCAAACACTTTTTTCAGTCATTTGGGGATGGGGATATAGGTATAGAAATCAGGCAAATTGGTTTGACAGAATTCAGTTAAAATAGGCCTTTCTGTGGAATTATGGCCTTTTTAAATACGTGGGTAAAGAACCACCTAATATGATTGGCTAGTTGTGTCAGACATCTTCAATTCCAGAATAAACTTAGACTGTGGTTATATCCAGTCATTTTTAAAGTTACCATGACATGCTTATTTAATAATTACTAAAGATAAATAGCAAATGTTTACTTAGTACTTTAAAGTATTTGATATGTTTGACTTTTTACAGTTTTATTATTTTTATGCAGCAAGATTATCTTATGCTGGCAACTTTGGATGAGAATGAGGAACTTGTGGATGGAGGCAAAAAAGAAATGATTGATGACCTTCAGCAGGGTGAACTAGAAGCATTTATCAAAAATCTGGGTGTATCCAACTATTCAAAGGATTTCCTGTTGGAAGAGGATAAGGAGCCAGCAGGAAACAAAGCCAATGATAAAGAAACTAAAATATCTAAAATAGAAAAGAAAAAAGAGACCCCAGCAGAAAACAAAAAGGCACCAGCTAATAAGGACAAAAAGAGTTTGAAGAAGCAAGCACAAGTCATTGATGAAGACGGTAATACTAAACCAGCTGTGAAGAAAGATAAACAACAAGACATCTTTGAGTTTTATGCTAGACCAACACTACTGATTAAACCTGGGGGGAAATGGTATGATCTGGAGTATACCAACGAATATTCCTTAGAACCTCAGTCCCAAGTTGTTGTATCCCAGTACAAAGCTTTGGCTCAGAAATTATATCAACATGAAATCGACTTATTTAGGAGCAAGACAAGTAATCAGAAGGGTGGCTCCTCTTCTACATGGATGAAAGCTATAGTGTCATCTGGGACCCTGGGTGACAGGCTGGCTGCCATGATCCTCCTTATTCAAGATGATGCCATCCATACACTCCAGTTTGTGGAGACCTTGGTGAACCTTATCCAAAAAAAGGGTAGCAAAGGGCAAAGTCTAATGGCTTTAGATACTTTTAAAGAACTTCTCATTACAGACCTTTTGCCAGACAATCGTAAACTACGAACTTTTAACCAGCATCCTTTCAACAAACTAGAGAAACTCTCAAGTGGCAATAGGGACACAAGAGATAGGCGATTGGTATTATGGTATTTTGAACATCAGCTCAAACACTTAGTGGCTGAGTTTGTGCAAGTTTTAGAAACTTTAGGTCACGATTCACTAGTTGCAACTAAAACTCAAGCGCTTAGAGTGGCTCATGAGATTCTCTCCAATAAGCCTGAGGAAGAAAAAGCCTTTCTTGTACAGCTGGTAAATAAACTTGGAGATCCCCAGAACCGAATAGCCACCAAAGCCTCCCATCTGCTAGAGACTTTACTTCATAAACATCCAAACATGAAAGGAGTTGTGTGTAGTGAAATTGAGAGACTAATCTATCGGTCAAATATTAGTTCCAAAGCCCAATACTATGCCATTTGTTTCTTAAATCAAATAGTACTTTCACATGATGAAAGTACATTGGCTAACAAACTAATAACTCTTTATTTTTGCTTTTTTCGGACTTGTATCAAGAAAAATGATATTGAGTCTAAAATGCTTAGTGCCCTTTTAACTGGAGTAAATAGAGCTTACCCATATGCTGAAATCAGTGATGAAAAGGTGAAAGAACAACTGGATACACTATTCAGAGTGTTACATCTTGTGAATTTTAATACCAGTGTTCAAGCCTTGATGTTGCTTTTCCAAGTAATGGATTCTCATCAGACGATATCAAACCGATATTATGCAGCCTTATACAAGTAAGTGACCTTCATCTGACCATTTATAAATGCAGTGCAGTGTTTCTGCAAATGTTTATTAAAGTCCCTGGATCATAGGCAAAAGGTTTTATGATTCTTTGTAGGAATTTCCCTTGGAAAAAGGAACAGGACTCATGGATTTCAGGAGCTTTTACCTTCTAGCATCACCAGAATTTCATATTTGTACTTTAGTATTTAGTAGATTAAAAAAAATTTTTTATTTGATTCAGTGCTGGAAATCAGTCCATTTTAACAAGCAAAGTTCCTTGTATTGCAGCTTGCCAAGATGTCATAGGATTTAGAGCCGAAATGTAGCTTTGAGATAATCTAATCCAGCCTCCTCATTTTACAGAAGAAGAAACTAAGTGGTGTGTACTGGGTTTGGAACCAGGGAGCCTGAGCTTTTTAATCTTGCCTCTTCCATATATTATGTTAGGCAGGTCATTTAACTTCATTTAACCTCAGTGTCGTCATCTGTAAAATAAAGAGGTTCAGATAGAGCTAATCTAAAGAGACTCTGTGGGCCCTCCCATCTCTACATAGAGTGCCCAAAGAATTTTAAGCCTGTTTTTATAGTTTGATTTGACAATATAGAGCAGACACACAGGTCAGTTTGTTGTTGAGTGTTTTCAGTTGTGTCCTACTCTTCATGACCCCATTTGGGCTGTTCTTGGCAAAGATACTGGAGTGCTTTGCCATTTATTTCTCCAGCTCATTTGACAGATGAGGAAACTGAGGCAAACACAGTTAAATGATTTACCCAGTGATTTGCCACACAGCTAGTAAGGATCTGAGGCCAGATTGAATCTTTCTGGGTCAAAGCCCAGTGCCCTGTCCACTGCCTAGCTGCCCACGTGTCAAAGCATGAAATAATTTTATTTTGACAAACTAATCTGTGATATATGACTGACCAATTTGCTGCCTTTGTTAACAGCTAAATCTTTCCATTGTGCTCTGTCGTATTTATTTGCAATGTAAAATCTTTTACAAAAAGTCCTTAAAAATGAGACATTCTTTTAGCTGTGACACTACTAACTATGGCATGGTGAGAATCCAAGAAGCTTGAAATCTAACTGATCTGCAATCCATTGTCATGTTGTTACAGAGATCAGGTATCAGTGAAATAAGAGAGTGAGTCAGTGGGCATAGTATTTCAGTTCATTAAAATGTGACTATTGAGGGCTTTTTAGGAATATTTCTTATGTTTGAAATAAGGCATACTTGTCACAAGAAAAATGGTACTTTGTGTTATCAGGTTTTTTTCCCAAGTTTTCTTTCTCTGACTATGGACAAGGAATGGTATGTTGATGGTTGAAAGTGAAATGCAAGAAGAAATAGAGGTGTCGAACTTTTGTAATAAAACAGGGATTACAGTAGCAAAAGTCAGAGGATTTAAGAATGGGGAGTTTTGACGGAAGTACTATGGGTGGGCAAAAGTCTTGAGAACATATGAGATAAATGAAAAAAAAAGTTTCAGGATTCAAAATGGTGTGTGGGTCTCAGGGTACATTTTTGCACCTAGTATTGACTCTGCTGTACCAATGTTAAGTGTTTCCATGGAGTAGTACACTGCCAAGGCTGGAGAACCCGTTAACCATTTCGTGCTCCTGTGATTTTCTGATGCTTTCCTCCAACTTGCTGTTTCTGTCATTGATTCTCTTCCACACCTGTTTTAAGAGTTATGATCCCTTAGTTGAGGATGTCAGTAAGGCCAGGAAATCAGTTCTTGTAACCATTAACCTCATTCTTAACCATGTAGGGTTAGACAGTACCTAGAGTAAATTTTTTGCTGCAGAAAGATATCTTGTGACTAAACATAATTGATACTTTGTTCTACAGGAAGCTGTTAGATCCAGGTTTGATGTTATGTTCCAAGCAGTCTATGTTTCTTAATCTTGTCTACAAATCTCTGAAAAGTGACACCGTTTTACGTCGGGTGAAGGCATTTGTGAAGAGACTGCTCCAAGTCACTTGTGGACAGATGCCACCATTCATATGTGGAGCGCTATACCTTGTGTCTGAGATCCTTAAAGTAAAACCAGCATTACGAACTCAACTGCACGAGCATCTGGTACGTTTAAAAGCTTAAAAAAAATTGAGACCTGAAATGTATTTAGGTTTACCTTTTTAAATACGTGGGGCTTTGATGATGGCTTTTTAAAATGTCTTTTGCCATTCTCTAAACAAAGGATTTTTGTTTTTTCTAGTAAAAAGATTGTTTTCCAAGAGTTCTGGAGTCTCATGGGTTCTAGATTCAAAATGTAGAGGGATAAGATTGTAGTTTTATTTGTTCATGCAAAATGTTTTTTTAAAGGGTTGCCCCTTTGCAAGATAGTGGCAGTTAATATTGTTTTTAGATCCACTCTCTGATTTTATTGGTGTAGGAAACTCCCTCCACCAATTCAGAATAACACCTGCTCTGCAACTTAATCGTCCTGGAGAATTGTCGTAGAATTCTATGAGTTTATGCAACTTGTCACTTAGCTAGTATGTGTATCATAGGAGGGACTTGAACTGAGGTCTTTCTGCCTGTGAGATTAATTCTGTATCTGTTATTCTATGCTTCACCTCATTTACTAATTAACCCTTATGAGAAATGTTCCTCAAAATTTTCCATCGTTTTAAAGGTTTTAGACCTTATTTATGGCCATTGCAAAATTAATTTTAAATATTAAACACCTACAAAGTTGTAAGCTTTAAATTAGAAAATGATTTTGAAAAACCATTCTTATATTAGGAATCTGATGAAGAAGAAAATTTTCTGGACTTAGATGAAGATGATGGTACCGAAAAATTTACAGATGCTGATAAAGAAATGGAAACAAATGCAGATGAAGAAATAGACAAGGATGAGAGTACAACTGGAAGTCTTGAAGAGGCAGAAAAATCAGGTTCTGCTTCATGGGTTCATCTTAAGAATTTGGAGGGTAAGTTTTTGTAATGAACGTATTGAATTAAATACCCAAATATTTTTTGAAGTTGTACTTGTTCTGTGTTAGACATTGGGAAACAAAGAAAAGACCCTCTACTTCTGTTCCACTTGGTGGAGACAGTGCTGAATACAAATGTACAGTGCAATTACTGAGGGAGGGGACAGTGAAGTACTCAGGGTGGGGGGGGGGGATGTGAGGTAGGAGTGAGGTGCCCTTCAAGTATCATGTGAGCTGAGCTTTGAAAGGGGCTAGTAATTCCAAAAGGCAGAGTTGAGGAAAAGAGTGTTTCAGGCTCAGGGGGGCAGCTCGTGCAAATGTCCTGAGGAAAAAGATAGCATGTCGTACGTGAGAAATAACGACACAGAGTAAACAAAGGAGAGTCATGGTGAGTTGTTTTGGAAATAAAGCTGAGAGCCAGATTGTGCAGGATTATAAACGAGCCACTCATGGTCCTGGAGCAGGAAAGTGGACGTGCACAGACATGTGCTTTGAGAATCCATTGTTGACAGTGGTGTGGAGGGTGGATTGGAGACAGGGGACACCTGAGGCAATTGCAGTAGGCCTGAGTGAGAGGGAATAGCAGGGTGATGGCCATAGCACTGGTATGAAGGGCATGTGCTAGAGGTGTTGTGGAACTAAAATCAGCAAGAGCTGCGGAGGGTGAGAGTGCGTGAAGAGCAGAGAACAAGGGCAGGGTTGCAAAGCTTGGTGACCAGCATCACTCAGCTGTGATACTTTATGTGAGACCTTTTTCAGTCTTTAGATAACTTATATAAATGTCAGTTGTTGTTGTTGAAAGAGAACTAGGCCCTTGACGGAAATAGGGAAATTGGAAACAAAGTAGGTACCTTTAAAGCAGAAGATACTGAGGTCTCTTGAGCCTGTTGAGAGTTCGAGGTGCCTGTGCGACAGTAAGATGGAGATACACAGTAGGCATTTGGTGATACAGACCTGGAGCTTAGAGTGATGAGGGCTGGATAGAGTAACAAAGTTGCTGGTCTCATATTGAATTTTTTAAAAATTGATGGCTTTTATTTTTATTTCAGTTACATTTCCCATTATATCTCTCCCTCTTTTCCCCCTTCCGTAGAGCCAATTCTTATAACAAAGAAGAAAAAAAGAGAGGACAAACAAAACAGTTCAGCAAAACTAACCAGTATGTCAGCTGAGTCTAGCATTATATGCAGTGTTCCGCACACATAGTCCCCCACCTCTGCATGGCAGGAAGGGAGGTGGATTCTCATATCATTCCTCAGGGACCAGTCTTGGTCCTTATAATTTCATAGCATTCAGTTTCGATGATGTTGTTTGATTCTTTCACTTTATGTCATTGTAGTCACCGTGTATCTTATTTCCCTGGATCTCTTTACTTCATTTTGTATCCATTCGTATCTTTATTCATCATTTCTTAGGTTGTAGCAATATTCCATTACAGTCAAAGGCTGTGGTTTGTTTAGCCTTTTTTTGATCAATGAGCTTCTGCTTCATTACTTTCCTTTGATACTACAAATAAGTGCTGCTATAAATACTTTGTGTGGGAGTCCTTTTGTAGTGTTGAAGAGAAAATACTGAGTTCTCTTTAGCATTCTGACACTGTAACCTTGAGTAATCAATAGTAATACACATATTTATCTAGCACTTTATGGTCACAGAGTACTTTGTTTCACGTCAGATTTGATTCTCGCAAAAGGTAGCTAGTGAGGAGAGTGTTCTCATTTTACAGATGAAACTAGATGCAGTCTTTGGTTATGCTCTTTGGTTACACTCTCTGATGTCAGAGCCAGGCCTGGAACTTAGACTTATCACTGTTCTGAGAGTCAGCATGATGTAATGCATTGGTTACTTAATTAAGAGTCCTGGACTTCAAGTTTTGTCATTTATCACTAGAAATGTGACTGTAAACAGCTCATGTAACCTCACTGAAACTTCAGTTATCGAATCTGTAGAACAGAGACAATAACTGTACTACCTATCTCATGGGTTGGCTGGGAATAAAGAACTCAAGGAGAAGGCTCCAGCCTGGTCTAAAGTTAGGCTCTAGAATATGTGGCCATGTGTAGGAGAACCAGTTACCTGGCATTGCTGGATAGCAAATGGCCTTGATTAGTAAAATTTTGTGGTAGATTGGGTACTGTCAGTATGAGTGATAGGTTTTTTCTTTCCAGACCTGATATTTCATTGGTATGTGAAAACTATCATTTCAAATCACCAATTCATCTGTAACTTACAGTATTTGAGAATTGTCTGAGGGTACCAAGAAACTAAGTGTTTTGCCCATGGTCATACCACTGGAGTATATCACAGACTATGTGGTATAATGGTTGATGGGCTGGCCTTGGAGCTGGGAAGTTTGATTTGAAAATCATTACTTTGTTTCCTTTTAGGTGGAAAAAACTTAAATACCTATGATCCATTGAATCGAAACCCTTTGTTCTGTGGAGCGGATAATACAAGTCTTTGGGAACTCCGAAAGGTAAAGTATTCTTAGATTTTCATTTAATACCATTGTGCTTTTGTTGAAGTAGGGTTAATATTTTAGGGTTTTCCTTTTTCCCAAAAGGAGAATGCCACAATTTTTATTCATTGATTTAGAAACTGAAATATTTTATGCAACTGCAAAGGTTTTTTCTTTTTAAACATTTGGTTTTTAAATTCTAAATAAGATGATGTGACTATTGAATATTTGATTCTACTAGATAAAAAGATATCCTCATCAAAGATGTGCTCAATGTTGGAAATTATTCTCCAATTTGGTGTAGGTGGGAAGGGGGGTATGTTAATAGTTCCTGATGTTTTCTCAGTTATGTTTTTTCCATACTGGTAAAGTCCAAGATTTTCTCCCCCTTCAGTTCCCTTGTTACTTGCTCCCTCAGTGCTCTCATGGTTGGCTTACCTCCGGTTTTGGTCTGGATCTACACATGCGCTAAACAAGGCCCATCTCTTAGCTACCTGTGTTGTACTGATGTTGTTTGGCTGAAAGACATGAAACATTTTAATCTTAAAGAAATTATAAAATAGAGTATAATTCAGAGGACAGCAGAGAGGCCTGTGGTATGTGAGTGGTTATGACCCCTAGCAAGCAAGAACTTGGAAGAACTAGAGTAAAAGGTGGGCTTGTTCTGTGGCAAGGGCAAATGATGATCCACTTATGGACTGTGTGCTGCTCCAGTGTTCTTGTGCTATCAGGAGGGAAGGTCTGCCCCTTTCTTCTATCCCCTCTCCCCCTCCCCAATGAGAACTGGGGAGAGGATACAGAGAAGAACTACACAGAATGGGTGAAATGGCCGGATTGTAGTCTGCATCCCTGTAGAGTGCCTTCACAGAAAGGAAAGCATAGTGCCATTCAATTTTTTTTTTTAGATTAAATGATGAATTTAGTTAAATTTCTTGTTAGGATGAACTAAACAATTATAAGGTTAAATAAATAAATCAAGAATATTTTGCAGTCACCAGCGAATAGTTTTTGTGATGTTAATTTTTGTGTGAAACTAGCTTTTTTTAAGGGGTGTATTAAATTTAACATAGAGGTAATAAAATTGTCCTTTTTGTGTCCCTGTCTAAATTTCATCCTCTTGTCTCCCCCATCCTTTGTTAAATAAGCATCTGCTTCTTTAAGTGGCCAAATTCTCTTAATTAAAAATAGAACTTTTAGAATCTAGAATAGAAAATAGAATTTTTCATAAATCACTTAATATATTGAGGGAGTCTGGCCACTTAAAGGAATTGTTTTTTTTTTAAATTGAATGAAAGAATAATTTCACAAAGCAAACAAGCTTTGTTTTATCTGTTTTGCAAGTTCATATTGTCTTTTGCCTGACAATCTAATGTTAGAAATCTGAAGTTTGCTAAACTTTTTTTTTTTAGCTTTCTGAACATTTTCACCCATCTGTGGCCCTTTTTGCGAAAACTATTTTACAGGTAAGTCTGAAACAAATGAAAGGAAAAAGATTTATGAAAAGTGTATGTCTAACTTTCTGTTAAGTATTCACAAATAGATCCACAGAAAATCTTTCTTATACTGATTGAAGTGAGTATAGTGCTCTATTAAATACAAAAGAGCAAATAATTCCACGTTCCAGAAGCTTGAATACTGGCCCTGCTACTTATTAACTTCCTGTGAGCATCTGTTTCCTCTCTGACATAAAGGGGTTGATGGTTCTAGATCCCCTGAGTGGGCACCTTCTCTCTTCCCTGCTCCCTTTCTGGCTTTCTTTTGTGTTTCCTCTTCCTTCACTAGAACGTGAGCTGCTTGAGGGCAGGGACTGTCTGTCTTTTGCTTGCGTTTGTATTCTTAGTGTTTAGCGTTTGTCTGTCTGTTTATCCATCCATCTTCCTTTTACAGGTTCTATGAACCTAAGAATAGTGGCTAGCATATGTTTATAGGTAATTTTTAATGCATAGTATAGTAGATAGAGCCCTTTATCTAGAGCCAGAGTTCCTAGCTCTGCGTTCTAGCCTTTCTGCCTTGTACTTGAGTAGATCCATACTCTTACTACAGCACAGACTGCACCTTATTCCACCTTCTACATATCAGGGTGGAAAACTTGTTAACATTTAAGACTCTTGAAGAATGGGATGCAAGCCAATGGAGCAAGGTGGGCTCTTCTTCCCTGGAGGATTCTAAGTACGAACTGTTGAAAGGGTTGTCAGGAGGGATACTCAATCAGTTGGGAGGTGAATACAGAGGCAAGCCCTGAGGTTCCTTTCAGCTTTTCAGACTTTATGATGCTCTAATTCGATCAGGTCATTTCATTTCCCTGTTGCTCAGGTCCCTCATCTGGGAGTGAGGCTTTGCCCTAAATCTCCAGTGTTCTGGCTCTTAGGTCCTATGGTCCATTCAGATAACAATAACTTATAATAGAGAGCTTGCTACTGACCATAGACTCTACATACATCATCTCATTTGTTTCATATAGCAACTGAGGAAGAAAGATAACAGGAGTTAATTTTCCTTTTAAAGAAACTGAAGTTCATTGAGGGTCAGTGGCCTGCTTAGGGTGCCATGGCTAATAAATGGTAGAGTAGAGACTCAGATTCATCTTCTTTTCTGAGTGGTATGTTATTTTACTTAAATCACTTCCACTCAATCAGGAATAATGTGGGGAGGTAGAAGAGTGGGGTTGGTAGTCTATTATCTTCGTAGGCTGTAGCCCTGTCTTTAATTCAACCCAGTATCACTTTTTCTTTCATAAAATTTTGTGTGGTCATAAATCTACAATTTGAATTCAGTTCTTAAATGGTTTTAACTTTTTGTTTCTTCATTATAGGGGGATTATATTCAATATTCGGGAGATCCATTACAGGATTTTACACTAATGAGATTTTTGGATCGATTTGTATACAGGAATCCAAAGCAACATAAGGGGAAAGGTGAGTGCTTCCCAGCATGGTAAAAGATTTAGTTATCTAACTCTGTGGCTAACACCATATAATTACTTTTGTTTTATTGACTTCTACTTCCATTTTAGAGAACACAGACAGTGTGGTGATGCAGCCAAAGAGGAAACATTTCATGAATGATTTGCGGAATCTTGCTGGTAAGTATGAAACTTGGATATTTGAAACTATAGAGAGTTGTAGAAGGATTATATAGGCTTTTGTTGGATTTTTCATAGTAGAGTGAGTGTTATTCCAATAATTGGAAAAGAGTAGCTTATTCAAAAACTTCTTATTCTCTAGAAAAAGAGAGAGTCTATATCCCAGATCTTCTGCCCAGGCTTTCTGTGTTTGTGCCTTAGACAAGTCTTGTAATATCTTAGAATTTTGTATTACTAACCTACATAAATAGGCCTACCATAAAGAAAGGCAGAGTTGGCATTTTTATATTAATATAAATGTAAATTTTTTAAAATCAATTCTCTGGTAGTTTTGTTAAGATTTGTGTAACTAGGCAGATTTAATTGCCTAATTATTTAGCATTTAGCGAGCTAGCTCATAGTTCTAATTTTTATTTCAGCATGGCATTTTAAAAATTGGTCCCATTCTTTATATTAATATTTTCTTGCCAGAGCCTGAGAGAAGGGAAAAACTAAACTATTTCTTAGTTTAGATAAGTTTTTTGTTTGACAACTGTCTCTGAAAAGAAGACTTATTTTTTCATTTTTTAAGATCTAAAGATAACTTACATAGTTCTTGCAGGTTTCCTTAGTTGAGAATAGAATCATGGTTTAATAACTGTATTTTAACACTGGTGCATGTTGTATCATACATTAAGATAATGTATTGGTAGTGTTTTTGATAGTTTATCTCAGGTGGATGAATTGTATGGAAAATCAGAATTAACAATTTAAAAAGAAAATTCCTTCAAATTTTAGTTTTTTTTTTCCAAAACAAAGCAATTGTGCCTTAACTTAGAGTATGGTAACAGAACCATTGTCATGTTTATTGCCAACCAGTATAGCTCTGAGTCTTAGACAAAGGAAAAGAAAAGGTGTTTCAAGAATCAAGACTCTTTCTGGTGCTTTACTGACTCTTTACAGAGTTGGGGATTGGGTTAAGGTTGACCCTCTTTTTATTCCTGGCCATTCACCTCTAGCTCTTCTGGGGGTTTCCATTTATCATCTTTGTTGAGAGCTGTGAAATACTCCATTTACAAAGTGTTTAATGTTTATTTTGAGGAGTTTTAATAATTTTATACTTTTTTGAAACTGTTATTGTTGAAATAAGATTTTGTCCTTCAATGAAATGGAGTATAAGGCTTCTTGTATTTTATAGTGAACAGTAAGGAATTCCTTGCAAAAGAAGAAAGCCAAATACCAGTGGATGAAATTTTTTTCTATAGGTAATATGTTTTTCTTTGCTATTTCATTTTTTAATTGTGATAGTTTAGAAATTTGAAGGGCTTAGTCTAATTCTCATTAAATCAAAACATCTTAATTAATTTTAGCTTGGGTTGCAGGTTGTATAGAATCAAGTACGAGACATCATTGGCATGAGGCATGAGAAACAAATTAATGAAGTGTTAATATGAATAGGAGAAAGTTCAGTAAACCCTAAAGGTTATTTTCTACAAGTAGCATTTCGAAGAGGGGTTGAATAATCCTTCACATAATTTAAAAGCTTCATTCTGAAGATCTACTTCAGATTTAAATGATTTAAATAACTGAAATGGTCTTTGTTACTGGAAATGTGGACCTTGGAGTGAGGATATCTGGGAAGCAGAGTTAAAGCTTAATCCTGTAAGATTCATCTGCTTTTCCCTAGTAATGATAATGGTGCTAGTAGCGTTTGCTTTATGGCAGCTTATTAATTATACTGAGTGGTCATACTAATCTCCTCATGTTACATGGAGACCAGATTGGAGTCTGCCTGAAAACTTCTTGGCTCCCAAATGCATTAGGCCCACTTGTACTCAAAGTTCCTAATGCTCTATGAACAACATTAGCGAAAAAAGCACCAGTCCTGGGCTCACAAGACCGGAGTTTGAATACCAGTTCTCTAGACAACTTAAACTCTTGAGCCTCAGTTTCCTCATCTGTAAAATGCGGATAATGATAATTTTATACTTCTCAACTCAGGATAATCATGAGGAACCATTTATGTTCCTTAACGTGATATATAAATGTGAGCTGTTAGAGCTATATTGATGTTAATGTTTGACTTGGCTATAGGCTGGAACTGAAGCACAATCTTTTGCTCTGCCTGGAAGACCACTAAGAGCTAATATTCTAATAAATATTCTAGAGAATTGAAAGAATTTTTGGAATTTGTTCCTTAAACCAAAGACTTTTAGCCATATTACCAGTTTTAGTATATCAGTGTAGTCTTGATAGAGGCAGCCTTTGTAGCCCTGACAATCAAAATCATATCAACAGTCAGGTGTCTGGGTGTCTTTAGTTAAAATGTGCTATAGCTTAATGAGACCCAGAGAAGTGACTGACCTGGTAATCCACCCAGGAGAAAGTAGGTAGATAAAGAATCCACATTGCTTAGTTTGGTTGTATGCACTGAGGAGTACCCACATCATTAAGATTATTGGTTGGTCAGAAAAGTATGAAGTAGCTCTTGTGAGTAATGTAGAGCGTAAGTAACTGGTGTGTCTTACTTTAGGTATTACAAGAAAGTTGACAAAGAAAAACATAAACGTCAAATATCTTCAGATGATGAAAGTGTAGAAGATGTAGATGATGAAGAATTTGAGAAGATTCTTGGTTTGTAGTATTTATTTTCATGAGAAAATGTTTCTGTTTGCTTTATAATTTTAATCCTATTTGACCTTGTCCCTTCCTATCATGGCCCAAGATGAAGTAGATGGAGAGGGTTGCCAGACTGTTGCCTGCCATGCAGGTGGATGGACAAGCTCAGTTTGTATTTCTGGGAGAAACACTCAAAAGAGCCCAAAATGAAATAGGAAAAGAGTGGGCTGGGATATAGGTTGTTGGTTGTTTTCATGACCCCTACTCTTCTCCCAAGACAAAGGCTCATCTCTTTCATGCCAGTATTCTTCCAATGATGTTGGGTGGCTGCAAATCATGGAGCCAATCCAAAGAGTCAAGCCTGATGATTCTGCATGAAACCATGGTGGACATCAGTGAGCTTCATGCAGCATGTTACTGGGGAGAATTAGAAGTGAGGTAGAGGTGCCTTGTCAGAGAAGTGCGTAACTGGATGAGGCAGGCTAGTCATGTGGTAGGAGTGAGGGATGACTGATGGCCGGCCAGCGCTCCCGTTCTCATCCACAGAAGATGAAGAGAACTTGAGAAAGCCGCCTGTGCTATGTGCTTACTTATTCTGCGCCACTGGCCCTTACTCTTTGTCATATCTCTTCCCTGGTTCTGTGCTCTATGCATCCCATGATTGTTGTTTACAGCCATCTGAACATGCAGGATGTTTCATAAGTTCATGGGGTGCATTGCCAGGAGAAATTTAAGGAGAGTATAGATGCAGTCAGGTAGCCATCAGGTCTTTTCAGTGCACCCCCTCCTTTGTCCAGCTTATCTTCTGTCTTGTGATCTTGCTGTCAGGATGGTTTTATGCTTAGAGTTCCTTCATCCTACAAGCTCCACCCATGTGGAACAGTAACTCACATTGGCTTCCTTTGCCTTAAACTCTAAGATCCTAGTAACATTCCAAAGGATTGTTAAAAGTGTGTGCCTTACATAACAACAGAATGCTGAATTGTGGATAGGCTAGATGAAATATATAATTTAGGTAGAGGTTCTTAGTGGAAGATGATTTCTTCTGTTTCCTCATTCCTTTCTTTTCCTTTACATGTTAAGGACCTATAGATGATTGTGTCCTTGGCACTTCGCTATATGTATTCTGTCTCTCTTGGCATTATCTACTCCCATAGATGCAATGATTGCCTCTGTGCAAGTGGCCTACAGTTCTGTGTTCTGTCCTCAACCCTTTTGTTTCCAACTGGTGTTATTTTAATTTCTCTATTTAGTTTCCCTCCAGTGTCTCACCTTCAACACATTTAAAACTGGATTCATCAGCTTCCAACTCCCCCCCCAAAAAAAGAAATAAATTTCTTTCCCCCTTCTCTGTTGATGGCACCACAGTCCTTTCTGAGTCATTTCTGACTTTCCTCTTCCTCACCCCAGCCTCTACAGCCAGTTACTTGGCAGGTCCAATTAGCTCTGCCTCCACAACTGTCCCCAACTTTCCAGTCCCCACAAAACTGCTCTTGTTTTATACCCCTGCCCATTCTTGACTAGACAATATTGTAGCAACCTTGTGACTTTTTTTTTCCTTAGGGAATCCATTTTCTAATAGATTGCTTTGAACAACAATTTGTTCTTCCCCATTGCCATTTAAATTATATATTAACTAAAAGAAAATTGTTGGAGTTTTAGAAAAAATTAAAAAAAAATAAAACTACGTAAATTAATGTGATGCTTGAATAACATTAAATCATGAATGCACCAGTTATCGGAATTAGTACTTTGGGAAGTACCAATGGCAGTCAAACCACATATGTTCTACAAAAAATATCCAATGTGTTTGACATCTGAAGGGTTTTCGATTTATTTGCGTATCATGGGAAAGATAAAAAGCTGGGGGGTGGGGGAATTCACTGCTTTTTGTGTTCTTAAATTAATGTTACCAAACTAGATGAGTGATCTTAGAAAAAATCCCAGTTTTTCATTAAAAACTATATGTAATTAGAGATCCATTTTAGTCTATTCAAAGTGAAGGTACAAACAGGCAGTTTTCATTCTTAATCTTTGCCATATAAAAGATAGAAAGATTTTTTTAAAATAGAAATTTATAGAAAATGAAGAAAATAGTAGCACTTCAGTTATTTGATACTCTAAGCATTTTGGCTAGATTCTTTTGTACTAGTTTTTATATCTTTACCATAATAAAAGTCCAGCATAACACAATAGCACAAGATACTTTGATTTTCTGGCACCCTGGAGTACTGTTTACGTTAGTTGTCATTGTTATTAGAAGACAGTAAAACTAAGTGATCTGGGAATATAATTGTATATAAGTTGTACAACAAATCATTACTTTTCTCACGTTGCCATACGTTGCAGGATTCTTTTGGACAGGTTATCACTGTCAACTTCAATAAATATTTATTGAGTCTTATAAAAATAAATCCTAGGATGTGTTTACATCCTCTTATAAATGAGAACTATAAAATGTGTTGATGTTTTTTATTTGCTTTGTATTGTATTTGATCTTTGTTTCTTTTCTTGCAGACACAGTTGAAGGTGATAATTACTTCAGTGCTGCTGGAAAGGATGACCTCAATTTTGCTGGGTAAAGTACTTTTTTCTCTAACTAGTTGCTGTTTTATTGTTCTATAGGATGTCATTGTCACATTTAACAGAAAGCTCCGGGTGCTTTTTGTTTGTTTGTTTTTAGTAATGTAAAAAAGAAAACCAAAGGGACTAAAAATACCCAAGGGGATGAGGAATCAGACTTGGAAGGTAGTGATGACGAGGACTTCAATGATTTGGACGATGAAGAGATCTCCTTGGGCAGTATGGATGAAGAACTGGAGGAAATTGATGAGGATGGAGGTACTTTCATGGATGTGCTGGATGAAGAAAGTGAAAGCATTCCAGGTCAGTAGGTGTCTTGGGATGACAAGAACTTCGACTTGAGATCTTGGGGGGATCACTAAAGTTTGTGGGACTTTTGCCCAAGTAGCTTCCCTAGATACTTTTTCCTTAGCATTTTTATAAACTTGGATCACTTCAGTTTCCTTTCTTCAACCCCAAATTGGTTTTTCTCTTGTTTTTTTTTTTTTTCATATGACACTATGGTAGAATTGATGCTAGCAGACATTTTCGCATAATGATAATAATCCTGTTGATGTAGATGAGGGGGATGAGAGCTTCATTTTTTCTGGTGGAGAAATTGAGACCTTTGTAAAGTAAATAGCAGCCAGAGTTGGGTTCCAAAAGATTACTTCTCTGCTCCCCTTCTGTCTCCTCCATTTCTTCCATCCCCTTGAGAATGGGTGTAGGGAGGAGGAGCAGAGAGTGAGAATAGCTCACATGTCTTGTGACACTTTTGGTACAGTATTAGCTCCTTGGGGATAGAGACTTGCCCTTTGTCTGAATTTCCCCAGTACTTGGACCCCAGGAGTTCTCTGATAAATGTTTGTTGATTAATCCACTGATTTTATAGCTTACAAATCACTTCCTTATAACACACCATCTCTAAGGCAACTGGATGTAGTGAAAACATTATTCTCTAGCCCCGTTTGACAGATGACAAAGCATATCCCATGTTGAGCCATTCGTAAGTTGGCAGAATGAGGGCTGAAATTTAGGGCTTGTTCATTATCCTGGCACATGCCAAGAAGGGCTTGGGCCATCAGGGCTTCTCTTCCACACTGCCTCATTCTCGGAACCAGAGTGCTGAAATGCACAAAAAGTGGAGGCCCTGCCAAAAAGGAATGATCTTCATAATTAGTGTTTTATAGATAGTTTGTTTCACTTCAACTTCTCTGTTCCCCCTGAGGCACTTACTGTGCATGTGTTAAGGTGACTTGGCTGCATTTGGAATAAGAAGACCTGGATTTCAATCCCTGTTCTGTCAGCTTCCCTCTCTTGGCCTATTTCCTTATTAGAAACTGAGAGGATTGGAGTAAGGTTCTGACCAGTTATGAATTATGTGGAGTGGACTTTAGTACATATGAAAGGAACATGGTGCTCTGCTTTGCGACCCTGTAACTCAAAGCACTGGAGGCCTTCCTTGGTCTCCCATACTGATAGCATCTTCCCTCTGAAATTACCTCCCAATTCCATGTATAGATCTTCTGTATATACAGTTTATTGTGTGTGGTGAACTCCTGGAGGGAAAGCATCATACTTGTGCCTTTCCTTTGTATCCCCTTTACTTAGAACAGTGCCTGGCATATAGTGGATTCTTAATAAATGCTGGTTGACTAACTTGAATTGCTCTATGCGTGTTTTTTTAAATAACAGAACTAGAAGATGAAGTCAGCACCAAGGTCAGCATTAAAAAAGGCAAACGGAAAAAAGCAGATGGTGTTGACTTTGCTGCATCACTTCAAGGTAAGAAGAGATTAATTTCTTTCATACCTTTGTTCTCTCAGACTTAAAACTGTAGAAGGAACTAGTGTATTTTTCCTTAGAAAGTATTTCCATATTGAATATCTTCATATTTTCCCCTCTACTGTAACTAATCCTTCTATAAAGCCTCTTCTTATATGCAAATCCAGAATACATGGCATTTGTTTTTTCCTTCCCTTGATTTCTACTTCACATTTAAAAACCTTCCAGATCTCTCCTAATCATTCATGGTGAGACTACTGTATTACTCGACACCTAAGCTCCTCTTCCAGAACATCTTTCTCCCCAAGTCTTCTGATTTTATGACACTAAAAATGCACTCATTCCTTTCCAGCCGAAGCCAAAGGCCTGTTCCTCATCCTGCTGGAGGTTTAACTTCTCTGGCCTCTGCCACATTTACTGAATTACTACTGCTAATGAATAATAGGCTTACACAACTGTAATGATTTCAAATAATTTTTAAAATCCTGACTACAAACTTTTGTTAGCTTTTTCTGTATTTAACAATGTTGCAGTGATGATACATCTCAAGGGCATTGTCATTAAACAGCATAGCATTATTTCTGTAATTTTTTTTTTTTTACTGCAACTTTAGGCCCTGGGTTGCATAACTGTATCAGGTCACAGTTTTGATTCTCCTACTTGGCCTTGTAGCATGGTGTAGCTTAAGGAAGACCTTGGTTCATATTCACTCTTCTTTCTTCACATCTGACCTCAGACACTCATTAGCTGTATGACCTTGGGCAAGTCAGTAATACTCTGGCTGCCTCAGTTTCCTCACCTGTAAAATGGGGATCATAAAAGCACTTACCTCCTGGGGTGGTTGTGAGGATCAAATGTGATTGTATATATAAAGTGCTTAATAGAGTGCCTGGCACATAGTAGGCACTTGAATGCTTGCCTCCCTTCCTACTTGAATAATTAAGACAGTAACAGCATATACTAACACATATTCATAGAAGTTACTTCTTTAGTTTCTTTCACTTACCAGCCTGCCTCTTGCTGTCTTCTGCACTCCTCTCCCCATGTGCACATCTGTTTTTACCTGTCAAGTAGGGGAAATAGAGAATTCCTTAGCCTCAAACCACTGGTTGTGGCTCTTGTGGCTTCAGAATGCAAGTGAGAATGGCAGGGGGAGACATAGTGAGAGATGGAGGGGCCAGGGCTTCCTGCATCCAGCCTCATCTACCTTCTCTTTTCACCTGTAGAATTTATAGCTATAACCTATCTCAAGATGTTTTTCATTTTCTGCACTTAATCTAGGATTTAATACTTCACACTTTTTACAGGCCCAAGGCAGAAAAAGAAGCGCTCTTTCAATGACTCCAGTTTATTTGTATCTGCTGAAGAGGTAAGTCTAAAACATAGGCAAAGAGAAACAAATTAATTACCATTATTTTAAGATGTAATTTTCATAAACTTTTCTTTTTTTGTTTTAAGTTTGGCCAGCTGCTGGATGAAAATGTTGGCTCCAAGTTTGATAATATTGGTATGAATGCCATGGCCAACAGAGATAATGCAAGTAAGTGGTTTGTAACATTTAATATTAGGGGTCCTGAAAAGTTATTTGAGGAATGAATAGATGACCTTGATTTGATATAACTGGAAAACATTGTCCAAAATTTCATAGATGTGTCCTCTAGGAGAGCAGAGTATGAACTATGTCTTCATTATAGTGAAAGGAATTGTAGACACCATCCTGCCCAACCCGTGCACCACAGTCACCTCCACTGCCTACCAGAAAATTAGTCATCTAATTGTTGCCTTAACACCTCTATAGTGAGAGGAACTGTTCACTGCCCCACTCAGCTTGTTACTCTTCTGGACAGCTCTCGTTCTCAGGAAGTCCTTCTAACTTAAAGCAGCTTCCACCCATTGTTTTGAGTTCTGCCCACTGAGGCCAAACAAAACAAGTCTTTTCCCTCTTTTGTGATAGCCCTTCAGTTACTTAAAGATCATCACCATGCCATCCCTGAGTCTTCTCTAGGCTGTATATTCCCATTTCTTCCATAGATGTGGCTATAGTAGGATATCAGGATGATTCAAGCAGTGTCCTCAAACTTCTGTGTGGTATTCAATTTATCAGTGTCTTTTCTGAAATAGGGCTCCCAGAATTGATTCTAATTTATTAATCATGTTACTTACCATAAGCCCCATCTTAATGGACTAAACATCATAATTTCTGACACTTAAAAACTATTCAGTGCTTCATACTAATGAGGTGCTTTATTAAAAGATACATCCCCATAGAGGGTTTTCCTTTCCCTCTGCTATCTCCATCTGTCTTCAGAATAATGGGGTGGGAGCGACCTCTCACCCTACTAAAATTTGGCTTTATGTGTTTGAAAATCCTTTTTATAGTGAAAATACTTTTATTTAATGTAGTTGCTCCACCAAGTTGACTTTTTTCTTCAAAGGTATCAAACAACTTCAGTGGGAGGCCGAACGAGATGACTGGCTTCATGACAGAGATGTGAAGAGTCTTATCCGGAAGAAGAAACATTTCAAACACAGTGGTCCAAAAAACATACACAAGAAGAAAAGGCCAAGGAAATGAATGGTTTTTAAAGAGCCAATTATTTATCACTTTGAAATTCAATTTGTTCGCTCTTATTCTGTAGCTTTCAGGCTATTAATTGAATTTGTAATAAACTATACATAACAGCATCTGGATCATTTGTAAATTCATGTAAAAGTTTGGTTTTAATTGAAGCTTTAGGCTTTATTACAGGGAGGCCATACCTTACGGAGTGGCGTATTATAAAGGTGATGGTGCTAGGACCTATTTGTACACAGATCAGAGAGCCCTGGGAGGAGGTGAAGGTACAGGCTTTGGGAGGGGTAAAATGACTTGATTAGAGTTGTCCAGTTAGTGTCTTGGATTCAGGAAAGTCTACAATTCAGAAAAACCTCTTGAAGTCCTATTTGGTATTGCAAAACCTGAAGACTTGAAAATAGTGGGTAACATTTCCTGGTATATCAGGGAAGTGCTTTTGAAACTGGTGCATGGGGAGGACCAGAAGGACTTGGGAAGGGAGCTGGTATTTGTGAAGTTACACATGGCAGGATACATAATGAGTTGAGAAGCACTGGTGTAGGATGTTAGCCCAGTATATGTATACCAGAGGACAAGCTCTCCCTTCTCAGCCCATCTATAACATGCTTTCTGTAAAGGGTATGTTCTAAATTTCAAAGTTTCTCTTTGGCTGAAACATATTACCTCTTAAATTCATTTGATGAAGAACATTTTTGGGCTAGAGTACTTTAACAAATAAATAGTTATGGAGAACTTTAAAGTTTGTAAAACACTACATCCAGTCACCTTTTTGATAAAATCCAGGGAAAAATTTTCTTGAACAACCTACATTTTTATTTCCTTCTAGGGAAAGGGTTTGAACCTTTCAGAAGGCAAGGAATAAGTCAGTTCTTTTCAATTAAACAGATGTGTTAAGTCCAGGTATTTTCAGAAAGAGATCTAAGGGAGATAACAGATAATCCTTCACTCAAATGAGGAGTCTGCATCACAATTTATAATACTATAAAAATAATGTTAGGTACTTAGGAGAAGCTATGAAATTGCTAGTTCAAGTCTGAGAAGGGAAAGGTCATCTTCGATTGTGAGATGCCAGAAAACCTTCATAAAAGTTAGCATTTACCTGTCTCGAAGACTCAATAGTATTTTTTAAATAAGTTTTTTACAATTCTCTCTCCAGGAGCTTTTCTGTACACAGCGCAGAACATAGAGGATTATATATGAAACCATGAATTTTTATTTCATACCCTACTTTTAAAAATATATATTTATAATGCATTTAACGTTACTTTCAAAATTGCCCTTGTCTGTGCTGCTTCTTTCTAGAGAATAAAACTTATTTTTACTCTGATATGCCTTTTTAAAGATGTTTCAACAACATGCCTTTTGGGGGCATTGTGATTGCTACCTGGCACCTCCCCCTGCCCCTAATTAAAAACAAAATCCTTTTTTTAACAAATAAATATAGTTAAGCAATATAAATTCCCACAATGGACAAACCCCAAAATGTATATTTTTCTGCACCTTAAGTATGTCACCTCTGTTAGGAGATGGCTAACATGCTTCATTATGGATCCTTTAGAGAGTGGGGTTGATCATTGCTTTCAGAATTCTGAAGTCATTAGGAGCTGGATTTGATTTTGCTTCGTTTTTTACTCCCTGATTCTGCTTTTTTTACTTTAAATTTATGAAATAATCGTTCCTATAATATAGTAAAATTAAAGAAAGGGTGATTGCACATGAAACTTCAAATATATTTTGTACAACTTGCTATTCCTTTAAAATATATAAGAGTTATCGTGTAACTTTTTAAACTTTTTTTCTTAGCCCTCCATCCTTCCCCCTCCCCCTGCCCCAGAGATGGCTGTTATTGGATACAAATGTGTGTGTGTGTGTGTGTGTGTGTGTATGTATAAAATCATTCTATACATCTATTTATCAGTTCTTTCTAGATGCAGATAATGTTTTCACAGGTTCTTCGTAGTTAATTTGGGTGTTTATAATAGTCAAAATGACTTAGTCATTACAAGTTCTTAAAATAGTATTGCTGTTACTGTATACGACATTCTCTTTCTTTATTCTCCTCATTTTGCTCTTCATTGTTTCTTTACAGTCTATCCATGTTTTTCTAAAATCAACGGGCCCATCATTTCTTAAAGTATAGTAGTATTCCATCACTATTATGTACCACAACTTGTTCAACCACTCCCCAATTGATGGGCATCCCCTCAACTTCCAGTTCTCTGCCATCACAAAGAGAGCTGCTATAAATATTTTAGAACATGTAGGTTCTTTTTCTTTTGCCTTAATCATTTTTGGAAATAAGACCTAGTGGTGATATTGTTGGGTCAAAGGGTATATGCAGTTTAATTTAACTCTTTGAGCATAATTCCAGATTGTTCTCTAAAATGGATCCCTTCACAGTTCAGCAACAGTCATTTGGTGTCTCAATTTTCACACATCCCCTCCAACATTTATTGCTTTCCCCTTCAATTATTTTGGCCAATGTGATAGGTGTAAAATGATACCTCAAGGTTGTTTTAATTTGCATTTCTCTAATCAATAATGATTTAGAACAGTTTTTCGTATGACTAAATTATTTTTATTTCATCATGGGAAAACTTACTGTTCATATCCTGTGACCATTTATCAATTGCGGAATGATTCATATTCTCATAGATTTGACAAAGTTCTCTGTCTTTGAGATATGAGACCTTTAAGAAATTCTATAAATTTTTTTCTCAATTCTTTGCTTTCCTTCTGATCTTGACTACATTTGTTTTATTTGTACAAAAATTTTTAATTTAATTTAATTGAAATTTTCCATATTTTACCTCACACTGCTCTATCTTTTATCCATAAGTCTGATAGATACTATATTCTTCTAATTTACTTATGATATCTCCCTTTATATCTAGGTCATTTATCCATTTTGACTATATCTTGGTAAAATGGTGTAAGATACTGGTCTATACTGCACTCTAGTTTTTCCAACAATTTTTACCAAATAATGAATTCTTAGCCCCAAAACTTAGAAAGTCTTTACACTTGTCAAATAAAAGGTTACTGTATTTACTGCTGTAAATTGTATGTCTACTCTGTTCTACCAAGCTACCTTTCTGTTTCTTAGACCAGTGCAATATAGTTTTGATATTTACTGCTTTATGATATTGTTTAAGATCTGGTGCTGCTAACCCTCCTTCCTTTACATTTTTTGCCTTAATTAATATTCTTGGCTTTTTGTTCTTCCGAATGAATTTTGCTATTTTTTTTTCTAATTCAGTAAAATGACTTTTGGTAATTGAAATCATTTCTTATAGTACAACACTATTTCATTACATTCATAAACCACAATCTGTTCAGTCATTCCCCATTTGATGGGTACCCTTAGAATCTAGTTCTTTGTTTCCCTCCCCATCCCCCATCCCCTTTTAAATTCCCTATTTCAGGTTTGGAAAGTTTGCTTACAAGTACTCTATCCTCTAGTCCTTCCCTAGTATTTATCCTCTGTCTTAATTACCTCCCCCCATCCCCACTTGTCTCACTCTTGAGTTTGATGTATTAGTGTAACAATAGTGGGTGTTTCACCATTGTTTCAAACAAGTGAGATTCATCTGACATCTGTTCTCCCCCATACACACAAACACTCCTTCCATATTTGTTTAATCTCATGCACCTCAATTATTTGCTTTTTGTTATTATTTTTTCTCAATTTTCATGTAAAAACAATTAACATTCGCTTTTTAAAATTTTGAGTTCCAAGGTCCTTTCCTCCCTTCCCTTCTCCTTGAGAAGGCAAGCAATTTGATATAGATTATTCACGATGCACCAAATTATGGAGAATAGTAAGTACTTCCCTCACCCCTCCATCTGTAGTCCTTTCTAGACTTCATCTTGTCAGCATTCTTGCTAAAATATAATAAATGCTTAGACCTAAATGCTATAATCTAAATGTGGTCTGAGCTGGGCACAGTACACATCCCATCCATCTCTGCTAAAAACTATTTGGTGGTTCCATATTGCCTAAACATAAAGAGATTCTTAACTTTCAGTAATATGGTGAAGCCTGTGAACACCTCAGAATGTATTTAAATGTATAACATGTATAGGATTACAAAGAAAATCAATTAGAAATAATTATCAAAATATATTTTTAAATTATTATTTATTTAATATTTTTAGTTTTCAGCATTGATTTTCACAAGTTTGAACTACAGATTTTCTCCCCATTTCTACCCTCCTGCCCACTCCAAGATGGCATATATTCTGATTGCCCCATTCCCCAGTCAGTCCTCCCTTCTGTCACCCTACTCCCCGCCATCCCCTTTTCCCTTCTTTTTTGTAGAGCAAGATAGATTTCTGTGCCCCATTACCTGTATATCTCATTACCTAGTTGCATGCAAAAACTTTTTTTTTGAACATCTGCTTTTAAAACTTTGAGTTCCAAATTCTCTCCCCTCTTCCCTCCCCACCCACCCTCCCTAAGAAGGCAAGCAATTCAACATAGGCCACATGTGTATCATTATGCAAAACCCTTCCACAATACTCATGTTGTGAAAGACTGAATATAGTTTGCTCCTTCCCATCCTATCCGCCTTTATTCAATTTTCTCCCTTGACCCTGTCCCTTTTCAAAAGTGTTTGCTTTTGATTACCTCCTTCCCCATCTGCCCTCCCTTCTGTCATTCCCCCTTTTTTACCTCCTTCCTCCTTTCCTGTGGGGTAAGATACCCAATTGCATGTGTATGTTATTCCCTCCTCAGGTCAAATCTGATGAGAGCAAGATTCACTCATTCCTCCTCACCTGCCCCCTCTTCCCTTCCTACAGAATGGCTTTTTCTTGCCACTTTTATGTGAGATAATTTACCCCATTCTATCTCTCCCTTTCTCCCTCTCAATATGTTCCTCTCTCATTCCTTAATTTGATATTTTTTTAGATATCATCCATATTCAACTCACCCTGTGCCCTCTGTCTATATAGATATATAGATATAGATATATATTCCCTTCAGCTACCCTAATACTGAGGTTTCATGAATTATACACATCTTTCCATGTAGGAATGTAAACAAAACAGTTCAACTTTATTAAGTCCCTTATGATTTCTCTTTCTTGTTTACCTTTTCATGTTTCTCTTGATTCTTGTGTTTGAAAGTCAAATTTTCTATTCAGCTCTGGTCTTTTCTCTGAGAAAGCTTGAAAGTCCTCTATTTCATTGAAAATCCGTATTTTGCCTTGGAGCATGATACTCAATTTTGCTGGGTAGGTGATTCTTGGTTTTAATCCTAGCTCCATTGACCTCCAGAATATCATATTCCAAGCCCTTCAGTCTCTTAGTGTAGAAGCTGCTAGGTCTTGAGTTATCCTGATTTGTGTTTCCACAATACTCAAATTTTTTGATCATGGCTTTCAGGTAGTCCAGTAATTTTTAAATTATCTCTCCTGGATCTATTTTCCAGGTCAGTGGTTTTTCCAATGAGATATTTCACATTGTTTTCCTTTTTTTTCATTCCTTTGATTCTGTTTTATAATATCTTGATTTCTCATAAAGTCACAAGCTTCCACTTGCTCCAATATGATTTTAAGGTAGTATTTTCCTCAGTAGTCTTTTGGACCTCCTTTTCCATTTGGCTAATTCTGCCTTTCAAGGCATTCTTCTCCTCATTGGCTTTTTGGAGCTCTTTTGCCATTTGAGTTAGTCTATTTTTTAAGGTGTTGTTTTCTTCAGTATTTTTGGGGGTCTCCTTTAGGTAGTCATTGACTTGTTTTTCATGGTTTTCTCTCATCAGTCTCATTCCTCTTCCCAATTTTTCCTCTACTTCTCTAACTTGCTTTTCCAAATCCTTTTTGAGCTCTTCCATGGCCTGAGACCAGTTCATGTTTTTCTTGGAGGCTTTTGATGTAGGCTCTTTGACTTTGTTGACTTCTTCTGGCTGTATGTTTTGGTCTTCCTTGTCACCAAAGAAAGATTCCAAAGTCTGAGACTGAATCTGAGTCTGTTTTCACTGCCTGTTCACGTTCCCAGCCAACTACTTGACCCTTGAGTTTTTTGTTGGGATATGACTGCTTGTAGAGTAGAGAGTACTTTGTTCCAAGCTTGAGGGGTTGCGCTGTTGTTTTCAGAGCTTTTTCTACACAGCAAGCTCTGTCACACTAGCGCTCCTCCTCCCCCAAGAACCGCCAACCCTCACCAGACTCAGATCTAAGCAGGCTCTGCACTCCTGCTCTGATGTCCCACTTAATTCCTCCCACCAGGTGGGCCTGGGGCCAGAAGCAACTGCAACTGTAGATCTGTAGCTGCACCTCCTCCGCTGCCCCTGGGGCAGTAGCCAAACCACAAATGCCTTTCACTCTGTCCCCTGCAGTTTTTCCGACTAACCTTCTCTGTTGTCTTTGGTGTTTGTGAGTTGAGAAGTCTGGTAACTGCCACAGCTCACTGATTCAGGGCACTAGGGCCTGTTCCGCCCAGCTCCCAGTCTGGTTGGTTCGGGTGCAGCCCACGCTGGGCTCTGCTCCACTCCTCTCCCAGATCCGGGTGATAGATCCTACCTGGCCACTATCCAAGCTGTCCCCGGCTGGAGCCCTGCTTCCCTCTGTTATTCCGTGAGTTCTGCAGTTCTAGAATTTGTTCAGAGCCATTTTTTATTGGTGTTTGGAGTGTCCTGGGGGAGAGTCCTAAGCAAGTCCCTGCTTTCCAGCTGCCATCTTGGCTCTGCCCCCCAAAATATTTTTTTTTAATTCATAAACCCCAGTTTAATAACATCAAGCATTTATACAGCACTTTAAGGTTTGCACAGTGCTTTTAAAACTTTTTATCCTTACAACAAACTTCAGAGGCAGTTGCTGCTATGCTACTATGAACCCCATTCTACATCTGAGGAAACTAAGGCAGATAAGTGACTAGACAAGTAAGTGTCTAAGGCTGCACTTGAACTTAAGTATCCTGGCCCCATGTGCTTTGCTCCATCTATTATGCCAGCTAGCTGCCTGAGGTTATGAGTCCCTGACCAAGGAAATAATATGAATTCAGTCTCTGTCCTCATGTTCGCCTCCATCCTTTAGTTTAAAAACTAAAAATCAACCTCTCCTAGGAATTATAAGTTTTAGGAGATGATCAGTAAACATTTGTTACATGCTTATTATGTGCCAGGCATGTGCTGAGTATACAAAGAAGGCCAAGCAAGGTACATGCAGCATAAATTGGGAATTAATCAACAGAGGGAAGGCTCTAGAATTAAGGGATTGGAAAAGGCTTCTTGTAGTAGGTGGCATTTTAGCTGAGACTTCAAGTCAAGGGAGCTGGGAGGTAGAGGTGAGCAGCATTCCAGCCATGGGGGGCAGTCAGTGGAAATGTCTGGAGTGGAGAGACCACAAAGAAGCGTTTTAGTCTCTCCAGCTCCTGGCCCATAAGTAGAAATGTCAGTATTGGATATAAAAGGGTATCTCCCCCAAATCCATGCTGTTTGCACTTACTATGACTGCTTCCATTGTGTTCTCTCTGAACTGCCTAGAAGGCATTAACTTTTGTTTGCCGTATGTGACACTTTGGGTTCATATTGAGCTTGGAGTTTCTAAAAATCTCAGATTTTTTTTCACATGGATAGTTGTTGAGCTGCTCCTCTTTCTTGTTGAGCTCATAAAGTTGACTTTTTATAACTAAGAGTAGGATTTTACATTTATTCCTATTGAATTCCATGTTATTCAATTTTACCTATTACTATTTCCCATTAAAAGTGTGGGATCCTAGATTTAGACCTGTTCTCTGGGAATCCGTGCTGTTACCCAACATATTATACATTTCATAACCCTTTCCAGCAAACTATTAGGATGCAGGTAAATGGCACAGTGGTCAGACCACTGACTGGGCCCAGAGTCAGGAAGTCCTGAGTTCAAATCTAGCCTCAGATATTGTGTGACCCTGGCCAAGTCACTTAACCTCTGTCTGCCTCAATTTTCTCAACTGTAAAATGAGGATAATAACAGCACCTACCTTCCAGGGTTGTTGTGAGGCCCAAATGAGATAATATTTTAAAAGCATTTAGCACAGTGTCTAGCCCCTAGTATTTAAATGCTTTTTCTCTTCTCCTGTCCATCTTCTGAAAGGCTCTCCACATTGACTATTTTTTTTTCCTTTCATCAGTTTTCAGATTTAATGGGTATTAGGTGAGACTTTATACTTGTTAATTATATTTATCTTGTTATTAATGATTTAAAGCAATTTTTCCTATGGTTCTCACTCATTTTTCTTCCTTTGAAAACTTCATATCCTTTGGCCTCTTTTATATTGGAAAATAACTCTTGGTCTTATAAATTTGAGTCAATTCCTTATGTATTTTTAATATATTCATATTTATCAGCTGCTTGATGCAAAGATTTCTTCCTCTCCCAAAGTGACAGCTTTTTTTTTTTAGCCTAGCTGCATTGATTTTATTCATGCCAAAGTTCCTTGAGGGCAGTGCTGTTTCATTCTGACTTGATTTCAGGCCTGGTGCTTTATTCATCATGCCACTAGATGCCCCTGCTTATATGATAAATTATGCTTTTTTTAAAGCTAAAGTTGAATCATCTCTGATAAGAATCCAACTTAATCAAATTGAATACTTTTTTTTGGTTACATTGCTATAGTTGAATGGTCAGATGAATCTCTGGTGCCATCAATTTGGATGCTGTCTCCAATGTACAGATCAATGTATCCGTGCTGACTCATCCTGGGCTCCTCTTTCTCCTTAATTTGCATCAATCCATGTGCTGAGGTTCTGATTCCCACTTCCTCTGGATATCACAAGGATACTGTTGGGGATTATTAAAGCTGTCTCTTATCCTTTGTCCTCAACATATGACCTACCCATCTTATTTTTCAATCATATATCTGCCTGATGGCATTCTTTACTCCAAACCTTCTAAGTTCCCCATTTGAGATCCATTGCTCATACCCACCACTTTCCTCTGCATTGCCCTCTAGGCGATACTCATTCTCAGATCTATGGAAACTGTTTTGTCCTGTATCTTACAATTACAAAATACACCAATAACATATTGAGGTAGCCAGCTGGCACAATAGAAAGAGCGCTGGGCCTGGAGTCAGAAAGTCCTGAGAAGAGTGTGCGTATGAATATATCATTATATATAACATCGTACATGTAATATACAATAAATGTAATATATTCTATGTAATTGATGTATATTACACATAAAATATTTCATATATGTTAGATACCTATATGTATATGTATGTGTGTATGTATATGCAAATGCACAGACCTATACACACATGTATATGTATACAGATACAGATGTGTATATGTGCATTGTGTATATTTACATGTGCATGTATGTATGTATGTATCCCTGAGTTATTGGTCCATTGGCCCAGGATGAAGGTGAAGGAGGGTGGCAGCTTACTTCACACCACTTACCCCACCCAACTTGCCTGTTCCTTCCTGGGAGTGTCTGGAGAAACTAATTTTCCAGGAATTTTGGCCTCTACAGCCTTCACTTTGAGACAGAAAGACCACTCAGGTTTGGGATGTATTGGAGATGAGGGTGAGAGCCATATTGCAAAAGATTATAGTGTGATCGAGAAGAAGGCAAGTGGAGGTAACTAGTGTTGATGGCTTTTTTTTAAATAGGAATTTGGCTATTAAAGGGATAAAATAATATTGAAGGAATAGTAAGGTCTAAAGACAGATTTTTTACAGCATTGGAGAATTTTGGCAATTTGTAATCAGCAGCATATAAACCAGTAGGTAGGGAGTGATACAAAATTGGAGGGAGGGAGCTGTTGTGAGGATAGTTTCCTGGAGAAAATGAGAGGGATCCTATGAAGGATATTTGAAGAGAGATTGAGCTTAGCAAGAAGAAGGGTCACCTTCTTGTCATCAAAAACTGGAGTAAAGGAAATGAAAACATGTTTTGAGACATAGAGGATGAGAGAAGATGGAGCCTATATTGATGAATATCTCTATAGAAATGTAGTCGTAATCATCAATTGCCCTTTTTGGTAAGATTTGTAAGGTTTTGTCTTGAACCAGTGTTGCCTTTTGCTGCCATCTCTCTGATTGGCAAAAATAAAAAAAATTGGCAAATGTTTGCTGACTAAACTATTTTTTAGGCCCTCTTGGTCTCATTATGAAAAAATCAGTTATATCAATTTATATCCATTAAGCTTCTGTATGAAATTATAATAATCTGTGTCTATTTCTCCTGTTATCTATTTCTCATTATCAATAACTTGTTTTGAATAGATAAGTTTAGAGTTAATTGTCTTGAAAATTTTTAATGAAATACCCAAGCTGGAATTTCCTCTATGGAATTGGGCTTATATTCTAACATCTGCTTCCTTAAACATAGTTCCTTGAAAGAAGTAAAAGCAAAAACAAACAAACAAAAAAAAAACCAGAAAAAACCCTCCCAATTTTGCTTCTTCTGTAGTGAGGAAGGACTTAGAACTCTGACTCTTTCTAGCCTATTGGCCTCATCCATCCTCATTCCACAGCCTGAGGGGCTAAGCCAATGCAAAATCTGGTAGACCGGCAGCCTGTGGATGGAGTAAAAGCCACCATTGGAGATGGGCAAGCACTACACAGATATCTGCATGCTGGATCAGCTCCATAGTGACAATCCTGCCAACCTGCTGTCCACTGAACTCCACCATGTCTTGGTAGTGGCCAGCTGATAGTACTCTATGGGACCTTGGCCAAGAGTATTCTAGCCAGGATCTTGACAGAGACAGAGAATGCTAGGAAGCCAAGATGTTTGGTGCATTCATCCTTCATTTTGGACTATCCTTATTTATTAAATGATAGCCTTTCTTGTGCAGCCACAGAGCTCACCAAGGACAATCACTCAGCTTTCCCCATCTCTGCTCAATATTTGTGATTCATTCCCCTCCCTTGGATCCTGCTCCTTTGGCTATTATACATATGCAGTTTCTATGACCTAGAAAAACCTTCTCCGGACCCAGCTATTCCTCTAGAAATGGCCATAATTTTCTTCTTCTTTTCAATGACTTCATCACTGCCCATTCTCTCAGCCACCTTCAAATCCTCATTTGCAACTCTATCACTCAATGCTGTTGTACATATATACTAACTACAGTACTGGCTATTCTGTGCCATATAATTGTGGGCACAAGGACATTTTTGTTTCATGTCTGACCTTATTGGGAAAGATTTCAGTGTTTATTGCAAGTAATTTTAACTCATGGCCATAAATAAATGCTTTTAATCATATTAAAGGTGCATTGCTACCCATCTTCACGGGGCAGTAAAAGTTGGTCTTCTTATGCCAATATTATTTTTTTAACCAGAGTTATAGAGGAAGCTCCCAGTAAGGAATTTATTCTTCCAATGCATATGAGCACCTTCTCTGCAAAAGTCTTGGGTGCTGTCTGGAAGACTGAGAGCTTAAGTCATTTGCCTAGGGTCACATAGGCAAATAGGCATTAGAAGCAGAATTCCAACATGGTTCTTTTTTGACTCCAAGCATCCGCTCTGTCATGTAAAAGTAACCTGCACCTTCACATGAGGTCAGGTACGGATGGTTTTTGAGATATTAGACATTAGAAATTCGATGTTTCCTGGATGGAAGTGAGGAGCCCCTTGGCACTTTAAGAATAATGCATTCATTTTTCCACCAGAACCAGGTAACCACTGTGGTATTTGTGCCGGAGCCAAAGGAGCTATTAACAAAGCCCGCTTGAATGAATGAATATTAAATGAATAAATGAAAAGATATTTATTAAGAGCTTATTCCATGCCAGGCATGATTCTACGTGCTGAATATACTAATATAAAAGGGGAAAAATTCCCTGTCCTCAAGGAGTTTATGTTCTAATAGGGAAAGAAAATACACATGGGGAATGGAGACTGGGTCATAGGGATGGTGGGTAGAGGCATAGGACAATTGATTTATATATCTATATAATGTGTATATGTGCATATACATACATGCATACACATATAGGCATGTGTATATATGCATGTATATATAGGGATTGGACCTGTGATCCATTGGGATAGTCAATCAATAAACATTTATTTAGCACCTACTATGTACAAGGCACTGTACTAGTGCTAAGGATATAAAGAAAGGCAAAAGACAGACCGAGCGGGGGCAGCTAGGTGGCGCAGTGAGTAGAGCACCGGCCCTGGAGTCAGGAGGACCTGAGTTCAAATCGAGCCTCAGACACCTGACACACTTACTAGCTGTATGACCTTGGGTAAGTCACTTAACCCCAATTGGCCTGCCTTTCCCCCTCAAAAAAAAAAGAGAGACCCAACTCTTAAGGAGCTCACAATCTAATGGGGGAGACAAATATATAAAAAGCTAGGTAAAAACAAGCGTTGTCTAGGATACATTAGAGATAATCAGTAGAGGGAAAGTGCTAGAATTAAGGGGTATTGGGAAAGGCTTCCTGTAGAACGTGAGATTTTAGCCAGGACTTGAAGGAAGCAAGGGAAATTAGGGGGTGGAGATGAGAAAAGAGAACATTTTAAGTGGGGTGGGGGGGTCAGCTGGTAATAATGCCTGGGGTTGAATTGAAGAAATATTAATTGCTCATGGATAGGATCAGTCAACATAAAAAAATGACAATTCTCCCTAAATTAATTTCCTTATTCAGTGCCGTACCAATCAAAATTATTTTATACAACTTGACAAAAATAGTAAGAAGATTCATCTGGAAGAATAAAAGATGAAGACTATGAAAAGAATCAGTGAAAAGAATGCGAAGGAAGGGGGTCTATCAATAGCAGGTCTCAAACTGTATTAAAAAGCGGCCATCATCAAAACAGTCTGGTACTGGCTAAGAAATGAGTGCTAGGTCAGTGGAATAGATTAGGTACACAGTGCATAGTAGTAAATGACCATGGTAATCTAGCACTTGATAAATGCAAAGATCCAAGCTCTGGGCACAAGAACTACTGACTGACCAAAAATTGCTAGGAAAACCAGAAAACAATGTGTTAGAAATGAGGTATAAACCAACATCTCACACTATACACCAAGACAAAGTTAAAATAAGTACATGATTAGACACAAAGGATGACATCACAAGCAAATTAGGGGAGCGTAGAATAACTTATTTGTCATATCTATGGATTAAAAGGTTTTACACAAACAAAATCAGTGCAGCCAAGATTAGAAGAAAAGCAGAAACCTGGGGGAAAAGTTTTCCAGCAAGGTTCTGTCATGGAGACCTCACTTCTCAAATATGTAGAGAGCTGGGCCACATTTATAAAAATAAGAGTCATTCCCCAAGTGATAAATGGTCAAAGGATATGAACAGGCAGTTTTCAGGTGAAGAAACCAAAGCTATCTATAGTCATGAGAAGAAATACTCTAAATTACTATTAATTAGAGAAATGCAAATTAAAATAATTCTGAGGTACCACCTCATACCTAGCAGACTGGTTAACATGACAGAAAAGGAAAATGGCAAATGTTAGAGGAGATGTGGAAAAATTGGGATACTAATGCACTCTTGCTGGAGCTGTGAACTGATCCAACCATTCTGGAGGGCAATTTGGAACTATGCCCAAAGGGCTATAAAAATGTGCATACCAAGGGGGTGGAGCCAAGATGGCAACTGGAAAACAGAGACTTGCTTGAGCTCCCCACCAGGTCCCTTCAAAAACCTATAAAAAATGGCTCTGAACAAATTCTAGAGCTGCAGAATTAGCCAAATGGAAAAGGAGGTCCAAAAGACCACTGAAGAAAATACTACCTTAAAAATCAGATTAGAGCAAGTGGAAGCTAGTGACTCTATGAGAAATCAAGATATTATAAAACAGAACCAAAGGAATGAAAAAATGGAAGACAATGTGAAATATCTCATTGGAAAAACCACTGACCTGGAAAATAGCTCCAGGAGAGAGAATTTAAAAATTATTGAACTACCTGAAAGTCATGATCAAAAAAAGAGCCTAGATATCATCTTTCAAGAAATTATCAAGGAGAACTGCCCTGACATTCTAGAGCCAGAGGGTAAAATAGAAATTGAAAGAATCCACTGATCGCCTACTGAAAAAGGTCACAAAAAGAAAACTCCTAGGAATATTGTTGCCAATTCCAGAGCTCCCAGATCAAAGAGAAAATATTGCAAGCAGCCAGAAAGAAACAATTTGAGTATTGTGGAAAAACAATCAGAATAATACAAGATCTAGCAGCTTCTGCATTAAGGGAATGAAGAGCCTGGAGTATGATATTCCGGAGGTCAATGGAGCTAGGTTTAAAACCAAAAATCACCTACTCAGCAAAACTATCATGCTTCAAGGCAAAATATGGATTTTCAATAAAACAGAGGACTTTCAAGCTTTCTCAGTCAAGAGACCAGAGCTGAATAGAAAATTTGACTTTCAAACACAAGAATCAAGAGAAGCATGAAAAGGTAATCAAGAAAGAGAAATCATAAGGGACTTACTAAAGTTGAACTGTTTTGTTTACATTCCTACATGGAAAGATGATGTGTATACTGAAGGGAAAATATATATATATATACACACATACATATATATATATATATATACACATATATATATACACACATACACACAAATGTATATGTATATATATGTGTATATATGTATATGTATGTGTGTGTATATATATATACACACACACATAGAGAGAGACACAGACACAGAGACAGAGAGACAGAGACAGGGACAGAGGGCACAGGGTGAGTTGAATATGAAGGGATGATATCTAAAAAAAAATCAAATTAAAGGATGAGAGAGGAATATATTGAGAGAGGGAGAAAGGGAGAGATAGAATGGGGTAAATTATCTCACATAAAAGTGGCAAGAAAAAGCAGTTCTGTTGGGAGGGTAGAAGGGGCAGGTGAGGGGGAATGAGTGAATCTTGCTCTCATCGGATTTGACCTGAGGAGGGAATAACATACACACTCAATTAGGTATCTTACCCCGCAGGAAAGAAGGAGGAAGAGAATAAAAAAGGGGGGATGACAGAAGCAAGGGCAGATAGGGGTAGGAGGTAATCAAAAGCAAACTCTTTTGAAAACAGACAGGGTCAAGGGAGAAGACTGGATAAAGGGGGATAAGATAGGAAGGAGCAAAATATAGTTAGTCTTTCACAGCATGAGTATTGTGGGTTTTGCATAACGATACACATGTGGCCTATGTTGAATTGCTTGTCTTCTTAGGGAGGGTGGGTGGGGAGGGAAGAGGGGAGAGAATTTGGAACTCGAAGTTTTAAAAGCAGATGTTCAAAAATAAAGTTTTCGCATGCAACTAGGAAGTAAAATACACAGGCAATGGGGCATAAAAATCTATCTTGCCCTACAAGAAAGTAAGGGAAAAGGGGATGGGGGGGGAGTGGGGTGACAGAAGGAGGGTTGACTGGGGAACAGGGCAATCAGAATATATGCCATCTTGAAGTGGGGGAGGGTAGAAATGGGGAGAAGATTTGTAATTGAAACTCTTGTGAAAATCAATGCTGAAAACTAAAAATATTAAATAAATAAATAACCTTTAAAAAATATGCATACCCTTTGACCCAGCAATATTAAAGAGATTTTTTAAAAAATTTGTACAAAAATATTTGTTGCAGCCCTTTTTGTGGTGGCAAAGAATTGGAAACTGAGGGTATGTCTGTCAGTTGGGGAATCGCTGAACAACTTCTGGTATATGATTTTGATGGAATATTATTATTCTATAAGAAATTACAAGTAGGGTGCTCTCAGAAAAACCTGGGAAGACTTATATGAACTGATGCAAAGTGAAATGAGCAGAACAAGGAAAACATTGTACACAGGAACAGCAATATTGTATGATGATTAACTGTGAGTAATTTAGATATTCTCAGCAATACAATAATCCAAGACAATGCCAAAGGATTTATGATGAAAAATGCTACTCACATCTAGAGAAGGAACTGATGAAATATGAATGCACATCATAACATACTTTTTTTACTTTCTTTATTTTTCTTTTGGTCTGTGTTTTATTTCACAACATGGTTAACATGGAAAAATATTTTACATGACAGTACATGTGTAATCTATATAAAATCGCTTGCCTTCTCAAGAAGAGGCAAGCAGAGAGTGAGAGGGTAAGAATTTGAAACTCAAAAAAAGAACGTTAAAAATTGTTTTTACATATAATTGGAAAAATATATAAAAATTTAAAAATTAAAAAAAAAGATGCCTGGAGTTGGGAGATGGAATGTGTCTGAGAAAAAAGCAAGGTCAGTTTTAGTGCATCAGAGAATAAGTCATGATAGTAGGTTTGTCTATAAGGTTTAAGAAGACCTTAAAGGGCAGGTTATGAAAGGTTTTAAAAACTAGAGAGTTTATTTTTGATCTTGAATATGATAGGGAGTCATTTATTGAGTAGGGTAAGTGGTGTGGTCAGACCTATACTTTAGGAAGATCATTTTGGCCATTAAGTGGAGGATGCAGGGGAAGAGCAGGGGAGAAAGGCTTGTGGGAAGAAGTGCATTCAGCAGATTATTACAGTAGTCTGTGTGAGAGAAGGGGGTTTATATAAGAGATGTCATGAAAATAAATTGACAGGCTGTGGTGAGAGATTGGATATGGGAGAGGGGCTGAAAGAGATTCAGAAGTTGGTAATGACACCTCTATTGTAAGTCTGAGGGACTTACAACATAATAAAAATGACAATCCTACCTAAATTAATTTCCTCATTCAGTGCTGTGCCAATCGAGAGACCAAGGTACTGAGAATGCATGGTACCATCCTCCTGGAAAGAGCAATTGGGTGGAAGTTAGGAGGCCTGGGTTCTAGTCCCAAGGTCACACAGTTAGCATCAAACTGGAGTTAGAATTCTGGTTCCCTGGTTCTTAAGTAAAATGATCACAATGGTGTTTCAAGACTACTCTTGCAGCATTCACAGGACAGATGGAAGTTTAGACAAAAGAGTAGATGTAGACAAGTCGGAGAGCATCCATAGGAAGATGGCCAGACTGTATTTTGACTGAATCATTTGATCTCTTAAAGTTTGTTTCCTGCTCTATAAAATGAGTTCCATTGGGTGCTCATCACTTGAGGAGTGGCTAAACAAATTATAGTATATGAATATAATGGAATATTATTACACCATGAGAAAAGATGACTGCAGAGAATCCTGGGTAGTATTAACTGATGAAGAGTGAAGTGAGTTAAACTAGGAGAACAATTTATACAACCACAACATTTTAAAGAAAAACAACTCTGAAACACTTAAGGACTCTGATCAGTGCAGTCATCACCTATGTCTTCAATAGACTTATAATGAAATATGTCATGCCCACCTCCAGACAGAGAGGCGATGGACACGAAGTTCAGAAAGAGACGTGCATTGTTGGACCTGTCTCCTCTGTCGATTTATTTTACTTGATTATTCTTATATGTTGCAAGGTTTTTTTTTTTTAAATTGAGGTATGAAGAAGAGGGGGTTAAGTAATTAGTCAACAAGTATTTATTAAGTGCTTACTATATACCAGGCTCTGTGCTAAGTGCTGGGGATACACAGAAAGGCAAAAGCATTCCCTGCCCTCAAGAAGTTTACATTCTAATAGAAATACTAATGCGAATAGTTAGAAACACTAATGCTAGAAAAAAGAAGACCATTGAAACATTTTTTTAAAATGTTCTACTTAAGAAAACAGAAAGATACTCAGAAGAAAGCACAGACAAGCAAAAGGTTTTGAAAGTCATGTGTGGAATTTATTATATGCTTAAAAAACAAGCAGTACGAACTGGATATTCATGTTTCATAGGCAAACTTCCATCTGCCTCGTGAATGCTGCAAGAATAATCTTGAAACACCATTGTGATCATTTTACTTAAGAACCAGGAACCAGAATTCTAGCTCCAGCTTGATGCTTACTGTGTGACCTTGGGACTAACTTCCAAGCAATTGCTTTTTCCAGGAGGACAGTACCATGCATCCTCAGTGCCATGGTTGTTCTATTGGCACAGCACTGAATGAGGAAATTAATTTAGGTAGGATTGTCATTTTTATTTATTTATTTATTTAGGTAAGATTGTCATTTTTTTTTTCATAGAAATGATCCTTTTTTGGTGTGTTTAAGTTAGATTTTTTTAAAAAATTGAGCTCCTTTCTATGATTCCTGGTCACCCAGGCTTAAAACTCTGGAACCATTTTGACCCCTCCCTGTCTGTTGTTCCCACATCACAATTCTACTATCTTCCTTCATAGTATCTTTTTTTTACATCTCCTTTCCTACCATCTGACACCACCATTCTCAGATCTTCAGGTCCCTAACTTGAATTTTTGCGATAACACCTTATCTGGTCAGTCATATAGTTACTTTGACAGATAAGAGACAGCTAGTCCAAGTGTTACAGTAGTGTCCACAAAAGTACAAAAATCATACATAGAGTATAATCTCAAACACATTTTCCTTTGAATGATTTATGGGAGACAATGCATAAGAATCAAATAGGATGAGATGATGGGTAGGCGAACCAATGGAGGGAATATTCAAATAAATAAGGTTTTAAATCCTTTGAAATAAAATGTTCACCACGGCTTCTCAGTCAGTGCCTCCAAGCCTCCACCAGCTTTATTTGCTTGTGTGTTCCTTCCTGTCCACTTTTCCTTTTATGCAGACATTATTTGAATATACTCTGTTTTTCTGGTTCTACTTTAAAAACAAAACAAATTTCGTATTCTTTTATGAGAATTTCTCCAGATTTCTTTATATTCCTCCTACTTCCATTAAATGTATCATAATTTTTTGAGCAATTCTCCTATTGTTGAATATTTAAGGTTGTTTTCAGTTTTTTTTCCAGACACAAATCATGCTGGCATAAGTATTTTTAAACAAATAGCTTTTTTCCCCTTTTTTGATAGCTCTGTCTTCCAAAAAATGGAATTGTTGGCTGAAAGGATATAATTATTTTTTAACTTTTAAAGAGTACTATAAAAAGCATTTGACTCAGTAAAACAAAAGATTCTCTAAAAGGGTATGTCCTATTTATATGAATGATTTTTCATACAAGATCCCAGGAAAGATTCCAGAACATAAATAAGTTTGTTCTGTGATGCTCTGGTTACTAATATCAAGCCAGGCATAAAAGAGGAAAGTATGAACTCACCAAAGGTGGTTGCCACTGTCATGGTGGATGTCTGATTCAGGGTCCAAATGAAAAATAATTTCAAAAGATGGTGAGATACTCCAAATGCTCATGTTTGTGGGTGCTATTGTTCAGATGGCATTAAGCCTCAGAGTATTACAGATCCTTTTAAATGGGATCTATCCATACAAAAGAAAATAAGTAGGTAAAGAATGCTTATAGTTTAGACTATGATTTGTGGATGAATGGAGCCCATCAGTATGAACCAGCCCATCTGTAAATATATCTAGAACAAGCTCTGCAGACAAAGAAGAAACTGGGTCCAGAATTGAATAGGAGGAGGAAAATGAGCTGGATTACATTTGGAAAATTACAGTGTTTTTAATGACTCCCTCCTCTGCCCCTACTTCTCCTAAAACAAAAAACCCATTTAAATTTTTTTTGAATGAACAGAAATCTATTTATCTCTTTCCAACCCCACTGGAAAAAGAAAAACAAAAACTAAGACAAGAATCCTTGTAACAAATATTATAATAAATATTCATAGTTAGGCAAAACAAATCCCCTTATTGGCTGTATCCAAAAATATATGTCTCATTCTGCGCCCTGAGTCTATCACCTCTCTGTCAGGATGCAAAAATCATGCATGCTTATTGCATTGATCATAGTTCTTATAGCTTTCAAAATTCTTTGTTCTTACAGTGTTGCTTATTGTGTAAATCATTCTCCTGGTTTTGTTCAATTCATTCTCCATCAGTTCATACGGGTCCTCGAAATTGTTCATTTTTATTTTCTTGATGTTATGGTATAAACATGGACTCCCAAACTCCATTTAAAGAGAGAACCCAGTTCAGAACATCTCATTTCTCAGTTGGCTGTATTACTTTAGGATTCCTCTGACTGAGTTCTTCATTATACCCCACGTAGATTACCTTCTCTTTCTCCCACCCTTTTCAGCTTCCTTTTATGTGTGGTCTTATATCATTAGATTATAAGCTCCTAGAGGACAGAGACTATCTTTCTTTTACATTTGTATCCCCAGCGCTTAGCACAGTACCTGACACACAGTAGTTGCTTAATAAATGTTTACTGACTATCAACTATAAGTTATTCTGGTTCTGTTCGCTTCATTGCACCTAAGTTCATACAAATCTTTCCATGTCTCCTTGAAATAATCTTTTCTCTCATTTCTTATACAACAGTAATATTCCATTACATTTATATACCAGCTTGTTCAGCTATTCCCCAATTGATTGTCATCCCCTTAGTTCCCAGTTCTGCTATAAATAAATATAAAGCTGCTATAAATATTTTTGTACACATAGGATCTTTCCTTCCTTCTTTGCTCTCTTTGTGGGATAGGTCTGGCAATGGTATAGTTGGGTCCAAGCCAATCCTTTTAAAATTAATTTTTTTCAATGAACAAAAAATTGACTTCTATGATTTATAGATAAATGGAACCCTTATAGAACTGATCCATCAGGTGAGAAAGGAAGAAAATATGTATATATGTTACAAACATATGTAGTCACACAAAACAAATTTCCACATTGGCCATGTCAAAAAGAAAAGTCTCAGTCTGCACTCTTAAGTCCTCTACCTCTCTATCTGGAGGTGAGTAGCATGTTTCATCTTGAGTCCTTTCTTTCTTTTCTTTTAAACACTTCCTAGAGAGCCATCCTTTTTGGGTAGACTTTGTTTTGCTTAGGACCAGTTCCTCTCTTAAGCCATTCTCTCTCTTATGCCTCCCTTTCCTTTTCCCTTCCGTTTTCCTCTCCTCTCACTCACCTTTTCCCTTTCCTCTTTTAATGTGCCCATTTCTCTACTGTTTTCCCATTGTGTATATCTGTACCCAACTCTATATGTGTATATGTATTTTCTCCTCCTTTGACCAAGCCAGATTAGAGTGAAGTTCAAGTGTCTTCTGTTCTCTCCACTTCTTCGCTCTTGTTTGTATAGGCTTCTACTTTCTATGTCTTCCCTCTCTTTTTCCTCTTTAGTGCATTCATCTTTCCTTCCTTTTCCATTCTTTTAAAATCACCAGATTGGCTAAAATGATAGATGGGGAAACTGACAAATGTTGGAGGGGATGTGGAAAAGTTGGGACACTAATTCATTGTTGGTGTAATTGCAAACTGATCCAACCATTTTGGAGAGCAATCTGGAATTATGCCCAAAGAGTTATTAAACTACCTATCCCTTTGACCCAGCAATAGTACTGTTTGATCTATTTCTGAAGATAATGAGGGGAAAAAGAAAAGAACATATATGTTCTAAAATGTTTATAGCAGAACAGAAATTTACATGATAATTTTTTGCATATTGAAAGAAATAGCAAGTTGTGCATAGTAGATTTGTGGCTTAGTGTGAAATCATCTTTTTTGTTATACTATGTTATGGAAATGCTTGTTTTATTCCAAAAATTTTTTAAAAAAATAAAAAACAACTACCCCCAGGCCCTCTATCTAATTCCCTCTAAGACAACTAATGATGATAGAGGTCTGAGGGGACATAAAAATGTAGACAGTTTATTCTCTGTCCCTTATAACAGCTGATTCATGTTTTACCTTTTTATGTTTCTCTTGATTCCTGTGTATTCCAAGGTTACTGTGCAGCTCTGATCTTTTCATCAGAAATAGTTGCACATCTTCTATTTGATGTGGAGATCCTCCATTTTTCTCCCTATGGGATTATACTCAACTTTCCTGGGTAAGTTATTCTCAGCTATAAGCCTATAGCCCTTGCTTTCTGGAAGATTGTATTCCAAGCTCTCTGCTTCTTTATCTTGGTGGTGGCAAAATTGTGTGGGAACTTGACTTTAGCTCCCTGGTACTTGAATCCTTTCTTTTTGGCTGTTTGGCTGTTTTTCTTTAGTCTGAAAGTTCTAGATTTTGGCAATAATATTCCTGGGATTTTTAATTTTGGGGTGTCATGACATGACTGGTAGGTTCTTTCTATTTCTATTTTATCCTTTGGTTCTAAGAGATCTAGGGAGTTTTATGATTTCTTGAAATATGATATCTTGGTTCTTTTTCTTTTTTTGGTCATGTCTTTCAGGTAGTCATGTGAATCTTAAACATTTTCTCCTCAATCTATTTTCTTGGTCAGTTTTTTTACTGTGAGATAACTTAAATTTTCTTCTATGTTTCAGTATTTTGATTTGTTTTAAAATTTCTTGTGGTTTCATAGAGTCATTAACTTCTATTTGAGGAAGCTAGGTGATATGGTGCTTAAGGGTGCTGGACTTAGAGTTGGGAAGGCTGGAGTTGAATCTAGCCTTTTAGCTGTGTGACATTGGGCGAGTCACTTAACCTCTCTTAGCCTCAGTTTCCTCATCTATAAAATGGGGATAATAATATCTCACAGGGCTTCTATAAGCATCAAATGGAATGAAATGAGATAATATATGTACAGTGCTTTGAAAATCTTAAAGCTTATGCCCAAAGGGTTATTATGAAACTCTTCATTCTCTTTGACCTCGCAATACTATCTGTATGCCAAAGGGATCAAAGAGAAGGGAAAAGGACCTGTATGTAACAAAAATGTTTATAGCAGCTCTTGTTGTGGTGGAAGAGACTGAAAATTGAGGGGATGCCCATCAATTGGGGAATGGCTGGACAAGTTGTGGCATATGATTGTGATGGAACACTGTTGTGCTATAAGAAATGATGAGAATGATGGTTTCAGAAAAACCTGGGAAATTTTTATATGAACTGATGCAAAGTGAAGTGAGCAGAACCAGGAGAATATTGTTCAAAGTAACAGTAATATTGCAATGATGATCCACTGTAAAAGACTTGGCTACTCTGATCCAGACAATTATCCAAGATGATTGCAAAGGACCATGATGAAAAATGCTATCCACCTCCAGAGAGGGAACTGATGAAATATGAATGCAGATTGAAACATACTTTTTAATTTTCTTTTTCTTTTTTGGGGGGTATGTATTTTTTGCAACATGGCTAATATGGAAATATGTTTTGCATGACTTCACATATATAATTGATATTCTATTGCTTAATTTCTCAAAGAGTGGGGAGAAGTGTGAGGGAAGGAGAGAGTTTGGAATTCAAGATGTTTTAAAAAATAATGTTAGAAAATCTTAAATGCAATTGGTTGATATTTAGCAAAATAAAAAATATTTAAAATAATGACAGATTTTAAAATTCTACACAATTGCTAGCTATGATGATGATGATGATGATGATGATAATGATGATGAAAATGATGGTATCTATCCAAATTTTTAAGTAGTTTTTGCTTGAATAAGTTTTATACCTCTCCTATGAAGCTGCTAATTCTTTCTTCCATAACTCTCATTTCTTCTCATTTTTTTTCCTAGGGCTCTCATTTCATTTATAAAAACATTTTAAACTCTTTTTAAAGTCTCGCTTCATCCATTCCAGTAATTCTAGTTGAACTTGTACCCATACTGTTTTCTTTGGATCTTTCCTTGTAGATGTTTTAGAGTCATTCCCTTCTTCTAGGATCGTGTCTTGAGCATTCCTGTCATTGTAATATCTCTTGATGGTGCTATGGTGTTTTTGTTTACTTATTCTTCTAACCTAGCTGTAGATTTTTGGACTCCATGTTAGGGACAGGATCTGTGCACTTCTGAAAGGAATGTCCGATCCTGATTTTGCTTTCTTGGGGTATCAAGTGTTGTGTTGTTGTAGGATCTCAAGGATAGCTCATACCCCCAAAATGGTATGATCCAGAAAAAAACCTGATCATGGTCCTCTTGTCCTTATCTAGTCTGAGCAATATGCCTTTGGACTAGCCCCTGTTGGAGTTCTGATTGATTGTTCCTGGACTCAGTCACTATCAGCTTAGCTGGAAAACTCTTCTGGTTCATAATGACAGAGCTGCAGGTACTCCTTTGGTCTTGGATTCCTGCCTTGGTGATAACATAGTAGGCTTCAAACTGGGCTGGAGACTGGAACTGAGACTTTATTCCACTCCTAGGGTCAGAGCTATCCAGTTATTGCTTGTTTCTGAACTATCACTTTACCCTGAAGTAGTACCGACAGGCACAGGTACTCTCAGTCTGGTTTGCATCTGTGATCCAGAGAGCAGCTGCCAGACAGCACCTGTTCCTGAATCCTATACCAGATTAGATTCCTTTATGTTAGATCTGAGACCTGATGCACAGCCTCTCTTTGATATTGAATTCTCCATGTACCGTCTTCTGGTTCTACCCTGCCCTCAGTGTCTGCAGACCTCTCCATTTCCCTACACTGCCCTGGCTAGGAAAATGACTCTCTGTGATTGGATTTCCTTGGATTTCAGGACTCAATATGTTGCAACTTTTAGAGCTGTGTGCAGGAGTTGTTGGATTGAGCTCAGCTAAACTTTTTCCTCTTACTCTACCAGCTTGGTTGTGCCTAAAAAAACCCCCAACTTTTTTTTAAGCACCTGCTTCTTGTACCTGCTTCTCCTCAACCATATCAGCATCAAATTTCACTGTATTTAGTTACTTTTGCCAAAGCATGATGTATAGAGTGCTGGGCTTGTAGTCAGGAAGACCAGAGTTCAAAACCTGGCTCAGATGCTTATCAGGTATGTGACCCTGGGCAAGTCACTAAGCCTCTGTTTGCCTCAGTTTCCTCATCTGTAAAGTGAGGTAATAATAACACCTACTTCCCAGGGTGGTTGTGAGGATAAAGTGAGTTAATATTGAAAATGTGCTTTGCAAACCTTTAAGCACTGTGTAAATACAAGCTACTATTGTTTTTATCATTATTATTTGATGAGCATGGAGCTGGAAGAGAATAAAAATTAATGGTGTAAAATTAATTCCAACCTTACTTTTCTAAGCAAGTTATTGATTATGAAAATGGTGTTTTGGTGAAAAAGATTATATACTTATTAAAATAATTCCATACATAAGTTCAACCAATGTAAATTAATTGGAAAATGAGACCAAAAGAGTCTAAAAAAACTCCCATAAAACACCTGTCAGTAAACATTTGACTTTCTTGCCAAGTAAAAAGAGGTGGAAGCCAAAGGCAATACCAGTTTAGGATATAAACTCATCAATAGAGTCTTATGGAGGACAATAGGAAGATAATGAGTTTAGGATTGTAGATCTAGAACTGGAAAGGTACCTTATAGGTCATTAAGTTGACCCTCCTCATTTTATAGATGAGAAAACTGGTGCAAAGAGATGTTGCCAAGGTCACGTGTGTAGTAAATGTCTGTAACACCAATGTTATTGGCAACTGTTGTGGAGGCATAAGACCAACAACACCAGCACACAGGAGGGCTGCTAGCAATATTCTTTGATCTGCTTTTCTAAGGAAAGCAACTTTAAGGGGTTTACAATCTCACTTTAATTAAACATACATATATCATTCACTTAGTTCAGGGGAAAAAGTCAGCACCTTGAACTTCAGAGAAAGCATAAACAGGAATTAGAAGCAGAAGTTAACACATATCAACAGACAGGACTTCTAACTTCTAACAATACATACATAGTCACCAGAGAGAGAAGCACCAACGTCTGGGTTTTTCAAAGCTGAGGGGCTCCTTAACGGCTACCCACGGTCTCATCTGGTTACATCACACAAACGCTCTTCCCATGCGTGAGCCCCAAAGCAAAATTCTAACCTCAGAGGATATATTCACTTCTTCAGAGTCAGAGGGCATCACATCCCTCCATCTCTAATTGTTCTAACTGCTCTAACTTTCTACTCCACCCCCTCCTGCTCCACTCATTTAGCAAGCTCCTCCCACCACAGGCTTTATGTAACTTAGACTTCCATGTGACTTAAGCAGGGCACATGGGCCTATTAATGGATGGGAAGATCTTCAAATCAAACAAAAATACATTAACAATACAGTGTCTAAAGCAGAATTTTGTCCCAGGTCTTCCTAACTTTCTTATGCAGCTGATAGAAGCAGTGGAAAGTTAACACTGACTTAAAGAAATCATAGCAAAAGACCCAAATGAACAAAATCATTCTGAGAGTATCCAGATGAAACTGACAAATGATAGACAAAAGATAGAAAAGATCTGCAGTAGTTTTTAAAAAAAGCAAACTTATTTCATCATCAATAACAGTAGAGAGATTACATTTAGACCATAAAAATAAAAGTCTTTGATGCTCATCAAGATGAAAATGGCATTAAGAAAATGAAGATGAGAAAAGCAGCTAGACTAGATAAAGTTTATGCTGAGGAGGTCTGTGCTTCAGGTGTCATAATGTTGTATCTATGGACTGATCCTCAAGCTGAAGGAGAAAAAGGTATTGAAGTTTTGTGAAAAATTTAGGCCTTTATTGCTACAAAAAGTGTTTGAGAAAATGTCAATAATATATGAGATATGTCTTCTTTCCACCTAGATAAATTGTAAGAATAATCAGCATGCATTCAAGATATCCTTGATGAGGATATTTATAAGGAACTTGGGTTTTCACAAACCATATCCCACCATTGCCATTATACAATTGACTTAGTGGTGTAAAGGATATAAGATCCTGCTATACTTCCCATACACAACAAAAGAGTCATAATAACTATTTTCGCGGTAGCAAAAATTGAAAACAAAGTGAATTCACATTGATTTGGGGGATGGCTAAACAAATTGTGGTATATTATTATAATGGAGTATTGAGAAACCATGAATGTAAAGACAGAAAAACATGGGAAGATTGATGTTAATTGATGCAGATTGAAGTAAATAGAACCAGGAAAATAACATATACAATGACTATGACAATATAAATGGAAAGGACAACAATTCCATATCCTGGCATTCAAGTCCCTACATCATCTGGCTCAGTTCCACCCTTCCAACTTTATTTTACTCTGCTCTGTTCATGTACTTTACATTCCAGTCCCCAAAAACTATTTTCCATCCTCCATTATCACCATTCCATGCCATTTCCCTTGTTATCTCACATTCCTGGAATGTACTCCCCTACATCTCCATTTGATGAAGTCTTTCTCATCCTTCAAGGTACAGCTCAGCTGCCATCTCTTTCTATAAAACTTTTCTGATCTCTTCAAGCCAAAAATGATCTCTAGTGACTTAAATGTCACACAGTATTCAGCCTGGACCTCTTATTTGCACTTATCCCATTCTGCTTTTCATGAAGTTTTTTATGTGAATGTCATCTTTCATTTTAATTTCATAATTTTTTAATATTTGGGACTATGTCATTTTCGTTACCCAGTGATTAACAGAAGCTCCTAATAGCTACTTACTAATGTTTAAAGTTTTAAATGTAAATAACCACAAAACATGAAATTGACTATGTAATTATAATGACCAAGTTTGATGCCAAAGATGAGATAAGGAAATACACTTCTCTCCTTTCTTTGCAGAGGTGAGGAACTATGGGTATGGAACATTGAATATGCTGTCAGAGTTGGCTGATATATTGTTTAGTTGCTTTTCTTCCCTCTTTCTTTTTTATTCTTTGTTATATAGGATGGTTCCCTGGGCAGAAGAGTGGAGAGGGGTATATTTGGAAGTAAAACTGATGCAAAAACAAGACATAAATTTTAATGTTTGTTGAAATAGGTGCTCTCTTCTATTGTTACATTTCCCTCTCACTCCTCCCTCCCCAAATTCCTATCCCACACACTTTTAAGTCATTCCAATGAGATCATATTTACCATCTGGTATAAAAGTCAAGTTCAGGTTATTTATTGCCCCTCTGAGCTCATAGGCATTGTTCTCAACTTTATTGTATTATTTCCTCCTGGAAATTTCTGGGCTCCTTCACTGAGATCTTACATCTAGTGTGAGAAGGCATCATGGCATAGTAGATACCAAGCTCATCAGCGAGTACTGCTTCTGATATATACAGGCTATGTGACCTTAACTAAGTCAATTAACTTCTTACTGTCCCCGATGACTCCAAAGCTGTATGTTGCAGAGAGAGTGGTGGAGGGAATTTATGAGTAGAAGCTCCCAACACCAGTGAAATTTCAAGTCCCATTAAAAAAGTCATACCTATTTCTACTAGCTGCTTTTACAGTTTTATCTGGGTATTTTTCTTCAGCTCCTTCGCATTTTAATTTAAATTTTTTGATCAAGTTCTTTCTAAATAGTTTATTCTTCATACTTATGACATAAATGCCTATTATTATTCAAGAGTCTGTCTTTATATTGTCTTAAGTCAGGGTCCATAAACCAAATCCCATTTTTATTTCACATCATCTATACAGCCAACTGTGTGTTTCCTATACCCTTTATCTTCCAAAGTCATGACTTTCAGCTGGAAGAAAAGATGAAACTATCTCCTGTACCCTCAAATCCTGAGATTTAAAAGGTAGCGATCCCCTCTACCTTTCTAGTCTTCTTATACCTTACACACACATACTCCCACCCAACACACACACACACACACACACACACACACATACACACACACACACGCACGCACTTTAATCTGGTGGCACTGGTTTCCTTGTTCCTCTAACAAGACAGTCTGTTTCCTGACTCCAGGTATTTTCATTGGCTATCCCACATAGGTGAACTGCTGTCTCTCTTCTTCTCTGAATACTGGCTTCCTTGACTTCCTTCAAGTAAGTCCCAGCTAAAATTTCACCTTCTATAGGAAGCCTTTCCCAGTCCATATTAATTCTAGTGCCTTTCCTCTGTTGATTATACCCAATTTATCCTGAATATAGCCTGTTTGTGCATAGTTGTTTGCCTAATGTCTCCCCTATTAGACTACAACACTTATCACAATTCCTGGAACATAATAGGTATTTAATAAATGTTTATTGATTGACTGATTAAAAGTAACTCATCATATACCAGGTTTATTTTTTTTACCATGTCTTTTTTTGGAGGGGGGAAGGCAAGGCAATTGGGGTTAAGTGACTTGCCCAACATCACACAGCTAAGTAAGTGTGTCAAGTGTCCGAAGCTGGATTTGAACTCAGGTCCTCCTGACTCCAGTGACTACTCTACTCACTGTGACACCTAGCTGCCTCCAGGTTTCTTTTAACAGTACCATTTATCTCTTTGTGAATCAACGGATAGATTGGCAGACTATGATTTCAACAAATCTTTAGCTTCTCCTCCACTATGTGTCGAAGTTAGACAACATCCTGTCTCAGACTTGAGCCCAATGACTAGATGATCTATCAAAGATAGTTGAGAACTGAGTGTTGTAAAAACAAGGCTCAATAGGGTTTTGGCTTAAATGCTGGAATTAGCTTTAAAATTTATTTGGGAGAGGGAGAATTTAAGTGAGGTGATCTTTATCAGAATAATAAATTACTCTTCAGTATTAAGTTGGCATTTTGCCTTTTCCCATATGCTGGAATGTATAACCGTGTTTGATACTATTTCCTTTTTCCAGCTGGTTTTGAAGCAGATCTAGAAATATGTGTTGATAAAAAATCTCTGAAATTATAGTAATTTATAATAATAAAGGACTTTCTTGTGTTTGGAAATATCCAACGGCTCAATTGGATGGTATGTAAATAATTAGGAAAACAAAGACATTCTCTAGGGAACTAATTTGTCTAACTAGAAAATATCTTAGCAGAATTATTTCCTGCCAGGCATGATATTTTGCATTATATTTCAAACAGATGAATTCATGACAGGAAATAATTTGTTGCAGGATATGAGGTTCTATGAAATGTACTGCATAGAGTGATATGAGAAGTCTATTTGAAACATTTTTATTGAGATTTTTTTGTTTCTATGATGTCTATATTTCCTCCTGTGACCCTCTCCACTCCCAGAGAGACATCCCTTTGAAGAAAGACTATTTTAAAAAGAAAAGTTTCAGAAAATTCAGTCAATACATTGAAAAAAAAATCTGCCTATATGCAAAACTCCATGTCTCTCAGTAAAGGAATGGGCATGGGGGAAAGAGATAGCTTCTCATACCTCTTCTTTGGGGCCATGCTTGTTCTTTATAATTTTGGGATATTCATTCTTAAAAAATGTTTTTACTGTTGTTTTCTGTTTTTTACATTATAGTTGTCTCAAGTAGTTTTCCCCCTTCTTCTTCCAGAAAGCCATCCCATATAACACATGGTATTTTTAAAGAGGAAAAGAAGTAGCACTACTGATCAATATATTGAAAAATCTGAAAACATGTACAATGTGTAATACCTGTGCACCTCCCACCTCCATGAAATGGTGGGTTAGAGGTGTCATTTCATATTTCTTCATTTGAGTTAGGCTCAATATTTATAATTTTGTTACATTTCTTTTTTGTGTGTGGTTATTGTTTCCATTAACATTTTTGTAGTTATATATTTTTCTTGCCCTTGCTTACTTCACTCTGAATCAGTTCATGTAGATATTTGTGCCACAATTTGTTTATCCACTCCCCAATCAATGGGTTCACTTTGTTTCCAATTATTTGCTATCACAAAAAGTGCTGCTATAAATATTTTGGTATATATGGGGACTTTCTTTTTATCAATGGCTTCCTTGGGGTATAAGTTCAATAATAAGTCTCTGTTCAAAGGGCAAAGACATTTAAATCAATAATTATTTACATAATTCCAAATTGCTTTCCAAAATGGATACACTATTTCATAGTTCTACTAACAATGTATTAGTGTGTTTATCATTCTGCACCCCCTCCTACATGGACTATTGCCATTATTTGTAATCTTTGCTAATATGCAGGGTGTGAGATAAAACCTCAGAATCATTTTGGTGTTCATTTTTCTCATTATTAGTGACCTGGAGTATTTTTTCATGTTTATCTCCGCAGTTCTTCTTTTGAGAAGTTTGTTCATGTACATTGACCAGTTATCTATTGGGGAAAGGCTATTATTATATATAGTCATTAACTGTTTATATATTTTGGATATCAAACCCTTATAAGAGAAATTAGATGCAAAGATTTTTTTCCGATTCAACCACTTACTTTTTTAGCCTAGGTACATTAATTTTGTCTGTGTAGAAACTTTTCAATTTCACATAATCAATCTATTTTATCTTTTGTAGTTACCTCTACTTCTTGTTTGATTAAGGATTCATCTCCTACCTATAGCTTCTTCTCTTCTACATTTTTTAGAGTATAATCTTCAATATTAAAGTCATATATCAACTTGGAATATATTGTGAAATATGGTATAAAGTGTTGGCCTAAGCCTAATTTCTGCCAGAATGCTTTCCAGTTTTTCCAGCAGCTTTTTCCAAATGAAGATTTTTTCTATGTGATTTATGTTTTTTATTTGTATAAAAACACTGGATATTTGAGTTTCTTTTTTTTCTTCTGATTCTCCTTGTCTAGTATGTTCTATTGATCTGTCTTTCTATTTATCTAGTACTAAATGTTTTTGATGATTACCACTTTATAGTATAGTTTGTGGTCTAGGAGTGAGGTCTATTCCTCCTTCTTTTAGTCATTTCTTTTGATATTCTAGGTCTTTTGTTTTTCCAAATGAGTTTTGTTATTATTTAACCAAGTCCTATAAAGTAACCCCTTGATAATTTAATTGGATAGCATTAAAAGTGTAAATTAACTTTGGAAGTATTTTCATTTTTTATTATATTGGCACAGCCTAGCCAAGAGCTTTGAACATTCCTCCAGCTATTTAAATTGTTCTTTGTTTCTTTATGGAACACTTCATAATTAAATCTATACAAGTCTTTTGTGTGCTTTGGTAGGTGATATCCAGATGTTTTATGCATTTTGTAGTTATTTGAAATGAGTTTTCTCTTTCTATTTTTGCTTCATGTATATAGAAATGCTGTTGATTTTTTGAGGGTTTATTTTGTAGTCCTCAGCTTTGTTGAAGGTATTAATTTTTTCAGTTAACTTTGCTAATTCCCTAGGATTTTCCAAGTAAATCATCATATCATCAGCAAATAGGGATAATTTTATCTTCTCTTTACTTATCTTTATGCCTTTAATTTCCTTGTCTTGCTGTTGTGGTTGAGCTGTTTTCCAGAGGCATATAAAATAATAGTGGGGAAAGTGAGCAACTTTGCATCACTCCTGTATGAGTTTGATTGAATTCTCCTGTAAATCTATCAAAACCAGGAGTTTTTTTTTTCCCTTGGTAGTTCTTTTACAGCTATTTCTTTTCCTGATATTGGTTTATTTCAGATCTCTGTCTGGTCTTCTGATAGGTTAGATATTTTAGATTTTTTAAGGTATGCCTCTATATCTTTTAAGTCCTTAGTTTTGTTAGTATATAACTGTGCATTTATGTTCTGATTATTCTTTTTATTTATTCTGATTTTGTTGTGATTTCACATAATTAATTTGTCATTTTATGCGTTTCATTTTATGTTCTCTTCATTTTAATCATCAATTAAAGGTTTGTTAATTTTATTAGTCTTTTCAAAGATTGAACTTAAATTTTATTTATTGTTTCTATTTTTGTGTCTAGTTTACCTACTTTTCAACTAATTTTTAATACCCTCTCTTCTGTGTTTATTTTAGTTTTGTTTATTGATTGATTTTCTAATTTAAAAAATGCATATTTATTTCATTAGTCCTTTTCTTCTATAATATGTGTTTGTAGGAGTAGGATTTTCCCCCTGATAACTGCTTTAGCCACATTTCAGAAGTTTTGGCATGCTATTTAACAAATATCATTTTCACATAATTATTAATTGTTTCTATGTTTTTTTTCTTTGACGCACTCGTTATTTAAGATTTCATTGTTAAATATTCACTTGGGTATTTGTCTTTTGTTTGTGGTCTCTATTGCTTTATGGTTTGCAAAATATTGCTTTATGGTTTGTAATTGCTTTATGGTTTGTAAAGTATGTATCAACTACTTCTTTCTTTGTACTTTTTTTTTGCAATATCTGTGTACCTTCATGATACATGATCATTTTTCTGGTAAAGGTTCCATGTGGTACAGAGAAATATTTATATTCTTTTGCATTCTTTAGAACATGCCATAAGTCTTTTATCTCTAGTTTCTCCAACAGTTTTTTCAGTTCCACATTTTCCTTTTTGTTTATTTTTATGTTAGTCTTATCTGAAATAAAGAGAGGGATATTGAAGTCTCCTGTCACTATTGCATCACTCTCTGCGTTTTCTCATGGCTCAGTTACTGTTTCCTCTCCTAATTTGGAACTAAGGCCTATTATTGTCTATGGTTCCTTTTAGCATAATGTAGTTTCTTTGTTTATATTTTTTTTGAATGTTTGTTTTTGCTTTGTCATGCAACATAATTGCAAGTCCTCCTTTTTAAAATTTACTTGATACATAGTAAATTTTTCCTATCCCCTTGGTTTTATTTTGTGTATGTCTTTGTTTTTTAAGTGTTTCTGGTAAGCAATGGATTGTAAGGTTTTGTTTTCTTATCCAATCAGTCACCCTTTTTCATTTTATTGGATTGTTTATTCCATTAACATTTAAAGTCATAAGAGTTAGGCTTATGTTTTCCTCCATTTGTCTCTAATACTGATTTTTTCAACTTATGATTTTTCCCTCCTCTGCTGTAACACAGTACTATGCTTCTTTAGTTACTTTAGCTTAATCTTTTTTTTAAGGTGGCTCTGTTCCCACTATCTCTCTTCTCTTTACCCCTGATTCCCTCCTTCCCATTTGTAACACCTTTAACTTTGGGGTGTTGCTTATTAGTTCCTTTTCCTTTCCTACTTTTTTCTAGTTATTTCTCCCTCCCTCCTCTTTTCCCCTATCAGTTGGTTAAGTGGTTTCCTCCTTCTTTTCTCTTTCAACTAGTCTTGTTCATTAGTTTTAAAAAAATTATTTATTCTTTGTCCAGAGGGGATTTCTCTCACTGTCTCCATTATCCATTCTTTCTTTCTATCTGTTCTAGACCCTCTGGTTCATGATTGGTATAATTATCTAGTCTCCATTCTCAGTATTCCTCACAGAATCAAAACTTCAGAGGTATCTATTTTCAGCACTCCCCCGTAGGGATTTCTGCCACTGCCTTATAGAGATTGCCTCTGTGCCTCACTCCTTGCATAATGCCAATTCCTGCCAATGACAGAGAAGTACCATGGTAGGACATCCTCTCCCTTAACCATGTCCTTGATTATGCAACCCAACCCCCTGATCTATATTCTCCCCCTGGTTACCTTATTTTCCCCATTTACCTCAAAACGTCCTCCCTGATTCCATGTTCTCTTATGCCTCCAGATGCCAGTTACCCCCAGAAATTCCAATCCTACTCCTTCCCCTACCCCCTGCAATGTAGGATGAGTAGTTTTCTCAAGCATCAAATCTCCCAGACTACACCCAGCACAAGAGATCCATCTCCCTTCATAAAACATACTCTTTACACATAAATGCATTCATCAATACACCCCACTTCCACCATCAAAGCAAGGCCTTTCACCTTTCCTTCCACTTTTTAAATCTTCATACCCTTCTCTCATCCCCCACTCCCCAGCAGGCTCTTCTCTTCATAAGAGGTCACTGAGGTCTTCCCCTCATTGCTAGCCCTTGATTTGAACTGGGCATATTATCTACACCCTATATCCCCATCCTCCTTTCCATACACACCTCTCCCCACTTCATGTACCCTCCCATTTTGTAAAGCAGTCACATAAAAATTATCAAGTTCTTTCCACAATGCTTCAAGCCCACCTCTTTACTATTACCTCTGTCTGACTAGCCTCAGAAAGATGTCTCTTCCTGGTCTCTGTGCTGTCACTCTGTGACTGTTGCTGTCCTTGGCTAATGCATTCATTCACCCCTCCTTTACTTCAGTTATCTGTGATGTTCGAGAAGCAAATAACTTCTTCAGGTCTGATTTTCTTTCTAAGAATGTTTCAAATGCCTCTTTATTATTGAACACCAATCTTTTAAAATTTATGATTAAGCTCAGATTTGCAGGGTGTGTAACCCTGGGCTGTGTCCTGAGTTCCATTGCTCTTCAAAACAAATTATTCCATTCCTTCCTATGTTTTCTCATGGGTGCAGAATAGTTATATGTTATTAAAATTTCATTTTCTTTGTATTTGAAAGTCTTTTTCCCCTGATTGCTTTCAGGGTTTGTTGTTTCTGAATTTAATTGTTAAATTTAGCCGCTATGGGTCTTGGAGTTTGCAGCCTTAGGTTTTTTTTTTCTTTCTGGAGGTGACCTGTGAATTCTTTTCATTGGAATTTCACTTTTTTTGTGTTCAGAAGTTCTGAGCAGTTCTCTGGTATTATTTCTTGCATGATGGTGTTCAGGTTTTTTGTCTGGTCATGTTCTCTTGAGAAACCTAAGATCCTTAGGTTGTCTCTACACATCCTGTCTTTGAGATCAGTGTATTTTGCCTTGATAGTGAGCATATTTTTAATGGTATTGTTTTTTGCTTCTTTTCTATGTATTTCTATGCATTCTCTTCTATGTATTCTCTTCACTTCTATATATTTGCATTCCCAGTCAATTGTTCTCTTCTTTGTTTCTTTGGTGAGAGATCATCGTAGATTCAGTATTTCCATTCTGCTCATTATTTTTTGCTGTGTGTAGGCCATGAAGTCTGCTTTTATAATTCTCATTTTTCTTTTAAACCACACAGGAACAGCAAGTTGTGGTTCCATGTTCTCCTCAAATTCTTTTTTTTAAATTTATTTAAATGTATTTAATATTTTAGTTTTCAACATTGATTTCCACATGATTTTGAGTTACAAATTTTCTCCCCATTTCTACCCTTCCCCCCATTCCAAGATGGCATATATTCTGATTGCCCCATTCCCCAGTCAACCCTCCCCTCTTTCACCCCACTCCCCCCCCATCCTCTTTCCCCTTACTTTCTTGTAGGGCAGGATAGCTTTTAAAACTTTGAGTTCCAAATTCTCTCCCCCTTCCCTTCCCACCTGCCCTCCCTAGGAAGGCAAGCAATTCAACATAGATCACACATGTATCATTATGTAAAACACTTCCACAATGCTCATGCTGTGAAAGGCTAACTATATTTCCTTCCATCCTTTCCGTCCCCCTTTATTCAATTTTCTCCCTTGACCCTGTCCCTTTTCGAAGGTGTTTGCTTTTGATTACCTCCTCCCCCTATCTGCCCTCCCTTCTATCATTCCCCCCTTCTTTTTTTATCACCATCCCTTCACTTTCCTGTGGAGTAAGATACCAAATTGAGTGTGTGTATTATTCTCTCCTCAAATTGGATCCGATGAGAGTATGATTCACTCATTCCCCCTCACCTGCCCCCTCTTCCCTTCCAACAGAACTGCTTTTTCTTGCCACTTTTATGTGAGATAATTTAACCCCTTCTATCTCTCCCTTTCTCCCTCTCTCAATATATTCCTCTTTTGCCCCTTAAATTTATTTCATTTTTTAAAGATATCATCCTTTCATATTTAACTTACCCTGTGCCTTCTGTCTATGTATGTGTATATTCCCTTCAATTTTCCTAATACTGAGAAAGGTCTCATAAATTACACACATCATCTTTCCATGTAGGAATGTAAGCAAGACAGTTCCACTTTAGCAATCCCTTATGATTTCTCTTTCTTGTTTACCTTTTCATGCTTCTCTTCTTTCTTGTGTTTGAAAGTCAAATTTTCTATTCAGCTCTGGTCTTTTCACTGAGAAAGTCCTCTATTTTATTGAAAATCCATATTTTGCCTTGGAACATGATACTCAGTTTTGCTGGGTAGGTGATTCTTGGTTTGAATCCTAACTCCTTTGACCTCTAGAATATCATATGCCAAGCCCTTTGATCTCTTAACGTGGAAGCTGCTAGATCTTGTGTTATTCTGATTGTGTTTCCACAATACTCAAATTGTTTCTTTCTGGCTGCTTACAGTATTTTCTTCTTGACCTGGGAATTCTGGAATTTGGTGACAATATCCCTAGGAGTTTTCTTTTTGGGATCTTTTTCAAGAGGCGATTGGTGGATTCTTTCAACTTCTATTTTACCCTCTGGCTCTAGAATATCAGGGCAATTTTCCTTGATAATTTCTTGAAAGATGATGTCTAGGCTCCTTTTTTGATCATGGCTTTCAGGTAGTCCAATAATTTTTTAATTATCTCTCCTGGATCTATTTTCCAGGTCAGTGGTTTTTCCAATGAGATATTTCACATTGTCTTCCATTTTTTTGTTCCTTTGGTTCTGTTTTATAATACCTTGATTTCTCATCAAGTCACTAGCTTCCACTTGCTCCAATCTAATTTTTCAGGTAGTATTTTCTTCAGTGGTCTTTTGGACCTCCTTTTCCATTTGGCTAATTCTGCCTTTCAAGGCATTCTTCTCCTCATTACCTTCTTGGAGCTCTTTTGCCATTTGAATTAGTCTATTTTTTAAGGTATTATTTTCTTTAGTATTTTTTGGGTCTCCTTTAGCAAGTCATTGACTTGTTTTTCACGGTTTTCTCGCATCCTTCTCATTTCTCTTCCCAATTTTTCCTCTACTTCTCTTACTTTCTTTTCCAAATCCTTTCTGAGCTCTTCCATGGCCTGAGGCCAATTCATATTTTTATTGGAGGCTTTTGATATAGGCTCTTTGACTAGCTATATGTTTTGCTCTTCTTCATCACCAAAATAGGAATCTAGAGTTTGAGTTTGATTCTGAGTTTGAGTCTGAGTTCATTTTCACTGCCTGTTCATGTTCCCAGCCAACTACTTGACCCTTGAGCTTTTTATCAGGATATGACTGTTTGTAGAGTAGAGAGTACTTTGTCCCAAGCTTTAGGGTCCAAGCACTGCTGTTTTCAGAGCTACTTCTACTCCACCGTCATCCCAGGCTCTGTCCCAGCAGTGCTCCTCCTCCCCCAAGACCTGCCAACCAGGACCGCAATACAGATCCAAGCAAGGTACAGCAAGAGAATCTGCTTTTGTGCCCACAAAGCACTCCTTCCACTCCTGCTCTGATATGCTGCTACATTCTTCCCATTGTGTGAGCCAGGGATTTGGGAAGAGGCTGACACTGCACCACCTCCTCCACCCCCAGAGCTGGCGACAGACTGCTCTGAACTGGATCCCGCAGTTTACCACTAACCTGCTCTGTGGTGTTTGTGGGTTGAGGAGTCTGACAACTCCCACAGCTCACTGTTTCACGGCCCCAAGGCCTGTTCCAGCTGGCTGATTCGGGGTCTGGTCTGATGCTGGGCTGCCCTCCACTCTCAGCACTGTGTGATAGACCCCTTCCCGTGACCATCCAGGCTGTCCTGGGTTGGAGCCCTGCTTCCCTCTGCTATTTCGAGGGTTCCACAGCTCTAAAATTTGTTCAGAGCCATTTTTTACAGGTGTTTGGAGGGATTTGGGGGAGAGCTCGCGCAGGTCCCTGCTTTCCAGCCGCCATCTTGACTCTGCCCCTGTTCTCAAATTCTACAGCATCTTCCCCAATTGAGAAATGGTCAAAGGATATGAACAGGCAGTTTTCAGAGGAAGAAATTAAAGCTATCTACAGGCATATGAAAAAATGCTCTGGATCACTACTGATTAGAGAAATGCAAATCAAAACAACTCTTAGATACCACATCTCTCCTGTCAGATTGGCTAAAATAACGAAACAGGAAAATGATAAATGCTGGAAAGGATGTGGGGAAATTGGAACATTGTTGCATTGCTGGTGGAGTTGTGAGCTGATCCAGCCATTTTGGAGAGCGGTTTGGAACTATGCCCAAAGGGCTATAGAAATGTTCATACCCTTTGACCCAGCAATACCACTTCCAGGGTTGTATCCCAAAGAAATCACACAAGCGGGAAAAGGACCCATATGTACAAAAATATTTATAGCAGCTCTTTTTGTGGTAGCCAAGAATTGGAAATCAAAGGGATCCCCATCAATTGGGGAATGGCTGAACAAGCTGTGGTATATGAAGGTGATGGAATACTATTGTGCCATAAGAAATGGGGATGATGCAGACTTCATAACAACCTGGAAAAACCTACACGACATAATGCTGAGTGAGTGGAGCAGAGCCAGGAGAACGTTGTGCACAGCCACAGATATATGGATTCCGTGAGGACCAACCCTGACATACTGCGCTCTTCTCAGCAACCTAAGGGGCAAGGACAACTCCAGGGGACTCACGATGGAGAATGCTATCTTCATCCAGAGAAAGAACTGTGAAGTTTGAATACAGATCGAGGCGCACTACATGATCGCCTTTTTTTTTGCTTCTCTTTTGTTTTTTTGGGTTGGTTTTCTTTTTTTTTTGGTTCTGTTTCTTCTTTCTCATGATTCATTCCATTGGTCAAAATTCTTCTCCACGACTTGACTAGTGCATAAATTAATTCAATGCGAAGTTATACATGGCAGTTATATGAGATTCCATGCCGTCTTAGGGAGGGAGTGCGGAGGGAGGGGAGAAAATCTGGAACTCAAAACTATGTAGAACCGTGTGTGGTAAACTAAAAACAAATAAAGAAATTTAAAAAAAAATTCTACAGCATCCTCTGTCTCATCAAATATTGGATCATTTTCTTACATTTTGCATTATTTTTTCATAGATGTCTGAACTCATTCACTAGACTTGGAGGCCTTATTTCTTTCTGCTGTTAATGATTTCCCTTTTGTTTTTTTGGCTTATATTCGAGGTCTTTGAATTTTCTTCTTCTTGGGATCTTTGGTAATTTCAGTCTTTCCCCCTACCTTTATTTTCCACTATTGCTTACTTTCTGACAGGGGTTTCCCTGGGGGTTGGATCTCAAAGCATCTTAACCTACTCCCATACCGAGCAATTCATGGTTCAACAGCCTTGGTCTCTTTCGAAACCAAGTGACTTTTGGGGTGATAGAGCTGCCACACAATCCCACCTACACACACAAACACAGTCTTGTCATAATGTCTTGTCCCACTCTTTGTATTCTCTGGTCTGGCACCAGCAGTTCAGAGAGACACCATCTACAGGCTTTATTTCTGTATAATTGGTCTCTGAGAGGCCTCTGGTAGGAGAGGTATGTGGGACAACCGGCACATCAGTGCTATGTAAATGTTCACTTCCTTGTGCATATTTTAGATCCATTCCATTCCATTCAGATTAAGTAGCAACTGAAAACTTGTGGTTACTTTGGACCAAACCCTCCCAGCCCCAACATTTAGTTGATAAGCTGGCAGCTTTCTGCCCTTAGTATGAGTTAGGTTTTCCTGGGTATGGCTCTATCTTTCTGGAGACAGCCCAGAAGAAGACTAGATGTAGAAATTGTGTGTGCGGAGCTGTTCATGAAGGAGAAATGGAGAAGGTCTTAGTAGTGTGCTGGTAAATGTTTAATAAGTAGCTCTTTGGGGAAAAAAGTATGCAAGGCATATTGTTCAGTTTAATAGGCATTATTAATATTTTCTACATCATTTTATTAAGTCCAGATAATCTACAAAACAAAACAAGTTCTTATATGTAGAGTCTACTGATTCTCAAGATGTGGATGCTCACACTAAAAATTTAACAATCAGCTCCCTTGAATCAGTTTGAGCTGCCTCTAGCACACCCCTGAAAGGACATAAAACTCCAAGGGCAGTAGTTGCAATGCGTATACCACTGCTCATGTGTCTTTCCCAACGCAATAAAACAAATTCCATGTTCTTTGTTGCATGGCAATGCAGAAGGAGTTTTTGTGAAGAATGACAGTGCCACCCGAGAACAGTCATTAAGAAAGCTTTATCACCGTTCACAGAGAAATGGGAAGGAGAGGTATCAGGGAGGAGTATGGCTGCCCACACTCATGTAGGCAGCACAGAGATGGTGGCTGGGGATACTTTGGGATGTGCATTCTGATCAAATTCCCACACTCCCACTGGGGCTCAAGCTTATACAGAGTCTTTAGACAAAGATCTGAAATGGTACCAGTAGGGTGACTTAGATCAATACCATGAGGCTATTTTATGGATTGCCTATTAAAGAATGAGTAGCAGGGAACCAGGAAAATTAATTTTACTTGCCACAAGACTTAGAATGAGGAAGTAAGGAAAGAATTGTGGCATAGCAGAAAAGCAGATGGGGGCAAAGCCTGGACTTTGGGTCAATTAAGCCTTAGCATACATGCACCATAAACTGTGTTGGGGACAGGAGCCAAACTCATTAGACTGGTTCTTACCAGGTCAAAATCACTTGGGAATGGCATGGAGGGAGAGATTCATTCAACAGGCAGGGGTGGCACTAAATGATCTTTAATGTCCCTTTCTTCTCCAGGATTCTGTTACTCTAGTACCTTTATGCTTTCCCTACCCTTCACATTCTTATCCTAGGTCCATGCCTTTTCTTATAGTCTTCCCTCAGTCAGACATGCCGTGCCTTTCCACATCTGCTTATATCTGTGGCCCAGTTCCTAAAGCTTTGGCCTTACATGGGCTGGGACTGATCTTGAGGGCATGTCTCCAAATCATACCTTTGGCTTTAGGAGCCTCGAAGTTAGTTTTATCTAGGTCTTCAATGATGCAGGTTAAAAGGTCCACAATTCTTGCAAAAGAACTCAAGGTAACAATCCAAGTAGGATATAGGACAGTATTTATTTCACTCCATAGAAAATACAAAAAATTCAAAGGATCCACAGTAGCCACACATACACATTTGCAAGACATGAATCAAAAGAGGCCTCTGTAAAATACACTACACAAGTACCTTTATGAGGGTAATTTATTTGTGAGTTTTGTTTTCATATTTTTTGCAGTTAGTGTTTCTTTTCTTCTTTTTATTATTTATTCATTTTTAGCATTCTGTTTCTTATTTTGAATTCCAACTTCTTTCCCTCTCTTCCACGCCTCCCTCATCCGCTGAGAAAGCAAGCAATATATCAATTATGCATGTGAAATCATGCAAAACATATTTTCATATTAGCCATATTGCAAAAAAGCAAGGAAAATACAGAAAGTGAGAAAATTATACTTCAGTTTGCACTCAGAATTCCTCAGTTCTCTCTGGAGCAGATAGCATTTTTCATCATGAATCCTTTAGAATTGTTTTGGATCACTGGATCAGAGTAGCTAAGTCTTTCTCAGTTGATCATCATCACAATATTGCTGTGTTTGTATACAGTAATCTCTGGGCTCTGCTCATTTCACTTTGCATCTGTTTGTATAGGGCTTGCCATGTTTTTCCAAAACCAACCCCTCATCATTTATTGTAGCACAGTAGTCCTCCATTGGAATCATATGTCACAACTTGTTCAGCCATTCCCCAATTGATAAGCATCCCCTCAATTTCCAATTCTTTGCCACCACAAAACAGAGCTGCTGTGAATATTTTGTAGATACAGGTCCTCTTCTTTTTCTTTGATCTCTTTAGGATATAGACCTAATGTTGTGGTTTCATGGTGTGTTGTGGGGTCATCTTGAAAGAATTCAATGACCATCTCCAACCAAAGGAAAGGCATTTATTGAGAGTGATGCCTCTCAGAAGTGGGCTGAGTTCCAAGGAGGAACCAGCAGCTTCAGTAAGACAAGGCAGGCAATTTTATAGTGTAACGATACTGATTACACAACAGAAATTATGAATATTAAAATGGCAGGAGGGATTTGTTAAGGAACTAGGTAATAGGGGAGGGGTCCCATCCTTGGTGGAACATGCATGCGATTACCCACAGTGCATACAGAAAAACCCTTTTGGGGGGGTATGTATGTATGATAATGACATTATAATAAGCCTTTCTACATCATCAGTTCACCTGAAAGACAGCTTTTGCTGTCTTATGCAGTTGCCTACTTAGGGAAAGTCCCTTCTATTGTTTTGGGATCCACATTCTGCTTGGGCATCCTGGTGGTGGGTGCTTTCTGATTGGCTGAATATTGTGGTCCTATCTGATATTAGATGGATGTGGCTGTGGTTGAGTGCATGGACACACCGGCCATTTCTGTTGGAAATATGAGGAACGGGTCTGATGGCAGTGGCTAGCTAGAGGCAGTGGCTGGGATCCCATAACATGGACATGCCTGCTGTTCTAGTGAGGCAGTGAAGCATACGTGAGGAAGTTAAGAATTGAATAGGATAGGGGAGCACAGTGGCTAGGTAGGGGCAGTGGCTATATATGAGTCTTGGGGCAGTGATTAGCTAAGGGCAGAGGGCCTGCTGTTCAGTGAGGCCTATGATTAAGTCTGGGGGCAGTGGTGTGGTTAAAGCCAGATTGTGTGGTTAAATCAGGACATGCCTGCTGTTAAGTGAGGTCCATTAGGAAGTTAGAATATTGGGGCTGAGGGCAGCTTCATTAGGATTCCATCATTAGTAGTGGAATTGCTGGGCAAAAGGGTATGCATGGTTTTATAGTCCTTTGGGCATAGTTCCAAATTGTTCCCCAGAATTGGTTGGACCAGTTCATGACTCCACCAACAGTTCATTAGTGTACCTATTCTCCCTCATCCCCTCCAGCATTTGTCATTTCTGATAGGTGTAAAGTGGTACTTCAGAGATGTTTTAGTTTGCATTTCTCTAATCATTGGGGATTTAGAGCATTTTTTCATATGTTTCATATTAGTTTTAATTTATAGAATAAAACAATCATTTCTATAACAGTATAATAAAAAGGCAATTGCACACAAAACTGCAAATATATTAAATATATTATGTATAAATTGCTATCCCTTTTAAATATATAATAACATTATCTTGTAAATTTCTTTTTTTTTCTTCCCCCCCGCCCTGCCTGAAAGATGGCTACCATTAGGCACAAATGGGTATACATATATATGTAAAATTATTCTATACATCTGTTTATCAGTTCTCTCTCTGGATGCAAATAGCATCTTTTTTCATGTCCTTTATAATTAATTTGGTTATTTATAGTAGTCAAAGTGACATATTCACTCAAGGTCATTCTTAAAACAATATCGCTGTGAAGTATGCAATGTTCTCTTGATTCTGCTTATTTCACTTTTCATTGTTTTGTGCAAGTCTTTCCAGGTTTTTTCTGGGGGCTCATCATTGAGCTCACCATTTCTTATAGTGTAAAATGGATGACTTAAAGACATTAAATTAAAAAGGTTTTGTGCAAACAAAACAAATGTCACTAAGATCAGAAGGAAAGCATAAAATTGGGAAAGAATTGATAGACAGTCTCATAGATAAAGGTCTCATATCTTAAATACATAAAGAATTTTGTCAAATCTTTAAGACTGATAAATGGTCAAAGGATATGAACAGGTAGTTTTCCAATGAAGAAATCAAAACAATTTATAGTCATATAACAATGCTCTAAATCATTATTGGTTAGAGAAATGCAAATTAGAACAACTTTGAGATTTCATTTTACATCTACCATACTGGCTAAAATGATCTAAAAGGGAAGTCACAAATGTTGGAGGGGATGTGGAAAAATTGGGATGCTTGTTCATAGTTGGTGGAATTGCAAACTGATCCAGCCATTTTGGAGAGCAGTGTGTAATCATGCCCCAAAAGTTATTAAACTGCCTGTACCCTTTAAGCCAGCAATACCACTACCAGTTCTATTTTCAAAGATGATTAGGAAAAAAGGAAGAGAACCTCTATGTTCCAAAATGTTAGTAGCTGCTCTCTTTGTGGTGATGAAGAACTGGAAATTTTAGAATACCCATCAGTTAGGGAATGGCTGAACGAGTTGTGGTAGATGGTTGTGGTGGAATGCTACTAGGCCATAAGTGTTTCTTTTATTTCACTGTCCACTCACTAGGAGCTAGTCACCACAGAGCAAAGGGTAACCTCTTCCCAGAGAGTCCACTCCGTACTCATGAACCACTATTTGGGTAAAGCCCAACATGGTCATCTTCCTCAATCCAGGGTACAGAGAGATCTGCTGGATAGGGGTGGAAGGGCAAGGCTGGACTCCCACAAGCCCTCTGAAAAAATGCTGGCGATGATTTTGGAGTGACCCCTGTCCTGCCTGCCTGTTGGGGAGGGGGCTCCCTGAGAATCAGGGATAGCTAGCTTGGAATCTCCAGGTTGAAGCGCCTCATTGGGCCGTTCAGAATTATCTCTTATGGTTTCATGCCTTTGATTTCTTTTCTTAATTTATTTTCACCTTTCCCTTGTGATGTTCGCTGACTATCCATCTCCCGCAAGATTTAACTTTACATTATGGTTACCACCCATTTTGGGTGCAATCCCCAGCAGCTGGCCTCAGAGAAGCCCTGGTCCCAGCTGCAGGGGCCACTCTCTGGCTCACATCTGATGAGAAGCATTTGGGCCTTCCCATTAATGCTTTCCGAGGCTTTGCCTCAATCACAGGGTACTGGGGAGTGAGCCGGTCTTTCACATGACATATTTGCCACATTCCCTGAGCCCCAGCCTGAGCTGGGGGTTTGGCTAAGATTTTTCTTTTTCATTAGCAGCTACTGAAAGAATCCTTTTTTTTCTCCACTAATTTATAACAACAACAACTAGCGCTTATATAGCACTTTAAGGTTTGCAAGGCACTTTACAAATATCTTGTTCAATCCTCACAACTACCCTGGGAGGTAAGTGCTATTATGACCCTCATTTACAAATGAGGAAACTGAGGCAGACAGAAGATAATTGGCTTGTCCAGGGTCACACAGCTAGTAAGTATCTGAGGCCAAGACTCAGGTCTTCCTGACTCCAGGTCCAGATTTCTATCCACTGTACTACCCTAACTGCAGCTTCTGATCTGAAGTCGTATCTAGGAGGGCAAATAGAATAGATAAAGAATTGGGGAACACCTGCAGATGCCGTCCCTTCAGTTAGAGGGCTGGAAAAGAAAGAGAGCTGGCTGTATGAACCATCCCACTGACCAGGGTAGATGAGAACTAGCAAGAAATGACCCAACCACTTTTGGGTCAATGCCTTTGAGAAGGAGAGGTATGCTATGAGAGACTAGCTCCTTGGGGAGCCCAGAAGGTGACTAAGAAAATGAAAGACCTGCCAACAGGAAGTTGTGGATAGGACCTTAGAGTTAGAATACCAGGCTGAGCTAATGTTGCCACAGGTAGCTCCATAGGGCCTTAAGTGATACTCTAACCACCCAAGGGTCAACTTGACACAGAGGCCTATGGTAGAGGATGAATATACATGCCCCAGTAGCAGTAAACATCATTTAAGTCCATTCCCAAAGGTACCATGCTTCACCCCTATAGCATGATGTTCCCAGACCCAGTGCTCTGGGACAAGGTCTCTTCAGTTGTGGAGGAAGCCTTCTCCTCTCCCAGGAGGAGATTCTATCCTGCTCTCAGAGATACACAATTTGTTAATGATTCTGTGGTGGGTCCCCTCTGTTGGTTGGTAAAGTGGGTCAGTCCATTTGGTCCATTTGCATGACTTCTTCCTCTGGCTATTGTTATTTGGTAATGTTTCTCTGCTTTCCACAATTCAACTTCAGATCAGAGCTGAGAATTCACTGAACTCAAACATATTGATTTAAGCATTGTGTAAAAAGACAACCTTTAGGATCCCTTCTAACTCTAGATGTGAACCTGTTCTAGCCTTGGGATAACCATTCAGCTGAGCCCATAGTGGCTGAGGGACTCATTTCTTTTCTGTCTTGTACCCAGCAGTTTGTGGACTAGGTTCAGCCCTGTGGAGGCTGGCCTCTGGTGAAAAAGGGCTCTCTTTTCTCACACTCAACTCCTTAGCAAACTCTCATCCTGGGGATAATGATAATTATAGTAAATTAAATTATGGCTCACAATTCTAAGGGGTTCCATTACTTAATGTATGTGTGAATTAAGTATGGGACAGGTAATTTATTCCTACACACATAAAAGAATGTGAAACATAAAGAATTTCAGTCTGTGTTTGTTAACATAATGCAGTAACTTGATTTTTAAGCATGGTTACAAGTAGTTGGGAGGCTAATAATTAAGCCTATTCAGAATATAAAACAGTTTTGCAACACCGCTAATTAGGCAATTTATATTTCATCTTCTCTGGGCACTTTCCCATCAAACAGAGAAATTGGGTCAATATTTTTTATGGAGGCCACCTCTTTCAGTGCAGAAGCTTCCCTGCTGCTAGTCTTCTAGACATGTAGAACTCACAAGGTCGCCAATTCAAGGGAGAAAAAAAACCCAAAAGAGAGAGGGGCCTCCAGGGACCCAGGCTCAAGGAATTTTGGCTTCTAGCTGCCACATAGGATTGCCCTGTTACCAGGGTAGAGAAGGACCCTGTTCTTCCTCATCTTTCATTAGTCACATTAGAGTGTTGGAGCTTGAAGCTGTTTCTTCTTTTAACAGATATAGCACTTTCCCACCCTGTTCTTGTCATGTTTGCTTGGGTTTCCTCCTCTGTAAAATGAACTGAAGAAGGAAATGGTAAACCACTCCAGTGTCCTTGAAAAAAAAAAACCCCAAATGGTGGTCACAAAGAGTCAGACATAACTGAAATGACTCAACAAGTTCATAAGCATTTATTAAGTTCCTACTATGTGCCAGGCTCTCTGCTGGAGATACAAAGAAAGGTAAAAATGGTCCCAGTCCATAACTAGCCCACAATCTAATGGGGGAGATAACATGCAAAATAACTAAGTATAACATATATAGTGCAAATAGATGGTAATCTCAGAATGAGGCATGGTGGAGGCAGGGTTTGGACAAGCTCTTCTACAGAAGGTGAGTTGGAATTGAATCTTGGCAGATAATCCAGGAGGTGGAGGTGAGGAGGAAGAGCGTTCCAGGATAGGAGATGGCCAAAGTGTGTTGGGTTGGAAAATGGAGTGTCCTTTTTCTAGGAGGAGCAGTAAGGGCTAGATTGTGGAGCATACTGAGGGGAGAACCTGGAAGGACAGGAAGCGGCCAGGTTGTAAATGGCTTTAAATGGCAATGAGAAGAGGGCTTTATATTTCACTCTGGAGGTAACGAGGAACCACTGCAGTTTTTTGAGTGAGATGGACATACACTTAGAAAGTATAATTGACAGAGGTATAGCGATGGGGTGATGTGGATATGTCATGGGATGATATGCATAAGTCTGAGGGCCTGCAGAATTATTCACATGTGACTTTCTGGCTCAGATGGTAAGGAAAGGATCTCAGCAGAGCCTGTCTCCAATGCTGATGTGTAAGTCCTATACCCTCAGTCTGACTTACAAGGTCTAACTTCTTTTAGGTTTTGTTGTTGTTGAATCAACTAGTTGTGTCTGACTCTTTGTGACCCCATTTGGGGTTAGTCACATAAATTGGAAAGCAGTTTAGACACATTTGGAAAGTGGCTGTCATTTGGTATGATGGCCATTAATGTTGCTACTTAACTCAATGATTTTGATTTACCTAGCTACCTTTTCTGATTAAATGACTTTCCCCCAATTTCATGTAATTCATAGTCACTCCAATTTTTTCTCCTTTTAAAATATATTTTATTTTGTTAAATATTTCCCAATTACATTTTTAACATTCATTTAAAAATTTTGAATTCTAAATTCTCTCCCTTCCTCCTGTATCTCCTCAACCCATTATGAAAGCAAACAATTTAATATCAATTATATATGAAGTCATGCAAAATATATTTCTATATTAGCCATGTTGCAAATACACGCATACACACCTCCCAAAAAAGTAAAGTAAAAAAGTATGTTTCAATATGTACTCAGAATTCATCAGTTCTGTCTCTGGAGGTGGAGAGCATTTTTCATCATGGTCCTTTGGAATTATCTTAGATCATTGATTTGATCAGATCACTCTGATTTTGGTCTATTAATTCTGATATCATCTTATGAAAGTCTAACCAATGTAAAGCAGTCTCATTACAATGAAGGTACCCGAAAGCCCAGACATGATTTCCAGTAACAAACATCATCTCTTCGCAAGTGGAAAGAAGTGTCAGTCAAGGGCAACACCAATTTAAAGTACAATCTCATTTGTAAAATATCTTGGAAACCGATGGTGGAATATTATGAGTAATCTGACCTTACAGGGCAAGGGAAATTAGTGAAGGAGAAAACAAAGTCTGAAGAAGGCTTGGTCTGGTACCCAATTAAGCCAGATCATCCAAAGAATATTTAGGTGAAGCTGGAAGGAAGACAACAAATAGATGAAAAATGAAACAGACTTCTTGGCATCTCTATAGCAATCTATTCTCATATTGACGACAGTGGAGCCATTATATTTGACCTCTAATACCTTATTATGAACTTCACTATATATGATGAAGTAGAAGTACTACTTAGTAAGATGAAATCGGGAAGAGACTGGATTAGCCTGTGCACCTAAAAAAGGGCCATGATAGATGACGTCACCAAAAAAAGCAATGTAGAGGATATCAGCCACAACTGATCTGTATAACCATTTTATTGTTCTACCAAAATCCTTACAAGAATGACTTCCATTCTTGCACAGAGTTCAAATGGGAGCAGTATGTCCTATAGATGGGCTCCTCAGTGCCTCAGTTTACAGATAAAATACTGATTGCATTGATATAGACCTTTAAAGTCTTTTAGTGAGATCCATGGCCACTCCAAAAAAAAGATCTATTTTACAATTTCTCCAGAAAAACTGAATAGGTGAAGAAGTCTTTTTACCCAGACTCTAACATAAAATTGGACAGTTAGACAATCATTAAATACTTCTTGGGTGGGAACCGAAGATGGACAGTGAACCGATCCCAGAATTAAGTAGTATGGAGAGAGTAGACTTTTACATTTGGGAAAATTTGCATCATTTTCTTTTATTTCTTTTTTTAATTAAATTTCATTGTCTTTAATCATCAAGCATTTTTTTCCTTCCCACCTCATCCTCACCACATCTGAAAACAAAAAAGATAAAAACAAAACAATAGTAACAAATACACATACTAAAGCAAAACAAATTCCTTTATTGGCCATGTCCAAAGATATATGTCTTTATATATTATTCCGTATATTAGGCCATCATCTTTCTGTTATGAAATGGACAATGTTCTTCATTATCGGTCCCCTGGAATCATGGGTGATCACTGTATTGATCCAAGTTCTTGAGTCTTTCAAAATTGCTCATCTTTGCAGTGTTGTTGTTATAATATAAATTGCATGCTTAGTTCTGCCCATTTCATTCTACATCAGTTCACAAAAGTCTTCCCATATTGCCCTGAAACAATTTCTCTTGTTATTTCTTGCAGCACAATGGTAATTCATTCCATTTATGTACATAATTTGTTCAGTCACTCCTCAGTTGATAGGTACCTCCTTAGGTTCCAGTTTTTTACCCCTACAAAAGGGGTGGATGTAAATATTTTGCACATACATGACCTTTCCCCCTTTCTTTGCTTTCTTTGGGATATAGGCCTAGTAATGGTATTGCTAGGTCAAAGGGTATACACAATTTAATAGCTTTTTGGGCATAGTTCCAAATTGCTTTCCAGAATGTCTAGACCAACAGTGCATCAGGATCCTTATTTTCCTTCAGCTTCTCCAACATTTTTCATTTTTTGTCAACTTTGTCAATCTGATGAGTGTAAGTTGAGACCTCAGTGTTGCATTTCACTAATTATTAGTGATTGGGACCACTGGTTCATATGGCTATAGATAGCTTTGATTTCTTCTCTTAAGATCCAAAGACCAGTTCTTAAAGTGATCAATCCATTTTTGTTCTGATTACTGCCTTCACGGCAGATTTCTAGTGCATTTTTGTCAATCCAAATAATTCTCCCTGTTAGGTGGCTAGTGCCTTCTGTCTGTTCCCCCAGAGGTCATCTGGGGCTAGGGGAGGAGGAGAAGAAGAAGATTAAAACCACTGAAAAACTCAGGAAGAATAAAATTCACTTAAAAACCTAGAGTACATATAAATAAATCAACAGATAATATATTAAAACAGAAGAGAAAGTGGCTACTAAGGTGCATAAATAACTACAAGCATTTTAAATAAATACAGTAAGGCATAAGAAATTGAACCTGATGAAACACAAGATCCTGTGTATTCTTAAAAGAGCATGGGACCAAAACATGGCATACCTAAATGGTTCAAGAGAGAAATGACCCTTGGAGAAAGAAGTTAAAATGAAACTAATGCATAATTTCTGGGCCTGTTTGGCTGAAATAATTAACAGAGTAAAAAAAAAACCCTCAATTGCATGGTGGTGAGTATCTCCAAAGAAGTGAAAGATAAAGCAATTGATTAGGAATTTGAATATACTTAAGTGAAGAAAAATATGAAGAAGAGAGGTAAAAAAGCAACATTAAAAGAATACATGGTGTTTACAAAAGCAAAGCACATTGGTTTTGAAGACAGAATGTATTGAAATACTTAGGGATCATAAGCCTCCTAGGAAAAAAAAAAAAACACCAGTCAAAAGAATTTACAGATCACCTTGAGAAAACAAATAATCAAAAAACAAAACAAAACACTACCAAACCTAAGACACGTAGGGGTTATATTGAACAGTTCCAATGACAGCAAATCCTGCAAGTGACCAGGAGATTTTCAAATATAAAGTCAAGGAAATGCGAATTCCACAAGACTGTTCTACACCAATTACAAGCCTGAAAGGGAATGGAATTATATATTTTCAACAGCAAAGAAGCTCAAAATGCAATCCGAAATGACATGCTCTGCAAGTGAAAAAAAATATGGAAATAAAATAAAAAAGAGTTATTTGAAGCATTTGTGCAAATATAAAAGATATGAGCAAATCACTCAACTTGCGAGCACCTCAAACAACAGTAACACTGCAACGGTAAATAAATACAACTGCTAAAGAAAGCATAAATAATAAAATAAATTACCCCATCTCTAGAGACTATGAGAGTTAAAAAAAAAACAGACCAGAAAGAGAAAGATAACTGTGGGATTAAAAAAAAAGAAATAACACGGACATTTCTACGATGGGATAATACTTGTGTCTTTACTATTTCTCACAGTAATTGGTACTTGTAAGAGTGAAACATATTAGGAAAAATGGGGGAGGTGTCAAGAGCTACAAGACAATCACAAAGAAATTGTTTAGAACAGGGAATTTAAAATCGGTACATTAGAAACTTTGATTCCACTAGGAACACTAAGACACTAAAGAAGGAATAAATAAATACAAAGAGTATGAATCAAAGAAGAAAAGTTTAGAATAGACAGAAAGAGAAGAGAATGAAGAGTCCACTCAAGAAGCATTTATTAAACACTTACTGTGTTCCAGACACGGTTCCAGGGTTATAAGTAAAATATAAACAAAATTGTAAATTCCTGTCCTCAAGGAATTTACATTAGAAAGTAAGAAGATGAAGGGGCTGAGATGGAGTAGGGAGTGTACCCATGCTGGGGCATGATGGTTAAATCTACTGAGTCGGAAGTGTAGCTGGAAGAGGAATAAAGGATGGCTCCCTCCCCCCCCCCAAAAAAATGGAGGTTCCTGGAGGAACTCAACAATGAGATTGGGGGTTTTCATTGAAAGTATTAGCACTGTCCTTATATTGAAAAGGTCCAGAACTTGGCCCCTTCCCACCTTTCCAGTCTTCTTAAACCTTACACCTCACTCACATATTCTGTGATCCAGTGACATAGTCCTCATTGCTATTCCGTGAACTAGACATTTTATCTCCCTCCTCTGGACATTTTCATTGGCTGTTCTCCATGACTAGAACTCTTTTCTCTATTCTCCTTAGTGTTAGTACCTTCTCTCTGTTTATTTCTCCAATTTACTTTGTATATAGCTTACTTGTACCTTGCTGCTGGCATGTCGTCTCCTTCATTAGGCTATAAGGTATAACAAACCAGGGGCTGTCTTATACCTTTCTCTGAATCTTCAGTGATTAGCACAGTGCCTGGCACATAGTAGGCTCTCTGACTCCATTATGGAGTCAAGTTAAACCAAAAAGCATTTATTCAGGCCCATGGTAAGCATTGAGAATAAATAAAGAAATCCTTTTTAGAAAAGAGCTTAGAAAATGAAAACAAACCAAAATAAAAAACTAACAAGCAGAAGAAGTTGAACGGAAAGGAGGAATTCTAATGAATGGTTTTGCTGATTTTTCCTCCTTTTTCTTTTTATCTTCTGAAAATACTTTTTGTTATATGGAATGGCTCTATGGGAAGAACAAGGGGAGGGATACAGGGGAAATTCATTTAATATAAATACAAAATATATCGATAACACTTTTAATAATGGTAAACAACACAATACTTAACTTCTTCCAAATAGATTTAGAAAATGTGCCAGTCCAAATCTTGACAGGGAAATTCAAGAAAAAGTCACAGTGAGACATTTTCCTAGGCAAGGTCAACATAGGGAGAAAGACAGAGAGACTTGTGGACATTGCGGCGGGGTGCCTGGCCAGGAGTGAGCCATGGAGCACTCCAGAGCAAAGGAGAAGTCATGAACCATGGCACAAGGAAGTCCCAGATTTATGACAGGGCAATAACAGGAAATGGGCATCAACTGGTAGATTTGTCCCCCACCACCCAGGTACAGATCAAGATCCAAGCTGTTATGATGAGAGTACCTGAGCTTAGGAGTGATATTTCAGGAAAAGGAGTGGTTGTGGTCCCTAGACAGTAAACCCAGAGAGAAGTAATTTCAGAAGCAGATTACAGTGTGGCTCTGATCCCAGGAGCAGAGTTCTAGTTTCTAGCTGAGTCTGAAGTCTGCAGAGAAATAATCAGAACTGGAATCCCAGACCAAAGGGGAGCCCTAGGGATCTGTCACTCTGAGTCAGCAGAGCTTCCCAACTGGCTGAGGGTGTCTGAGTCCAACAGCAACCTACTGTTGCTCAGAGCTGAACCCAGTTTAGGAGCTTACAGAACTTAGATTAGGCAACCAGACTTTACCTGGGATCAGACTGCTTTGTGAGTGCTGATACCTTGCAGGTCCTTGGTCTGTCCCTGAGATCCTGGGATAATACAACACTCAATACCATAGTAACAAGACTAGCCCAGACTTTCCCTCCAGAAGGGTTCAGAGCCCAGCCCTAAACTTCAAATCCCAAGTCAGGAAGTAGGCTAGAAGAATGAGAAAATTAAAAAAAAAAGAATTCCATAGTTAAAAGCTATTAGGTTGAGAGGAAAGCTCAAGACTCAAAACCTGGAGAAGAGGACGACTCAAAAACATCTACAAGTGAAGGTTCAAAGAAAAACATAACTTGAACAAAAATTCAACTAGGATCCCTGGAAGAGATGGAGCAAGAATTAAAAAAAGGAGTTAAAATGTTTTTGTCAGTGAAATGAGAGTCTTAGAAGAAAAAAAAAAGAGAGCTATGGAAGAAAAACTGGAAAAGGAATTAATAGTCTGGTACAAGAGGTATAAAACCTTGCCTGAGTAACAAACTCCCTGAAAATTAAAATAGACAAAATAGAAACCAATGACTCCATGAGACAAAAAGAAATATTAAAACAAAACCAAAAGACTGAAAAAAAACAGAAGAAAAGTCTTAGGTATCTCATAGCAGAGGCAAATGATCTGAAAAGATTGAGGAGGAAAAAATTTTAAGATTCATTGGACTACCTGAACACTATGTTGAAAAAAAAAGCTTAAACATCATATTTAAAGAAATCATAAAATTGCTTAGATGTCTTAGAAACAGAGGGCAAAGTGGAAATAGAATTCAACAGTCATTTTCTGAAAGTAATTCCCAAATGAAAATTCCCAAGAACAACACAGCCCAAATTCAGAACTTCCAAGTCAAAGAAAAAACAAACTAAACACCTCCAGAAAGAAAAAAATTCAAATTTTCAGGAGGTCCAGTCAGGTTCACAAATGATTTAGTGAGCACTACTATGAAAGAGTGGAGTCAGTTTTAAGAAAATCTAGAAGGCAAAAATAATGGACTTATTTCCAAGAATAACTTATCCAGCAAAACTGAGTATAATCCTACAGGGGGGAAAATGGATTTTTAATGAAATAGAGGACTTCTAAGTATGCCTGATGAAAAGACCAGAACTGCATAGAAACTTTGAAATTCAAACACAGAAATTAAGAGAAACATAAAAAGGTAAATATGAGCAAACAATTAGAAGGAACTAAAAAAGAACAAATTGTTGACATTTTAATATGAGGAGATGATACATGTGTCCCCTATACAATTTAATAAACATTTATTAAGCACCTCTGTTGTTCCAGGCACTGTGCTAAGCTCTAGGGATACAATTAATAAAAAAAAGAAAAGCAGTTCCTGACCTCAATGAGCTTACAGTTTAAAGGACTAGACAACACACAAAAAGAGGTAGGAAAGTGTAGGTAGTGGGGGAGCAGAAAGGGGGCACGAGGCTGTACCTGGTGTGGGTGCATCTTGGTCTGTGGAGTTGAAAGGCAGGGCAGCATATACTAAGTGGAGTGAGTTGAGTCCATTTTCTGCCCTCTTTAAAGGAAGGTATCGGAAGGAGTTTGGGTACTCTGCTCTCAGAAGGGAGAGGAGGGTGAGGGAAGTGGTTTGAATTATCAGCATGATGGTGAATTCTATAATCTTGAAGAGTTAGAGCAAGAACCTAAGGAGAAAAAAGACTGGGAAGTGTTTCTGTTATGTCTTGATCTTAAGAGCAGAATGGAAAGGTTGAGGAACTTTGTGGGAGGAAGGAAAATGAAACTTAGGGAAAAGTATCTTTCAAAATTAGGGGGCACAAGTAGGAAAATATACAAAGAGGAGGAATGGAGGGAGCAGCTGACATTTGAACCTCACTCTCATCTGAACTGATTAAAGGAGAGAAGAATATAAACACATTTGGGTACACAAAAACATTTCACTCAATGAGGAATGAGGGAAATGAGAATTGAGAAGGGGGAGTTAGAGGGAAGGTAGATTAAGGAAAGGATTAGTCTTCAACAAAACAAACTCTAAATAAAGATGTACAAAAATATTTATAGCTTTTGTTTTGAGGCAGCAGAAAAATGGGAATCTGAAGAGGTGCTCATAAATTGGGGAATAGTAGAACACAGTTGTAGTATATAAATGTGATGGAATAATATTGTGCTATAACAAATGATGTAGGAGATGGTTTTTAGAAATAACTTGGAAGACTTGTATAAACTGATGCAAAATAAAGTGAACAGAACCAGAACAATTTATATATTGACAACAATATGATAAAGACAAACAACTCTGAAAGAATTAGAAACTCTGATCAAAGTAGTGACCAATCACAATTGCAGAAGATTAATGATGAAATATGCTACCTGCCTCCTGATAGAGAGATGAAGGACTTAAGAGTGTATGTAGAATAAGATGTATTTTTTTCGACATGATTGATGAAGAAATTTGTTTTGCTTGATTATACATGTTTGTAAAAAGGATTTTTTTGTTGCTGTCAGTTGGGGGGCCAGGGGAAGGGATTGCGAGTAGGAAGGAGAGAAGGTAGATTTCTGCTGATAGAAAAAGTATTTTTATTGAGATAATTTTAGAAAGACTTGTTGAGCCAGGTCTTAAGGATCATCTCTTCTTTTTTTCTTTAGCCATACCTTTAATTTAGTTTTTAAAATTAATTTAATTTAATTTAATTTTATTGAGTATAGACCTTTGACAGGATTTGAAGGTAAGTTTATAGGTCTACAGTTTGCAGATTTCCATTCTGTTTTCATTTTAAACTATTAGAACAGAATTTGTCCTACATCAGTCCTATGCCATGTTTTCCAGTCTTCTAGGAATTGTCAAAGATCACTGATAGTGGCCCAGTAATCATTTCTGCCATGTCTTTTAGTACGTCTGGGTCTGCTGACTTGAACTCATAGAGGAAAGTAGATGCTCTCTTTCTATTAAGAGAACAGACTTTGATGGTGGTGGTAATATAATTCAAAAGTCTGCCCTTCCATTCTTGATAAGTAAAGTCTTAGGATAATTTCACTGTATCTGTTGCTGAACAAGAAGCAAGACAATTCAAAAAGCAAGCTTAACATAGACTTTTTACTGATTGACTGGATATGGCTACTATTCTGATTTGCAAAAGCAATGAAATAGATCAAATGCTATGAGCTAGATATTTCCCATATGGAGAAAAGGTCACATAGTATGTGTAATTCAGTGGAAAACCAGAAGATGGTAGTTCAGTAGAGAAAAATGGCCAGTAGATGGCATCAGCATTTCTCAGTTCAGTTCAAAAAGTAGTTTGAAAGATATAGTGGCCCAGCGAATGACATCATCAGACCAAGAGAAGGTGTCATAATAGCAGTTACAGAAGTATAAAGGGGCTCTGTTTAGGGCATAATCCTAGCAACATGAATTACCCTGGCTATATGCACTTATTTTGGTTGTATGTGAATCTGTGGGGATAGTTTCCTTGTTATTTGCCTTATATTCTATTTAATTAAATGGTTTTTTTGCTCTGAATTCATGTCTTCTGGTTGTTCTGGTAAAAGAGAAACCCAAGTGTGGACTTATGGACTGTGGTTTTGAATAAGCATGCACGCTTCGAACCTGAGCTCAGCTTTCAGCAGCTCATGGTTAAGAGAGATTTGGGCCATGTTGTAATCTCATTACTTATCTTGAATTACAATCCTTTATCGGTCATTTTTGTTCTGCGCTTTTCGATTCAAAGATCATAATCATTGCCAGAGAAAACATGCAAAATCAGTTGAAAAATTCTGCCTTCCACCAATTCCTGTCTATTATCAAATTTCCATCCAAACTTTAGCAGCTGTCCTATGCCTTCTTTGATCATCTTGCATTTACAGCCATAATCTGAAAAACAAAGGATGTGAAGTTGTTTGGGGAACTCTCCCAATTTCTCCACCCCTTTCACATGGTCATGAATTCTCTACATTCTCACTGGTTTCTTTTGGCTGCTCTAATTTTTCTTCCTTATTGGAAATGTTACTGTGTGTCTTCAGAATTTAACGCTTGAAAAATTCCCAAACCTCTTGGGTTTGCTTCCTCTGTAGAATTTTAGGCCATCGGATACTACTTATTTTTTTTTCTCTTAACCCTTTGAAGCAGCTCTAACTAAATCTAGGTTGCATGTCTGACCGTACACAGCTTTTCTCAATCTTAGTACCACAGATAATAAGATAGAGGGGTCACTTCCCTCCAAATTTCCATCATGTCTGCTTCAGCCATTAGCTCCTCACTAACTGATCAGAATCAAATCTAGAATAGCATTACCTTTGGAAGAACAAAATTATCATTAAGATGAAACAAGATATTATTAATTCCTCTTTTTTTGTCATCAAAGAGAGAGCTCCAGCAAAAGTCCACCTAATTGAAGGTCATCGTCTCTTCCATATTATGTCTCCATGCCAGTTTTTTCTTTGAACTCTTCACCTATATTCTTCTCCTATTCCGGTGGTCTGTAGTATTCTCCCTTACAATATAATTTCTTTTTATTTTCTCTCTTGAATGGTATTCACCCAAATGTTCTCCACCAAGCTTCTTAGATCTGGTTCTTAGATATTTTTCCCCCCACAAGTGTGTTTTCTTAATAGATTATTCTACTCTATTCCTCTTATGTTTTTGTTTCTTTTTGAATAAGGCACATAACTTTCTAGATTCATATGCTAATCTTGAGTATCATAAACAGTCAACAAGCATTCCTTAAGTTCCTACTATGTGCTAGACAACGGGCTGGATATTGATGATACAAATGGAGTGAATGAAATAATTTGTACTTAGAAGTAGCTTGCGTTCTATCGGGGAGAGAACAACAACTTTCTGTCTCTGTCTTTCTCTGTCTCTTTGTCTCTCTCTCTCTTGAATAACTATAAAGAGAAATATAACAACAGCTATACATATATAGAATAACTATAAAAAGAAATATAAAATAATTTGGGAGGGCAGTATTGCTTAGGGGGATTATGAAAGGCTTCGTGTGGAAGGTCATGCTTGAGCTGCATGTTGAAGAAAGACATAAATCCATTTTATGACGTGAAGTCAGTAGGGAGTATATTCTAGCAATGGGGTGTTGTGTATGAGAAACAGAGAGAAAGCTGGTTTGCCTGGATTGACGAGCGTAATAAGGGAATAATGTACATGAAACTGGAAATAGTTTGGGAGCAAAGTTGTGAATGATGTTTAAGCTAAACAAAGGGGTTTGTATTTGGTCCTAGAAACAATAGGCAGCCACTGGAGCTGATTGATTACAGGACTGACATGGTCAGCTTTGAACTTAAATCCTTTTTGTAGCTCTGTGGGGGATGGGCTGAAGTGGGAGGAGACCCGAGGCAAGGAACCCAGTTAGGAAGCCATGCAGTAGTCTAGGTGAGGGGGGATGAGGGAATGAATACCAAGTTTCTCAAGGACATCCATGAAGTTGAATTTGCCTCTCGGCAATAGGATCTCTAGTTCACCTTAACTGTCATTCGTGTATTTCCTTTGTGTATCGATATCTGGGGCCATGCCATAATTTTTTTTTATTTACTGGCTCCTTTCCTTTTTTGAGAATGACTTGTTCCTACTTCTGTTGGGACTACTACTTTCTCTACTATCTAGCTTTGTGTGCATGCATGTGTGTGTACATATAATATACAATGGTAGAAACACACACATGTACATACACACATACATATTATGTATACACACATATTATACCTATCATTTCTATCATCTATGCAATTTTATCCTTCATATCTCTTTCACTTTGAAGCCTGGACCTTAACAAATGTATTCAAGAAGGCTTCAAACTGAAAAGAGTTGTAGACATTCCTCTGTGGGCAAAAAGTCCACGTAGCATCTGTAATTCAGTGGAGAACTGGTAGATGGCGACGACTTAGCAGATGAACACGACGGTACTTGAACAGCAGATGGCAGTGCAAGAGAGAGGACTTGTGACTGTGACCATCAATTTCTCGCCCATCAGGGAAGGCAGCCCAGCAGAGGACATCACCACATCACCAGATGGGTACATGATGTCAGGAGCAGTTATGGAGAGGGGTTCCAGCTGGGATGAAAACCAAGAAGAATATATAGGTGTGGATAAATACACATACATATGTACCTATACATGTATGTATATATCTGTGTATATATATGTATGTGTATATATATATATATATATATACACATCTATACATACATATGTGTGTATGTGTAGAGTGGAGAGAGAGAGAGAACGAGAGCGAGAGTGAGAGAGCGAGAGAGCGAGAGAGAGAACACAGACTGGCTGTGTGCCAGTAAAGCACTTAATAAATTCTAGTTAACTTGATTTGCCACACATATATGTGAATTGCTGCTTCTTTCAGATTTAGACAATTTTATTTTTTGGAAAAATACATAAAAATGGGCAGTTCTAAAAGAACCACTGAGAAAATAGCCTCTCAGAAGAAAGCACTTTCTGAATTTCTGAACTTTGGTTGGGCAAAGTGTCTTGTTTCTTAGCAGATAATTTATGTATAAATGATTAGGGGAAGTTTGAGTTTGATAGCTAGGAAACTCAAGTCTAACCTTTTGGTGACTAGGGGTTAGTTGCATATTGTCCATTTGTGGCATCTGCGTTGGTTTTTCAGTCTGAGATAGAGGTGAATCACTTCACTTCACACAAGAAAAGTCCACTCTGAGCCAGGAGGGGCAGTGACCAAAGAAATAGAGCAGAGAATAGAAGCAGAGAAGCCAGAAGAAGTGAAGCAGAGAAAAGAAGGAACTGATTCTGTCCCCTGATGCTTGAAGAGAGCCCAGCTCAGCCAAATCCATCTGGGCAAAGAGCTCAGAGCTGATATTTCAAGCTACTGTTTGAAAGGAACCAAGCCTGACCCAATCTAGCTGAGTGATTATCTTATAGAAAACCAGAAAAAAAAGCTGAATGAGCAAATTAATTCAGATTATATTGTTATTTTTGTTATATCAGTTTTTCCTACCTATGAGCAATGAACATTTCTTAAACTATTTAGGTCTATATGTAAACAGTGGTTTATAGTTATATCTATAGAATATGTGTAAATCTATCTGTCTATATCTTTATCTATTTACCTATCTATCCATCCATCTATCTATCTATCTATCTATCTATCTATCTATCTATCTGTCTGTCTGTCTGTCTGTCTGTCTGTCTGTCTGTCTGTCCGTCCGTCCGTCTGTCTATCTATCTAGATGAATAGACTCCCAAGTATTTAAATAGGTGATAGTTATTTTAAATAGAATTTTTCTATTTCCTCCTACTTGATGTTACTGATATATAAAAATGCTGATACTTTGTGTGGATTTATTTTATATACTGCAGCTTTGTTGAAGTAATTAATTATTTCAGATTATTTTTAGTTGACTCTCTAGGATTCCTTAAGTTCATCATCATATTATCTGCAAAAAAGTTAGTTTTGTTTTTTTTTCTTTACTTATGCTTCTTCCTTCAATTTCTTTTTCTTATCTTATTGCTATAGCTTCAATTTCTAGTACTGAGTCAAAAAAGTGGTAACAATGGAAATCCCTGCTTCACCCCTGGTTTTATTGGGAAGGATTCTAGTTTATTCTGTTGCGTACAATTTTATACACACACATATTTGCATGTAATGTGAACTTTTTTATATATGCATACATATGTATATGTATACACATATACATATATTTATATATATTGATATATATGAACAGAATAAACTACATATGAACAAATATATGAACAGAATAAACTCGAATCCTAGTTTTTACGTATAGACTATATATATTATACTATTTGTAATTTTAAGGAATGGCCCATTTATTCTTATGGCTTCTAGTGTTGTTTTTTGGTTTTTTGTTTTAACAGAAACAGATATTGTATTTTGTCAAAAGCCTTTTCTTCCTCTATTGTTGTAATCACATGATTTTTACTTTTGGTGCTAATACAGTTGATTAAGTTTATAGTTTTCTTAATATTAAATTAGCTCTCAGTACATTAAATCATTCTTGGCATAAATCCAGACTGGTCATTGTGTATAATTTTTGTGATATGTTTTTTGAGCCTTTTTGCTAATATTTTACTTCAAAATTTTATATCAATATTCATCAGGGTTATTGGTCTATAGCTTTCTTTCTCTATTTTGATTTTCCCTGGTTTATGTACCAATATCATATTTGTGTTACAGGAGGAATTTGATAGGATCTTTTCTTTTTGGAAACTAAGGAGATGACCATCAATTGAGAAATGGCTAAAAAATTGTGCTATGCAAATGCAATGGAATATTATTTTATTGTAAGAAATGAGTAAAAAGAGAGGCATTGACAAAGGGTAGGGGAAGAAATGGAGAGGCCTTCTTTTAGTAGTGGGAAGGGGGTACCACTGGTAAGTACTCCAATAGGAGAAGAGAGTGAGTCTATAAAGGGAGATCATAAATGGATATAACTTGTAAGGATTTGGTGGCCGAATTAAAAAAAAAAGGAGGCCAGGATACAAGCTGCATAAGGCAATAACAGAAAATAGAGGACCCCAAATACATACCTCAAAAGTTTTATTTCTATGAAGAATACTGAGAATAAAAAAAGGACTAAGTAATAAGGGTCATGAATCAAAGAATAAAAGTCTGGGATAGAGAGAAATGGAAGATAATAATGAAGAAAAGGAAAAAAACAATTCTTAGAAAAAGACACAAAATGAAAATTTAAAAACTAACAAACAAAGCAAAATATAGAGGGGGAGAGGAAGAAGGTTGTTGCTAGACTGTTTAACTGAGAGTAAAAGAAAAGGGAAGAATTAAATAACCACATACAAACAAGAAAAGAAATAGTAATAAACAAAACTCTGAAACCAGACAAAGGGGTAACAAACAGGAGTTTGAAGTAAAGGACTTATGGGTGAGAGGAAGACAGCTGGTGGGAAGAAGACCCTCTAAAACAAAGTTGAGCTAAAGTAGTAGAAGAGGCATCATACTGTGTTGACAGCAGAAGAGGGAAAAATCACAACTTGAGACTATATTTGTCTCATAAAAAGAGCTTGTTAGATGATTGTTTTCTTTCTCAAATTTTCAGAATAATTTGTGTAGTATAAGTATTAATTGTTCTTTAAAAGTTGGTGGATTGCTTGTAATTTTACCTTTTATTTTATTGATTTAATTTCTTGTTTTTTTTTTTCTTTTTAAACAGATTTCCTAGGCTTTATAATTTTTTTGGCCATTTAAAAAAAGCTTTGTTTTATTTATGTCAGTTTTATAAGGTTTTTTGTTTCCATTTTATCTATTTCTCCTCTAATTTTCAAGAGTTCCTTTTTTCATATTTATTTTAGCTTTGTTTATGGGTTAGTTGCTTAAATTTTAAAAAGGATATTCAGTTCATTAATCCTCTCTTTTCTTCATTTGCTAATGTAAATTTTAGTGTTATAATATTACCCCTGAAGATTTATTTTAGTTGCAGCTCTGAAATTTTGATATGTTTATCCATCATTATTGTTGTTTTTATATAATAATTTATTTCTTCTACGATTTGTTTTTTGACCCATTTATTATTTATTATCCATTTAGCTCTGCGTCTTTTGTTTGTGCTTTCTGATTTGCTGTTTTTGTTGCATTATGGTCTCTAAAGGATGTTTAGTCTTTCTGTCTTTTTGTGTTTGTCTATAATTTCTCTGGAAATGGTCAGTTTTTGTAAAAATATCACAAAGGGCTGAGAAATATTCTTCATTGGGTAGATAGCAAAAACTATGTAACTCCTTATTCCTTTTCCCTCTCCCACATACAGGAGCACCATAAATCTTTTACCTCCAAAGTTTTCAAGATTTTGCTTAATTCTTTGTTTTCTCTTTTACTTATCTTTTTGTTAGACTTGTCCAGCTCTGTGAAAGGAACATTAAAGTCTCATACTATTCTGTATCTCTGTTTGTTTTTGCAATTTAGTTAATATTGCCTTTGTGAATTTGTTTGCTGTTTAATGTTAATATTGATATATTATCTATGGTTCATTTATGCATAGAGTTATAACTATTTAAACATAAGCTATTTAAATAAGCAATTTTAAATGAAAAATAATTAATGGACAGCAGGAATTGCAACACCAATTCTAATAATTTTATAGAGGTTTAACCAGTATAAATCAATTGTCACAAGGAAGAGACCACAAAAGCCTAAAATAGCCTTAGTCAGCAGTCACTTGACTTACTTGCCAAGTGGCTAGAGATGACAGCCGGAGAAAATACTACTTTAGACTATAAATTCATTTTTAAATCTTGTGAAGAAAGACAATTAGCAGTATTGCTTCATAGAGCAGAGAGAAGTAGTAGTGGATAAAACCAGTTTAAAGAAAGTTTGGCAAGACATCCAATTAGGCAAAGTCATTTTGAGGGCATTTAATAATGAAAGTGAAAATAATACAACAAGCAGAATTAAAATGAAAACTATCTGCCTACTTTTAAAAATATCGAATTATTTTTATAGTCAAGGATAGTGAAGTTATCATGTTTGAACTCTAACATCATAGCCCCAGATGTGCTTATAGAAAAAGGAAGAAATAGCATTAATGAGAAAAATATGAAAAAAAGCAGCCAGCTCGAATCAAGCATACATAGAAGAGATTTGTGCTGGATGTGATACAATTGTGGAGGCACTGAGGAATCAATTCATAAGGTATCTGTAGGAGAGAAAGATGACAAAAACTTGGAAAAACCACAGAGCTTTTTTAATTCTGAAAAAAGGTGACTCAGAGAACATGAACATCTGTTAACCTACATTTTTCCTTTTTCATCTGTACAAAATCTTTACGAGATTTATAAGGCATTGAAGATATTCATGGCAGGAGTATCCTAACTCCTGCCCTGCCACCCGTGCAAATTAGACTAGTTTTTCCTTAAAAGCTATTAAGAGCATCCTCAAGACCTGGTGTGCTCAGGGGACTAAAAGGTCAGGCTGCTGACATCACTTCTGGGTCACCTATGTACAAAGCAGCCACAAAGAGCTCCAGGAACTCTCATTCTTGTCTGATGGAAAATGATGGGTGCCTAAGGCAAGAGAGATTCACTTGGCTAAATCAACTTGAAACACTCTCAACTCAATGCCTACCCTTCTTCTCATGCTGTGACTAAGCAAATCTCATTCTGTCTGCCTCTGAAATGAGCTCCTTCCCCAGAGCAGCTATCAGTGTGTCCGACAGGGGGAAAGGAAATAATCCTTTTCCCACCCCTGCTGTACTCTAGATGAAAGGGGCAAGGAAAAAAAGACAGAAGACTCCATCTTCTCAAGAGTCCTAGCAGGCCAAAACCGAACTAGAGACAGCTAGATGGTATGGTGGATATAGTGTTGGACCTGGAGTGATGAGGACCTGAGTTCAAATTCATCCTCAGACACTAACTTGGCAGGGTGACCAGTCATTTTAACCTCTGTCTGTTTCACTTTCCTCATCTGTAAAATGGGGATACTAACAGCATCTACCTCCTAGAATTGCTGTGAGGATAAGATGAGATATGTGTAAAGGAATTTGCAAACCTTAAAGTACTATGTAAATGCTAGCTGTTATTAGGTTGGAGGCAGCCCCAGTGACTCAATCCAATCATCTAGGAAGGGAGCTGAGGGTATCTTCAAACCATCTAATTTATCTTGGGGACAGCCTCAGTCTCTGAAACCTACTCAAGAATTGTTTTCATCATCTTGAAAAGATGTCTAAGAACATATTCTCTAGGGAGGCATGCTTTCAAAAGTCTCAGACAAATGCTAACTACCCTGTAAGCTCATCAAATTGGTTGGGGAATTCTCTCATCACTCCACTGGCCGCCAGTCCAGACACACATAGGATTATAGACTTAGAGCTGGAAGGACCTTAGAGATAGTCCTACATGTCTGATTTTACAAATGAGGAAACTGAGGCTCCAGATGATCAAGTGATTTGCCCATCACACAGAGAGCAAGCAGCAGAGCTGGGACTTCATATCCATGAGGCCATTCTATCATATCACAGAACCCATTTTTCTTTTGCACTTGCAGAGGATGTCTTCCTTGAGAGATTGGAGAATGATTTTGGCAAGACTATATCTCCTCGTTGAATGCCTTAATTGCTATCGATAAACAAAGGATAATTAAAACAGTTTTTCTATGTCGAAGGGTAAGGTTCAGCCTAGACAATTATTGATCATAATAGCTAGCATTTTTGTAGCACTTTAAGGTTTGTAAAATGTTTGATGAATGTTAAGCTCATTTTATCCCCACAGCAACTACGGGTTGTAGGTGTCACAGTTATCCTCATTTTACAGATGAGGAAACTGGTCCAGACAGAGGGGAAGTGACTTGCTCAGGGTCACACAGTTATTGTTTATTTCAGTGGCTTTTCTTGAAGTTGCTTTGGAGTTATCCTTTTCTTCTGGGTTTGTGTCTTGAGCTTCCCTGCTACCATAACATCTCTTTATGATGGGCTTCTTCTTCGTCATCGTTGTTTTCTTCTTCTTCTTCTTCTTCTTCTTCTTCTTCTTCTTCTTCTTCTTCTTCTTCTTCTTTTTCTTCGTCTTCTTCTTCGTCTTCATCGTCGTCATCGTCATCGTCGTCTTCTTCATCATCTTCTCCTTCTCTGTCTTCTTCTTCTCCTTCATCATCATCATCATCATCATCATCATCATCATCATCTTCTTCTTCTTCTTCTTTTCCTCCTCCTCCTCCTCCTCCTTCTCCTCCTTCTCCTTCTTTTCCTTGTCCTTCTCCTCCTTCTTCCTTCTTCTTCTTCATCTCCTTCTTCTTGTTCTTCTCCTCCTCCTCCTCCTTCTCCTCTTCTTCTTCCTCCTCCTCCTCCTTTTTGTTTTTTCTTCCAGCCTGCTTCCTGACTTTGGATTTTATTTGGGCTGGTTGCTCCGTAGGAATGGTTCCTTTCTATGCTTATCCATTGTTCTTCCCATGGTTTTTCTGACCTTTTGAAGTTCACAAAGTTGAGCTTAGTTGTTCCACATCAATAATACTTCACCAAAAATTAGGAAATAATAAACACATGAGAGACAGCAGAAACAGGAGGGCCAAGTGTTTATAGGGCATGCACTGCCTAGTTTGGTAGAAAAAGGCCAGAAGCTTCTCTCGCCATCTTGAAGTTTACAGGCTTTTTACCTTACAATGATACAAGGAAATAAAGTGAAATTTGGCTTGTTTGTGACTTTCATATAGATCTTCAGTCTGTTTCAGAAACCAATTAAAAGGTCATTTTCTACCATACTGTAAGTGAACAGCAAATAGTCACAGAATAGCTGTGTGTGCTCTGAATAATTATGTATTATCACACATTTCCAGGAGCCAGCTTACCAAGATCCCCATGTGCATTGGCAGCAAGCAGAGTATCCTGTGCATGTTCTGAGTACCATAACCTATTGGCCAGTCCCCTGTTACACTCAAAAAACCTCAAAAGAAATAGACAAAATATTCAAACTGATTATTAAATAAGGATTTAACTTAAGAAAAGAAAATAGAAATATCTCTAAACTACCAGAAGAAAAAAAACTCCTGTTTCTGATGGACTTAATGGGGAATTCTGGCAAAAATTTGTATGCTATACAAATATTCTCAAAAATAATAAAGTATCATACTAAACTCCTTTTGTGAGACAAATATAGTCTGAATCCTAAACTAAAAAAGGATAAACCTAAGGAAAAAGAACTATAGAACAATATTATAGATGAATGTCAATTGAAAAATTTTAAATGAAATCTTTGTAAAAAGACTAAAGCAAATTATCACTCTTTACTCAAAATTGATTATAATCAAGTTTAATTTATATCATGGATACAAGGATAACTCCACATTGGGAAAACGATAAATATAATTAATAATATTAAAAACCACATGATTGTCTCAGCAGATGCAGAAAAATCCTTCTGAAAAAGTACAATACTCACTTATGCTAGCCAAAAATCCTACAAATATGGGCATAGAAATATATCTTTAATATGATAAGAAATATGTATTTAAAATAAAAGAAAACAAGCATTATATGTAATGAGAATACATTACAAGCTTTCCCAATAAGTACAAGAGTAAAACAAGGATACATTGTCTTCCTGATATTATTTGATATAATTCTAGAAATACTACCATTATCTGGAGAGGCAGAAGGTGGTGGGTGACTTGAGTTTAGAAGTTCTGAGCCTCATCAGGGCTACAATTAATCAGGTATTCACAACAGGTCTGGCACCAAATACAGTGAGCCTGCAAGAGTGTGTGGGAGAGGGGTGGGGAGGTGGAGGGAGTGGGTCATCAGACTGCCTAAGGAGCAGTGAACTGGCCCAGGATGAAAATGATGCTAGTTAGAACTTCTATCCCAGTCAGGCTCTTGAATAGATATGAAACTTCGAGCATGAGTGAGAAAGGAACAACTAATGAGAGAGAGAGAGAGAGAGGAATGGAAGAAAGGAGGGAGGGAGGGAAGGAAGGAAAGAAAGAAGAAATGAGGGAAGGAAGGAAGTAAAAAGAAGGAAGGAGGGAAGAGAAGGAAGAAAGAAAGGAAGAAAGAGAGAAAAAAAAACAAGGAAGTACTGGCAATAGTAATGAGAAGAGACAGAAATTGAAGACAAACATAAGCAAAGAAGATTATAAAACTGTCACAATTTGTTGAACACATAATGTTTTATTTAGAGATTAGAGAATCAATTTCTTTGTGTGTGATTTTGTTGTTGTTTCTTTTGTTTGTCCTGTGCAATGTCTTTCAAGTCTCCCTTTCCACCGTGTTGTTTTGTGATCCTCCCTCATGCACACCTTCATATTTAAATTATTAAGGACCAAAGTCATTCTTGGCTTGATGTAGTGGATCCTGCCAAACCCTTTAGAGATTTTCTCTACTCCTTCACCTTCTGAAGCAGATGCTGGTGCCTCTGCTGCAAGCATCTTCATGGTATTCATTTGCTCATATGCTCATTGGGAGCACTACCAGGTGAGCTGACCTAGTATTGCAGGAAATTGTTTCTTGTTGCCTTAGGTGTAAGATGGAATTGATTCAACCTCTTCCCTTACATATTTCTCTAAGGAGACTGTGAAGCCATCCATCTTCAGCTACATCTTTCTTATGTCTTCTGATTTCACTTACACTGAGAGCGTAAATGTTGATGTGGATCACCTCCTCTACTAGTTTGCCGGCTCAGTGTCACTCAACAAATATCTCACATTCGTAATGACAAAAATTCAATTAATTTGTTTTCTAGATGAGCAAAATATTCTGATTCTGAGTACCCTTTTCCCCCTTTTTATTATTTTGCTGCTGTCATTGAAAAAGTGAATAGGAGTCCCACTGGATGGAGGGTTTTTTCTTTCTTTTTTTTTTGCCTGTTTCAGGGCTACTATAGTGAAACATCCATCACCTCATGGCCACCCTTCAGATTCAGTCTCTCCCTGTCCACACTGAAAACCTTTCCCAATTAGGAGAATCTGCTAGAGCATATGCCCTTTAAGTCACCTGCATCTCATGATGAGTGTCCCAGAAGGATTGTTCTCAAGGTGTCATTCTATAGGGAGAGCTCACATGCAAATAGGAGGGAAGTATCTCAGAACAGAATGAGTGTTTCCTTTTCTAGAGTTGTCTCCCCAAGCTAAGCACGGACTTATATATACAGTAGGCATTTGAAAACGGTTAAATGAATGAATAGATGAATAACCATTTTGGGCCATTGGAAACTGTAAAGACAAAGTAAAGTAGTTCTTCCTTCTGTTCAGACCCATGGTACAGAGTGATGGCTATTAACATTTTACCCTTTAATTAGTTAGCCTGTGTAGCACTTACTCCCCACCCCCACCCTTCATTTAATAGATGAGGCAACTGAAGCTCAGAAAAGATGTGGCTTTCCAAAAGCCACATAGGAAATTTCTGAGCTAAGAAATTGAATCCAGGACCTTGGATTCTAAGTCAGTGTTCCTACTCTGGTAATTATAACAGTAGCTAGCATTTCTATAATTCCTTAAAGTTCATAAAGCACTTTACCAATTTTATTTCTTTTTAACCTCATAACCTGGATACTATTATTATGCCCATTCTTAGAGATGATCAGCCGAAGCAAACAGAAGTTAAGTGACTTGCCCAACGTCATACAATGTCTGAGGCAGAACTTGAATCTGACTTCAAGACCAGCGTTCAATTCTCTGAGTCACCTCCTGGTATAAGGGCACATAGTCTGATAGGGGCATGCAGTAGAAGAGGCAGGAAGAATCATGTCTGGGACAGGAAAGGAGTGTGGGGCCAACAGTCGTCTACATATTTACTGATTTCCTGTTTTGTCAGCTCACTCAGCCAGACTTTGTGCTGATGACTCAGCCTCAGAACTACTGCCCTGATCTCCGCTGTTTCTATCTGCTACTTTGTCCTTTGGATTGGGTCTAACCATGATTTCTGGCTTCATCCAGCATGAATGTTGCTCACTCCCTCATCCTGGTGAGGGAAACATCCTGTTTTCCCCCACTTCCCTTGGGCCTAGTGATTGCCCTTAGTCACCTGGACCATCAAGCAGAGGTATAATGAGCAGATTTTGCACCGGGGGGCAGTGGCATACATTGTACCTGAGGGAGTTTTCATGGAAGGCACCCTAAATTGGGATTGGAAGGTAGATACCACCATCCATGGATGGAGACAAGGACCCTTCAATACCATCCCTTATGGTTAGAGACCCAGGAACATTTATCATTTATACATTTGGTGTCCAAGAAGCTTGATTATTGATCCACGGGGGTGGATTTGTAACTCCTGTAACATATAGGAGACTGCAAGAAGAATCGAGACTACCCTTTCCTTCCCCTCACTCTCAAAGTGTTATGTTAGACGTTTGACAGACCTCGAGTCATTCAGTACAACCCCTCACCAGCACTGGCCCTTCTAGAATATTGGTTCATGGTCTTAAGACTCAGAACAAGCAGCTGAGTGGGGATTGTTGTTGTTCAGCTGTGTCTGACTCTTTGTGACCCTCTATGGGGTTTTCTTGGCAAAGATACTAGAGTGGTTTGCCGTTTCCTTCTCCAGTAGATTAAGGCAAACAGAGGTTTTCTCAGGATCACACAAGCTAATGAATGTCTGAGGCTGGATTTGAACTCAGGTCTTCCTGACTCCAGGCCCAGAGCTCTATCCACTGAGCCACCTAGCTACCTCAAGTAGGGATTAGTCTTCCCAGACATCTTCCTTTCAACTTCTCACCCTACCCCTGGACTCTGAAAGTCCAAAAAGGTTCAGAAGGTAGCAGACCATCCTCTCAAGTTCCTGAGGTCCTCTCAAATTGTCTTAGGAGGACAACTACTTTACTCCTTTATTTTTGCTGCTCTCCATTCATTTCATGGTGATTTTCTGTTTGTGGAAGAAATCTGGAGAGCCTGGAAATTTCTGACCTACTCTACCATCTTCCCAGAATCATCAAGAAGGAAAGGACATGGGAATAGTAGAGGCATTCCCCTGGAAAGTGGTTTTCCATCAAGGGAAGACCCATTTCTCCTTCCCCTGGACTTGTGCTACCTGAAGTACCCGCATCCCTCACTCAGAGTGGACTTTGCTTGAAAGAGGCTGAGACCATCATCCGCCATCTTGGCTCATCCCCGGCCCTCTCTCCTGATATTCCTCTGTCTCAGCTTACTGAGGGTCCACCTATTCTGTGCTAGGCCTGCCTTAGATCAGTAGTTCTGCTCAAAAATGAAACATTTTTAGGACATTCAACAGAAAATGGAGATTAATTTAGGCACAGCAGGAGAAGGAAGGAATAAACATTTACTAAGCACATCCTCTTTGTCAGGCATTGTGCTAAAACAAATATGATGCCCTCTGATCTTTTGATTTGATTTGAAGGATCTTTAGCAAGAATATGCTCTGAGGACACCCCAAGTTAATTCATCCAAGTCAGTAAACGTTCGATCAATAAACATTTGTTAAGTGCCCACTATGTGCCAGGCACTGTCTAAGTAAGTGCTGAGTGAAGTTTCCATGTTTCTGAATTGTTCATTGTGGTCTGCCAGCCTTCAGGTTCACTAGCCAAGCCCCAGACAGTCCTTGGACTCCCTTGTGGCTGTTTAATACTCAGGAGACCAGGATATAAAGTCAACAACCTCAGGCCATTATTTTCCTGATGTAATCAAGCCTTCAGGATGGTTTCAGCACCTTTTAAGGGAAAGATTAGCCTTGCTTGAATGGAAACAAGGGGTTAGAATATTGTTCCTGCCACACCACCACGACTCAACCCTGTCCCCATCAAACAGGGGGAAGTGAGAGAAATTAGAGAAGGTAAAATTTCAAAAGAGAGAATAGGTGTCCTAAAATGGGGAAGTAAGAGTGTCCCTAGGACAGATACAGCCCTCTATCAGGGATGGTCTATTCCTCAGCTTTTGCTCACTTAAGGCTACCCCCTCTCTGTGGCCCAAACTTGGGTGAAGAGAGCTACCTAGGTTGTGGGGTAGAGGCTCACCTCTTAACTTGAGAGGTGCTCAGGTATCTTTGCAGGTATACTGCTCCCTTTCTGTAGGGAAAACATGATGTGAGGTGATCCCTGAAGGAGCATTGCTGTTGGCACTAAAATAACCAGCTTAGCTGGCCGAGGTCGGGGCCTCCCTCCCCACCTCTAGATTGGGCCAGAGCTCAGGAATCATCAACCAGTGTCTATCTCTTTCCTCCCCTTTAGGTTTCTAGGATTGGGGAAGCAGACTGATCTCCAAGAAGGCATACCTTTCCATCAAAGATTGAGTGGCCATCTCCCTTCTCTGTCCCTGAGGCATCTTTTTGAGATAGAGTTATAGTCTAGCCAAGGGATGGGCCACCTTCAGCCTCTAGGCTGCATGTGGCCCTCTAGGTCCTTGGGTGTGGCCTTTTGCCTGAGTCCAAGTTTTATAGAACAAGTCCTTTTATTGAGGGATTTGTTCTGTGAAGTTTGGATTCAGTCAAAGGGAATCACCATCCAGCCTAGGGCCTCTACCACTGGCGCCTGATCCCACTCATTTAACAGTATTTGGACTTTTATCATCTTATCAATGCTTCTGTCCCTTTCTTCTCCCTTGGAAGAAAAAAAGTGCTCTCACAGTCCTTCAAAGTTCCTACCTTGGAAGAAAGCCAAACCACCCCGTCCTTTACCCGGTTCTGGAGAGCCTATCCCTTTCCGTGAGCCTGGGGGAGGAGAATCTCTGCCTTTCACAAGAATCAGAGAAAGGTTCTGCAGTGTTGGATGTCTAACAATTCCATGAAAACACTTCACCTTTATCTGGCCCAGTTAATATTTTTAAAAACACTTTCAAAAATTCGTTTTTTGTTGGCCCTCATAACGACCCACGAGGGATTGGAAAAAATCATAAATATTTTACCCATTTTACACATGAGAAGGCTGAGATTTAATGAGGGCAAGGGGTTTATCCAGAGCCATGTTGCTGGTAGGTAGTGGAAGCAGAAGTCAAAAACCAGGTCTCTGCTGACTCCACCAGGTGCTCATTCCTCCAAAGCCTCTTCCTGCCTCTGTCTGAATGGATTTTTATTTGTTTGTTTGTCTGTCTGTCTATTCTGCTCATTATGAGTTAAATGTAACTCGCTATTTGTGGCACTAATTGCTCTCTTTGTTGACCATGTTGCTACTTCAGTTGGTTTTAATGGTGCTAAACAGTGTTCCAAATTTGGGCCAGATGGATCTGGCCAGTTTCATCTAGGCATGGCTGTCATCTGCAATCACACGTATTTGCACACATGCCCTGGAGCATCCATCTGTGTGGGAAACTCAAAATAGGTTTTAGGAGTATTTACAAAATTTTTAAAGCTTTGAACAGCTCTAGTGAAGAGGTTACACATTTGCAGAAGGATCCTGCCAGCCAAACGAGGAGTCCTCGTCAAGGGGTGGCTGGCCCAATGGGCTGCGTCTGAATGCTGATGATCCCTTTGTCAATTCATCTCAAAGACATCTGCCAAATGCTACAAATGCTTGGTTCACCAACTGTGGAACAGTTGGTTCTGTTCCTTTTTTTTTTTCCTCATGGAGCATGAACATAAGCTATGCCTCAGTGGTTGGACTGACTTTTATCACAGATGAAGTCTGGAAAGAAGCCTGGATCAGGAGGCTGAAGACTTAGGTTCAAATCCCAGCTTGGCCCCAGCCTCACAATTTGACTTTGGGCAAGTCACTTCATGTTGTTAAGTTTCCCTGTCTGCCCTTCTAAACTCCCAGAGTCTGAACATTCCCTTCATTGGTGTAGACCATGAGCCAACCATGGCTTATACACTCTGAGACTGCTCTCTATGACCTCTTGTAATGCAGTGCATTGGGTAGAGTACTGGTCCTGTCAAGAGTCAAGAAGACTGGAGTTTAAATCTGGCATTAGATACTTTCTAGCTGTGGGACCCTGGGCAGCCCCTTAAGCACTGTCTGCCTCAGCTATCTCAACTGTAAAATGGGGATAAAAATAGCACTTACCTCCCAGGGTCATTGTATTTATTTATTTCTGTTTGTTTATTTATTTAATTTTTTATTTTCAATTCAATTTACTTTTAATTCAATTCAATTTCATTTTATTTTCAATTCAAACAAGGATTTCTATAACACAGTACAATAAAAAAGATCCTTCTAAATGAAACTGCAAATTTACCATGTATAACTTGCTATTGCTTCTAAATATATAATAGTGATCATATAAATTTCTTTATTCCCCTTGTTTTCTTCCCTCTTCGCCTAACACTCCCCCTTTCCCACCCCTGCTATAGATGTGTGAGGATCAAATGAAATAATATTTATAGATCACCTAGAACAGTGCCTGGCACATAGTAGGTGCTATTAAATGCTTCTTTCCTCCCCTTCCCCACCGCCCCCCCCCCCCACCTAATATGCTGGGGGCCTTCTTCTGAATCTCTTGATATTGCATAAATAATATTTATACAACTTGGATTTTTAACAGTTTCCCGCTTTGTTCATCTGGTCGTACATCTCTCAAATGAAATCTTTCTTCCTCTTTCCCTCTTCAATTCCTTATTGGTAACATGTGGAAGCCTGCCCATGCCCACCATATGCATTTCTCCATTGTCCTTCAGGAGACCTACAATTTTAGGTAATTCTTTAGACTGGAATTCTGTGACTCTCCGCCATACAGCATCACCAAAAGAATACTAATGTTAAAAACAGTCTTTTTTAAGGGAGAAGTGTGGAAGTCATTAAAAGTACTACACAATTTCCTAAAGGCAGTCCGAGCCAATTTTCTCCTATTTAATTCTAGACCACCCATTGCCCATTTGCTATTTCTAGATCATATGTCTGTATAAATATGTACAATTTATAGGTGTCAAAGAATAACTCATAGAAGCAATTGATAATTATATGAAAGAAAATTATCATATATAACAAATATATTATAAATTATATAATATATATATTATAAATGTATATGTACTAGCTCTTATTGGTTGTCCATCCAACTGTAAAATACAGTCTGAACAGTAGACATTCTTGATTCATTTAATTTTTATTATGGAAATAGTTAAGCTGAACTCTGTTGAGTGATGATGGATCTCATTTAGGATATTCTGTCATAGTCCAGGAATTGACCCAATCTACACAGTGTCATCCACAAGCAAGAATACCTGGAGTCCTTATTATCTAGGGGGAATCTTCTCCTTCACTTGGACTTTGTGATGGTTCTCCTTTCTGACAACAGAAAATAAATACCTTTTGTGGGCTTACACATACACTGCTAACATTGTGTTAACACAGTGACTGGCACTTTATAGGTAAATGTTTGTTGCCTGCCTTGCTGTCTCCATATTGTCATCCTTGTTCAGTTATGTCTGACTCTTCATGGCCCCATTTGAGGTTTTCTTGGCAAAGATACCGAGCGGTTTGCCATTTCCTTCTCCAGCTCATTTTGCAGATGAGGAAACTGAGGCAAACAGGATTAAGTGACTTGCCTAATGTCACACAGCCAGTAAGTCTCTGAAGTCAGATTTGAACTCACAAAGATGAGTCTTCCTTAACTCCAGACCCAACCAGCACTCTGTCCACTGTGCTATCTAGCTTCTCTTTGCCTGAATATAGTTCCCTGTTTTATGCTTCACTTAATACTGATAATCAGAAGGTTGTTAGCAGTGTTTTCTCTGGTGCTACAGCTTCCTGTTCGTTCACATATTTTATGTTCTTGAAGGTTGTACTCTATTCCTTTTGCGTTCTCAAGTTTTGTGGATATATAAATGTGCATAGTAGGTTCTGATGACTTTTAAAATTTCTTCTAGGTTTTTTTTTTGTGATTTCACCTTGTTAATTTGATATTTTCTTGATTTGATTTTCAGTCCTCCTTTAAAAAATTAGGTTGTCTAAAAGTTGATAAATTTTGAGAGTCTTTCAAAAAAACCGGTTTTTAGTTTTATTGTTCATTTCCGTAAATTGTTTCCAGTTTATTTCTCCTTTAATTTTTAATGTCTCATCTTTTGTGCTTATTTCAAATTTTTATTGACGTTCTAATTTTTAAAAACGCATATTCAGTTCATTAATCTTCTCCATTTCTATTTTGCTAACATATGTTTTTAAGGATGTAATTCCCCCCTCTGGATTACTTTAGTTACAGCTCAGAAATTTTGTTTTGTTGTTTCATCATTATGATTTTCTTTCACCAAATTATTACTTGCTCCTATGAGTTGTTCTTCGACATACTCATTATTTGGGACTTCATTTGTATGTGTCTTTTATTTGGGCTCCCTGAACCTATTGCTATTTTTATTATGTTAAGTCTATAAGGGATGCATTTACTATTTCTGCTTTTTTACATTTATTTGTGATATTTCTATGCCTTGCCACTTAGTAACTTTTTGTAAATAGTTCCACATGGTGCTGAGAATAAATATATGCTTTAGCAGTTCCCTTTAGAAAATACCATAATTCTTTTAGCTCTAGTTTCTATGGCATTTTGTTAAATTTTATATTCTATCTATCCTTCTGCTAGATTTGTTCAAAACTGAGAAAATGACATGTTGTTACATCTTTCAAAGATTCTTATATGATTTTAAATTGTGCAAGTGAAACATGTCATTGGAAGAGAATCTTTATGATTGCAGCTTCTTCTACCAAATATAATTCTCTACACACACACTCACACATACATACATACATACATACATATATAATCAATAAATAATAAACACAGTGGGATCTCATATTCTCTATACCTTTAATTAATTGAGTGATAGTAAAATTGTAGTTTATTTTACAATAACATTTGAAAAAGACTGTGTGGTCTTTAAAATTATCCAACCTACAATAAAAGAAACCAAGGCAGAGTTCTGAGCCAGTGGCACTTTATTAAATGGTCCATGGTCACTATAATGAAGTGGACCCCAGATTTTCCTCATGATTTGAAGTTCCCCAGTCCCTAGCATCTTGTTTTTTATAGGATTTGATACCCAAGTATGCAAAAGAGGCATGGCAAAATACAGAAGTCCATTGGTTGATAAACCTTGCTCCTGAGGGCCAAAAATGATATACCAGTAGGTCATAATATAGTCACCTGCTCATATTTGACAAGAAAGAATGGTCCGGAGGTACAAAAATAAGTTGGGGAACTTTCCAAAATATCAAGGCATCCCACCCATGCTGTGTTTGGACATGGAATTTGAGTAAAGCAGGATGGAGATATCTTTGTCAGCATTCTCATGGTTGCGCAAGTGAGCTTCATAACTGGTAAATGAGTAGTGAACAAATAAACTTTGAGGCCCATATAAAGGCCTACTATTTAATTATCCATGTTGTTGTTTGTCCTTCATTCTTGAAGAGGATCATGATATCCGGAAGGTGATAATATGACTTGCAAGTAAATTGGATTTAAGCGAGGGAGGGCTGTGCAAAGTCACCAGCCTCACTTTCTCTTCTGGAGCCATCTGAGCCCAGTGACAAGATGTCGATAAGGACTATTAGAGATGGCCTTGGATACAGTGGGAGTCCTTGGCTTTTTTAAGCTAAAATCTTTCTCAGGTCTCAGTTTGACTGAGGCAATGCCAATTCAGTGATTAAGGCTAGGTAAGAAATGAGGCCAAAAAAATGGCCTCTTTCACACAGTCAAAAAAAAATAAAAAAAAATCTGGGTGGAGAAGACCTTCAAGTTTCTGGCCAAAACAGAAACAGTTGCCATTTACACTTACTCTGAACCAACTGGGGCCCAAACAATGATCAAGTGGTACTTGTGCTGGGACCAATTACTGGCCAATCAGTGACAGCCAAGATGATATGGGTTTAAGGCATGGTCTTTAAGAAAGAAATCTAGTCTGTAAACTCTAAGATATCTTGTAAAGTTTCAGAGATGAAAATGTACATTCCTTTGGGCAGAGCACCCTCAGGTAAGGGTATTATACCCTATGTGGTTGGAGGAGAGGAAGGAGGAAAGAAAAGGTAAGGAAAGAAGAGGAGAGGAGAGGAGAGGAGAGGAAAAGAAAGGAGAAGAAAGGAAAGGAATAAAAGGAAAAGAGAAAAGGGAAAAGGAAAAAGTAAGGAACTGCATTGCCCAACTGGAAGCGGCCAGGTGGGTCCCCACTGGGGCAGCTTGTACTACTCATAGGTTGTTGTTTGTCCTAAGAAGGTGATGCTATGACTTGCAAGTGAATTGGATTTAAGTGAGAGGGGGCTATGCAATTATCCCTCTATGATTTATGTAAAATATCAAACTAATTGATACTGATTGGAATAGAGTAGGGGTCCAAATCAATCATTTCTCAGAGATGACAATTACCTTCTCATGCCTTCATCAAGGAGACTCTCAATGCATATGCAGATTATTCTTATAATGATTTCCAATTTCACATAAATACTTAATGGAAAAGTTAACATATAGCTTAGTATTTATTGATATATTCAGGTTGCATTTTTGGGGATACTAAAAAGAGCTATAATTTCCCCCAAATTACTTGTTATTCTGCTCTTTCAGATAGATATCTGGATGTAAGGTTAGGGAAGAAGGGGAAGTAATGATTAGAGAAGTTCCTTTACCAATGTGATGAACTTCCTGGGAGGTTAGATTTTGTTTAGAGACTAATTTTCATTGTACCTCTTTGATTGTATATACTTCTCTTTCTATAGAGTGTGGAAATTCTATTGGAATCTTGTTACAAAGGCAAAAGGCAACTTATGGTTAAGTTTCAGTGAATGGATGACCCCCCCCACCCCTAGTTTTACATGGCTGGGACTCTTGTGGAGGAGGTTGGAATTTTGTGGGAGGGGTCACTTTCTGTTTTTTAAAAACTTGATGACGTGTTCTTTGTCTTTTTAAAGCTTCTTTTCATGTTTTTCCTTTTGCATTTCTTGTAGAGTGCAGGAAAGTAGGGTAGAGAGGTTTCCCTCTCCATTCCCCCAAGGAGTGCTTAATAATTCTCTTGCAGTAGAAACACATGCAAGTTGCACGTGTTTGACCCCATAGCCCATAAGAAAAGCTCATGGGAATGGATTTTCTCAGTCTAAGAGGTGGACCTAGATGGGATAGTGGTAAAGTATCTTACATGATTATAAGTATTTTCATGTCTCCTTCAGCCTGCCTATATCAGTAAGGCAAGATTCATGACCTTGAGGATGACCATGAACATGTCTGAATGGTTTGGAATCACCAAGTATGAAAAACTCTCTATGTAGAAGGCAGAGGAATTATAACATTTATTTAGACTCCAGAGGATCAAATATGAGAACCAATACCTCCAGTTCTATGTAGTAGCAACTATATTCCAAAACGAGTAAGCCCACCTCAATGTAGAAACAAGGAAATTATAATATAGTATTATAGCAAGGAACCAAGTCATTCCGTAACCTTCCCTCCTGCTGGGGACTTCCTGTAAACAATCATTCAGGAATCCTAACTCTCTGCTCAGAACTCTCTTCTGCAGCTCTGTAGATCCTGGTTCTCTCAATGTCTGTTCTTCAGTGCCCTCTTGATGTCTGCTGTCTCAGTGTCTTCCTCTCAGCCCTGCTGCTCTCAGTTCTGCTTCTCTTCTATTCTGCCTCTCCTTCAGCTTTTCTCACACTCTGGGCTCTCCTTTTATAGTGTCCTAGCCAGCCTCTGATTAGCTAGAACCCAAGTCTCTGATTCGCTGAATTCCTGATTGACTGGAACTCAGTGCACATAAGGTCCTGAGGGTTTCACAAAAACATTGGCTTAGCACCTAGGAAGTAGGGGCATTAGGCCTACTTACAAACAGATATAATCAAGCTTCCCCACCTAGGCCCACCTGAGGCCTATTGAATGGGTGGGGAAGATCTTGGATCACATTAATATTACACTGCCATGGAACCCCTCTTCCTGACCCCTCAGCTGAGGACCTTTCCTCATACTCACCAAAATAAATTATGCCTGTTTTCCAAGAGCCGTCTCTTCTCCCCTCCTCTTCATCTCACATCACTCATCTCTTCTCCCACAATCTCCTCCTTCATCCCTGTCTCATATGATGTAGTGACATTTCTTCTTGCCAAGCCAAACTCCAATACATGCACACATGATTCCATTCTATCCCATCTTTTCCAGCAGACTGCCCACTCTGTCATCCCCTACTCTCTCGTTTATCTTCAGTCTCCATATCTACTGGCTGCTCCCCTGCTGCCTACAAACAAGCCCACGTCTTCCCATCCTTAAAAATAAAACTTTCACTTGATCTGACAATTCTTGCTAGCCATTCCCTTATTTCTTTCCTCCCTTTCGTGGCTAAACTCTTTGTTTCCTTACTTCCTCTTCTCTTACCATCTTCCAAACCCTCTGTAGTCTGGCTTCCAAACGCATCATTCAGTCTTCATCCTTCTTGACCTCTCTGTAGCCTTTTGGCACTGTTGATCATGCTTCTTTTCTTAGATGCTTTCTCTTTTCCAGATTTTTGTGATGGTGCTCTCTCTTGGTTCTCTTCCTACCTGTCTGACCATTCCTTATTGGTGTCCTTTGCTGAAACTCCCCCTAGATCATGCTCACTAACCATTAACTCCACCCCCAAGAAGTTATCCCTGAACCTCTTCTTCCTCTCTTTTCTCTTGCTTGGCAATCTCATCAGTTTTTATACATTCATTTATCATTTCTATGCATATGATTTTCAGATCTCTTTATCTAGCCTTAACCTCTCTTCTGATTTCCAGTCTTGTGTCACCAACTACCTATTAGACATCTCAAACTGGATGTCCTGTAGAGATCTCAAATTCAACATGTTCAAAGCTGAACTCATTATCTTTTCCTGGAAACTCTCCTTTCTTCCAAACTTCTTTATTACTGTCAAGGGTGGCTCCCTCTTACCCCATCATCGTCTTCAATTATTTCCTCACATTTACCCCATGTAGGCCATCTGTTGTCTAGCCTTGTCATTTTTACCTTCAAAACAAGCTCTCATACACATTCCCCTCTTACCCTTCATGAATCCGCTACCTTGATGCAAACTCCTACTACATCACACTTGATCTGCTACAATAAATAGCCTTCTGCTTGGTCTACCTGCCTTAAATCCCTCCCTACTCCAGGCTATCCTCCACTGAGCTGCAAAAGTAATCTTCATAAAGCACAGATCTGACCGTGTCTTCCCTTATTCAGTAAATTCCAGTGGCTCTATTATCTTTAGGATCAAATACAAAGTTCTTGGTTGGGCATTGAAAGACCTTCAAAACCTGGCTTCTTCTCACTTTCCAATCTTCTTATACGTTGCTTCCCTCTATGTATTCCATTGAGCCCATTGGCTTTCCTGCATATTCATCTATTTCCAGATTCTATGGCTTTTCACTGTCCCACATTGCTAGACTGGTTTCCTTACTCACCTTTGCTTCCTCGCTTCCCTGAAGATTCAGCTCAAATCCCACTATCTGCAAGAGGACTTTCCTGGTCCTTCCAACTACTAATGCCTTCTTTCTGAGACTACCTCCCATTTACACTGTATGTATATCTTACAGACATAGTTGTTTGCTTGCTTGTGGTCTTCTCCATTAGAATGTGAGCTCCTGGAAGGCAGGGTCTATGTTTTTGCCTTTTTTGTATTTCCAGCACGTAACACAATGCCTGGTCCATGGTAAGTGCTTAATCAGTATTCTTGACTGATGGAGAAGCACAGGAAAGTTGCACGTGCTGATGACATGGTTAAGGAGGATTCGTGGACAGTGTCATTCTTGAACCCCTGCACAGCAAGGCAAAGACTACTTCCCAGATTGTATTGTGCCAGAATCTAGCCTTCTAGGAAGAGAAAAGAGATTTATTGGGCATTCTGTTCTCGCGATTACCTTATATTCTGGGCCACATCTAACTCAGGCCACCTCAGTGATTCAGGTCAGAATGCAATAAAAAACTCATGGATCATAAAATACAATAAAAATATCTTTACCTGTAGCAAAGGATAAAAAGATGCAATTCCTAAGGTTAAAAAATAGCAATTGAAATAAAATGGCTATCTCCCTCCCCCTTCACATTCCTCATATAATTAAAGTAACTTTACCGCTAAGAGATTAAAAGAATATGATATCTAAAGATAAAAAGGATATTGGCACAGATAAAACACTATTTCTCACTGCCTCAATAGTCACCACAGCAACTGTCCATTCTAGCTCAGAAATGCATTCTCTGTAAGGCAGAAGGAATTCTGCTAAAACATCTGACACCAGTTCCCCGTAGACTGGTCTTTTATGCCTCAGGCAGTCAGGAAGCCAAACCAACCATGGTCCTGAGAGTAGCCTCCCAATCTTGTTAATGGGAAACCAGATTTACCTATAGAAAACAAGTATCCCATAACCCACCCCTTATTGGCAACTTCTTCCCAATTTTCTAGGTGAACCTTCTGCCTCTAAAATAATCTTAAAACAGTTCTAGCATAAATAGCCCTAAAGTAGGAGCTTAGTACAAATTATAAATGTATCAAACAGGATAAGGATTGATGGAAAAACCCAGCAAATGTGATAGTGGTGGGCCCAATCTCAGACCTGCTTTGAGGTAAAATGGATATCCTGAACAGATGTAATAGTATAAAATATCCCATATATTGTCAATTTTGGTTGTGGTAGCCATAATACCTATCACAATAATAATAAAAATATATTTATGTATTTATACATGTTTACATATAGTTTATATATACATATATATGTATAAATATATGTATAAATATATATATATTTATAAATATTTACCACTTCGAGTTTCACAAGATGCTTTGTTGTTGAGTTGTTTCAGTTGTGTCCAACTCTTGGTGACACCATTTAGGTTTTTCTTGGCATAGATACTAAAGCACTTTGCCTTTCCCACTCATTTTACAGATGAGGAAACTGAGGCAAATAAGGTTAAGTGACTTGCTCAGGGTCACAGAGCTAGTAAGTGCCTGAGGCCAGATTTGAAGTAAGGAAGATGAGTTTTCCTGATATTAAGACTAGAGTTCTATCCTTTGTGCCACCTCGGTGCTCCTAAGATGCTTTACATATATTAACCATTATTATCCCTATTTTACAGATGAGAAAAATGAGGTATCAAGAAGCTAAGTGACTCGCCCAGAGACATACAGCTAGTAAGTATCTGAGGCAAGATTTGAAATCTTATATTTCTGACTCCAGATCCTGCATCTATCCACTATATCTCCTACCTACCACCTAGCTGCCACCTAAGCTCCTTCACAGGCCACAACAAATGGTTTCTGACAGTAACAGACTTAAATGGCGCTTCGATACCATATCCTGAGTGAGTACCCGCTCAGTAAGGGCAAATTTCTTGCCCTGAGAGGGAGGGAATAGGTCAATATAATCACTTTGCTAGTCAAGAAGGTTGCAAATTGTATGGGTTTGCGCCATATTGATTTTTCAAAGGTAGACGCATTCATTGACACAGAAAGTTCTTTCCCTCTAATGTGTTTCCTAAAACTTAACTGAATGGACTGGACCCTAATTTTTTTAAAGAAATGTCTTCCACTCCTCGTGTCTTATATGAGCCACTATCCAATCTAGGGCCTCTGCCGCTGGGACCTCATCCAGCTCAGTGAACAATATATCATCAATATAGTGGTTTACATCAATGCTCTCAGGAAGTTGGGCCTCTTTTTGGTCTTTGCCCACAAAACTGTGGCAATAAAATGGACAATGAAAATGACTCTTAGGAAAGAGGCTGAAAGTAGACTAAAATTCTTCACAGGCAATGGCAAATGGCTTCTGACAGGTTTCAGTCATGGATAGAGAGAAAGAAGCATGGCAAAATCAGTGACCCATATGACTTGCCTGAGGTCAGGGATACTTGGTCTACCATGTTGGCACAGTCAGGAATGGTCACAATAATTGGCTTGAAAACATCATCAAGATCCTGACAATCTACTGTAGGTTGCCAGATAACATCTGCCTTCTTTTAACATACTGAGTTATTACACGGAGAGTTGGCATAACAATGTCAGTCAGTCAATGAGCATTTATTAAGCACTTTATAGGTCAGACATTGTGCTAACTGTTGAGGATTCAAGTGTAAGGAAAAAGAAAATCTTTGCTCTAAAGTTGCTTACATATTAATGAGGGAAGACAACACATAAAAGGAAGGGGAGGGAGAAGGTACTTAGTGCACAGGCATGAATGCCCTCCTCAAGTGGAAGTTCTGGGAGGAGCCCTCTAATCAGAATGAAGACCCTCAGGTCAGAGGGTACTTCTGAGAAATGAATGTAGTATTAGTAGGACCCTTTATCTCCATTGCTAGGGAGAAGATGTCTTCCATCCCCTCATCCCAGCAACTGAAATTGCTTCATATTAATTTGATATGTTGAGTCAGACAACTTCAAAAGTTTTCATATAAACCTATCCACAATAACCAGCATAGAAACTACTGCAAGCTCCTATAGAGTCACAGGCATCTGAGAAGTTATAATATTAGTGCCCATGATACACACCTCCTGATTAACCACCGGAACTGAGTCCCAAACAGGGGGACATGTACCTCACCCACATCTACCTGAGAAAGGGTATTACTTTCTTCAGTGGCATTTCCCTCAAAATCCCTGATGGAAACTGGGGTACCCCTATAGACCCATTGAGGCTGTCCTAGAATAATGACAACTTGGGCACTGGTATCTAGCAATACCTTTGTGTTTTTGGTATCCTCTTCCTTCAACAGTAACAGTGACTCAGACAAATGGTATCTAGTGCCCCCGCAGTTCCGAAGCAAGAATAATCTAAGTCTTAGAAGAACCTTGGCTCTTTCTCTAAGGGAAGTCAGCTGGAAAAAAAATACTTAGGTGCCTCTGAACAATCATGTGGCATGGGATTTTAAGGGATATTGTAAATTTTAGCTGAATAGAAAGCCTTGTGTTTTGCTTCATAGGCTGACCATCAATCATCTTCTCATAAATTTCATGTTTCAAAACCATTCCCAAAGCTCTTTATGGGAAAGAGCATTATTACCATCCACATACCTACTCTGGTGGTAAGTACTGTGCCTCTTCTCATCATGCCCAGAGCACCTATTTATAGTGTGGATGGTCTTACCTGCATAGACAGCTTCTGGGACATAAACACCATCTCCCCTTCAAACCTAACCAACTGATTTACCTAGAGCTGTATGGCGTTCTAACAGGGAAGATACATAACTCAAATTTGATGCCTTTTGGATAGGGCTTTCCTTTAAGAGTGGCATCTAATTACATTCGAAGCAGGCTAGTAAGAATAAATGGGGAGGCAACGTAATTCTAGTCCACCAATCCCATCTCTTTTAAAAATTTCACCCCATCCCTTGCTTTCTCTCACTGTGGAATCAACTCTAGAAAGAATTCATGGTTCCTCTAACCCTTCCAATTGACTTCGCAAGAGCAAATCTTTTAGAAGTTCTTTAAGTCCATGGAACCCTGCAAATAAGAAATATTCTGACTTGCATTCATTAGATCATATCCTAGTACACTATTAAACAGTTAATTTGTTAATTTAATAATGAAAGTCTGCTCACCCTTAGGCTCCCTCATGGAGGAAGTCATTCCCTGGGAGGTAATATCTTGTATGTGTGTTGGGGGGACTAGTAATAGGATCATCTCAATACTTTTTTACCACCTGTTAAAGTTCCCAATTCTCACCCATCACCCCTGCTTCTGTTCTCTGTCCTCGTAAATGTCACATCATCAAGTTTTAACACATTCTAAGGAAAAACATCAGGGTCAAAGATCATACTTTCTATTCTGTTAGTCTCTGCCCCCATTAACCCTGCCCATTTACACTGTGCTAAATTCTCTGCCCTAAAGGCACAGTTGTTAAAGATAGTAAAACTTCATCTCTGCCTCTAATTGTCTGATATATAAGGGCAATTTATCTTCATTTTCATCACACAGTAATCCAGCTTTTCTTAAGCCAACAATGAAAGCCAAGGAATATTTGCTTTTGCTTTTTTCTACTTTCCCTGCCAAACTCCTTAAGCATCCGTTGTGCTAACCTTATAGGGTTAACAAGAACAGTTTTCTTTTCCCATTGAAAGGGAGCCTCAAAATGTTTTACCCACCGATAGACACTACATATGTCCATCCCATCACCCAATGCCCCTTTTCTTCTTTTCTACCCTTCCCCCACATAAAAATGAATTTCACTATGGGATATTGTAAAATGCCCTTGGAAACCACAGTAAGTATTCTGAGTTAGACCAATCTTATACTAGGATAGTGATTCAGGCTTGGGGTCACAAAGTAATGAGTCACTTGAGGACCACAGAATGCAATAAAATGACTTTCCTAATAATAAAGGATAAAAAAATATAATTACTAAGTTTGAAAAAATAATGATTCACCAATGATGAATCATACCTCCCACCTCTTGAATGAGTGTTGATGGGTTAAAGGTACAGAATGAGACATATATTTCTCATCATGGACAAGAAATGAAGAATTTTGCTTCTCTATGGTTATTTGTTACAAGGGAGGGCATTTTAAAAATTAAAATTAAAATTTTGTTTCTTCATTTATGGGGAAGAGATAGTAATATAAAGGGACCAAAATCACAATATGGGAAAACAGAAGAACCACACTTTACAACTCACTATTTGAGACATTCAAATAGTATAAGCTCCTGGAGAACAGGGGCTATATCATTTTTTGTTTTTGTATTACCAAAGCCTAGATAGTGCCTGACACATAGTAGGCACTGAATAAATGCTTGTGGATTGAATGATTAGTTGAATGTATGTCCAAAGGGAAGGTGATTGTGAGCCCACAAACTCCAAAGTTTGTTTGCATTCTGAGGGGAATCCAAACCACATAGTGACAGTTTGAATCTAGGAGGAATTAGGTAGCACTCTGATGGAGCCTTATGGATTCACAGGAATGTCAGAGTATTGACTTGTTGGCAAATCAAAGTACATTTTCTTCCGGAGAGTAGTAAAAACCATGGGGTACAATTCAGTTAAATAATTTCTAGGACCCTGATGAAAAAGTGGGGATTGTCAAAGAGGGAATAGGATTGTCTTGATTGCTCATGGGCTTTTGTTATTACTTTAAGTTTTTTTTTAACCTCTCTGTTTATAGTTTCCTCAGAATCCTTTGTGCCTTCTACAATTTCCTTGGGGTGAAATAAAGGATATTCTCTTCCATGCATGAACATTTTATGTGGGAGGAGGAAAAGGACATATTAAGGGCTTTGAACCCCAAACAGATAATTTTATATTTTATTCTGGAGGTGATAGGGAATCACTAGAATTTAAGTAGAGGAGGGGAGAGACATGTTCAGACCTGTGCTTTAGAAAGATCTATCTGACAGCTGAATGAAGGATGGAATGGAGTGGGGAAAAATTTAAGGCAGAGACTAACAGGAAAGTATTACATCAATCCAAGCATGAGGTAATGAGGACCTGCTCCATAGTAGTGGCAGTGTCAAAGGAGGGGAGGATGCTTATACAAGATGTGTTATGAAAGTAAAACCAACAGGATTTGGCAACAGATTAGGTATGGAATGTGAGAATGAAGAGTAAAGAGTGACACTTAGGTTGTGAGCCTGGATAACTGGGAAGATGGTGGTACTCTTGAAGTAATAGGATAATTTGGAAGAGGGGAAAGGTTGGGGGAAATGATGAGTCTAGCTTTGGGCATGTTTGTTGAGTTTGAGATGTCTGTAGGACACGAAGTTCAAGATATCCAATAGGCAGTTGAAGATATGAGTCTAGAAGTTAGGAAAGAGGTTAAGGCTGAATAAATAGATTTGAGAATCATTAGCAGAGAGATGATAATTAAATCCACTGGAGCTGATAAGATCAACAAATAGAATGGTATAGAAAGAGAAGAGAAGAGGGATCAGGTCAGAGTCCTAGAAGCCACTTGTGGTTAACAGAAATGACTTGGAAAAAGATCTGGAAAAGGAGACTGAGGAGTGATTGGAAAGGTAGGAGGAGTGTCATAAAAACCTAGAGAGATGAGTATCAAGGAGTGGATGGTGATTGACAGTGTCAAAGTCTGCAAAGAGGTCATGAACAATGGAAATTGAGAAAAGACCTTTAAAGCCAAGATAAACAACTTTAAAATAACATGTCAAGTCAAATTCTGGAGTGGCATAACCAACAAGAGGTTGAGGTGAGACATTTTTCCATCCAAAGACAAATTAGGAGGTTGGAAGGAGAGATCTGTTACTCTGGGGTGGGGACAGGCACAGTGCCCAAACAGTGGGAGCTCTCAGCCAAGAGATGGTATTGGGCTTGGACAACTAGTCAGAAAGACATTACAAGGGACCTGGAGCTGAAACTGGGTGCAGGACTGTGTGCTGTTTGGCAACTCCATTGCCCATATGCAATTTTGGGTCACAGTTCAAGGGTGGAGAGGAGTGCTTGTTGTCAGTCACAAGGGAGAAGAAACATTGGTTACAGTTCCAAGGCAGAGAGCAGTGCTAGTGCTTATAGCTACAAGGGAGCAAAGGTCCTTCCTAGATAAAAAGACCATAGCACAGACCAGGAGAACATTGACCAACTTCTCCCAAGATAACACTGTCTTAGAAGCACTGAAAACTTGTAGTCTCTCAGAACTACCCCCAACCCCAAGTGAGCAGAGCACAACTTTAACATAAAGTTCAAAGTCAACAAATAGACTAGAAAATGAGCAAAGAAACCAAAAAGAACCTGCTCATAAAACTATTATGGTGGCAGGGAAGATCAACACACAAACTCAGAAGAAAACAACAACATGAAACAGCTACAAGCAAAGCCTCTAAAGGGAAAAAAGTAAGTTGGATACAATACCAACAAGAATTCCTGGAAGAGTTAAAGAAAGAGATAAGAATGCTAGAGGAAAAATTAGGAAAAAGAAATGAGTGATGCAAGAAAATTATGAAAAGAGAGTCAACAGCTTGTAAAAGAAGCACCAAAAAAAAACCTTGAAGAAAATAACACCTTGAAAAACAGAATTGTCTAAACGATAAAAGAGGCACAAAAATTCACTAAAGAAAAAGGACTCCTTAAAAACAGAATTGGTCAAAAGGAAGGTACAAAATGTCACTGAAGAAAACAACAACTTAAAAATTAGAACTGAGCAAGTGAAAGCTAATGAATCCATAAAATATCAAGAAACAATAAAACAAAAACAAAAGAATGAAAAATAGAACAAAATGTGAACTATCTCATCATAAAAATGACTGCCTTGGAAAATAGATTGAGGAGAGATAATTTAAGAATTATTGGATTATCAAAAAACCATGATTTAAAAAAGAGCCTAGGCATTATATTTGAAGTGATTATAATAGAAATTGTCCTAATATTTGAGATCCGGAGGGTAAAGTAGAAAGTGAAAGAATCTACTGCTCACCTCCTGAAAGAGATGCCCAAAATTAAAACTCCCAGGAATATTACAACTCAAATTTCAGAGCTACCGGGTCAAGGAGAAAATATTTCAAGCAGCCAGAAAGAAACTATTCAAATATCATGGAGCCACACTCAGGATCATACAAGATTTAGCGGCTTCCACCTTAAAGAAGCAGAGGGCTTGGAATATAATAGTCCAGAAAGTAAAGGAGCTAGGATTACAACTAAGAATAACCTACCCAACAAAGCTGAGCATAATCATTCAGGTGGAAAATCAATATTTAACAAAATGAAATTCTTTCAAGTATTCCTGATAAAAGGACCAGAGCTAATTAGAAAATCTGATATTCAAACACAGGACCCAAGAGAAACATAAAAAGGTAAACATGAAAGAAAAATCATAAGGGACTCAATAAGGCTAAACTGTTTACGTTCCTCTATGTGAAGGTGATTTATGTAACTACTAAGAACTTCATATTTATATAGTTAGAAGTACAGTTAGAAAGACTCTGCATAGACAGAGGGCATGGGAGTGACTTGATTATGTTGGGATGATCTAAAAAAAACAATGGATAGGTGAAAAAGAGGGATACATTAGATTAAGGGGAAGGGAGAGGTAAAATGGAAAATTATCTCACATAAAAGAGGGACCCAAGGAAGAGATTTAGAAGGGAAGAGAAAAATGGAGGGGGCAACACTTGAACCTCATTCTCATTGGAATTGCTTAAAAAAGGGAAGAATATATATTCTGTATGCATATACAATATACACACATATACACTCAGTTGGGCATAGAAAACTACCTTACTCAATAGGGAAGTAGGAGGGGAAAGTCATAAGAGAAAGAAAGAGTAATAAAAAGCAGGATGGATTAAGGGAAGCAGTAGTCGGAAGTAAAACAGATTTTTGAAGAGTAGGTAGAAAGAGAGAGAAGGATAAATAGAAGAAAATAGGAGGAAAGGAAATACACAGCTAGTAATCATAACTATGAATGCAAATGGGATAAACTCTCTCATAAAGTGGAAAAGAGTAGTAAAATGGATTGGAAACCAGAATTCAAAAAATATGTTGTTTACAAGAAGCACACTGGAAACAGAAACACACACACACACAGACTTCAAATAAGGAGCTGCAACAGAATCTATTATGCTTTAGCTGAAGTACAAAAAAAAAGTCAGAGGTAGCAATCATGATCTTAAAAATAGCAAAAGCAAAAATAAACCTAATTAAAAGAGATAGGCAGGGAAATTACATTTTGCTAAAAGGTACCATAGACAATGAAGTAATATCAAAAAATTTAGAGCAAGTGTCACTGATAAAGGCCTTATTTCTCAAAGATATAGGAGACTGAGTCAAATTTATAAAAATAAGAGCCATTCCCCAATTAATAGTCAAAGGAACTTGACAGCCAGTTTTCAGAAGAAGAAATCAAAGCTATCTAGTCATATGAAAAAATGTTCTAAATAACTATTGATTAGAGAAAAGTAAATTCAAACAACTCAGAGGTACCACCTCACGACTATCAGATTGGCTAAGATGACAGAAAAGGAAAACGACAAATGTTGGAGGGGACATAGAAAAATTGGAACACTAATGCATTGTTGTTGGAATTGTGAACTAGTACAATCATTCTGGAGGACAATTTGGGGCTATTCCCAAAGAGCTATAAAACTGTGTATACACTTTGACCCGGCTATAATACTGCTAGGTCTGTGGCCCAAAAGATAAAAAGGGACCTATATATTCAAATATATTTATAGCAGCTCTTTTTGTGTTGGCAAAGAATTAGAAATTGAGGTGACGTGCATCAATTGAGGAATGACTGAACAAGTTGTGGTATATGATTGTGTTACAATGTTATTCTCTTATTAAAAATGATGGAGGGAATGGATTTCAAAAAACCTGGGATGACCTATATGAATTACTGTAAAGTGAAGTGAGCAGAACCAGGAAATCACCATACACAATAACAGCAATATTATAACATTGACCAACTGCGAAAGGCTTTGTTACTCTGGTCAATACAATGATTCAAGACAAATTACAAAGGAGTTGTGATGAAAAATGCTATCTGCCTCCAGAAAGAGAACTGATGAACTCCTGAGTGTAAGTCAAGATATATGTTTTCTCATTTTCTTGATTTTTTTTGCTTTTTTATTAGATGGCTAATATGGAAATATTTTCCATAATTTCACACATCTAACTGATGTCATATTGCTTTCCTTCTCAATGGATGGGGGCAGGGCTGGAGAGAAGAAGAGAAGGTTAAATTAAAAACATCAAAAAGACCATTAGATTTGCCTACTACAAAGTTATTGATTACTTTGAAGAGAGCAATATCAGTGAAACTGTGAGGTCAGAAGGTCAGTTAAGAAAGAGTGGGTGGAAAAGAAGTGGAGATGATTTTTCTTCAGTGAATTTGAGGCAAGGCTCTCAGCTAAGAGGGTAGGGGTAGGAGTGGAGGGAGCTTTGAATGGTTTAAGAAGAGATGAAAACATCTAAAACAGCTGCTGTCGTTAGTAAGAAAGTGAATCAATTAAGGAGGTATAAAAGAATTGCCTCGCCTCAGTGAGGACACAGTTAGGTTATGTTACATATATTCGTTGTGGACCTAGCTAGCACAGCTTTATGATTTTCTCCAGCTTCCTTCAGCAGCATGTGAGTAGGAGTAAAGGCAGTGGATGGTGGGAGTAATATGAAGCTGAGATCTGAAATAGGATAAGGGGGGCAAGGTACTCCAGAGAATAGGACAGGGTAATGTTGAACTGGCTCACTAAGGGATCATAATGGGGAAAGGAAGAGAATGTGGTTGGTATGGGGGCGATAGCCTGGGAAAGAACTGAGGTTGAGACTGGAAGATGAAAAATAGGGTTTCAAGTTGCAAGGCAAAGGAAGAAGTGGAATGATGACAGATTGCCATCAGATAAGAGACTTTCAGAATTAAAGAACATGGACGTGCATTTGTGAAGGGTAGCAAGATACGAGTACAACCATCTTTGTGTGTAGCTGAGTTGGGTTGGTAGAGCAGGTCATGAGAAATGAGCAAGTTGAGGAATTGAGTGGTTAGGGTGTTTGAATGAGTATCAATATGTGTGAAGTCTCTCACTATGAGGGCAGGAGACAATGAGTTAGGCACTGAATTCATTAAAGAAAAAAGGAGAGTAGCCACGAGATTAGTAGATAACAGCTACCATATTTTTGATTGGGTGTTAGATATGGATCGAATAGACCTCAAAATAGGAGAGGATATTGAGTGATGGTGGCACAGAGAGAACCTGAAAGTGGAAATGGGGAACAAGAAGTATTCCAATTCCTCCACCTCAGCTATGGGAGCCTGGGTAGCCCAGGAGGGAGGCAGATCTCAGTGAAAACCAGAAGATGGGGGGAGTGGGAAAGGAAACTATTTAAGATGAATGCGGGTTTTTTTACCTATGAGGCAAGAATTCCAGAGAATAAAGTAGAAAGGGTAGGTAGCTTAGGAATAGGATAATGTGAGGTAGGAGAAGTGTTTGTAAGATGTGTATGATGGAATGGAATATGTAACTTTTCCCTACAGGTGGTTGTTCCTTGTCTGATAAAATATAATTAGCATTCTTTTGTAAGGTTATTTAATGTTTATATCCAGTGCCTCCTGGCATAGGGTGCTGGATTCAGACTCAGGAAGACCCGCATTCAAATCCAGCCTCAGACACCTAACTAGCTGCATGGCCATGGGCAAAGTAAAACAAAACAAAACAAAACAAAAACAAACGAGCAAAAAATGACAACCAAAAAGCAAACCAAAAAACCTTCTGTCTCATTTTTTTCACATGTGAAATAAGTATAATAGCACTTATCTCCCAGGTGTGGGATAAAATGAGATAATACTTGTAACGTGCTTTGCAAACCTTATAACTTATAACCTCATAAACACTATATAAATGCTAGCTATAACAACAACAACAATAGCCTCCTATGTAGCCTACAAAATTTAGGGCTTTTAAAATTTTTATTCATGAACTATATCTATGCATACTTTGGCATTGATGTTATTGAGTATTCAAACGTATATTAATTTAATTTGGATGATCTTATTAAGTTCTTCGTAGTCCCTCTCTTTGTTTAGTAAGAAGTGTATTCTATAGCATTATTATATATTTATTACCACAAATGAATTTAATTTTGTAGCTATGTCCATTCATTTCATAACTTTATTGACATAGTGCTAAATCTGGAGAATAACTTGAGTCATATGATCATTTTTACCACATTAGTAAGATCCAGGTATGAATATTGAACATCTTTCCAACAGTTCATTTTTTTTTCATTTCTCTTTGATAACCACTATTTAGATTTTGAGATCTGGTACTGCTATACCCCTATTTAAAAAGCAGCAACAGCAACAAAACTGTTTTTCATTGTTTATCTCAAGATTCTTGTCTTTTTGTTCTTCCAGATGAATTTTGTTATTACTTTTTCTACCTCTATATTTTCATCCTTTCATAATTTGATTGATACAGCACTAAACAAGTAAATTGACCTATAAAATATTGTCATTTTTGTTATGTTGGTCCTGCCTGCACATAAGTAATTTTTCATCATTTAGTCTATCTTATAAAAAGATTGTTTTCTAGTTGTATTCATATATTTCCTTTATTAGCCTTAGTAGGTAGGCTCCTGAATATTTTATACCTGTTGTAGTTATTTTAAGTGATACTTTTCTTTCTATATCTACCTGCTGGGTTTTGTTGGAAATATGCTGAAAAATGGATGATTTGCATAGGTTTATTTTATATCCTGCTTATTTTCCAAAGTTATTAATTGTTTCAAACAATTTTAGTGTCTCTTTTAGATTCTCTAGATAAATCATTATATCACCTATGAAAATGATAGTTTTGTTTTATTTTTTCCTATGCTTATTCTCTCAGTTTCTTTTCTTGTCTTATTTCTATACTTAGATTTTCTAGCACTGTATCAAATAATTGTGATGATAATGCATATACTTACTTTACATTTGATATTATTGAAAAAGACTCTATTAATCACATATCCTCTCTCTTGGTTTTAGGTTGGTATTATTTGCCATACTGAGAAAAGATTATATATTTCTAAAGCTTTTAGTGTTTTTAATAGAAATGGATGTTGTACTTTATCTAAAGGTTTTTCTGTATCTTTTATTATGTTCGTATGAGTTTTTATTATTTTTCTTAGGAATATGGTTTGTTATGTACGTAGTTTTTCTAATATTGAACCAACCCTATTGTTCCGAGGCATGGTGTCTAATATTATTGATATGCTGGAATAACCTCTTTGCTAATATTTTATTTATTTAAATCTTTGTGCCTACATTCATTAGGTATTTTGGCCTACAGTTTTCTTGGTTTTATCTCTCAGTCAACAAACTTTTATTAAGTGCCTACTTTGTGTGAGACACTGTGGTAAACACTGGGGATGTAAATGAAGGCAAAAAACACAGTTTTTGTTCTCAAGGACCTCACATTCTAATGGAAGACAATATGAAAACCACTAGGTACATATATTTTGGAGCATATAGGAGGTAATCTCAGAGGGAAGGCACTAGCAGGGGGAAAACGGAGGGGACCAGGAAAGGCTTCCTGAAGAAGGTAAGATTTGAACTCAGTCTTAAGGTAAGTCAGGGAAGCCAACAGATGGAGATGAGGAGTGAGAGCGTTTCAGGCACGGAGAATAGCAAGTGAAACTATGGAGTACCATGTGCAAATAACAGGAAAGAGGCCAGTGTCACTGGATCATACAGTATACAGCAGGGATTAAAGTATAAAACCACTGGAAAGTTGGGATATTTAAATGTCAAAGGCTTTTATATTCGATATGGGTAGTAATACAGAACTACTGGATTTGTTGAGGCAAGATGGGGGTGATGTGCTCAAAACTCTGGTTTAGGGAAAGCATTTTAGCAGCTGAGTGGAGGGTATGTGGAATGCTCTCCATTCCACAGACTTGAAGCTGGAAGACCAACCAAGAAGCTATTACAATAATACAGGAATGAATTGATGAAAGCCTCCACCAGGTAATATCTATGTGAGTGGAGAAAAAGGAACATATAGGAGATGTTATGAAATGACAAGACTTGGCTACAGATTGTATATGTGAGGTGAGTATAAGAGAGGAGTTGAGGATGATGATGCTGAGTTTGTGAGCCTGGTTGATGGAGAGTAAGTCTTCCTCTTTTAGGAATTTTTGCCTGTTTCCTCATCTGTCAAGTGGGGACAATAATAATATCTACCTTTTAAAGGTTGTCGTGTGGATCAAATGAAATCACAATTGTGAACCATTTAGCATAATGCCTGGCACACAGTAGGGGCTATATAAATGTTAAGTATCATTATCATCAGCACTACCATCATCGTTGTTATCATAGTCATTGTCTTCAAGACCTAAATATGTCATAGAAGGAGTTGGATAGTATCTTTCCCTATTTTTGCAGATTGTGTAAAATTGTAATTAATTGTTCTTTGAATGTGAAAAAAATTTGTAAATCCATCTGGTGGCTTGTTTAATTTCTTTTTCTGAGACAAGGATATTTAAATTCTCATTGTTTTATTCTGTTAATTTGTATATTTTATTTTTTTATTCATCAATTTTTTAAAAATTGTCAGTTTGATCATATAGACAAAATAGTTTCTAATAACTTCCCTTCTTAATTTATTGTGATTTCTCCTTTTTATTTTTGATAGCAGCAATTTAGTTTCCTTTTCATTTTTTCAAAGCATATTAGCTAATGACTTACATATTTTATTTTTTCTTCATTATGCCAAGCTCTTGGCTTAACTTTATTAATTCTATTTTTTTTGCTTTTCTATTTTGTTAATTTCTTTTTCAAACTTTCAGAATTTCCATTTTGATGTTTCATTTGTTTCCTTTTTGGTTTTCTACTTTTCTAGCTTTTCAATTACATGCTCATTTCTTTTTTTTCCCTTTGGTTGATGAAAGTGTTTAGGGGCACAATTTTCCCCCAATGACTGCTTTAGCTACATCTCAAACTTTTCAGTGTATTTTCTCATTGCATTGATGAAATTATCTATTGTTTCCATGATTTGTTTTATTTTTAACCCACCAGTTCTTTAGGATCAAGTTGTATAGCTGCTAATTTTAAACCTTTATTCAAGAGACTTTTTATTGAATATAATTTTTATTGTATTATGGGGAGTAAGTAATATCTTCAATATTTTTCTTTTTCTGAATTTGTTTATGAGGTTGTTTTAGGCCCTGATATGTGGTTAATTTTTACAGAGATACCATAGACTGCTGAGAAATATGTGTATTCTTTTTCTATTTCTATTCAGTAATTGCTAGGATTCTACCTTTCTAAAATTTCTAAAATTCTATTCAAGTCCTTATCCTCTTTAAAAAAATTGGTTAAATTTGTATAAGAATAAGAAGGGATACATTGAGGTTTGAACCTATTAAAACTTACTATTTCTTTTCATAATTCATTTTTACTTTTCCTTTAAGTATTTAGATACTATGCCATTTGATGCATTTATTAAGTATTCATATTAATTCATTATCTATAGGGTCTCTAGGCATAATTCAGTTTCTGTGTTTATCTTTTCTCATTGAGTTTATTTTTGCTGCTGCCTTTTTTTGATTTTGTAAACCCATCTGGTGACTTATTTAATTTCTTTTTCTGTGACTGTGATATTTAAATTCTCTATTTCTTATTCTGTTAATCTGTGTATTTTACATTTTTTATTCATCCACTTATTTTAAATAGTCAATTTTGTTGTCAAATAACTATATAAAATAATTTCTAATAATTTTCCTTATTTCTCAGTTTGTTGTCTAAAATCAAAATTGACTCTTCATCTGATGGGTGGGGTGTCTCCTCTGGGGTGAGTAGCTCTCCTGCTAGATGCTATGGTCAACTGGGGAGAGGAAGGAGAGCTGAGTAGAGAAAACTCCCTTCCCCTCACACCAAGAAATGAAAATCAACTGAGAGCTGGAGAAGGCTAGGTAAATTTGAGAATCAGCATAGAGATAGATGGTAATTAAATTTATAGGAGCTGATGAAATCACTAAGGGAAGTGGTATAGAGGGAGATGAGAAGGCCCATGACAGTCCTGAGGGACACCTATGTTTGGATCATTTGATCTGGAGGAAGATCTAACAAAGGAGACAGAAAAGGAGAGGTCAGGTAGGTACAAGAACCAGAAGAGAGTAGTGTCCTGAAAACCTAGAAAGAAGAGAGTATAAAGGAGGAGAGGGTGATCGATAGTGTCAAAGTCTGCAGAGCGGTCAAGGAGAATGAGGATTGAGAAAAGGCCATTGAATTTGTCAGTAAAGAGATCATTAGCAATTGTGGAGAGAAGAGTTTTGATTCAATGATAAGGCTGGAAGGCATTTTGTATGATGTGTGTGTGTGTGTGTGTGTGTGTATGTGTGTGTGTGTGTATGTGTGTGTGTTCTGTTATTATGCCAGTCTACTGATATCATTATCACACTACCCTCTATGATCCAGCCAAACTTACCTTTTCTCTGTTCCTCACATGTAATACTCTACCTATGCCTTGGCACCTGCCATCCTACATACCTGGAATGCAATCCTTCTTTACCTCTGCCTCAGAGTCCATAGACTAAGAACCTTCTTCTTAATCTCCCAACTGCTAAAATCATCTCTTCCAAACCACCTTTTGTTTAAATTACTTTGCATATATTTAAATTTACCACTATATGTGATATAAAAACATATATTATATGTACTTGTTATCCCTCAATAACATATATGCTCCATATGAGTAGGGATTTTTCATTCTTTTTACTTTTATCTCTAACACATAGTACAGGGCACAGGACATTGTAAGTGCTTAATAAATACCTGATTGATTGTTTTCCTGATTATGCATATCACTTTTATAGTTTTACATGTACTTTTGTGACACGTGCACATAACATGTCCTACAAATAATTTTGACTTGTAGTTACTTAAAAAGCTATTTAGAATTTAAAACTATTGACAAATTTACCCAATCACATGATTATTGATTTCCCAGGCATGCTAAGCATTTAATTGTAGGGAGAGTAAATGTGAATTGGTCCTTGAAAACTCAATCTAACTCCAGAAAGGAGGATAATAATACAGTATGGAAATAACTGTAAAAATGCCATGAGGTTGTCCTTTTATCAGGTGAGAACAAGTCCTTTCAGTGAACAATGCTAGGCCTTGCCCAAAGTTAACCTTCAAAGGAGTCACTTAGAAATCAGACTTGAAGAGGAACCCAGCTTCTGACAAGATGTGTAGAAGGCAAATACAGCTGGAAAAGGGGAGATTATGAGGAACTGAATGGATTTAGTAGAGCAGGAGTTCAAGCAGAGAAAGCCACCACAGAGTAAAGAACCTGGATCTTGAAAACAAGGTTTCTTGAGACAATCAGACCCAAAGAATGTTGGGATAGATGCTGTGTTTCTGAAATCCATCCCAACCTGACTTGAGGCCCCAAAGTGTTAGTAATCATGAATGTACTTTCTTTGGGCTTCATTGTGGAAACCTGGAGCCTTTCCTTCTGGACACGGGACAAATCTGTTTACTTTTTTTGGTTTTAAACATTTGCTTTCTCATAGATCATACATCATAGAACTAGAGTTGGAAGAGGCCTCAAAGGTCATGTAGTCCCATCCACTCATTTTGGAAAAGAATAAATTAAGGCTAAAGAAGCATGCATGCTTTATTCAAGCTCCTAAAACTTCAGGAAGAGCATGTGATCAGGAAACCGAAAATGAAACCATTACTGATGTTTTTCCATCCAATATCAACATAGCCTATGGACTATGAGGAGATCTGGCCAGGAAGTCACAGTGTGCTAGACCACAAGCTGTCTCTCTTTTTATGTCTGTCTTACTCTGTCTCTGTCTCTCTCTTTATCTGTATTTCTGTCTCTCTCTCTCACATACATAAACACCCCCCCCCACACACACCCACAGCCACACACACACCAAGTAGGTTATATAGGTTAGTTTGGATCTTTTTCTAGAAGTCAAAGAATCTATCCCCAAGATTTGGTCAGCCTTAGGAAGTAGATCTCAAGCAACTGAGTTGTTGACATAATTTCCTTGCACCTAAGGCCATATTCACATAGTTTCTTATTCACTTAAGGGCATAAAAAGGACCATCTACATGGCTTCAAAGACTTTTAAATGTGGTAGCTGTTCCTTGAAAGTTACCACATTGAAAACTGGGACATTAATGCATTGTTGATAGAGATGTGAACTGAACCAGCCATTCTGGAGAGCACTTTGGAACCATGCCCAAAGGGCTATAAAACTGTATATACCCTTTGACCCATCAATACCACCGCTAGGTCTATATGTCAAAGACATCCAAAAAGTAGAAAAGGACCTATTTGTAAAACGTATTTATAGCAACTGCTTTTGTGTTGGTTAAGAATTGGAAATCAAAGGGGTGTCTATCAATTGGTGAATGGCTAAACAAGCTGTGGTATATGATTGTAATGGAATATTATTATGCTGTAAGGAAGGACAAACAGAATTATTTCAGAAGAATATGGAAAGACTTACATGAATTGATGCATAGTGAAATGAACAGGACCAGGAGAACGTTGTACACAGTAACAGCAATATTGTTTGATGAAGAATTATGAATAATTTAGCTTTTCTCAGAAATACAATGGTTTAAGACAATCTCAAAGCACTGATGATGAAACATACTATCTGCCCCTAGAGAAAGAGCTGATATTGCTTGAATACAGACTGAAACATGCTAATTTTCACATTCTTTCTTTCATTTTTTCTTTTATTTGAATCTTCTTGTACAAAATGACTAATATGGAAATGTTTTACATAGTTACACATGTATAACCTATATCTGATTGCTTACCATCTCAGGGAGAGGGGAGGGGACAGAAAGAGGGAGGGAGGATTAGAATTTGGAACTCAAAACTTTAAAAATGTTAAAAAATTTTAAAAAAGAGAAAGTTTCCACATCTTTCCTTGCTGATCAGGATGGGGGGTGGTGGGAAGGCTAAGGCAGAAAACATCTCTATATGAGCTGAGTGTTATGTACTTGTTTGGGTAGTCTTTTTATGCCTGGGCTAAGTAAACTTATCATTAACTATTATAGAAATTAATGATTCCATCAGACAAAAAAAGAATATGAAAACAGAATCAAAACTAAAAATAAAGAAGAAAAACAATTGTCCTAGAAAACAGGTCAAGGAGAGAAAAATCTAAGAATCCAATCTTTGTTTCCTTTGAGTTTCATCATCCTTGATGCTCTGGAATTCTTTCTCCACTAACATCCAGCAACTTTCTCATCTTGGGTGATTAATTCAGCCCTATAGCCCAGTCATCTGATTGGTCAGTTCTTTCTGGAAACTCCATTTTAAGGAAAGTGCCAAAGCTGGCCATATTTACTCTTTCATCCCTTTTTGGTCTCTTCTCAACTCTCCAGACACCTTTCTCCATCATGACCTCATGCAGGTACCTTCCCCCCAACACCCTATTTTCTATCTATGTGCTATCTTCCCCTATTAGAATAAGTTCCTTGAGGGAAATCAGCCAACAAGCATTTTATTAAGTACCCACTGTGTGCCAGGCACTATGCTAAATGTTGAAGACACAAGGGAAGGTAAAAGACAGTGCAAACAACTATATACAAACAAGATATATACAGAATAAAGTTGGAGTAATCTCAGAGGGAAGCCACTAAGATTAAGGACTAGGAAAGAGTTCTTGTGGAAGGTGGGACTTTAATTGAGACTTGAAACAAGTCATACAGAGATGAAGAGAGTTCTAGGTTAGGGAGACATCCAATAAAATGCTCAGAATTTGGAAATGGAGAGTTATGCATAAAGAACAGCAAGGAGGACAGGGTCACTGGCAGGAACTTTATATATTTTAGCTTATATTTATATTCCCAGCACTTAGTATGTTGCTTAGTACCTAGTAAGCACTGTTCATTGACTTCATTTGAATTATAGGGCTACCTGAAAGCCATGTTCAAAAAAGGATACCACATTTCCAGACATCATGAATAAAAACTGCACTCCCCCCCCCAACCAGAGGGAAAAGTGGAATAGAAAGAATCCACCCAAATGAAGACTCCTGCAAATATTATAGCCAAAAGCCAATGTCAAAGAAAAAAATACTGAAATCAGCCATAAAAAGTTCAAATGCTACCAAGTAGCTACAGTCAGAATCACACAAGACCTGGCATCCACTCCTTTGTAGGAGAAGAGAGCTTGGAATACAAAATTTCAAAAAGGAAAAGGTTTGAAGTCAAGACTAACTTACCCCAAAAAACTGAATATAATTCTACAGAAGAAAACTTGGGTCTTCAATGAAGTAGAAGGCTTTCAAGCATCCCTGATGAAAATGTTAGAGTTGAGTAGAAACTTTGGGATTCAAGGGAGACGTAAAAAGGTAAATACTTTTCAGCAATTGGAAAGGAAATACAAGAATGAAGTGTATATTTTGAAATAGAGGTAGAAGAAAGGAGTCTCTACCAAGAACCCTAATGTCATCAACATTTGTAGAGGGAGTAAAATAAGACAGAAAGCCAAAAAATGGCTTTATGTTTTTTTTTAATATTTTTACGGTAATAAAGAAAATGAATGCAAAAAAGAAATATACTAAGGAGAATAAGGATAGAGACACATCTCACATAATCAGTTCACAAATAAAATCTATAGAAATGAAAATGAAGGAAGGGGGTGAGGTGAGGAGTGAGTATCCCTTGAATCTTACTTTTAAAAAAATAAATTCTTACTGATGTGTTTTTATATTACTATAATATCCCCACATATCCCTCTGCCTCTCTTTCCCCTTCTCCATGGGGTATCCCATATGACAAAGTATTTTTTTTTTAGAGAGTGAAAAAAGTCAGTATATCTGACTGGCACATTGAAAACCTGAAAACATTTGCAGTGTGTATTATCTGTGGATCTCTCACCTCCAGGAAGCAGTAGGTTGGGGATGTCTTTTCATATCTTTCCATTCAAGTTCCACTTGGTCTTCATATTTTTGTTACATTTGTTTTTGATTTTTTGGTTTGTCATTCTTTTTATTTACCTTGTTTAATTACTGTGTATATTGTTTTCTTGGCTCCACTTCACTCTGTATTAGTTCACATATATCTGATATGTGTGTGTGTGTGTGTGCGCGTGTGTGTGTGTGTGTGTATGTGTGTGTGTGGAGGGAGGGGGGGAGAGAGAGAGAGAGAGAGAGATTGAGAGAGAGAGAGGAGAGGAGAGTTATTGTTATTTTCAATATGATCGTTTATGTCTCTGAAACTGACAAATGCTATAAATCAAGACTATAGAATTTAAAGTCTTATGGATTGTATAGATTTATGGAAGTGATAAAAATGTTAATAGTGCAAATCAAATTTAGATGTGTGTCATATGTACATTATTTTCAGAGAGCTGATTATTAAACATTTATCAGCATGACCCTGGAGAGATTCATAAAGCATCTGAAGTAGGGAAAGAAACCAAAAGTGTGGGGAAAATCTAGATACTTAACTGAAAAGGTAACAGGGAGAACATCAGCAACAACAGACCTAAAGTATATGCCTAATTTCCCATCTATATAAAAATTTCCATGTTCCTTGTTTCTTACTGCATGATAATATTTTATTAATTAAAATATATTCATGAAAGTAGTCTGCACATACATTAGGGGTATCCATGATACCAGTAGTAAACAGGAAGGTTTTCCTAAGCAATATCCCAGTTGGTGACTTTACATCTATCAAACATTGGGCTATTGTTTTCTAGTGCTTTTTGGTCATAGTTGTAGAGTCTATTTTACTGATCTATTTTTTAAAAAAAGATTTTAACCAGTGCCAAACAGTTTTGATAATTATTGTTTTGTCATAGAGTTTGAGGTCTAATGATGCCATGCTCTTCATTCCTACTTTTTCATCATTACTCTTGAGATGCTAGACATTTTGTCCCTCTAAATGAATTTTGTTATTATTTCATCTAGGAGCATTAATTCTACAAATTAATTTACACTGTAATGAGGCCATGTGGTGCAGTGGAAATGACACTGGCTCTGGGATTAAAGGACCTGGCTAAGAACTCTGCCTCTGATGTTTTGTATCCATGTCAGCTCAGGCAAGTGATGAAACCTCCCCTGGCCTCAGTTTCATCTTCTGCAAAAATAAGGTCCTTTCCAGCTTCAGATCTTTGATCCTATGAACATTGTTATCACACTGGCACAGTCAAATCATTAACAATGAATATTTTGCTATTTTATCTCCTTTGATTTCTATGAAGAATGAATTGAAGTTATATTTAAATAAACATATGTGAAACATTTGGAAGTTAAACTACCAGAACTCACTCAGGACTTGTTATTTTCAATATAATTTCTTTTTTTAAAGAATTATATTGATATTTTAAAATTTTATATAACCATTTTCAGGTAAACCACTCCCTACTCCACCTAATTATTTGAGCACTCATTTGTAACAAAATTGACATAGTGATAATATCTTCAAGTTTATGTAACATTCTACATCTAGACTCTCCTACCCTTCTACCTAAAGTAGGAAAATATGTTTAATTCCCTTTTCTAGGAACAACTATAAAGAGTTCGTTTTTCTTTTAGTATTCACATTTACGTATTATTTTTGACATTCCAGTTATTTCACTATGCATCGGTGCATAAAAATCTTCCTATGTTTCTTGTCAGTTCTTCATGTTCCTTGTTTCTTACTGCATGATAATATTTTATTAATTAAAATATATTCATTAATTGATCCATTAACATTTTTAAGCATTTACTATGTGTCAGGCACTATGCTACATACTGGGGAAACGCAAATACAAAAGCCAAATAGTCCCTCCTTTTAAAGAGCTTACATTTTATTATGGGAGACAACATGCACACACTTACATAGGCTCGTGGAAAACTGATGCAAGGTAATGGTGAAAGGAAGACAGGCATGTTTATAGATATATACAAGACACCTACAAAGTAGGTATATGTTAACCTTAGAGAGGAAGGCATTGGCAGGACTAGCCTGCTTGAATTGTCTTTTTTTTTTAATTGATAAAAATTATCTTCTCTCTCACCCACCTCTCCTATCTCGTTGGAAAAAAACCAGAAAAACAAAACACTTGCAACAAGTATGTATAGTTAAGCAAAGAAAATTAACCATTTCTAAAATGGTTTCAGTCCTTATCCTGAGTCCATCACCTTTTTGTCAGTAGGTGAGTTTCATTCTATGTCCTCAGGAATTGTGGATGGCCATTACATTGTCTTTACAATGTTATTGATTGTATAAATGGTTCTCCATTGTAGTCCCACTTCACTCTACATCAGTTCATACGAGTCTTCCCATGTTTCTCTGAAACTATCCCCTTCATCATTTCTTACAGGATGAGAGTATTCCATTACATTCATGTGTAATAATTTGTTCAGGTATTCCCCAATCTATGGGTACTCTCTTAGTTTCCAGCTCTTTGCTCCCATAGAAAGAGCTGCTATAAATATTTTTGTATTTATGAGTTCTTTTCCTCTTCCTTTGATTTTTTTTTTTGGTTTTACTAGGTCAAAAAATATACCTAATTTGATAACATTTTGGGCAAAGGTTGCTAGGTGGTGCAATGGATGGATAGAGTGCTGGGCCTGGAATCAGGAAGACTTGAGCTCAAATCTAGCATCAGACAGTGACTGTGTGATTCTGGGCACATCACTTAATCTCTGTATGCCTCAGTTTTCTCAGCTGTAAAATGGGGATGATAACAGTACCTGTCTTGCAGCATAGTTGTGAGGATCCAGTGAGATATTTGTAAAATGTTTTGTACAATGCTTGACACATAATAGGCACTATATAAAATGCTTATTCCCTTTTCCTTCCCTTGCTTTCCAGAATTATTGGACCGGTTCAAAGTTCTACCAACAGTGAATTAAGGTACCTGTTTTCCCTCTGCCCATCCAGCATTTGTCATTTTCTTTTTTTTTGTCAACTTTCCCAATATGATGAGTGTGAGGCAGAGCCTCAGAATTGCTTGAATTTGCATTTTTTAAATTTTAAGTGATTTTGAACATTTTTTCCACTTGGAATAATAATTAATTATTAATTAATAGCTTGGACGTATTCTTCTGAAAACTCCTTAATCATATCCCTTGGGCATTTAATAATTATGGGAATATCTTTTATACTTATAAATTTAACAACAACAATTATAGCTAACATTTCCATAGCACTTACCATATGGTAGGTACTGTGCTAAGTACTTTACAATTACTATCCCATCTGAGCCTCACAATAGCCCTGGGAGTTAGGTGGTATTATTATCCCCATTTAACAGATAAAGAAACTAAGGCAAACAGAATTTAAGTGACTTGTCCAGGGTCAAACAGCTAGGTAAGTGTCTGAAGTTGGATTTGAACTCAGGTCTTTCTGACTCCAGGCCTGGTGCTCTATCTACTTAACTGCCTAGTTTAATCAGTTTGAGTCAGTTCCCTATATATCTCAAAAATGAGATCTTTGTCAGAGAAATCTATCGCAAATGTTTTTTTCCCATTTCCATCCTAATTTTAGCTGCATTCATTTAGTTTTTGAGGACATTTTTAATTTCATATAATCAGAATTATCTTTTTTATCTTATATGATCCCTTTGTTAGGTCAAGAAATCTCACTTTATTCATAGATCTGACAGGTGATTTCTTCCCTACTCCTCACTGGTGTCTTCTTTTAGGTCTAAGAGTCATAAACCATTTTGAGCTTGTTTTAGTATATGGTATGAAGTTTTGGTCTAGTTACTACCATTATGCTTAATTTTCTTAGCATTTGTTGTTGTGGTTGTTGAACGATGAAATTTTACCCATGTAGTGCAGGGATCTTCAGTAGGCTATTCTTGTTGGCTTCTGAATATTCTGTATATCTTATCTATTCCACTTATTGACCTCTCTATATCTAACCAGTCCAAATTTATTCTGATCATTACTGGTTTGTACTATGTTTTAAGACCTGGTCCTCCTGGGTCCCCTTATTTCCCACTTTTTATCACTATTTGCCTTGAGGGTCTTATCTTTTTGTTTTTCCAGATGAAATTTGTTATATCTTCTAGCTCTATAAAGTAATTTTTGTATGAAGAGATGTTACAAAATAATTTAAGTAGTATTATAATTTTTATTATATTGATTTGACTTACCCATAAGCAATTGATTTCTTCCCAAATATTTAGATCTGCCTTTGTTTGTGTAAAGAATGTTTTGTATCTGCATTCATGTAGTTCCTATATGTGCCTTAGCAGACTCCCACATATTTTATACATTTTATAGCAATTTTGAATGGAATTTTTCTATCTCTTTCTGTCTCTATCTGTCAATATCCTGTCTCTATCTCTTCCTACCTCTATCTGCTTTTTGGGGTAATATACAGAAATGCTGGTGTTTCTTTTATATCTAGCAACTTTGCTGAAGAATTAATAGTTTCAATAATTTTTTTTTAGTTTACTCTCCAGGGTTCTTTTTTTTTTCAGTTTTGCTGGGTAGATGATTCTTCATTTTAATCCTAGCTCCATTGACCTCCAGAATATCATATTCCAAGCCCTGCAATCCCTTAATGTAGAAGCTTCTAGATCTTGTGTTATTCTGATTATGTTTCCACATTACTCAAATTGTTGCTTTCTGGCTGCTTGCAGTATTTTCTCCTTGATCTGGGAGCTCTGGAATTTGGCAACAACATTCCTAGGAGTTTTCTTTTTGGGATCTTTTTCAGGAGGCGATCTGTGGATTCTTTCAATTTCTATTTTACCCTCTGGCTCTAGAATATCAGGGCAGTTCTCCTTGATAATTTCTTGAAAGATGATATCTAGGCTCTGTTTTTGATCATGGCTTTCAGGTAGTGCAATCATTTTTAAATTATCTCTCCTGGATCTATTTTCCAGGTCAGTGGTTTTTCCAATGAGATATTTCACATTGTCTTCCATTTTTTCATTCCTTTGGTTCTGTTTTATAATATCTTGATTTCTCATCAAGTCACTAGCTTCCACTTGTTCCAATCTAATTTTTAAGGTAGTATTTTCCTCAGTGGTCTTTTGGACCTCCTTTTCCATTTGGCTAATTCTGCCTTTCAAGGCATTCTTCTCCTCCTCGGCTTTTTGGAGCTCTTTTGCCATTGGAGTTAGTCTATTTTCTAAGGTGTTATTTTGTTCAGTATTTTTTTGGATCTCTTTTAGCAAGTCATTGACTTTTTTTCATGGTTTTCTCTCATCACTCTCATTTCTCTTCCCAATTTTTCCTCTACTTCTCTTACTTGCTTTTCCAAATCCTTTTTGAACTCTTCCATAACCTGAGAGCAGTTCATGTTTTTCTTGGAGGCTTTTGATGTAGGCTTTTTGACTTTGTTGAATTCTGGCTGTATGTTTTGGTCTTCTTTGTCACCAAAGAAAGATTCCAAAGTCTGAGTCTGAATCTGATTCCATTTTCACTGCCTGGCCATGTTCCCAGCCAACTATGTGACCCTTGAGTTTTTCAGCAGGGTATGATGGCTTGTAGAGTAGCAAGTACTTTGTCCCAAGCTTGAGGGGTTGCTCTGTTGTTTTCAGAGCTATTTCTACACAGCAATCTCTGTCACACCAGCGCTTGTCCTCCCCCAGGAACCCCCAACCAGGACTGGACTCAGATCTTCAGCAGGCTCTGCACTCCTGCTCTGATCTGCCACTTAATTCCTCCGACCAGGTGGGCCTGGGGACAGAGGCAACTGCAGTTGTAGTTCTCTTCTCAGAGCTGCACCACCTCTGCTGCCCCCAGGGCAGTGGCCGAACCGTGAAATCCTTTCACTCCCCGCAGCTTTTCCCACTAACTTTCTCTGTTGTCTTTGGTGTTTGTGGTTTGAGAAGTCTGGTAACTGCCACAGCTCACTGATTCAGGGCACTAGGGCCTGTTCTGCCTGGCTCCCAGTGTGGTTGGTCTGGACACAGCCCACGGTCGACTCTGCTCCCCTCCACTCCCAGCTCAGTGGGATAGACCTTACCCAGAGACCATCCAGGCTGTCCAGGGCTGGAGCCCTGCTTCCCTCTGCTATTCTGTGGGTTCTGCAGCTCTAGAATTTGTTCAGAGCCATTTTATAAGTGTTTGGGGGGGGGCCTGGGTGGGAGCTCCTGCAAGTCCCTTCTTTTCAGCCGCCATCTTGGCTCCACCCCCTATTCTCCAGGGTTCTGGAAGTAAACCATCATATTATCTACAAACAGCAATACTTTTATTTTTTTTTCCTATGCTTATGCCCTCATTTTCTTTTTCTTGTCATTGCTTTAGCTAGCATTTCTGGCACTAGAAACAATAATAGTGAGCATCACCTCCTTGCCTCTAATCAAATAATAATGGTGATAATGGATATCTTTGCTTTACCTCTGATCGTATTGTGAAGGGAAGACCTCTAGTTTATCCCCATAATCAATAATGCTGGCTCTTGATTTTATATCAATAATATTTATCATATTAAGTTAAGATCCATATATTCCTTTGTTTTCTAGTGTTTTCAACAGGAAAATATGCTGAATCCTGTCAAAAGATTTTCTGTACATTTTTATATAATCACGTGATTTTCCTTGTTCTTCTTAATAATATGCTCTGATATATTGATGGGGAAGGTTAGGTGGTACAGTGGATAAAATGTTGGGCCTGGAAGAAGACTCATCTTTGTGAGTTCAAATCTGGCTTCAGATACTAGTTATGTGACCCCTGGGCAAGTTGTTTAATTCTGTTTGCCTCAGTTTCCTCATCTGTAAAATGAGCTAGGGAAGGAAATGGTGAACCACTCCAGTATTTCTGCCAAGGAAACCCCAAATGAGGTCATGAACAGTCAGATACAATTGAAAGTGACTGAACAACAACAAAAATATATTGATAATTTTCCTAACATTAATCAACTCCATCTTCCAAGAACAGTTCAAACCTGGTCATAGTATATAATCTTTGTGACTTTAGTGTAGTCTCCTTGCTGATATTTTATTTAAAAATTTCATGCCTCAATATGCATTAGGAATATTATTCTATAGTTTTCTTTCTCTGATATGACTCTTCCTGAGTTAGTTATCAAGACCATATCTATAACACAGAAAGAGAAGAACTCTTTTTCCTATTTTTTCAAACAACATATATAACGTTTACATGAATTATTTCTTCATTGTTTGATAGAATTTGCTTATAACTCTGTCTTGTTCCAGGGATTTATTTTTCTTTTCGGAGCTCATTTATTGCTTGTTCAATTTCATTTTCTGATGCTATTGTATTTATTGTTCTGTTAATCAGGGAATTTTGTATTTTTGTAAAATATTCATCAGTTTAATTTAGATTGTCTACTTTATTTCCATAAAATTAGGTAACGTAGTTTCTAACAAAATCACTTTTCCTTCCTCAGTTTTGGTAATTTAACCCTTTTCATTTCATTTTTAAAAAAATAACAAACTTGCTCATGTTTTATCTGCCAATAGTATTTAAAATATAGATTTTAAAAACCAAGCCTTAGTTTTAATTATTAATACACCAAATTTTTTTTTGCTTTGAATTAATTAATTAATTTTATTAATCTCATCTTTGTTTTTTAGGATTTCTAAATTTGGTATTCAATTTTTAAAATTTAAATTAAATTTAAATTAAATATTTTAAAAATTAAAATTAAAAATTTATTGGTTTCCTAGGGTTTTTTTTTTGGTTACATGCCCAATTCATTGATCTATTCCTTCTTCTTTTGACAATCAAAGTGTTTAGAGAGATACATTTTCACATAAGGATTACTTTGGCTCCATTGACAAAATTTTGGCTTGTTGTCTTCAAATTTTCATGTGATCTTTAATACAACTGTCTATTGTTCTTATGACTTTTTCTTAAATTATTCAGTCACAAATTAATTTTTTTTTCCACTCTGAGAATGGCTTTAGCTTAATCTCCCAAATTTTTAAAATTTCCTCATTGTTGTCATTCTCTAAAACAGAATTATTCATAGTTTCTATGATCAGTTCTTTGGACCACTCATTATTTAGCAAGCGATTACACAGTTTCCGTTTAAGATTGAATCTTTTGCCTGTTCCCAGTATTCATTACTAATTTAATGCATTATGATGTGCAAAGATATAGTTACCAAATCTGTTGTTTTACAATTATTTATGGTGTCAGTGTGGTCTAGAATATGAGTTTTTGTAAAGATATCTTAGGATGCTGAGAAATATATGCATTCTTTAATATTCTCCAATAGCTTATCCAGATTTATTTTTCTTCTGTCTTTTTATTAGATTTATCCATTTCTAAAAAAAAGGAACAAAACCTCCCACACTTATTATCTTGCTAAATGTCCTTTCAATTATATTTTGTGTATATTTTACAAATTTTATTGCAATGGCATTTGGGGCATGTTCATGTAGTCCAGATAATCTTGTCCCAACTCACATTGGTGAATTAGTCTCTAAGCAAGGCTGTACATTTCCCTCAGGGCACAGAGGGTGTTAATCTAATGCCATTGGCTGGAGCTCCCATTCCTCAATGTTAACAGCCAGGAATTAGTGTTCCACTTTAATTTAACCAATCAAAATCAATTAGCTTTTGCAAAGAGGTAATATAGTGCAAGAATAGATGTACAAACATTTTCCCCAACAACTCAGGGCACATTTTTTCCTTGTAACATCTCAGTCTTTGGGGAGAATGAACTTGAATTAAAAGCAGTTACTATAAAGCTTTTACCCCACCAAGTTCACTTATAGCATGTCAGCTACTGGTGGGTTGGGTCAAGCAGGATTTTCTTCCAATTGTCTGTTGCCTCACCCATTCTTGACTTCTAAGAAATCTTAGGGTGGAGTCCAGCTTTGGTCTTCTGGCTCTTTCTATTCTGACTTTTCAAAGCTCAGAAGACCTTAGACATCTCCAGTATTCCTTCATCTAAAGCAGGAAAAAGCAAATCCCCAAAAGGAAAGAACAGAGGCCTATATTCATGGTCCATCATGGTCCAGGGGGCAAAATAGGCTGTCAAAGGTCAGAAACCCGCCATCATTGCTACTATATTTCTCATCAACAGCCAGGTGCTTCAGCTTCAAGCGGCTCAAGGTGAGGGAGGACCTAATGGCCCACCCAGAAACTTATAGCAATCCTAGCCTCCTTACACAACCATTCAGAAAAGAGAGAATGGTTTGGATAGTCACTAGCTTTTAAACACATTCTAAGTTCTGCCTCCGCAACCAATTGAAAGGCTCCTCCTCATTTGGAAAGGGGACCGGAAACAGAATACCTGACCTTATTCTGTACCAGTGAGCTGGGCCTTTCCGTTAAATATTAACACATTGTTTTGGAAGTAAGCCCTCCTGCTTCATCCACATGTCCTGGGACTAGGTACAGCATACTCTGAAGCTGGGGATCTATTGACACGGCCCTATTATACTGACAATATTTAATAATTATATTGTTTCACTGCCTATGATTCTTTGAAGTATAATGCAGTTTCTCTATTTATCTCTCTTAATAGTATGAATTTTTATTCTTACCTTATATGAAATCATAATTGATATTCCAGGCTTGTTTTTAGCATAACATGAATCATAGTCAATTTTGTTCATTACTTTCATCTTACTTTCTTATCAATTTTGTTATTCTGTTTCATTTAATTGAATTCCTTTATGTCTGGTTTGTTTTTATGTCTAGTTTATTTAGATGTTGTATTTCTTCTGATCAGTATATTCCACATTTTTGTAAATATTCATTTATTTCATTAAGTTTTCAGTTTATTGGTACATAATTGGGCAAAAAGATTCTGAAAGTTTTCTTTATTTCTTCTTCATTTGGTATAAATTCTCCGCTTTAATTTTTTAAAAATTGGTGATTTGTTTTTCTTCTCTCTTCTTAAGAAATCAGATGATTTTGTTATTGTTTAGTCATCCAGTGATGTCCAACTCTTTGTGACCCCATGGACCATAGCATGCCAAGCTCTTCTATCTTCCGCTATCTCTCAAAGTTTCTCTGAGTTCACATTCATTGTTTCCGCGACACTATCTATCCCTCTCATCCTTTGTCATCACCTCTTCCTTTTACCTCCAGTCTTTTCCAACATCAGTGTTTCCTCCTATGAGTCACGTCTTTTCATTATGTGGCCAAAATATTTAAGCTGCAACTTGAGTATTTGACCTTCCAGTGAATAGCCTGAATTATTTTCTTTAAGTATTGATGGATTTGACCCCCTCATGGTACAAAGGACTCTCAAAAGTCTTCTCTAGCACCACAGTTTGAAAGCATCGATTCTATGGCACTCAGCTTCCCTCATAAAGTCTCACAGCCATACATTACTACTGGAGAAAAACCAAAGCTTTGACTACCCAGACCTTAGTTGGCAAAGTGATATTTCTGCTTTTTAGTATGCTGTCCAGATTTTCCATAACTTTCCTTCCAAGGAGCAAGTGTCTTTTATTTTCATGGCTGCAGTCACCATCTGCAGTGATCTTTGAGCCCAAGAATATAAAATCTGACACTGCTTCCATTTCTTCTCCCTGGATTTGCCAGGAAGTGATGGGACCAGTTGCCAAGATCTTAGTTTTTTTTTTTTATGTTAAGCTTCAAGCCAGCTTTTATACTCTCTTCTTTCACCCTCATCAAGAGGCTTCTTAATTCCTCTTCACTTTCTGCCATCAGAGTAGTATCATCTGCATAGCTGAGATATTTCTCCCGGCAACCTTAATCCCAGCTTTTGATTCATCCAGCCTGGCATTTTGCATGATGTAGTCTGCATGTAAGTCAAATAAGGGGACAACATACAGCCTTGTCATACTCCTTTCCCAATCTTAAACTAGTCAGTTGTTCCATGTTCAGTTCTAACTGTTGCTTGTTGGTGTGCATACAGGTTCCTCAAAAGAAAAGTAAGATGGTTTTTTTTACCCCCATTTCTTTGAGGACTTGCCACATTTTGTTGTGATCCACATGATCAAAGCCTTTATTGTAGTCAAGAAAGCAGAAGTAGATTTTTTTTTCTGAAACACTCTTGCTTTTTCAACAATACAACAGATGTTGGCAATTTGGTCTCTAGTTCCTCTGACTCTTCAAAAACCAGCCTGCACTTCTAATAATTCTTTGTTTGCATATTGCTGAAGCCTAGCTTGCAAAATCTTAAGCATAACTTCGCTGACCTGTGAAATGAGTGCAAATATTCAGTAATCTGAACATTCCTTGGCCTTTGTTCTTCTTTAGGATTAGGACATAAGTGAATCTTTTCCAATCCAGTGATCACTCCTGTGTTTTCCAAATTCGATGGCATATTAAGTGCAGTATTTTAACAGCATCATATTTTAGGATTTTAAATGGCTCAGCTAGAATTCAATCATCTCCACTTAGGCATTAGTTTGCATACTTTATTTTTTGAAAAAAAGCTCTTAATTGTATCAATTCAAGGTTATTTTTCTTTTTCAGTTTGAATCATTAGATTTTCAGAATTTTTGTTTAGTTGGTGTTCTTGATTTGTGCATCTCTAGTTTTTTTTTTTAAGTTGCATACCCACTGTGTTGGTAATCAAAATGGGCTCCTTAGCACTTAGTTCAACAAGTGCCCTTGAAGAGTTTGGCCTTTGTTTCCTTTGATTATTTCAGTGTCTTTGATTGAGTCTTACTAGGTGCTAAGCCCCAGGCCAAACCCCTATTAGGTATAAAACCTTAGTGGGTGTGGATTGGCAACTAAGGTGGGGCCCAAGGTGGGGCTAACTACAGGGAGGGCCTAGTTTACATGTCTGGGAGAGCAGAGGCTTTTAGACCACATGGGTTTAAGTTGACTCTCTGTGACGATTCTAGGTCACATGGGTGAGTCGCATGTGTGACTCACCCCTGACACTGAAAAAGATATGAAAACCAGGGGTTGGCTGTCTGTTCTTTGGAGCTCTACCTGCAGCAGTTGTGGCGAGCGTGACTCTGGGCCAGCCCTTGCTCTGAGCTCCCGGGCTGAACCTAGATGTTGATAACTATGAATCGTATTGGGTCTATCTGTTGATATTTTAATTTGTTTGTATTTTGTTCTGAAGTTCAGGGTGCTGGCTTTTTCCCCTGAACTAAGCGAATGCTGTCTGTATGCTGAATTAAAGTAAGCTTGTCAACCCCTTCAACCTTGTTTTCCTTATTAAAGCAGATCAAAAGAACCTGTGCTGTTGGCAGCTTTCTGGGTGCTGGCTGTGGGTGGATCTTACACCCCCACAGAAGCTGCTAGCTGGATTGTGGAAACACCCGCTGACTTACTCTTTTTTTTTCTTTTATTGATGAATGAATTTAGAGGCATAAAATTTCCCCCAAAGGCTGTGTTGGATGCATTAAAAATTTTTGGTGTACTGTCTCTTTGTTGTCCTTTTATTTGATTAAATTGTCTATTATTCTCATGATTTGTTCTTTGTTCCATGTATTCTTTAAGATTAAATTATTTGGTTTCCATTTAACTTAAGTTTTTTCTTTGAATCATTTTTTCTTGACCTTTATAATTATTTTATAGTATTTCTGTCATTAAAGCATGTATTTTTGCTCTTCTGCCTTTGTTCAGGAGGTTTTTATTCCCTAGAATTTGGTCAAATTCTTTTTAATAAAGGTGCCATTTGCAACTTAGAAAAAATATATTCTTTTTAAACTTAAAAATTGTTTTTTAATTATACGTTAAAAACAATTTTAACCTTCATTTTGAAAAATAACCTTGAGTTCCAAATTTTCCCCCACTCTCTATCCCCTCCCGCACCATTGAGAAGACAAGAAATTGGATACAGTTCACACATATATATTCATGCGAAACATATTTCCATGTTAGTCATGTTGTAAAAGAAAACATAAAAACCCAAGAAAAATAAAGTAAAAAAAAAGTATGCTTCAATCTGCATTCAGATTTCATCAGTTTTTTCTCTGGAGGTGAATAGCATTTTTCATCATAGGTTCTTCAGAATTGTCTGGGATCTTTGTATTGAAGAGAATAGCTAAGACATTAGCAATCGATCATTGTACAATATTGCTGCTACTGTGTCCAGTGTTTTCCTGATTCTGCTCACTTCACTTTGCATCAGTTCATTTAAGTCTTTCCAGGTTTTTCTGAAAGCTTCCTGATCATCATTTCTTATAGTATGATAGCTATCATCCGTCACAATCATGTACTGCAATTTGTTTAGCCATTCCTCAATTGATGGGCATGCCCTTGATTTCCAATTCTTTGCCACCACCAAAAGAGCTGCTATAAATATTTTTGTACATATAGGTCCATTTCCTTTTTAAAAATTTTTTCTTTGGGATACAGACATAGTAGTGATATTGCTGGACCAATGGGTATGAAGTTTTACAGTTCCTTGGGCATAGTTCCAAATTACTCTCCAGAACAGTTAGATCAGTTCACAACTCCACCAAAACTAACATTAGTATCCCAGTTTTCCTCAATCCCTTACAACATTTGTGATTTTCCTTTCTTGTCGTATTAGTTAATCTGTTAAGGTGCAGTGGTATCTCAAAGTTGTCTTAATTTTCATTTCTCTAATCAACAATGATTTAGAGGATTTTCATGTGACTATAGATAGCTTTGAACATATGTTTGTTTTTGATTCTCATTTAGTAATCATAAGAGATATATCATATCTAGTTTTTCTAAAATTCTGAAATTTTCTAAAATTCATTAACTCATTTGTATTTTCTAATTTGCCTTTTTATTAGAGTTTTCTAGGTTTGAAGAAGCATATTGAGGCCTCAACTATTTTAGTTTTGCTTTTTATTTCTTCCTATAATTAGATTATCTTTTCTTACCAGTATTTAGATGTTATGCTATTTGATGCGTATATGAAATATTGATATTTTTTATTTGTGGTTTTTAAAGATAATATAGTTTCTGTGTTTTCCATATTTATCTCTTTTAATCATTGTCATATTTATTGTTGACTTGTCTGAGATCATAGTTGCTTTCCTTACTTTTTTGAATTTACCTGAAGAATAATAAATTGCTCTCCAGCCCTTTATTTTTACTTTGTGTGAATCTATGTTTCATGGGCGTTTCTCATAAACAAATTTTGCTGCATTCTTCATTTGAATCCATTCAATTGTCCTAATTCTTTTGATGAACTAGATGAGATGAATTCATTCGCATTTATTGTGTCTTCTTATCAATTGTTTCTCCTGCCATCATACAGTCTCATATGTTTTCTTTTTTATCCCACTCTTTATGAAGAAGAAGGTAATGGAGAAAGAGAAGTCTAATCAACACTAGCAATCTGTATTTGAACTAGTCTGTTCTTTTCTTCATCAAGCCTAGACACCAAATTTTGGTTTTTATACTTTATTACTTTTTAATTTCCCCTTTATGTTACATCCTCTGAAGTTCAGATTCATTTTTTGGTGTCTTTTCTCTCCTCCCTGATACTAATCTACTTTTTAAATTTCCTCTATTTCTGTTCCTATCTATTCCTTTGTTTGCATTGCAAAGTTTCTACCTAATTTTGCCTTTCATCAGGAATGCTTGAAAAGTCTTCATTTATGTCAATAGTCTATCTTTTGCCATCTAGAGATTATACTGAGTTTTTCAGGGAAATTATTTTTGGCTACAAGCCTTTATAATTTCTCTTTGGAAATATCTTATTCCATGATTTTTGTCTTATTCAGTGTTATTCCAGCTTAGTCTTCTGTGATCTTGACTGACTTCTTGATACTTGAACTCTTTCTGGATTTGATTTTTTTTTCAATTTTAAAGCTCTGGATTTTGATTTTGCTAATTCTGAGATGTTTTCAGATTGAGGTTTCTTTGAAGAGACAATCAATGGATTCTTTCTATTTTCACTTTGCTCTCTGGTTCTACTAGATCTAGATACTGTTCTTCGATTTCTTTAAAATAATGTTTCCAGGTTTTTTGTTTGAGGATGATTTCAGGAACTTCAATGATTCTGCTTCCTAGGGCAATTTTTAAAAATAGTAGCATTTACTACTCCCCCTTCATATTTTCTTCTATTTTTCTACCTTTTGAATTTGTTCCTTCTCATTTTGTCATCAGTTCATGGACTTCTGATTATTCTATTTTTCAATTCTACTACTTGGGAAGTTTTTCTACCTTCTTTTCTAATTTAAATTCAGATTTTAAGATACTTCCAGTTCAAGATGGTGGAATGAGGAAGGAACCGACAGAAGCCCTCCCAAATTCCCCTCCAAACAATTTGAAAACTGCCTCAGAACTTATTTAGGAGTGGGGAAGCAACTTACCAGTAAAGCAGGAAAGGTCTGTCTCCTTGGAGGGGGAGGGGAGTGAGGTCTGAGAGCAGCAATAGTTGGCCTCACAGCAGGGGGCCTACAGCAAGGCTCCAAGCCTGGGGCAATCTACCAGTAAGGCCTTACCCTTCTGTAAACCAGCAGTCTGTGCAGCACAGCAAGCCCCACCCCCACCTCCATTTCCCCACCCCCAGCACTGGCCAAGCCTCAGCCCCATTGCTGATCCATAGTGAGGCTCCACTCATGGGCCAGCTCACAGCAAAACCATGCCCCTGGGGCCAGCCAACAGCCAAATCCCTTTCCCAGGGCCAGCCAACAGAGAGCCTCTATTTCCATAGCAACACAGCAACAAGGCCCCACCCTTGGGGCAGGCCAGTAGCTAGGTCCTGAGGCCCAGTGAAAACCAGCCGCAAGACACTGAGCCCCAGCACAAGAAGTGCAGGACTAGAGCCCAACTCTCGCATAAAAATATCAAGTTGTTAAACAGGAGGTAAAACCAAACAAACAAAAAAAGAACTTTGTTATATACAGAAAGTTACTATGGTGACCAGGAGGACCAAGGCACAAACTTAGAAGAGGACAACAGTGTCAAAATGGCTACATGTGAAACCTCAAAGAAAAATGTAGTTTGGTCTCAGGCCTGAAAAAGAACTCCTGGAAGAGCTTAAAAAGGATTTTCAAAAGCAAATTGGAGAAGTAGAAGAAAAATTGGGAAAAGAAATGAGGGTAATGAAAGAGAATCATAAAAAAGAGTCAACAGCACAGAAAAAGATATACAAAATAACTCCTTAAAAATAGAATTGGCCAAATGGAAAAGGAAGTACAAAAGCTCACCAGAAAAAAATAATCCTTTACAAATTAGAATTGGACAAGTGAAAGACAATGATTCCATGCGATATTAAGATATGATAAAAGCAAAATAAAAAATAGAAGAAAATTTGAAATGTCTCATTGGAAAAACAACTTACCTGGAAAGTAGATCCAGGAGAGATAATTTAAGAATGATTGGGAATCAGCTAGGTGGTACAGTGTATAGAGCACTGGCCCCAGAGTCAGAAGGACCTGAGTTCAAATCTGGCTTCAGACACTTGACACTTACTAGTTGTGTGACCCTGGGCAAGTCATTTAACCCTGGTTGCATCACACACACAAAAAAGAATGATTGGATTTCTCAAAAGTCATAATAAAAAATAAAACAAAACAAAAATCCTGGAAAACATCTTTCAAGAAATTATCAAGGAAAACTGCCCTGATATCCTAGAACCAGAGGGCAAAATAGAAATAGAAAAAATTCACCAATCAACTCCTGAAAGAGATCCCAAAATGAAAACTACCAGGAACATCATAGCCAAATTCCAGAGCTCCCAGATCTAAGAGAAAGTACTGCAAGCAGCCAAAAAGAAATAGTTCAAATGTTGGGGAGCTACAGTTAGGATTACATGGGATTTGGCAACTTCCATGTTAAAGAACTGGAGGGCTTAGAATATGATATTCCAGAAGGCAAAGGAGTTATGATTACAACCAAGAATCACCTATCCAGCAAAACCGAATATGATTCTTCAGAGGAAAAAAATGGGTATTTAACAAAACAAAGGACTTTTGAGCATTCCTGAATAAAAGACCAGGCATGAATAAAATATTTGATCTCCAAATACAAGACTCAAGGGAAACATGAAAAGGTAAAAAGAAACAAGAAAGAGAAAACATAACAGATTCAATAAGGCTAAACTGTTTATATGTCTATATGGCAAGATAATATTTGTAACTCTTGAGAATTTTATTACTCTAAGGGCAGTTAGAAGGAGTAAATGTAGACAAAGGGTGTGGATATAAGGTGATTTTGATTGGATAATACCCACCCACCCACTCCCCAAATAAAGGGGTGAGAAAGATTGCATTGGATGAAGGGTGGGGTAGATAAACTGGGGCAAATTATCTCACATAAAAGAGGCATGAAAGAGATATTAGAGGGGGAAATGGAGGGAGGGAGGGGTGGTGGTGGTGGACGAAGTTTAAACCTTATTCTCACCAGGATTGGCTCAAAGAAGGAATGACATACACACACAGTTGAATACAGAAATCTGTCTTACTCTATAAGGAAATAAAAAGGGATGGGGTTAAAAGAAGGGGGAAATTGATAGAAGGGAGAGTGGATTGGGGAAGATGGTGATCAGAAGTAAAACACTTGCAAGAAGGGAAAGGTGGAGGTAAGATAGAGAGAGAGAGATAAACAAGGGAAAAATAGCATGGAAGGAAATATACAGTTAGTTATCATAACTATAAATGTGAATGGTATGAACTCACCCATAAAATGGAAGCAGATAGCAGAATAAAACTATACTAGTTGGGGACCTCAACTTTTCCCTTTCAGAACTAGATAAATCTAACCAAAAAATAAACAAGAAAAAAGTTCAGGAGGTGAGTGAAATTTTGGAAAAGCTAAATATGATTGATATCTGCAGAAAACTCAATGGGAATAGGAAGGAATGTACACTTTTCTCTGTAGTATGTGGCACCTACAGAAAAGTTGACCATTTATTAGAACATAAAAACCTCACAACCAAATGCAGAAAAGCATAAATAGTAAATGCCTTCTTTTCAGATCATAATGCAATAAAAATTACATTTAATAATGGGCAATGGAAATATAGATTAAAAATTAATTGGAAACTAAATAATCTAATCTTAAAAAATAAGTCAAAGAATAAATAATAGAAACAATCAATAATTTCATTAAAGAAAATAACAACAATGAGACAACGTATCAAAATTTATGGAATGCAGCTAAAGAAGTACTCACGGGAAATTTTATATCTCCAATTGCTTACATCAATAAAATAGAGAAAGAACAGATCAGTAAATTGGGCATTCAACAACAACAAAAAACTAGAAAAAGAACTAGTTAAAAATCACCAATTCAACACCAAATTGGAAATCCTAAAAATCAAAGGAGAGATCAATAAAACTGAAAGTAAGAAAACCATTAAACTAATAAATAAAACTAGAAGCTGGTTTCATGAAAAGAAATAGATAAACCAATGGTTAATTTGGTTATAAAAAGAAAACCAAATTACCAGTATCAAAAATGAAAAGGATGAATTAAAACAATGGTTAGGAGTTATTTTGCCCAGTTATATGCCAATAAATTTAACACTCTAAGTGAAATGAATGAGTATCTACAAAAGGTACAAATTACCCAGATTAACAGAAGAAGAAATGGAATACTTAAATAACTAAATCTTAGAAAAAGAAATTGAACAAGCAATCAATGAACTTCCTATGAAAAAATCCCCATGGCTAGATGGATTCATAAGTGAATTCTACCAAACATTTAACAATTAATCCCAATACTATATAATCCCAATACCATATTTAGGAAAATAGGCGAAGAAGGAGCCCTACCAAATTCTTTTTTACGACACAAATATAGTGCTAATATCTAATCCAAGAAGACCCAAAACAGAGAAATAATCTCTTTTAAATAATCAATTTCTCTAACGAATATTGATGCAAAAAATTGAAATAAAATACTAGCAAGGAGATCACAGCAGTATGTCACAAGGATCATACACCATGTCCAGGTGGGATTGTGCCAAAAAATGCAGGACTGGTTTGATATTAGGAAAACTATTTGCACAATTTACCATATCAATAACAAGAACAACAGAAATCATATGATTATCTCAATAGACACAGAAAAAGACTTTGACAAAAATTAATACCCATTACTATTAAAAAAACACCAGAGAGCAGAGAAATAAAGGGAGCTTTCCTTAAAATGATATGTAATATTTTTCTAAAACCATCAGTAAGTACTATCTGTAATGGGAATAAGTTAAAAGCCTTCCCAATAAGATCAAAGTGAAGTAAGGATGCCCATTATGGCCTCTATTATTAAATATTGTACTAGAAATGTTAGCTATAGCAGTCAGAGAAGAAAAAGACATTGAAGAAATTAGAATAGACAGTGAGGAAACAAAACTATCGGTCTTTGTAAACAATATAATGATATTCTTAGAGAATCCACTAAAGAACTACTTGAAATAATTAACAACTTTAACAAAGTTGCAGGATACAAAATAAACCCAAATAAATTATCAGCATTTTTATATATTGCTGACAAAGTCCAGCAGCGAGAGACAGAAAGATAAATTCCATTTAGAATAACCATAGATTATATAAAATACTTGGGAGTCTACTTGCCAAGACAAACTCAGGCACTATATGAACACAATTATAAAACAGTTTTCACACAAATAAAGTCATATTTAAACAACTGGAAAAATATTAATTGCTTATGGGTAGGCTGAGCCCATATGATAAAATGATAATTCTATCTAAATTATTTTATTTATTTGGTGTCATACCAATCAAGCTACCAAAAATTGTTTTACAGAGCTAGGAAAATATTAACAAAAATCCATCTGGAGAACAAAAGGTTGAGGATATCAAGGGAATCAATGAAAAAAAAAACTTATGAAGGAAGATAGTCTAACCATACCAAACTTCAAACTGTATCATAAACCAGTAATTATCAAAACACTCTGGTGCTGGCTAAGAACAAATTAGGTACACATGACACTTTAGTAAACAGCTATAGTAATCTAGTATATGATAAACCCAAAGATCCTTCTGGGAAAATTAGAAAACAGTGTGGCAGAAACTAGGTATAAACCAACATCTCATACCATATACCAAGATAAAGTTAAAATGGGTACGTGATTTACCCATAAAGAGTGATACCATAAGCAAATTAGTAGAGCATGATCAGATCTATGAAAAAGGGAAGAATTTGGGATCAGCAAAATATAGAGAGCATTACAAAATGTAAAATAGATCATTTTGATTATATAAAATTTAAAAGTTCTTGCACAAACAAAACCAATGCAACTAAAATTAAAAGGAAAACAGAAAACTGGGGAATTTTTTTTGCAACAAATATCTCTGATAACGACCTCATTTCTCAAATATATAGAAAATTGAGTCAAATGTATAAAAATACAAGTCATTCCCCAAATGATAAATGGTCAAAAGATATGAACAGGCAGTTTTCAGACAAACAAATCAAAGCTATCTTTAGTCATATGAAAAGGTGCTCTAAATCACTATTGGTTAGAGAAATACAAGTTAAAACAACTCTGAGGTACCATCTCACACTTATCATATTGACTAATATGAGAAAAAAGGAAAATGATACATGTTGGAGTGGATATGGGAAAACTGGGACACTAATGTGTGAAATTGTGAACTGATCCAACCATTCTGGAGAGCAATTTGGAACTATGCCCAAAGGGCTTTAAAACTATGCATGCCCTTTGATCCAGCAATACTACTGCTAGATCTATATCCCAAAGTCATTAAAAATGGGAAAAGGGCCTATCTGTATAAAAATATTTATAGCAGCTCTTTTTTGTGGCAGCTAAGAATTGGAAATTGAGAGGATGCCCATCAATTAGGGAATGGCTAAGTAAGCGGTGGTTATTGATTGTGATGGAATATTACTAGAAATGACAGCAGGATGATTTCAGAAAAATCTGGGAAGACTTACATGAACTGATGCAAAGTGAAGTGAACAGAATGAGGAGAACATTGTACACAGTGACAGCAACATTGTGTGATAAAGAATTGTGAATGATTTAGCTGTTCTCAACAATATCACGATCAAAGACAATCCCAAAGGATTAATGATGGAGCATACTATCTGCCCCCAGAGAAAGAACTGATACTGTCTAAATACAGATTAAAACATTCTATTTTTCATTTTCTTTCCTTTCTTTAATTCAAGTCTTCTTGTACAAAATGACTACTATAGAAATGTTTTATATGATTGCACAAGTATAAACTATATTAGATTATTGTCTCAGGGAGTTGGGAAAGAATAGAGGGAGGGAAGAATAGAATTTGAACTCAAAACCCTCAAAACTATTAAAAATTGTTTTAAAATGTAATTGGAGGAAAAAGAAAATATTATTAAAAATTCTTATTTGTCATCTCTTGCTTCATTTCTTCTAGCCATACTTAGAGTTATTGTGGCCAAGTAATTTTTCCCCCAGAGGCTCTACTTGTATTTTTACTAAAGTTATTCTCTTTTTGTGAATTTATACCATAAACTTCTATTAATGCACAGGGGGTGTTGCCAGATACTGAGTTGACCTTAACTTTTTCTGGCTCTTAGTGCTCTCAGTAGTGCACATTTAGGCTCTCTCTCCCTCTTGTTGTTGAGTTGTTTCAATTGTGTCTGACTCTTCATGACCCCTCTTGGGGTTTTCTTGGCAGACATATTGAAGTGGTTTGCCATTTCTTTCTCCACCTCATTTTACAGATGAGGAAACTGAGGCATAGTTAAGTGGATTGCCCAGCTAATAAGTGTCTGAGACTGAATTTCAACCTAGGAAGATGAGTCTTCCTGATTTCAGGCCTGGCGCTCTGTCTGTTAGCTGCCCTATCTCTCTGTACACGGACAAATTTGAAATGACTTTGTCCCTCACTATTCTGACAGACCCAAAGGTTAAGAACCTGATTATAAAAGCTCACACTAGTGTCCATGGTATGACCAAGGGAATTTACCAACCATTTCAGGCTTCAGACCTGTCTACCAGAACTTCCCTAATAGAAGACCTCTCCTAGCCTTAACTGGCTTCTGGCAATCTTTTTGTATAGTTCTCTTCTTCCTTTTTTTTTCCTTTCTTTTTTTTGTGAGCCAATCAGGGTTAAGTGACTTGCCCAGGGTCACACAGCTAGTAAGTGTCAAGTATCTGAGGTCAGATTTGAATTCAGATCCTTCTGACTCCAGGGCCGGTGCTCAGTCCTAGCTGCCCCATATTGTTCTCTTCTGATTTGTATAGAGGAACTATTTCTCTTCAGTTTTCTTGTTATTGCTCTACATAGCAGCCTTTTCAGTAATTTTCTAGGGCCCGTATTTGTGGGGAGCTGGTCTTCTTTATGCCTCTTCACATTGCAATGTCAGCCATCTTTCACTTAATTTTAATTTAACCTTTTTACATTTATGATACTAATTATTAAGTTTGTGTTTTACACGATTTATCCCTTTAGTGTTTACATTAATTTTTTCTCCTCATTTAATTGGTTCTTGGGCCCTGTGATGACTTTTGCATGCACTCACATAATCCTAGTCTTCTCTCACAACTCTACTTCTCTCTCATTACTGCCATTTGCAAAGTTACTTTGCTTATCATTCTCATTTTATCTTGTTCCTCTATCTCTTTACTTTCTATCTACCATACTTGATAATAATTAAGTTGAAAATCCTGCCTTTCCTCCCTTAGCAGTCATTTTAACTTGAGTAATGTTAATTTACTGTGCTCTCTTACAAGCTGTATTAATTTCTTTCACACACCTTCACACCCCACTTATTTCTTTTTCCTACTAGAATGTTCAGAAATACTGCCTCCATTCGAGGCTTTTGCACTTGGCTGTTCTTTATTCTCTTTATTTCCTGCCTTCAAAGACCTCTGGAAGGAAAAAAAAAACCCAAAAAACAAAAAAAAACTTCTACTCTTTTCCATTCACATATTAATCTAATCGAGAAGCTTCCCCTTCCACTTCTACCTCTTCCATCTATTTATTTTGTTTTATTTTATTCTGTTTGTTTTCTGATGTGCCTTCTGAGAAGTCTTAAACCCTCCCTCCCACATATTGATGAGGGAGATAATGTAGTGTGATGAAAGTTGTGGTCACAAGCTCTTTCCTCCAAGCCATCGACTTGTCTATCCTAAAGCCAATATTTTCTAACTCTTGATCTATGTCCTCCTATCCACTTGCCTGCATTTTGTACAAGCTTATGGGTCCATACACCTTCTGCTTCCTTCCTGGAGTGTGATTGGCCTTGGAAATCACGATTCTTGTCTGAAGAAGAGGTATTTCCTGAGATGCTCTGTCCCTCTGAGTGACACCCATTGTGGGGAGCCTGCATCTCTCCTCTCTTTATAAGAACACATCTTAATGTCTCCTGTTATTTCATTTCTTTGGCAAGATTCAACTCCTATTAGTAAGTCTCCACACACACAGTTCTCATACCCTGATCCCCCACAACCACACCCCCAAGGTCAGATGAAAGCGCAAAAGAAATACTTCTTCCTTCTGTCCTAAAACTTAGGCTGGGTGGGTTTGAATAGCCAATTACACTTTGTCTCTAACCTCCCATTTTCTCTGCCTTAGTGACTTCCCTTTTTGTTAACTATCGCATCTCATGCCAAAAAACATTGATTCATTTATTAGAGAACATGGGTTTTAGTCAGTGGGATATTAATTCAATTCTTCCTCTTTCATTTCTACTGTTTTTTTAAACACCATTAAATCTTTGACCTCTTAGACAATTTTTCTACTATGATTTCCCTCTTTGTTCTTTCTCTGACCTTTGGCCAATACAAGAAGTTTTTTGTTTTTGATTAAGAATATCTTGTTTTACCCAATACATATGATAGAATTGTTATCATTTATTAATGTTTTCTTATTAAGTATATTTAATTATCTTTCATAAGTCTGTTTCTCTTACTTAACAAATTTGTTTACCTAATACCATACTCACATAAGGAATGACTTAAGTACTTGCCATTAGCTGACAAGTTGAAATCTCTTTTTTCATTGATAATTAAGATCAGTTTTGTAGGATATGTAGTCCAATCTTCTTTGCTTTTCAAAATGTCACATTTTGATCACCTCTTTGATTTTTCATACATGAAGAGCGGTCCTGACTTACTTTTATTAATTTTCCTTGATAGCTCAAGGCATTTCTCCTGGTTGTCTATATAAACGGGGAAGCTGACTAATGGGCAAGGGGGATAGTGGAGTCCTTAGAGCACAGGAAGATATCCAATTGCCTAAGTGGAAGCTTGGGCTGGGCCTACTTCTGGCCATGATCATTCAGTGTTTTTGTTCTGTGTTGTTCTGTGTTAAGATGAAGAATTCTCTAGTGGGTATCCAAAAAAGGTAACCATCCCATCATTATCTCTGTCTCTCTCTGTCCCTGTCTCTGTTTCTTTGCCTCTCTCTATCTCCTCTGTATCTCTGTCTCTCTCTCTGTCTCTCCCACTGCCCCCCTCCACTCCCAGTCTTGTCTTGACTTGGAAGCAGGAGGACTGCATTGAGTTACCTCCCATGAGCCAGGTGGAAGGGTGGAATCCTCAAGTACATGTCTTACTTAGGCAATCCTCTGTTTGGGATGTAACTGCCTTTCTTTTGTATTTCCTTCTCTGACTATGTGACCAAGCAGCAACCTTGAGGCAGACCTTGGAGGATCTATAGGTAGCAATAGCACTTGGAGATGATTGGTATCTGAGACCTCCACTGGCGTGTCAATAGATGAAGGCAGCATAGTATGGGGGAAAAGAGAGATGCCGAGGACAAATTGATGGGGAGCAATAGCCACCTGAGTGCACAACTTCAGGGAGAATTACCCCTAGAGAGGTCTCAAGTTATAGTCTCAGCAGAGTTGACCTTTCAGAAATCAGCTGGGCTGTTTCTCCACACCTTAGTTGAATTTGCTGAGGAATTTGCTAAGTAATCTTAGTGACAGGAGTTGAGTGGTACCCCTGTTTCACATATTCTCTACAAGTATATCTCCTTGCTTTTTATTTTAAGTGTCAGTCTACTCTCCACAGAGAACTTATGTGTGTAAGGGGAAAATGCATCTCAGGTTTGGGGAAGTGTGTTCTTGCTTTACGTTCTCAGGAAAATCCTTTCCTAAAAGTTAATGGAGCCAATTTGTTCATTAATGGAAGACAGCCCTTCAGGGTTACATACCCCTTTAAATCCCTGAGAATAGAACTAGTGAGTTGCTTTCTGGAGTGCCCCGTTGGGATGGTGGCCCCAGGGGAGGTGCTACATAGATAATATTTGCTGTTTGACTTTGAAATTCTAAATTTTAGTAACAAACAAATTTCTTGGTGATTAAATCTCAAGGTTGGTCTGGGATCCTTGGGTTCTTTTGATTTATACTTTGCCCAGTTTTTTTTTCAATAACTCTGGGTATTTTCTTGATTATTTCATGAAGTACAATATTCAGGATTCTTAGTTCATTGTATTTTTCCTGGAAAAAGTTATTTTGCTTTTCTATCCTCCAACTAGCTCTCTACAGGCTCACATAGATCTTATGTGTTCCTCCAATACTATTGTTTTACTATCCTATTCCATTAAGTTTTTTTCTATTCCCTAATTTTTACCTTTATATGTGCTATTTGGCTATGATTATCTTTTAAATTTTAACTCTGATTTTTAACTTATTTCATCCTTAAGTTATTCTTTTAATTTTTAAATTTCTCTTTCAAACAATTTTAGAGTATCTTGGTTTTGTCCTGTTATTTCTAGGGGCCTGTGGAACTTGTTGTGCTCTCCTTTCCTTTGGCAGTTTTCAAGTCACTTCTCATCACCACATGATATTTTTATTCCTTGTGCTTAGACTTTTTTCTAAATTTTTGTTCAATTTTCCTGTTTTTCTTTATGAGTTTCACTACTTGTTGCTTTGATTGGGAGTTGGGCTCCAACCAAAATGTTCCCTTTCAACTGTTTTGTTGTCTGACTTCTCTGTCCTTTTTAAAGAGTTGAGAGAAGAGGAGAAAGAATTGATAATATTCGGTGAACTAGAACTCAGATATTAAACTAAACTAAAATGATAACTAAATTAAAATCAAAATTCAGGCTCTATAATGCATGAAAATTTGGAGGGATAGGTTTTGAACAGAGAAATTGCTTAGAATAAAAGAGAAGAGACGAGAAGAGAAAGGAAGGAAAGGGAAGTTCGGAAGGGAAGGGAAGGGAAGGGAAGTGGAAGGGAGGGGGAGTGGAAGAGGCAGAGAGTGGAGAGAGAGAGAGAGAGAGAGAGAGAGAGAGAGAGAGAGAGTGAGAGAGAGAGAGAGAGAGAGAGAGAGAGAGAGAGAGAGAGAGAGAGAGAGAGAAGCATTCTAAACCAGGAAGTGCTGGAGAGAAGATGAGAAATATTTTTGTTTCTGTTGTGGTTGTTTTTCCTTTTTTTTTTTTTTTTTAGTCTGACAGCCTGATATAACCTGACTGTCAAGGCAGCAAGGTGCCTCTTGGCTGGATCATTGATTCCTTTTTCTTCTGTTAGGCTTAAACATAATCAAACCTAAGACCTGTATTCTGTGAATCCTGCCCCTTCATGAGATCTGGGTATATCTTTGTCTTTCAGGTCACAGCCTGATATATCTTGCTCCCTCTTCCATTGTTCCTTTTCTCATGCTTAACATTAAATGCCTTTGATTGTCTGAGGCAAAGTGAACCTGTGATAAAAGGTTTCTTCACTATTTGTGTCTAAATGTCCAAGTTCCTAAAAAGCCATAGCAAAAGACTGGGACATCAGCCAAAGCTTAGAAAGATAAATTAACCAAGTCATCTATGAACTCCCAGATGGGGAAATTAACTGATTGAGATGATTACAAGTGAATTCTTTCATTTTTTATAGAGCAATACACACATATATAGGCTTCAAAATTATTCTTACTAATAGAAAAAGAAGGTAAGTTACATTTATTACACAAGTTTGATCTCATTTTTTGGAAGTCCAAAGCAGGCAGGAATAAAACAGATAAAAAGAACTGTAGACCAGGATCACTAATTGCTTTTAACATGTTTTGAAATAAAATTTTAGTGAAGAAATTAAGTTAATTTGAACAAAAATATTTATTTTAGACTAGGTTGAACTTGTTCCAGAGTTAAATACTTAGAAAATAAATAGCACAATTAATCATATGTACAACAAAAACATATGATTATATCAAAAGATGCACAAAATATTGCAGTCATTTGTGTTAAAAAAATCTTAAAAGTCATGAATATGGAATATCTTTAATATTTTTTTTAAATTTAAATTTATTTATTTAACATATTTGGTTTTCAGCATTGATTTTCACAACAGTTGGAATTACAAATTTTCTCCCCATTTCTACCCTCCCCCCCACTCCAAGACGGCTTATATTCTGGTTGCCCTGTTCCCCAGTCAGCCCTCCCCTCTATCACCCCCCTCCCCTCTCATCCCCTTTTCCCTTCCCTATTTCTATGCCCCATTGCCTGTGTATCTTATTTTTTCGTTGCATGCAAAAACTTTTTTTGTTTTTGAACATCTGATTTTAAAACTTTGAGTTCCAAATTCTCTCCCCTCTTCCTTTCCCACCCACCCTCCTTAAGAAGTCGAGCAATTCAACTTAGGCCACACAGGTATCATTATGTATAACCCTTCCACAATACTCATGTTGTGAAAGGCTAACTACATTTTGTTCCTTCCCAACCCATCCCGCTTTATTGAATTTTCTCCCTTGACCCTGTCCCCTTTCCAAAGTGTTTGTTTTGATTACCTCCACCCCCATCTGCCCTCCCCTCCATCATCCCCCCCCCTTTTATTTTTTTTATCTTCCTCCCTCTTCTTTCCTGTGGGGTAAGATACCCAACTGAGTATGTATGGTATTCCCCCTCAGGCCAAATCTGATGAGAGCGAGGTTCACTCATTCCCCCCTCACCTGCCCTCTCCCCTCCTCCCACAGAACTGCTTCCTCTTGCCACCTTTATGCGAGATAATCCACCCCATTCTATCTCCCCCTATCTCCCTCTCTCAGTATGTTGTTCTCTCATCCCTTAATTTCATTTTATTTCTTTTAGATATCTTCCCTTCATCTTCAACTCACCCTGTGTCTGCTCTCTGTCTTTTACATATATATATAAGCACACACATATATATATATATGTACACATACATACACATACATACATATACACGTAGATATATACATACATACACATTCACTTATATATATATACATAAACATATATATATATATATATGCATATTCCCTTCAACTACCCTAATACTGAGGTCTCATGAATCATACTCATCATCTTTCCATGTAGGAATGTAAACAAAACAGTTCAACTTTAGTAAGTCCCTTGCAATTTCCTTTTCTTGATTACCTTTTCATGCTTCTCTTGATTCTTGTGTTTGAAAGTCAAATTTTCTATTCAGTTCTGGTCTTTTCACTGAGAAAGCTTGAAAGTCCTCTATTTTATTAAAAATCCATATTTCGCCTTGGAACATGATACTCAGTTTTGCTGGGTAGGTGATTCTAGGTTTTAATCTTAGCTCCATTGACCTCCGGAATATCGCATTCCAAGCCCTTCGATCTCTTAATGTAGAAGCTGCCAGATCTTGGGTTATTCTGATTGGGTTTCCACAATACTCAAATTGTTTCTTTCTGGCTGCTTGCAGTATTTTCTCCTTGATCTGGGAGCTCTGGAATTTGGCGACGATATTCCTAGGAGATTTCTTTTTGGGATCTATTTGAGGAGGTGATCGATGGATTCTTTCAATTTGTATTTTGCCCTGTGGCTCTAGAATATCAGAGCAGTTCTCCTTGATAATTTCTTGAAAGATGGTATCTAGGCTCTTTTTTTGATCATGGCTCTCAGGTAGTCCAATAATTTTTAAGTTATCTCTCCTGGATCTATTTTCCAGGTCAGTGGTTTTTCCAAGGAGATATTTCACATTGTCTTCCATTTTTTCATTCCTTTGGTTCTGTTTTATAATATCCTGATTTCTCATCAAGTCACTAGCTTCCACTTGCTCCAATCTAATTTTTAAAGTAGTATTTTCTTCAGTGGTCTTTTGAACCTCCTTTTCCATGTGGGTAATTCTGCCTTTCAAGGCATTCTTCTCCTCATTGGCTGTTTGGAGCTCTTTTGCCATTTGAGTTAGTCTGTTTTTTAAGGTGTTGTTTTCTTCAGTGTATTTTTCAGTATTTTTTTGGGTCTCCTTTAGCAAGTCATTGACTTGTTTTTCATGGTTTTCTCGCATCCTTCTCATTTCTCTTCCCAATTTTTCCTCTACTTCTCTAACTTGCTTTTCCAAATCCTTTTTGAGTTCTTTTATGGCCTGGAGCCAGTTCATGTTTTTCTTGGAGGCTTTTGTTGTAGGCTGTATGACTTTGTTGTCTTCTTTAGGCTGTATGTTTTGGTCTTCTTTGTCACCAAAGAAAGAATCCAAAGTCTGAGACTGAATCTGGGCACGTTTTTGCTGCTTGGCCATATTCCCAACCAACTAACTTGACCCTTGAGTTTTTCAGTGGTGTATGACTGCTTGTAGACTAACGAGTTCTATGTTCCACGTTTGGGGGGGAGGTGCCAGCTCTGTCAGACCCGCACTGCTCCTTCCCCAAGAACCCCCAGTCCAGACTGGGCTTAGATCTTCAGCAGGCTGTTGCACTCCTGCTCTGATCTGCCACTTAATTCCTCCCACCAGGTGGGCCTGCAGCCAGAAGCAACAACAACTGTAGCTGCCCCACCTCCGCTGCCCCCAGGCCTGGAAGCCGAACCGCGAACTCCTTCCACTCCCGCAGCTTTTCCCACTAACCTCCTCCGCAGTATTTGGTGTTTGTGGGTCGAGGGGTCTGGTAACTGCCGCAGCTCACTGATTCAGGGCGCTAGGGCACCCTCCGCCCGGCTTCTGGTCTGGATGGTCCATGTCGCTCAGGCTGGGCTCTGCTCCACTCCCTTCCCAGCTCCCAGCTCCCAGCTCCGTGTGGAATAGACCTCACCCAGAGATCATCCAGGCTGTCCTAGGCTGGAGCCCTGCTTCCCTCTGCTGTTCTGTGGGTTCTGCCATTCTAGAATTGGTTCAGAGCCATTTTTTATAGGTTTTTGGAGGGACTCGGGTACGGAGCTCACTCTAGTCCCTGCTTACCAGCCACCATCTTGGCTCCGCACCCCCCCCCCCCCGAATATCTTTAATATTAACAAAGTCTTTCCCAACCCTCTTAATTCCAGTGACTTTCCTCTTAATTATTTCCTATTTATCCTATATATGGCTTGTTTTGCATATATTTATTTGCATTTTGGCTCCCCCATTAGATTGTAAGATCCTTGAGGACAGGACTATCTTTTACCTCTTTTTGTATCCCTAGCACTTAGTAATGTGTCTGGCACATGGTAGGCACTTAATAAATGTTTATTGATTGATTGAACCAGCTTTATTGCAGAAATACTTAAAGCTTTCTCAATAGTAAAGGAAGAAATAAAGGACACAACCTCTCCCATTATTTCACATAATAGAAATGTTAGCTATAACAGAAGAGGCATAAATTAAAGGAATAAAAAAGAAAAAAAAGAAACCAAAATTATCTGTTTCCAGATGACATTTTGATTTGCTTAAGGAGTCTCAAAGAATCAGAAAAGAAAAACTGAATAAAATGTTTAATAGCCTTAGTAAAGTTTGGGGGAAGGGAGTGGTCAGTGTTTGGGCCTGTTTTCAATAGTCCAGGGAACTCCCAGTAAAGAAACTCCCTCATAATTCAGAGAAGGAGCTGTTATGTCACTTAAAGTCTTAGAGAATTTCCTAGGACACTGGGAAGTTGTGACTTGCCCAGGTTCACATACGCTGAGCTTGAACCTAGACCTTCCTGACTTGGAGGCTCCATCTACTACACTATGTTGCTTCCCTTCAGTAAAGCAGCAGGATCCAACATAAATGTACAACATCCATCATTGTTTCTATACATCACCAAGAAAAACCAGGAGGAAATAAAGAGAAATCACATTAAAAATAATTGCAGGGTTCATAAAATATCTGTAAGTCAATCTACCAAGATGGATTCAGAATTTATGTAAATGCAAGTACAAATTATTTTATAGAAATAAAAGGAAAGCACATAATTGGCAAGATAGTATTGTTTATGCCATGACCACGTCATTTAAATATAAATGATGATACTATGCAAATTAATACACAAAATATTTGTTATTCTAATCCAATCAAACATATTATTGTTTATAGATCTAGACATAATCATATCAAAATTCATTTGCAGAAACAAAAGTTCTCTAGACTCAAGCGATATAATGAAAAAAAGAAAGTAGGACTGGAGGAGGCTGAGCATTACCAGACCTCAAATAATACCATAAGTAATAATAATAAACCTATTTGGTGCTAGTTAAAAAAATAGAAAAATAGATCAGTGAGGGAAGCAAGGCCTAGAACTAATTGAGCACAATGGCTCAATGTTTAATAATAATAATAGTAGCATTTATATAGTTCTTTAAGGTTTACAAAGAATTTTCCACATATTATTTCATACCAGCCTGGGAGGTAGTGTGTTGGTAAACAAAATGGGCTCTTAGCACTCAGTTCAACCAAGTGCCCTTGAAGAGTTTGACCTTTGTTTCCTTGATTAGATTGAGAGTCCTTGGTGACCTCCTTGCCTCAGGGGAGGGCCTAGTTTTCACATGGTTTTGAGTGACATGTTTGGGACGTCAGAGGCTTTTAGACCATGTGGGTTTAAGTCACCTCTTTGTGATGATTTTAGTTCACATGAGTGAGTTGCATGTGTGACTCACCCTTGACCCTGAAAAAGATATAAAACCAGGGGTTGGTTTTCTATTTTTTGGAGCTCTTACCCACAGCCATGGTGGCACTCATGACTCTGGGCCAGCCCTTGTGATGAGCACCCGGGCTGAACCTAGATGTTGGTAACTGTGAATTGTATTTGGTCTGTCTGTCGATGTTTTTAATTTGTTTTTATTTGTTCTGAAGTTCAGTGTGCTGGCTTTTTCCCCTGAACTAAGTGAATGGTATTTGTATGCTGAATTAAAGTAGGCTTGTCAACCCCTTAATGTTGCTGTCCTTACTAAAGCAGATCAAAAGAACCTGGGCTTTGGCAGCATTCTTGTTGTTGGGCTTGTGTTAGTCTTTCACTCCCACAACAGCTGCTAGCCGGATTGTTGAAACAGGTAGGTGCCATTACTATTCCCATTTTTACAATGAAGAAACAGAGGCAGATAGAGGTAAAATAGCTTGTCCAAGGTCACATTGTGCTAGTAAATGTCTGAGGCTGGGTTTGAACTTATGTTGTCCTAAGTCTACCAACTGAACCATCTGGCTATCTCTAAGATATAACCTCCACATAAACAATTCTGAAGGAATGACTTCCAATTCAATAAGAATGGGCAAAAGAATGGGCAAACTAGGAAGCAGCTTGATAGAAATTAGACTTATGCCACTATACCAATAAACTCCCAGTAGGTACACTCTCTCAATGTAAAAGCTCCTGTCATTTTAAAAAAGTAGAGAAGTTGACATCATTCACAAGAAAGGTAAGGGAGGATTATTAACTGAACAAGGGATAGAACAAGGATACATGTAATTACCACAGAAGACTCTAAGCTTCTTGAAGTCTCGGACTGTCTTTCATCTCTTTTTGTATCCCAGTGCTTATTGTGGCACCTGTAACATGTTGTTGCTTAATAACTTTATTAACTGATTGATAAAAGATAAAGTACACCATTTTGATTCCACAAAATTAAACTACTTTTGTAAGAATAAAAGACTATAAGTATAAATAAGAAGAATAGGGGGCAAAAATCTTTGCACCATGGATCTCTGAAAAAAGTCTGTTTTCCAAAATATAGAGGGAATTGACCCCAGGATATGATAAACATAAAAACTCATTCCCTTGCAGAGAAGTGGAAACGAATATGGAAAGTTTCAAAAGAAGAAGAGTAAATTATTAAAACCATGTGAAATTTTCTCTAAAACACTAATAATAAAAAAGAAATATGCTTCCATGACTCCAACATAATTAAAATAATCATGAGGTTTCAAATTGGTAAAGATGATAAAAATTGAAATAGTTAATAGTGAAGAAGCTATGAAAAGAAACGTACTCTAACGTATTCTTGGTGGAACTGTGTATTTGTCCAATTCTTCTGTAAAGCAATTTAGAATTTTGTGAGAAGAATAATGAAATAACCCTTTGACTCAAAGATCCCCGTACTAGGCATATACTCTAGGCAGCACTAGGCAAAAATCCCAGTACTAGGAGGTCAAAGACAGAATCTTCATAGCAACTTTTTAGTGGCCAAAAAAAATAAATAAATAAACAAAATGGATACTGAACAAATAGGATTTGGCTGAACAAATTTTGATATATGAATGCAATGGAATGTGTTTGCTCCAAAGAAATAACAGCTATACGATATTGAGAGACAAAGGGGAAGACTGGTATGAACTGACGCAAAGCAAGTGGGATAAGGAGCACAATACATACAATGACTACAATAATTAAAAGAAACCAACAGTTGATAAATGAAATGACCAATCCTCTTGTCTGAGGATAGATGATGTAACACACTTCCTTCTTCTTGAGAGGCTTTGGGTTCTGAATGTTATACATATTTTCAGATGTGGTCTTTGTGATGTTGGCTTTACTTAACTGTTTTTCATAGAAGCATACAAAGATTCTTTAGGGGGTAGTATATCTAGAAATGACTATGGTTTTTTAAAAAAAGCCCACAAACATCATCAATAAGGCATTAAAAAGATTGGTGTTGCTTTCAAAGGTCTTCCAACATGATGTCTCCCAAGCAGAGATTAAAATCACCCAAGATTCCTTGAAAGATGTAACAACAGAGATAACTTTGTTAGACAACCCTCTTATTGCAATGTTAACTTTAATTAAAGTTAAATTAAGTCAGGTGTATGCTTGCCAAAGGCAATTTTCATTGTCATGGAATAGGTGAAGTGGAGTCTAAATCTAAGAGAAATTCCCTGTAGATGGTGAGATTCTTCAGATGCTCCTATTGGTAGATAACATCATGCTGATTGTGTCAAGCCTCAGAACATAGCAGCCTTCCCAAATGAGATCAATGAGCACTCAAAAGATTCCGGGCTAATTATCGAAAGAGGAAAAATTAAGGGGATGAAGAGTGCCTATTGTCTAGACTGAGGTACACAGTAGTTGCATAGTCTTGTAGAACCCAAATAACTGGTCCTTCAGGATATATACAATGTCTTGGACAGACAGTATGGAATGGACAGTGAACTGAATTGAGAATTGAGGTAGAGGAGGAGAACAGGCTAGATGGCATCTGGGAGATTAGGCAGTCTTTCAGATGACCCCAAACTTCTCCCTGAAACAAAACCACGTCTTTCTTTTTCTTTTTGTCAGTCAAAAAATATTTCTTAAGCACCTACTATGTGCCAAGCATTGTGATAAGCACTGAGAACACAAAGAAAGGAAAATGACAGTCCTTGCCCTGGAGGAGCTCATGAGGGGACATAATGTACAAACGATTGTGTGCAAATAATCTATGTGCAGGCAAAATTGGAGATAATCAACAGTGTGAAAGTACTAGCATTAAGGAGTATGAGAAAGTATTCCTATAGAGGTGACATTTTAGCTGATACTTGAAGGAAGCTAGGGAAGCCAAGAAATGGAGATGAAGAGGGAGATCATTTCAGGCATAGGGAGATAGCTGGCGAAAATGCCCAGAATCAAGAGTTGTTAAGTGTCTTTCATGAGGACCAATGAGGAAACCAGTGTCATCACTAGGTCACAGAATGTATGTGTGTGTGTGTGTGTGTGTGTGTGTGTGTGTGTGTGTGTGTGTGTGTGTTGGGTGGAGCTGTAAGATGTAAGAAGAATGGGAAGTGGGGGCATGTTATGAAGGACTTTGAATGCTAAACAGAGGCTTTTATATTGTAATAGGGAGCCCCTGGAGATTATTGAATAGAGGCATGGGCTAAATGAAAAGACCTGGGCTTTAGGAAGATTTTTGTGAGTTTAACAATCGTTAAGAGATACAAATATTCCATTATAAAAAGAACAGGAAGATAGTATGAGAAACCGTGAATTTCAATAAAGTTTTTAATAGATATATAAACACACATGTATTTATACATATTTGTTTCTGTGTGTATAATCTCAGACCTCTGTGCTTTTGACATTGCATGTATGAGGAAGGAAAGAGAGAAATGGAGACTGGGGGAGGGAGGTGTGAAATTTGAATGGTTAATGGGATTACCTGGAGATAGAGGCATGTGGGGAAAGCTGGTCTCCCAACTTGTCCCTTGATTCCTAGTACCTTCAACTGCAGAGACTTCTAAAGGCAGACTTGGGAGATTTTTCTCTTCTTGGCCGAACTGAGATTTTATCTTGCTTCAGAGTCAGAACATTCATTTACTCATATATTTCATACACATGTGTATATATATATATATATATGTATATAGACATACTTATACATATACATGTATGTACATAGATACACATATGTACATACATATATATCTTATACACAATATATCTTACACATAACATATGTATCATATCATGTATCATATTATTGTCTAAACTAGTCTCTATAGAGATTAAACTAAACTAATCTCTAAATCTCTGATTTATCTTTACTGTTATCATTCGTCTAACGAACATTTGGTAGAAAGGAGCTAAGTTGGCTAAGAGTAAGCTAATGGTTACCTTCCCCTACATAGCAACCTTGGAAAGTGTTTTTTTTTTTTCCCTTGAACCTTTTAAAGAGCTTTATACCCTTAGGCTCAAAATATCTTATTTGTCGTCTCCTCCCATTAGAACATGAGTCCCTGGAGGGCAGGGACCATGTATTTGCCTTTGCATCCCCAGCACTTAGGTGTCTAGCTCCTAGCAAACATTTAAATAGTGCTTGTCACCTGACTAACTGGTAAATAGATCAAATTCCAATCCAATACCCATCTTGGAGATAGAGGAATGGTAAAGTGATAGTCCAGCTATGGCATCCTTCCTTCTCTGACCAAAGATGGAAATGGTAGTCTCCTGTGGAGACTTAGAATGGGGCATTCCTGATCCCAGATCTGTTTACCTCTCTATGTAAATTCCTGCAACACATTCCAGCATGGGTCCCTCTGACACTGGCTAACCCATTACACGTAGTAATTCAACAGGGTAGTAACAGATTTGATTTCTTTATGACCTCTTAAACACTTTTTAAAAAATTTTCTTCTGTGCATTTTAAAATGTTTTATTTATGCTTTTTGTGGGGTATGTGTATCACTTCTTTTGTAACAAACATCTATAGTGAAACATAACAATTTCAACACATTAATTTCAGAGAATGAATATTTTATTCTGTACCTTTACTTCATCACCCCTATGGCAAAAGGTGGGAGGTACATTTCATCATTAATCTCCTGAATTCATGTCTCCTAATTGCCACCACACAGAGTCCATCTCTTCCTTCAAGACTCAGCTCAAGAAACTCTTCGAAGTGCCTTTCCTATGCAAGTGACTTCCTTCGCAAATTACCTACATATTTAACTATTTTGTACTTATACTATACATAAGTGCATATGTATATATACACCCATTTACACACATATGTATATAGGTGCATATGTGTATATATACACACACCTCTTATCTACTCTGTTAGAATGTAAGCTCCTTAAGAGTAGAGATTATTTCATTTTTCATTTTTATATCCCTAGTGCTTAGCATAATCCCTGGTACATAAAAGGTGCTTGATAAATATTGATTAATTCACATTCTATATTTTTCAGTTTTCAAAGCTATTTTTCCCACATAATTATTGTGTCATCATACAAATGTTCTCCAGTTTTTGCTTATTTCACTTGGCATCAAGAATAGCACCTCCCTCACAGCAATATTATAAGGACCAAAAGAGATAATATGTGTAAAGCACTTTGCAAAAATTTAAGTGCTATATAAATTTTATATATTATTTTTGTATATATTTTTAAAATTCCATTCAGACTTTTAACTTCTCTCTTGTTCATCTCAGGGTTAGATATATTGGAAGATTGAAGCACCTCAAAATGATTTTTTTGCTGTCCATAATAGCTCTTCTTTTAAGTACTTAGATTTGCTTTACGTGTCAGCTTTTCCATTAAGTACATAGATGCTCTGCTAATTGGTTCATATAAATTTAATATGAAAATGTCTTTATTATCTATGGTGCTTTTTAGGATAATGTAGATGCCTTGATTATCTCTTTTAATAATGTCTATTTTTAATATTGCCTTTTTAAAAATAAATATTACTACTCTTCCATTTTTGGATTCATTTGATGTGTAATAGATTCTATTCTAACCCATTAATTTGACTCTATGAATCTTAATATTTCAAGTATCTTTCTTGAAAACATACTATTTTTGGATTCTATTTTCTAAAATATTTTACAATTCTCTGTTTTATGGGAGAATTCATCACAGCAATATTCATGCTTATGATAACTAGGTATGGTTTTTTTTTCACCTATAGTTTTCTATAATATTGTTTCTTCTCCTTGCCCTCCACTCTCCTTTAAATAAAGAGGGTAGGGAAAGAAAGGAAGTGGAATTGGTATTAGCAAACTATAATTGGAATGGTTATCCTTCCTTCTTTCTTTCTTTCTTTCCTTCCTTCTTTCTTCCTTTCTTTCCTTCCTTCCTTCCTTCTTTTCTTTCCTTCTTTGTATAATCAACTCCATATAGATGAAATTTATTTTGTTTCTGTATATTACCTCCCAACTACCTTTTCTCTTAATTCGTTCTTTTCCTTTTCTTTCCTTGTGTCCAACTACTTGTCCATTAACGTTAATGTATTTTTATATTAAATTTTGTGTGTGTGATTATTTCCCCAGATTTGATAACCTGGGATGGCTCCTATTTCCATCTCCACACCCATGCCTTATATATTCTGCCCCAATTATGAAAAATAGTAAACCATTCCCTCTTTCTCATTTCTTCTTTCAGTATTCCTTTACTCTCCCATATTCTTTACTCCATTAAACAAAAGAAGCAGCAAAAAACTACATGCACCTGAGTTTTTCTTTGCTCCCTCTTTGACTGTTGAAAGGATTCTGAATGGACACCCTTATTAGATAGAAGCACTCTGTCACCATTTAATCACTTCAAATTGCTCAAATGAATTTATTTTTTAAAAATTTCTTCACTTGTATTTGTTTTAAATATAAAGGTGGAGTTGACTGAGTAAATCGATTAAGTCACTCTACTCACTCAAAGTGATTAATAAAATGTCCTAAATCTTAATGAAGTGAGAATGTTTTAATCAACAAATTAAAAAACACTACTAGATTAAACAAAATTAGATTAAAAATTAAGCAAAATTAGATTAAGTTCAAAATGCCACTGGATGACCTGTAGTGACATTCACAGGAAGAATCTTCAGATTAGCTAAGGAAACCCAGTCATGTCCACTGGGTCATCTACCAATTTAAAGCCCAAGTTATTTTTTTAAAAATGTGGCAGAGATAGATTCCAGAAAGTAGTAAATAAGTAGAGAACATTACATCTAATCCCCTTACCCCACCAGGAGTCACTTGGGAAGGAGGAGAGCACTTTTTCCTCAGCCTTGATCTCTTCCCCTCTCTCCTCCCCTGGTGAAAGGAAGACTTCATGAACTTTGGAAGTCCAGAAAATTTCCTATGTGTATTGGGAGCCAAGGACCAACTAGTCTCAGATCCACAAATCTACAAAGAGCTGAGCAGAGAAGTTAACCATACCTAAGGGAAACTTTTGAATAACTTCATAAAAGAGAGAAAAGGACTTTTAGCAAACAGGAATGGTGAGTTAGCTGTTTCCAACATATGTTCTCCCCTAGGTTTTCCCTGACTCTCTATGTACTGGGTGAGAGTGTCACAGACTTTGTGGGAATATTTTGTACCAACTATTTTTCTGTACCACCTTAGTAAATACCTCTTTTTAAAAGCTACTTACATTTGGCTGACTAATGTCTCAACTGACGATCATGTTGAAAATCATGCCAGTGGGGGCTTGTGAGCTATTGTAGGCTGTAATTCTATAATGATAACCCTCCAAACCTTCAGTCATACATGCAAAGACTGGAAAGGCCATAAGAACCATGTATTGGTGACCCAAGTCATCAGGGCAAATGGAATTTGGGATAAGGCCCTCAGATGATGTGCTATATAAACATTTTACTCAGCTCTGTTTTTCTCAATCAGAATGCTTTGAAAGTACTCTATCTATATATGGTCCATTTTTTTTCCTTGTAAAGTTTTTCAGGTTGGGTTATTTTTTTTTTTTTGGTATTAGGCCTTTTTCTTTTTATTTTGATAGATCACATTCCTGGCTTTGCTTTCTTTAATGTAATTTTGTATATTCTTGCTTGATCTTGATGGTCATTCCTTGATACTTAATCTCTTACTGTTTTCAGAATTGTTTTCTTTAACCTAGCAGCTTTGAGTTTTGGATAGTTTTTAGGTAGCCTCTACACTCCGTTGACAAGACCATCTACACTCATACCTCCACTTCCTCTCATCTTACTCTACAACCTGGCTTCTGACCTCATCATTCAACCAAGAGTTAAATTTGTAATATTCTTTCATATTGATTCATGTATTCTTTAAATTGCCCATCTCTCTAGCTTTAGTTGTTGCACTAGGGATTTTTTTTTTGCCAGGGCCAGGTTCTATTCCTGGTGAACTTTTGGGTGGGGTAGTTGGTTTTGCTTGGTATTACCCCAGGTCCCCAGATCCTAGTCTTCCCACCCAAGGTTCAATCCTTTGAGGTTCAATGTTTGATACTATGGACCTTCTCTATCTTCTTAGGACAGAGTGTTAAGGACCTCACAGACCCTGGGTCTGAGTTGTCCTGGACTGAGAACTGGGCTAACTCCCAATCCGTCTAGGGTTTTTTCAGGGTAGACCTCTACCTCTTGATCCCTCCAGATACAAAGCCTATCCCAGGGGCAGGGAACCTGTGGCCTCAAGGCCACATGTGCCTTCTAGGTCCTTGGGTGCGACCTTTTGACTGAGTCCAAGTTTTATGGAACAAATCCTTTTATTAAGGAAATTTGTTCTGTGAAGTTTGGATTCAGTTAAAGGGCTGCAATTGAGGACCTAGAGAACCGTATGTGGCCTTGAGGCTGCAGATTCCCCATCCCTGGCCCAGCCCATTACATGTCTTCCTGATTGTCCCTAGTTGGATTGAGGGTTCTCTCCTGTGTTGGCTTTCCTGGCAGAGAACTTTTGTGAACTGCTGGAGTGAAAGAAATCACTTGCTGTAGTGTTTCACTGAATTTTTGTTTTATCATTTTTTCATCTGTCATGAACTTCAGAGTTTTTTTATCGGAGTAGACATGTGGAGGGTGAGCAGCCAGCCTCCGATTCTGGAGGCCTCAGTTATCTTAGCAGGAAATCCCTCCATAGAATTGAAACCTAGTCCAACACACATCCCTTTTCTTAAAGTGAGCAAGAGAGGCAAAAATCCTTGCTCCAGATCACTCAGCTAGCTTTGGTGGAAGAGCTGGGATTCAAAATTGGGTCCTTTGGCTCTAAATTCAGTGCTATGTTTCACGCTGCTTTTCAACCTCCATAGCAGGTAATTCCTTTTCTACATCTTCTGTTTCTATGGGGCATGTCTATGCTCCTATGTGGAAGTCAGCTATCTCTCTTTTTCTGTTTTCAAAGTAGTTGTTTTCATGTTTTCCTTAATGAAGAAAGACACTTTCTCCCTCTCAACAGGCATTTCTAGCTGCTTGGATTTAAACACAGTAATATCTTGCCTGGCAACTGCCTCTAGCAACCAACCTGTCTCTCCTCCAGACTGTTTTCTGACTACCTTAGGCAAGGCAGTACCTTGTTCAGGGTCTCAGCTTCCTCCTCTGATGTGAAGGAACTGGGTTTGAGCTCCAAGACACCTTCTAACTCTACATCCCATGAATGAGAACATTTGCGGAGTTGTTTTTGTTGTAAAATCACAGATCATGCTTAGAAAATAGGATACAAGTAGGTTTTTAAAATGAGGATTTAGATTGGTCTGGCCTCTAGTATACACAGCTCCTTCAAGAGTGTGGTAAGAATGATAACCATAGCTAACTTTATATAGATCCTACCACATGCCAGGAAGTAAGTGTTTTACAATTCTTATCTCATTCAATCCACACCACAACAATGAAAGGTAGGTGCCATGGTTATCCTCATTGTACAAATGAGGAAACTGAGGCAAACAGAAATTAGGTGACTTGTTCAGGGTAACATAGCTAGTAAGGTTCTGAAGCCAGATTTGAACTCAGGTCTTTCCGACTCCAGGCCTGACATTCTATTTAATACAAATAATAATAATTTTGAAAATGATTAATAATAATAATGACAGCGATGACAATAATAACCGAGACTTAAGTAGCGCTTACTGTGTGCCAGGCACTGTGCTAAGTTCTGTGCTTTACAATCATTGCCTCATTTGATCCTCGCGACAACCCTGGGAGGTAATAGGATTTCCATTTTACAAATGAGGAAACTGAGGCAAACAGAAATTGAGTGACTTGCCCAGGGCCACACAGCTAGTAAGTATCTGATTTAACTCAGGTCCTTCTGACTCCAGGCCTGATATTCTATTCACTGTTAATAGTAATGATGCTGATAACGATTATAATAATAGCAAAGGTAATACTAACAACAACTCACATCCCTATGTTGTTTTAAACTCCAGTGAATGCTTTTATCACAACAATCTTACAAGTTCTGCAGGCCTATACAGGGGATACACCATGTACCCCCACTTTAAAGATGAAGAAATTCAAATTTCAAGGTACGGAAAGGGCTAATCGGGGCCTTAGCTAGCCTTTGAACTAAGGTCTTCTCACTCAAAATGCAGGGTTCTTTTTACTAACCACTATCTTAGTTCTGTGGGAGTCTCTTCATACCCAAGATCTCTTGTGCCCTGGCATCACCTCACTGGTCATGTATACTCTAAGTTCATCTTCCAGTCCAGAAACAGATTTCTTTAAGTATACTCTTGTTCAGGTCATAAAAAAGTATAAGATCTTTGAGAAGATATAGCACAGTGTTCTCTAATATTGAATTAGCAACCAATAAACCCCTGGTCTTTTTTTTCTCCTCACGTGAACTGCTATTAAGGCAGGTCTCCTATATCCATAGTCTTGTGTTTGATCTTTTAAACCCAAGGGCAGGACTTTACATTTGTTCTTCATAAATTTCATCTTGTAAGTTTCAGCCTATTGCTTCAGTCTATGGAGATCTTTTGAATCCTGATTTTACCATGTAATCTAAAATGTCATAAGCATACCATCTTTGTCTTTTTTCAAGTGATTGACAACCTTTGTCTTATCTCAGACTTTCATTACCTTTCATCTAGTTAATTACAATAGTTTCCAAATTGGTGCCCCTACATCCAGTCTCTGCTCTATGATCCATCCTCTGCAGTTGGTAAATTTGTATTTTTAAAACACTTTATTCCTAAATAATTTTATTTAATAATAAAATTTTATTTAAATGAAACAGTATTTAATTATTTGAATACTTAAATATTTTAAAATATTTAATTACTTAAATAAAAGTTTTATTTTTAAATTATATATAATATATTATAGATATATAAATTATGTATGGGTTATATATCTAAAAACTTTTCAGAGATGGATACATAGATGATAAGGTTGATGCACATATTGCCAGATCTAGCTCAGTGTTTGGGAGCTTCCAAAAGAAGGTATGAGAGATGAGGTATTGGGCTGCCTACCAAACTGAAGGTCTACAGAGCTGTTGTGCTCTGTATGCCTGTGAACCCTGGACAGTCTACCAGCGCCATGCCAGGAAACTGAATTGCTTCCATTTGAATTGTTTTAGGAAGATTCTGAAGATCACCTGGCACCATAAGGTACTGGATAGTGAGGTCTTTTCTCCAGCTGAACTGCTGAGCTTTTGAACCCTATTGCAGAGAGCACAACTCCAGTGGGATGGCCACATTGTGTGAATGCCAAAGGTACCTTTGCCTAAATGACTATTTCATGGAGAATACACACAAGGAAAGCACTCATGTGGAGGTCAGAAGAAGCAATACAAAGACCCTCTCAAGATCTCCCCGAAGAACTCTGGAATTGATTGTGAGACATAGGAGATGCTGACACAGTATTACCCAGCATGGTGTGCCTGCCTCAAAGAAGGTGTTGTGCTCTATGAGCAAAGCAGTAGCTCAAAAGATGAACAAATTTAAAGACATCTCCACTCCAAATGTCCATATAGACTATGTGTTCATATAGACTTTTTGAGCTCTTATTAGTGTGATCAGCCAAAGTCTATACTTTATGTAGACCTATTCCTCAACCCCAACATAGTAATGTTAGGTACCCTTAGAGCATGAAGGACAATAACCAACCATTCTTTTATTTATTTATTCATTCATTTATTTATTCATTTGTTTGTTTGTTTGTTTTTGGAGGCAATCAGATTTAAGTGACTTGCCCTGGGATCTCTTGTTCCCTTCAGTATAGCTCAAAGACAGTTCTGAAGGACTTACAATGAAAAATGCTATCCATCTCTAGAGAAAGAGCTGATGTCTGAATGCAGATTGAAGCATACTTTTCTTTATTCTCTTTTTTTTTGTTTTTTTGTCTGTTTTCTTTTACAACATGGTTAATATGGAAATGTTGCTTTGCCCATACTCAAATACAGGTCACAGTCCTGAGTGGCAGTTCCAGGGTGAGGAACACTAGCACATCAGAGCTTGCAGCCACAGTGGATGGGGCCCTCTTCACAGGGCAGAGAAGAGTGGTTGTGGTCATGCACAGGCCAGGAGAATAGCAAACACACCTCTCCTTAGATCATACCACCTTGAAAGAACTGAAAACTCACAGGTCCCTAGAAGTATCTCTGAAAAGAGCTGCACAAAACCCCTGAAGCTTGATACAGTGTCCTCTCCACACTAGAAGCAGAGTCCACTTTAGCAGAGTTAGAAGCTGGGAAAATGAGCAAACAGGATAAAATTCTGACTATAGAAAGTCACTGTGATGACAAGCAAGATCAAAACATACCCAGCAAAAGACAGCAAAGTCAAAACTTCTATGTCCAAAGCCTCAGAGAAAAATATGAATTGGGCTCAGACCATGGAAGGGCTCAAAAAGGATATTAAAAATCAAGTAAAAAGAGGTAGAGGAAAATTGGGAAGAGAAATGAGAGTGATGCAAGAAAATCATGAAAAAATAGTCAGCAGCTTGGTAAAGAAGGCAAAAAAAAAATGCTGAGGAAAATAACACTTTAAAAACCAGAATAGGCCAAATGGTAAAAGAGGTTCCATTGAGGAGAAGAATGCCTTGAAAATAAGAATTGGTCAAATGAAAAAAGATATTTTAAAAAATCACTGAAGAACCCCTTAAAAAACAGAATTGGCCAAATGGAAAAAGAGGCACTAAAATTAAAGAAAAGAACTCATTAAAAATAGAACTGGCTAAATAGTAAACAAGGTCCAAAAACTCACCAAAGAAAATAATTCCTTAAAAATTAGAATTGGGAAAGTGGAAGCTAATGGCTCTATGAGATATCAAGAAACATTAAAGCAAAACCAAAAGAATGATAAAATAGAAGAGTATGTGAAATATTTCATTAGAAAAACAACCGACCTGGGAAATCCAGGAGGGATAACTTAAAAACTTATTATACTGCCTAAAATCCATGATAAAAAAAGAGCCTAGACATCGTCTTTCAAGAAATTATCAAGGAAAACTGCCCTGATATTCTAGAACCAGAGGGTAAAATAGAAATTGAAAGAATATACCAATCACCTCCTGAAAGAGATCCCCAAATGAAAACTTCCAGGAATATCATAGCCAAATTCCAGAGCTCCCAGGTCAAAGAGAAAATATTGCAAGCTTCAAGGAAGAAACAATTCAAGTATCATGGAACCGCAGTCAGGATAACACAAGATTTAGCAGCTTCTACATTAAAGGATCAGAGGACTTGGGATATGATATTCCAGAGGGCAAAGAAGCTAGGATTACAACCAAGAATCACCTATCCAGCAAAACTGAATATAATAATTCAGGAGAAAAAAGGATATTTGATGAAATAGAGGACTTTCAAGCACTATTGAGGAAAAGACCAGAGCTGAATAGAAAATTTCACTTCCAAATACACCACTCAAGAGAAGCACAAAAAGGTAAAACAGGAAAGGGAAATCATAAGGGACTTAATGAGGTTAAACTGTTTATATTTCTGCATAGGAAGATGATGATTAGTTGGTTGTTCTTTGTTCTCAGAGAGGACCAAAATCTCTTCATTATGCTAGAGGCAAGTTGCACTGTGCCCGATTGTGGCTGATCAAACCAATACTATCTCTGAATGCTCTACCACAGGTTGGGCGCAAATAGTCCGTGTGAGCATTTGGGGTGGATACTCCAAACTTGTGCATCTTGTGTTTCCTTTGAGCTGTTTTAGTTCTGCTTTCCTCATAGAGCACAGCACCTTCTCACATGTGGGCACACCATGCTGAGCAGTCCTGTGCCAATGTCTCCCATGTCACACAATCAGTTCCAAAGTTCTTGAGAGAGACCTTGAGAGTGTCCTTGTATCACTTCTTCTAACCACCCTGTGAATGCTTGCCCTGTGTGAGTTGTCCATAAAATAGTCTTTTTGGCAAGTGTAAGTTTTGTGTTTAAACAACATGGCCAGCCCATTGAAGTTGTGCTTTCTGAAGCAGAGCTTAGATGCTTGACAGCTTAGTTCGAGAAAGGACCTCAGTGTCTGGTATCTTATCCTGCCAGGTGATCTTCAGAATCTTCATAAGACAATTCAAGTGGAAGAGATTTGGTTTCCTGGCATGGTGCTGGTAGACTGTCCAGGTTTCGCAGGCATACAACAATGATGTCAGCACAATGGCTCTGTAGACTTTCAGTTTGGTAATCAGTCTAATACCTCTTCTCTCCCATACTTTCCTTCAGAGCCTCCCAAACACTGAGCTAGCTCTGGCAATGCATGCGTCAACCTCATTATCAATGTGTACATCCCTGGAAAGTACACTACCAAGGTAAGTGAACTTATGCACAGCATTCAAAACTTCTCCATTTGCTGTTAACTGATGGTTCCATGTATGGACGGTGTGGTGGCGGCTGATGGAGCACCTGTGTTTTCTTGGTGTTAATTGTTAGGCCAAAGTTAGCACAAGCAGCTGAGAATTGATCCTTACTTCATTGCATCTCATCTTCAGAGGCTGCACTGAGTGCACAATCATCTGCAAACAGAAAATCATGCACCACCACTCCCTCCACTCTGGTCTTGGCTTGTAACCTTTTCAAGTTGAAAAATTTACCATCAGTGCAATAGCTGACCTTGATGCTGTGTTCATCCTCATTGAAAGCATTTGACAACATGGTTGAAAACATCATGCTAAAAAGCATGGGAGCAAGCACACGGCTTTGTTTCACTCCATTGGGGACTGGGAAAGCACGAGAGCATTGTCTGTTATCTAGAACCCAGGCAAGCATGCTATCATGAAATTGATGTACAATACTGATGAACTTCTCTGGACAACCAAATTTTGACATAATTTTTCATAAGCCCTCATGACTGACAGTATCAAAGGCCTTGGTCAGATCTACAAATGTTGTATACAGACCTCTGTTCTGATCTTGGCATTTCTCCTGGAGTTGTCAGGCAGCAAACACCATATCAACTGTTCCCTGGCCCTTTCTGAATCCACACTGGCTCTCAGGTAGATGACCATCTATGGGGGGGGGGGCAGGGAATGATACTTGTAACTCCTAAAAACTTTTTTATTATTAGGACAGTTAGAAGGAGTGTGTATCTCTCTCTCTCTCTCTCTCTGTATATATAATGTATATATCTATATATATAGATATATAGATATATGTGTATATACACACACACAGAGGGCACAGTTGTGAGTTGAATAAGAAGGAATGATATCCATAAAATAAAATTAAAGGTGAAGGGGGTGGAGCCAAGATGGCAGCTGGAAAGCAGGGACTTGCATGAGCTCCCCACCAGGTCCTTCCAAAAACCTATAAAAAATGGCTCTGAACAAATTCTAGAACTGCAGAACCCACAAAACAGCAGATGGAAGCAGGGATCCAGCCCAAGACAGCCTGGATGGTCGCTGGATGAGGTCTATCACACCCAGAGCAGAGGGGAGCAGAGCTCAGCGTGGGCTGTGGCAGGACCAACCAGACCAGGAGCCAAGCAGTACAGGCCCTAGTGCCCTGAATCAGTGAGCTGTGGCAGTCACCAGACTTCTCAACCCACAAACACCAAGGACAACAGAGAAGGTTAGTGGGAAAAGCTGTGGGGGACAGAGTTCACAGTTCAGCCACCACCCCAGGGGCAGCAGGGGTGGTGCAGCTACAGAACTACAGCTGCAGTTACTTCTGGCCCCAGGCCCACCTAGTGGGAGAATTAAGTGGCGGAACAGAGCAGGAGTGCAGAGCCTGCTTAAGATTTTCATCAGGTCTGGGTTGGTGGTTCTTGGGGAAGGAGGAGTGCTGGTGTGGCAGAGCTGGCTGTATAGAAATAGCTCTGAAATCAATGGTGCATCCCCTCAAGCTTGGAACAAAGTACTCTTTGCTCTACAAGCAGTCATACCCCGATGAAAAACTCAAGGGTCACGTAAGTTGGCTGGGAACATGGCCAGGCAGCAAAAATGCACTCAGATTCAGTCTCAGACTTTGGAATCTTTCTTTGGTGACAAAGAAGACCAAAACATACAGCCAGAAGAAGTCAACAAAGTCAAAGAGCCTACAACAAAAGCCTCCAAGAAAAACATGAACTGGCCCCAGGCCATGGAAGGACTCAAAAAGGATTTGGAAAAGCAAGCTAGAGAAGTAGATGAAAAATTGGGAAGAGAAATGAGAAGGTTGCAAGGAAACCATAAAAAACAAGTCAAGGACTTGCTAAAGGAGACACAAAAAATACTGAAAAAAATATTGAAGAAAACAACACCTTAAAAAACAGACTAACTCAAATGGCAAAAGAGCTCCAAAAAGCCAAGGAGGAGAAGAATGCCTTGAAAGGCAGAATTAGCCAAATGGAAAAGGAGGTCCAAAAGACCACTGAAGAAAATACTACCTGAAAAATGAGATTGGAGCAAGTGGAAGCTAGTGACTTGATGAGAAATCAAGATATTATAAAACAGAACCAAAGGAATGAAAAAATGGAAGACAATGTAAAATATCTCGTTGGAAAAGACACTGACCTGGAAAATAGATCCAAGAGAGATAATTTAAAAATTATTAAACTACTTGAAAGCCATGATCAAAAAAAGAGCCTAGATATCATCTTTCAAGAAATTATCAAGGAGAACTGCCCTGATATTCTAGAGCCAGAGGGTAAAATAGAAATTGAAAGAATCCACTGATAACCTCCTCAAAAAGATCCCAAAAAGAAAACTCCTAGGAACATTGTTGTCAAATTCCAGATCTCCCAGGTGAAGGAGAAAATACTGCAAGCAGCCAGAAAGAAACAATTTCAGAATAACACAAGATCTAGCAGCTTCTACATTAAGGGATCAAAGGGCTTGGAATATGGTATTCTGGAGGTCAATGGAGCTAGGATTAAAACCAAGAATCACCTACCCGCAAAACTGAGTATCATGCTCCAAGGCAAAATATGGATTTTTAATAAAATAGAGGACTTTCAAGCTTTCTCAGTGAAAAGCCCAGAGCTGAATAGAAAATTTGACTTTCAAACACAAGAATCAAGAGAAGCATGAAAAGGTAAACAAGAAAGAGAAATCATAAGGGCTTCCTAAAGTTGAACGGTTTTGTTTACATTCCTACATGGAAAGATGATGTGTATGATTCATGAGACCTCAGTATCATAGTAGCTGAAATGAATATGCATGTATATATGTGTATGCATATATATACATATGTGTGTATATATGTAGGTATATGTATGTATGTATATATATATTTTGAATATATATAAACATATATATATAAATAATATAAATATATTTATATGTTTATTTTGAACAGTTTGGAACTATGCCCAAATATTTATAGCAGCTCTTTTCTGGTGACAAAACACTGGAAATTGAGGGGATGCCCGTCAATTGGCAATGGCTGAACAATTTATGGTATGTGATTGGCATGGAATACTATTGTGCTATAAGAAATTATGAGCTAATCTATAGTCATGAAAAAATATTCTAAATCACTATTGATTAGAGAAATGCAAATCAAAACAACTCTGAGGTACCACATCACACCTATCAGTTTGGCTTACATGACAAAACAGGAAAATTATAAATGTCGGAGAAGATGTGAGAAAATTGGAACCCTAATGCATTGTTGGTGGAGTTGTGAACTGATCTAACCATTCTGGAGAGCAATTTAGAGCTATGTCCAAAGGGCTATAAAATTGTGCATCCCTCTGACCCAGCAATACTGCTTCTAGGGCTGTATCCCAAAGATCGTAAAAATGAGAAAAGGACTCACATGTACAAAAATATTTATAATAGCTCTCTTTGTGGTGGCCAAAAATTGGAAATTGAGGGGATGCCCATTAACTTGTGGATGGCTGAATAAGTTATGGTATATGAATGTAATGGAATACTATTGTTCCATAAGAAATAATGAGCAGGAAGACTTCAGAAAAATCTGGAAAGACTTAGATGAACTGATGCTGAGTGAAGTGAGCAGAACTAGAAGAACATTTTTCACAATAACAGCAAGATTGTACAATGACTAACTTTGATAGACTTGTCTCTGGTTAGCAATGCAAGGATCTGAGACAACTCCAAATGGCTCAAGATGGAAAATGCTATCCACATTCAGAAATAGAACTAGGGAGTCTAAATGGAGATAGAAGTATACTATTCTCTCTCTCTCTCTCTCTCTCTCTCTCTCTCTCTCTCTCTCTTTGTTTTCTCATGCCTTCTCCAATTGCTTCTAATTCTTCTTTACAACATGATGGCTAATAGGAAAATATGTTTAATATGAATGTATATACAGAGCCTGTATCATATTGCATGCTGTCTTGAGGTGGGGCAAGGGGAGGGATGGGGAGAAAATTTGGAACTCAAAATCTCATGGAAGTGAATGGTGAAAACTAAAGATAAATAAATTTAATTTAAAAAATGATGAGCTACTTACTCTCAAGAAAAAACCTGGAGACTTATGGGAACTGATGCAAATGAGTAATAAGTGTGAGTAGAGTAATGAGAAAGGGATAGAGCCAGGAGAGCATTGTACACAGTAACTATGAATGACTATTCTCAGCAATACAATGATCCAAGACAACTCTGAAGAACCTATGATGAAAAGTGTAATCCATCCCCAGAGAATGAGCTGATGGAGTCTGATTACAGATTGAACCATACCTTTTTTTAACTTTATTTTTCTTGGGTTTTTATTTTGGTCTATTTTTTTAAATACCATGACTAATATGGAAATACATTTTGCATGACTACACATGTTTGAACTATATCAAATTGCTTGTCTTATCAATAAGAGGGTGGGGAGGGAAGGAGAGATTTTGGAACTCAATTTTAAAAATGAATGTAGAAAATTATCTTTACATGTAATTGGGGGGAAACATAACATAAAATAAAATAACATAGGCAACATAAAATATGTGGGAGTCTACCCACCAAGACAAACCTAAGAATTGTGTGAACACATTTACAAAACACTTTTCACAGAAATAAAGTCTGATCTAAATAAGTGGAAAAATATTAATTGGTTATGGGTAAACCAAGCCAATATAATAAAAATGATGATTCTACCTAAATCAATTAATTAATTAATTATCAATAATTAACACATTGGTTAATTAGTTTAATTAACAAATTAATTAAAAATAATTCAGTGCTATACCAATAAAACTACAAAAAATAATTTTATAGAACCAGAAAAAATAGTAACAAAATTAATCTGAAAATGTCAGGAATATCAAGGGAATCAATGAAAAAAAAAGTGAGAATACCAGATCTTAAACTGTATTATAAAGTCATAATCATTAAAACAATTTGGTACTGGCTAAGAAATAGAGTGGTGGATCAGTGGAATAGATGAGGTACACAATAACGTAGTAGCAAATGACCATAGTAGTCTAGTGTTTGATAAATGAAAATATCCAAGCTTTTAGGACATGAACTCACTATTTGACAAAAGTTACTGGGAAAACTGGAAAGAGATTTGGCAGAAATGAGGTATAGACCAACATCTCACACTATATATTAAGATAAGGTCAAAATAGGTACATGATTGGACATAATAGGTGATACCATAAACCAACTAGGAGAGCATAAAATAGTTTACCTGGCAGATCTATACATAGGGAAGAATTTATGACCAAACAAGAGATAGAAAGGATTACAGCATGTAAAATAAATAATTTTGATTATATTTAATTAAACAGGTTTGCACAAACAGAAACCAGAAAACTAAGGGGAAATTTTTACAGCAAGTTTCTCTGATAAAAACATAATTTTTCAAACAAACAGAGAATTGAGTCAAATTTATAAGAATAAGTATCGTTCCCCATTGACAAATTGTCAAAGGATATGAACAGGCAGTTTTCAGATGAAGAAATCAAAGCTGTATGAAAAAATGCTCTAAATCACAAGTAACTAAAGAAATGCAAACTAAAAAACTCTGAGGTACCACCTCACACCTAGTAGATTGGCTAATTTGACAGAATAGGAAAATGATAAATGTTGTAGACTTTGTGAGAAAATTGGGACACTAATGCACTGTTGGTGGAGTTGTGAACTGATCCAATCATTCTGGAGAGTAATTTGGAACTATACCTGAATGGCTATAAAACCATGTAGTGCTACTACTAGGTCTGTATCCCAAAGAGATCAATGAAAAAGGAAGAGGGCCTATGTGTTCAAAAATATTTATAGCAGATCTTTTCATCATGGCAAATAATTGGAAATTGAAAAGATGCCCATAAATTGGGGAATGGCATCACATTAAAATTGTGATGGAATACTATTGTGCAATAATAAATGAAGAGCAGGATACTTAAAAAAAAACCTGGAAAGATTTACATGAATTGATGTAAAGTGAAGTGAACAGAACCCAGAGAACACTGTACATAGTACAAAATATTATATGATGATCAACTGTGAATGACTTTGCTATTCTCAGTGATATAATGATCCAAGACAATTCTGAAGGACTTATGATGAAAAATACTATCCGTCTTTAGAGAAAGAACTGATGAAGTCTAAATGCAGATCAAAGCATAATTTTTTAAACTTTCTTTTTCTTTTGCTTTGTGTTTTCTTTTACAACATGGCTAATATGGAAATATGTTTTGTGTGACTGTAGATGTATAATCTATATTTAATTGCTTGCCATATCATGGAGGGTGATGGGGAGGGAGAGAATTTGAAACTCAAAATTTAAAAAAAGAAAGTTAAAATTTCTTTTACATGGAATTTGATATATATACTTTCATATGTGAAGATAATAAAAAGGAAAAATGTGGGAAATTTGTGACAAAATAATGTCATCTTAAAAAAGAAGTTGGAGAGTGGTAAAGAGAAAGAATTTTCAGACTATTATTTATATCATATTGCATTACATTATGTTATATTACATTATATTAATTATATTATATTATTTATATTATATTTGAAACTATTTGAAACTGGGTTGGAAAATTAAGGGTCAAAACATGATGAGAAATAGATAATAAGAAAAAATGAAATTACAAATTTAAGCGTATTAATGAATTTGGAATAAGGCAGGTAAACAAAGTAGAAAGTGTGGGGATGTGAGAGAGCCTACAAGAAGAGACTATCATTGGAGTAGTGTAAACAAGACTAATCACTGAGACAAAGTACTGACAAAAAAGCAAAGTGATAAAAAGCAATTCAAAAGAAATAAATGGTGGAAAATCAAAATCTAACATCATAACTTTAATGTAAATGGACTAATGAAGCTAATGAAATATAAAAGAGTGGAAGAAATGATAAGTAAATAAAATCAAGCAGTCTATTAAATATAAGAAATTCATCTAAAAAAATAAAGGATGCTTGTGGGAATATGGTGGCTTGTTAGAAGTTTGTTAGAAGCTTTAGAAAAGCCAAGATCTTATTAAAAAAAACCTAGCAATGTGCTAAAAATGCCTCAGATAAAGAAAAGACTAAGGAAAATCAGCTGTAGACTCCTCCTCTTAATAAAGGAATGCATGGCTTCTTAAATAGCAATTGTTTCTGTTTTGGCCAGAAACCTTGAAGGTCTTCCCCTTCCAGATCAATTTTTTTAGAGGCCATTCTTTGCTTCATTTCCTATTAAGCCTTAATCACCGAATAGGCTTGGCCTCAGTCAAACTGAGACCTGTTAATGACCTTAGTTTGAAAAGGCCAAGGATCCCCACCGCATCCTGGATCATCTCCAGTCATTCTGATCTCTATCTGGCCACTCAACCCAGATGGCTTTGGAGGTGAAAGCGGGGCTGGTAACTTTGCACAGCCCTCACTCACTTATATCCAATTCACTTGCATGTCACGGCATCACCTTCCCAATGTCATGATCCTCTTCAAGAATAAAGGACAAACAGCAGCAGCAACAGGAATGCATAGAAGGACTACCAGAATGTTATGGAAACCATTAACATAGGCAAGCAAGGATAGATTGACTGTGTTGTGAAAATGGGAGAGAGGCTTTAAGTGGAGCCCATCCAAGGAGCAGCCTAAGAGGCTGCTGAAGCAGGGAAGCTTAGAGCCTTGGCCATAGCAGAAGAAAGGTCATAATCAGCATCCAGGCAGCCCCAGCCCAACTTAGTATCCTAGCAGTCTGTTCCTGAACCACAGAAGGAGATAGGGTCAAGCAGTTCATGTACAGTGTGAGGTCTAGTCTTAGCCATCGCATCCAAGATCAGGCATAGTCTTTCCATACTATCTAGGATAGAAAAATCAGAGTTTGACCTAGGCATAGACCCTCAAATAGATGCTAATATTTTTCATATGAGCAAATCAAAGAAAACAGCAAAATATGATGAAGAAACTCCTCAACTTCAGAAATCCTCAAGTGGGGACTCCACAATAAATTCAAATAGAGCCACAGAAAAAACAAAATGCCCTAGCCACAAGGAGGATAAAATACCTGGAAGAAATAAAATAAGACATACAAAATGGAGTAGCTATGATGAGGAACATGGTAAGGAGAATGTGATGCTGGAGAAGACTTCTGAGAGTCCCTTGGGCAGTGAGGAGATCAAATCAGTCAACACTTAGAGGAATTAATTGAGGCTATTCACTGGAAGGTCAAATACTGAAGCTGACATAATGAGAAAATAGGACTCACTGGAAAAGACCCTGATGCTGGGAAAGATTGAAGGCAAAGAAAAAGCATTTGGCATAGGATGAGATGGCTAGATAGTGTCATGGAAACAATGAACATGAACATGACAGACTTCAAGAGATAGTGGAAAATAGAACATCTTGGCATGCTATGATGCATGAAGAGTTTGACATGACTGAATGACTGAAGAACAACAACAACACAACCTAGGTAAAAGAATAGTTATAAATAGCAAACCTCCACTGTTTGAGAAGAAAACATTAAAGAGGGATAAGGGGAAGAAAGGAACAAAGAAGACAAAGAAAAGAAAGAAGGAAGAAAGAAAGGACAGAAAGAAAGGATGGGGAGAGAAAAGAAAGAAAAAAAGAAGGAAAATAGGAAGAGTGGGTGGAAGGGAGGGAAGAAGGAAGGAGAGAAGATAGAAAGGAAGGAAGGAAGGAAGGAAGAAAAAGAAAGAAAGATAAAGAAAAATAGAAGCTTAGAGTCAGGTACAGGGCAAGGAAAAGAGAGGAGCAATACAGTAGAAAAATGCTGCTTCTTTTATAGATCACAAGCGTTAGGCAATGTGTCTTTTGTCATATCTTTCTCAATTCCAAGGAGATAAGTAGGAGCAAAGGGAGGCAAAAATGCAATGGGGCAGGATGAGGTAAAAACATGATTAATAATTGTAACTATGAATGTGAATGGGATAAATTCACCCATAAAATAGAAGAAGGTAGGAGAATGAATTAGAAAACATAATCCAACAATACCTCCTTTACAAGAAATATACTTGAAAAACAGATTTAAATTATGGTCTATACCAAAATCTATTATGCTTCAGCTGAACTTAAAAAAAAGTAGGTGTACCAAACATGTTTTCAAATAAGACTAAAGTAAATTTAGACAGGATAAATAAAATAAGCATTATTCTTAAAGTTACAATATAAAATATATAAAAATCAATATTTAAATATATGGACCAGAAAGGACAACCTCTAAATACTTAGAGGAAAATTATAAAAATAGACAGTAAAAGTATAATAGTGGGGCACCTCCTTGTGTTACTTTTAAATCTAGACAAATTAACCTAATATAAAGAAGAAAGACGTTTAGTATGTCAAGAAAAATAGTGAAAAAAGTAGGAAGGAAGGGGCCTAGCAGTCCCAGATCTCAAACTATACTATAAAGCAATAATCATAAAAATTATTTGGTACTGGTTGAAGGATAGAGAGATTATTTAGTGGAAAGTATTAGGGATACAACATATAGAGACAAAACAACACAGTAGTATAGTGTTCCATAAATTTAAAGACTCCAGTTTCTGATGTAAGTATAAATTATTTGACAAAAACTACTGAGAAATCTGGATAGCAGTCTGGCAGAAATTAGGTTTAAACCACCATTTCACACCATATACCAAGATAAACTCCAAATAGCTACATGTCTCAGACAAAGTGATATAAGAATATTGGAGCAAGTTAGACAGAAATAACTTTTTAGACCTTAAGGGTATGGCCAATCAAGGAATAAGGAAGATTATATAAGATGAATATTTGGTTTTAATTATATAGAATTTAAAATATTTTGCATAAACAAAACTAATGCAGTTAAAAGTAGAAGCAAAACAGGTAGCAGGGGGAAATCTTTGCATTGTTTCTCTGAAGTAAGTCTCTTTCCAAGATATGTGAGGAACTGACTTCAATTTTTAAGAGTGAGAGTCATTCCCAATAGTTGAAGGATCAAAGGTCATGAACAGGGAATTCTCAGGGGAAGCAATCCAAACTATCTATAGTTATGTAAAAAGGCTCCAAATTACTGACAATGAGGCAAATTCAAGCTAAAACAACTTTTTTATTCCATTTTATACCCATCAGATTGATAAAGGTGCCAAAAGAGAAAAAAATGACATGACAGGCACTTTGGTATATTATTCCTAGGGCATGATTTGGTCTACCTATTCTGGAAAGCAATTTGGAACTATTCATCCAAGGTCACCAACCTGTGTATATTCTATGTCCCTGTGATGTAATTACAAGGAATATACCTCAAAGGGGTCAAAAGAAGAGAAAAAAAGACTCATAAATGTGAAAACATTCATAGATGTTATTTTCATAATAGCAAAAAGCTCTAGAAATTAAAGGAGTGCCTGCCAATAAGGAAATGCCTGTACAAATTATAATGCATTTATATAATGTAAGTTTATTGTGTCATAAGAAATGGCTAAATGAACAGTTTCAGAGGAAACAGGGAAGACCTGTATGAACTGATGCAGAGTGAAGTAAGCAAAACTAGAAGAACATTGTATACAATGACAATATTATAAAGAAAAGCAACTTTGAAAGTCCTTAGAACTATGACCAATTCAATGACAAAATGTGATTCCAGAGGACCAAAGAAGAAGCATGCTGACCATCTTCTGTCAGATAGATGATGGACTTAAATTTTAGACTGTGATATACATTTTTGGACACGGCCAATGTAGGAATTTATTTTGCTTGATTATGAATATTAACTATGAGGTTTTTCTTTTATCTTTTTGTGGTTGTTGTTCCATTGTGGGTAGGAGGAGTAGAAGGGAAGAAAATAAATGATCATAAAAATCAAAGTAAAAGCATAATTTCTTTTTCTTTCCCTTTCCCTTTCCCTTTCCCTTTCCCTTCCCCTTCCCCTTCCCTTTCCCTTTCCCTTTCCCTTTCCCTTCCCTTCCCTTCCCTTCCCTTCCCTTCCCTTCCCTTCCCTTCCCTTCCCTTCCCTTCCCTTCCCTTCCCTTCCCTTCTTATTTCTCCTTTTCAACACTTGATAAAACTCTGAACTTGAAACATCAAGAAAAGATCATTTTCATAGGCACAGCAGTACACAAAAGAGGATATATGGAATGGAATTCTGAGTCTCCATTTGATACTAGTTATTTATTTATTTAAAATTTATTTATTTTGCAATTAAATGTAAAAATAACTTTTAAAATTCTTTTTTTAAAATTTGGCTTCCAAACCCTCCTCCTCCCTTCCTTCTCTCCCCTCTCATTGAGAAGGCCCATAACCTGACACAGGCTATACATGTGGAGTCATACCAAAAACACCTCCATACCAGTCATTTTGTGAAAGAAAACAGAGACCAAAAAGAAAAGACCAAAAACAAAAATAAAGTTTAAAAGTATCCTTTCTATAAGCATTCAGATTCCATCAGTTCTTTCTGTGGAGGTGGATAGTATTTTTCATCATAAGTACTTAAAATTGTCTTAGATAATAATATTGTGGAGAATAGCTGTCATTCACTGTTGATCATCATACAATATTGCTCTAATTGTGTACAATGTTCTCCTGGTTCTGCTTACTTCACTTTGCATCAGCTCATGTAAATCTTTCCAGGTTTTTCCTGAAAGCATCCTGATAATGATTTCTTATAGCATAATAATATTCTGTCACAATTATGTATACATACACACACATATATGTATATATATTATATATACATACACACACATATATATACATACATATATGTGTATATGTATATATATATATATATGTATATATATATATATATATCACAACTTGTTCAGCCACTCCCCAATTGATGGGCAGACCCTCAATTTCTGATTCTTTGCCACCACAACAGAGCTGCTATAAATATTTTTGTCTATATAGGATACCATTTATTTAAAAAATAAAGTCTATCAAGATTTCCATGTTGATTTCAAAACTGTCCTGCTCGTTTATGCTTCCTTTTGAATTTTCTTCTGTTCTTTTCTATGAATTAAAAACAATGTTTTGATGGCTTTCTTTTTTGTGTCATTACTATCATTAACTCCTCTCCCCTTAATCCTCTCTTTTTATTTCTGGATGCTTATAGAATTTTATTCTTTGACATGACATTCCTGAGGCTTTTTCTTTTGGGGTTTCTTTTAAGAGGTGATGGGAATTTCTTTTTCTATCTGTACTTTGCCCTCTAGATCTAATAGATAAGGACAGGTTTTACTTATGGTTTCTTGAAATATAATGTCCAACAATTTTTGTTGTTATTTTTAGGAGTCCAATGATTATTAAATTATCTCTCCTTGATTTGTCTTTCAGGACAGTTGTTTTTTTTCTTAATATGATCTGCCTTATGTTTTCTTCTATTTTATTTAGTATCTTGCTTTTATTCTAATGTTACTTGCTTCTCATAAAGTCATTGATTTCTCTTTCATCTATTCTAGTTTTCTCAGAGTCTGTTACTTGGGTATGGTTTACCACATTCTCTTCTAAGCTATTTATTCTTCCAATTCTTTTCCTCAGAGGTGTTATTTCATTTTTTCATATTTTAATTTCTCATAGGTGTTTATGTAGCTGTGAAGTCAATTCTTTCCTTTTGAGTCACTGCTTTTAGTTGTTGTGGAGTATACACACACACGCACACACACACATATATATACATGCACACACACATACACACACACACACACATACACATCTTCCTTAACTGGGGACTTTGTGCCAGGACCAGGCTCTTCTCCCTGCTCTATTTTTGCATAGAATTGTTGACCTTCCTTGGTCTCACCCTGAATCCCTTGGGTTTCTGTTCTGACCTCCACTTGCCAGCATTAAATTCCCTAGATATTTGAGATTGAGAGTGCTAGATGTTCAGAGTCCTCTCTGGCATCTCAGTACATCCACTGACTTTGGAATCCTTGGGCCTAGGCTGTCTTGGTCTGAGTGCTAGAGAGTGGAGCTCTGGCCACTATCACTTCTGAGGGCTTCCAAGGTCCCCACATTGGGGCTTTCTGACATCAAGAGTGTGTGTGCCTCCACTCCTGCTTGCTCCAGACCCAGAGTTCTGCCAGCTACACATATCTTTGAGAAAGCTCTGGTTGTGTTTGAAAGCTATTGGATTGTTTGCCTGCTCCGGTGCATTAATTTGTAGAGTTAGTTTTATACCAATCCAACTACTAGAAGAATATTTCCTAGAGCTATAAAAATAATAACAAAATAATTTGGAGGAATACGAAGTCTAGAATCTCAGGGAGAATAATTTTAAAAGTATGAATGAAGGTTAAATGGCACTTCCAGCTCTCAAATTATATTATAAAGTTGTAATCAGTTAAACTCTTTAGTACTGGTACAAAAATAGATAGATCTAGGAAAGAGATATGGAAGAGGCAGAAATAATCAAACTCAATTACTCAGAGTCAAGGACACAAACATATATAAACATACACACACACATACATACATATAAGTAGTCAATAAGCATTTGTAAAGCACCTACTACATGCTAAGTTCACACATCTTATACCATGTGCCCTAATAACCTCAAAATTGATATATGAATATGAAAGTCATAATAAAATAATTAGAAAAGAACAAAATCAGGTATATATTAGAGTTGTGGCTAGAAGAATTCTTACCCACAAAAAAAGGATTGATGCAGTCACAAAAGATAAGGAATTTCGATTACACATACTTGAAATGTTTTTGCATGAACAAAATCAATGCAGCCAGAATAAGAAGGGTTTAAAAAACCCATTGGTTTAAAAAAAAAAAGCTCTCTACATCAGATACATCTAATAAGCTTGATATCTTGATATCCAAGATTTATAGGTAATTAATATAAGTATATGTAATTAGAGCCTTTCCTCAATTGATATGTGGCCAAAAGGTATGAACAAATAGCTCTCAAAAGAATTGCAAAGTATTAATGACAATATGAAAGATTGCTCCAAATTCCTAATAAGAAAAATGTCAGACACACACACACACACACACACACACACACACACACCCCAACTCTGAGGTTTTCATTATTCCTAGCAAACTGGAAAACAATATTAAAAATGGAAATAATTAATATTGTAAACGCTGAAGAAAGACATGGACTCCAGTATACTTTTAGGAAAGCTATGAATAGGTCTGACCATTCTACAAATAAATTTGGAATTATATATTTTAAAAAGTGACAAAAATGTCCATATCTTTTGACCCAAAGATCCCACTGCTAGCAATATACTCTAGAGAAGAAAAAGGCATAAAGAAACATCCCATATATACCAAAAATTAATAGCAATAGTTTTTCTGGTAGCAAAGACCTGAAAACAAAATAGATGTCTGTAGATTTGGGCATGGCTAAAATATTGTGGCAGATAAATATCATAGGATATAATTGCATTGTAAAAATTATGAATGTGAAATATCAGAGAAGAAAGCAAAAGATTTGTATGAAGTAATGCAGATTGAAGGTAAGCAGAGCAGGAAGACTATAATATACACAGTTACTACAATAATATGAATGGGAAGAACAGCAAACAGGTAAATGAATATTGTATAGTTATAATGACCAAGAAGCTTGGCCCTGGAGAAGAGTTGAGAAATTCAGCTTTTCTCTTTTTTGTAAAGCTAAGGGGACTCTGGATATGAAACACCGTCAAACTAAGTTGAAGCATTAGCTGGTTTTCCTGACATGCTTTTTTTCACTTAAAAAAAAATTGTTAGAAGGGGAGGGGAGTGAGGAAGGATATACACACATATATACACACACACACAAAAGTGATACAAAAAATGAGATCTATAAATGAAATAAATAAAAAGATCGATAAGATTGAAAACAGGAAAGGTGCCTCCAAGAAGAGAGAACAAATGTTGATCCCATTTATAGATCAATGAACTTGACTGATTCCTGGCAAAATTCTAGAGCATGTGATATACTTAGAGATGGTTTGTGAATGCTTATAAAGGGAAATGGTGATCATTATACCCGCATGTCTTCATCAAAAGCAGATTATGCCAAACTAATCTCAATTCCTTTTTTGACAAGGACACTAGACTGGTAGATTAGGGAATGATGTTGACATAGTAGGGACAGCTTTCAACCAAATATTTTATATTTCTAATATCACTGTGGATGAGATGGAGAGATGTGGGATAGTTAACAGTACACTTAGCTGAATTCAGAACTCTTTGAATGACTGCTCCCACAGAGTAGTCATCCATAGGTCCCAACATCTTGGAGATAGATTGTTAATGGAATTCCACAGTCATTTCCTTTTTGCCCTGTGCTGTTTTAACATTTTCATCAACAATAAAAGCTAGCATCCACATGGCTCTTTAACATTTATGAAGCACTTTACATAGGTTAACTCATTTGATCATTAGAACAGCCTTGTGATGGAGGTGCTATCACTATTCTTGTTTTACAGATGAGGAAGCTGAGGCACAGAGAGATTAAGGTATTTGCCCAGTGTCACATAGATAGTGTTTGAGGCAGGATGTCTTCCTGATTCCTAGTCCTGCGGTTTCATCCCCTGGACCACTTAGATGACCAAACTTGACCAAAGGCATGGGGGCATGATTATCAAATTTGAAGACAACACAAAGCTGAGAGGGAGAAAAAGCTAACAAATTTGATGATGAGTCGGGATCCAAAAAGATCTCAACGGTCTAAAAATGTTGGGCCAATTATACATGATGAATTTAATAGAAATAAACAAAGTCCTACAATAGGATTAAAAATAAATCTACTTTACCTGTAAAGAATAAGAATAATTTATATTTACATAGTGTGTTAAGGCTGGCAAAGCACTTTTCCTCACATTGTGTGATTTTTTTTCATGAAAGTAGTACAAATATTATTCCTATTTTGCAAACTAGGGACATGAGGCTTAAAAATGCAATAAATATCTGCAGAAATAAAAGGGAGACATATCTAGAAAATAGTTGGGTAAAAAATGTCTAGGGGTTTTAGGGTATTATAAACTTGAGTCCACACTGCAACATGGCCACCAAGATCTGATGTGATTCCTATCCAAGGTAACCTTGGCTGTTTTGTGTGTATTTTGCATATACCTCTGTATTTATATGTTATCTTCCCCACTAGAATGTAAACACCTTGAGGGGAGAGATGGTTTTACTTTTATCTTTGTATCTGTAAGTGATTCTCTTTTTGATTGGATTACCTTGGAAGGTATACCATCAATGACTCTGATGCTGAGAGCTCTACTATCTTCTGCTCTGATCTGACCACATCTAGAGTATTGTGGTGGTACCTGAGGTGGCACATTTGAGGAAGGTAATTGACAAGCTAGTTTTCCCCAGAAGATAGTGACCAGGATGGTCAATGGCCTTGTGATCATGTCACATGGAGATTGGTTAGAGAAAGTGAGGCTGTTTAGAACTAGAGAAGAAAAGGCTTAGGTGGGACATGATAACTATCTTTACTTATTTGAAGGGCTGATGTTGGGAAGAAGGTTCTGTTTGGACCCAGGGCAAAGAATTAAGAGCAACGGGTTGCAGTAAATGAGAAACAGATTTAGGTTCGATGTAAATGAAAAAAAAAAAGCTTCCTCTGTAATAGAGCTATACCAAAGTACAAAAGGCTGCCTCTTCATCGGCAGTCCCCAAGCAGACAATGAAGGACTGTTTGTAGAGTATGTGGTAGTGCAGATCCTTTTGGGGGCATGCATTGGAAAAGTTGGTCACCGAGACATTTAGAATTGTACAAACCCGGAATCGGCCATCTTTGGGGGTAGTGTGTAGATTACTAGATTGGAAGATTACCAGATCACCAGATCTCTTTAAATGGAGGCAGGATGACCACTTTTCTGTTATAGAGGAGATTCCTGTTTGGATATGGGATGGATTCTGAGGTCCCTTACAATTCTAGAATCTTATAATTTTGTGAAATGACACAATTCCTGGCCCCAGGGAACTTATGTATAACATTCATAAATCTCGCATGTATTCATATTCTATTATGTTATATTCCTACTCTCCTCCAGGTTGAGAGCTCCATGATGATAGTTTATTATAGGATCATCGATTTAGAGCTGGAAGGAACCTAAGGGGTCATCTAGTTGATTCTAATCCAACCTCCCCATTTCACAATTTAAGAAATGGAGACCCAGAGAGATGAAGCTACTTGCCCCAGGTCAGAATCCAGAGCTGAACTCGGGTCCTCTCATTCCAAACCCAACATTTTTTTTTTCATTTTACCAGGCTGTTTTCCCCTTTTCTCTGTTGCACCTACTGTGTGTCACAAAATCTTAAATATAGTGTGAAACTGATCAATGCTTTTTGAATTGAATGATTGCCTCTCAGAAGACAATCTTTTATTTTCTTGGTGGGGGGTACTATAAAGGGAAAAGAGCAGCCATAATGGGGAGAGAAATTTTATTAAAACTGCTCTATCCATGACTTCAATCCTTTAGGGATCTGTGAGTTCTTCAGCATAGGAGCTTTCTCCACTGACTCATAACATAGACAGTGATTTCCAGGATGATTTTCTAGAAGTTTTGTCCCTGAACAGTTGTCATCAACTCATATCCAGTCTGTTGCTGTTACTCTTTTACACTTGACTAGGCTGGTCCTTGCACAAGACATGCCGTTACTGGACCTGGGAAGCCTTTCCATGTTGGTAGCACCTGGCAGAACATTTGCTCCTCCTAAATGGCCTTCGAGAACCCATCCCTCAATGAGTCATTTGGAGAGGACTTTAATGATGGGAGTAGGGTAATCTCTATCATTACTATTCTTTTATTACAGTACTTATCATCATCATTTTTATCATTAACTCTCCTTCATCCTCATCAATGGATTTTAGGATTAACTGCGAAAAAATATGGCTTTATTATTATTTACCATGTAGACATATGCATCATTGAAACTTTATGACCATCAAGCTTCTATGGCTATTTTAAAATAAATGGTTTCTGTGACTCTCAATCTCTTTATATACCCCCCAGAGGATCTACATTTAACCATGGTCTTGGAGATCATGTGGTCTATTTCATTTGACTGAAGGGGAAACCGAAGCCCCCATAGGTGAGATAATTTGCCCAAGATCCCAAGTATAGGATTCAGGTTTCAAACCCAGATTTCAAAACCCTCTGACTCTGAATCCATAGCTGTTTCTTCTACATCCCTAGACTTCCCTGAATCAGTGAGTCAGTCAATTTGTGCCTACTAGGAACCAAGCGCTGTACTGGAGAGCCAACAAAGACCCTTGCTCTCAGTTTTATGGAGAAGACAACTAAGTACGGACAAGATATTTACAGGGTAAGTCGGAGAGAATAGAGCTAAAGCATTAGAATGCAAGGGGATCAGGAAAGGCTTCTTGTAGAAGGTGGAATGCTGTCCTGTGGTGGCTCCTCTTACTGTTCTCAATTTTAATTTAACTCGTCTATTAGCCTCACTTTCCTGCTAGATTGTTTGCTCTCTCGGGGCAGGAACAGTATTTTTTTTCCTTCCTTTTATCTCCCGTTGGTGCCAGGCTCATAACTCGGCACAAGGGGATGCTGAGTAAACATTTGTTGAATTTAAAGACTAAAGGTGGTGGTGATGAAAAATTGAGCCCTTCACTTTTCTTGTCCTGTGGGAGAAGCTTTCCCCAAGCAGTCTTCAGGCTCCGGGCGTTCAGTTTTCCTGGGGCACCACCTCACCTTGGAGCAGGGTGTTTAACCTGGATTCTGGGGCGAGCCTGCTACCCCACACCTCGTTTCCACACTCTTCCATAGGATGTTGCAACCAAACAGAGCTTGGGAGGTCATCGTCCCTTTTTGAAGCCCTCTTCTGCTACAGATCAGGAAGCTGAAGCTCAGCCACAGGAAGTGATTTGCAGAAGGCCACACTGCCACTAGCGACAAGCGAGAACTTGAACCTGCCTCCCCGGCCAAAGTCCAGCGCTGTTTCCACCACCACCCTCATCCCCTTCCCTCTGACGTGACTAAGACTCAGCGCTCTAACTGGCCTGGTTCCTCCAGGGTCTGGAGAAGTTCTTTGGGCGTTCGTTTGTAGGGGATGGTGCGGGGAGCCCTCGAGTCCTTCTCTGTCCCCACCCCGCTCTCTCCTTCCTCCTAGGGCTGGCTCTGGGGGAGCCAAGGGTTAAAGACTGGCCAAACCAGACGCCCCCTCCCCGACCATGGATGGGTTTCCCCGCTCCCTCCTCGGTCCACTCCACGCTGCCTTCGTACTTTGTAGTCCTAGAAGGAAGGACCTTAGAACTTGGGACCGCGGATACCTGAGACGGAAGGAGCCTTAGAACCTGAAGGTCCCCCTAGGATAGGGAATGCCCTTAGATCGCTACGTCCGAGCCAGGCCGTGATCTTTGGGCACCGGAGTAGAGAAGTGGCCCGCGTCTTAGAACGTGGACGGCCGGACTTCCGAGGGACCTCGCAACGTGGAAATGCTGTTGCTTAAAAGGCCCTTGGAACCCAAGCTATCGGGGCGGAGGGGGGCCTTAAAGGTCACCCCAGGCTCATTTTGGGGAGCAGAGAACGAAAGTGACTTTCCCAAGGTCACAGGGATGCCCGGGGGCAGACACGCGGGGTTCCAGCCCAAGTCTCCCGAGCTCTTTCCCCCACGGCGTCCTGTCTCCCTCCCAGAGCCCTGCGAGGGCCAGCCTGCCACGGCCAGTCCTTGGAGGTGGGGGTGGACCGCGTGGGGGAGGGGAGCAGGAGGAGGAGGCCGGGCAGGGCGGGGCTGGGCGCTCTGCTCCTTTCCTTCCTCCCCTTCCCCGTGGGGGCGCGTGTCTCCGATCCGCGGCGGGCCGGGTTGGGGGCGGGCGAGGGTGGGGGCAGCTCGCCGCCACTGCCGCCAGGGCGGCCGGGCAGGGCTAGGCTGGGCTAGGTGGGCTGCGCTCGCTCTCCCGCTCGCTCGCTGGGCTGAGCTCCCGGGGGTGGGGGGCGGGGAGGGGGGAGTGTGCTGCCGCTGCTGCCGCCGCCGCCGCTGCTGCTGCTGCTGCTTCTGCCGCCGCCGCCGCCGCTGCCGCCTCTGCTGTTACGCCAGCCTCGCCGCCTCTCGCTCTGATTCTGCGCATAGGCAGCCCCGGAGCCTGTCATTCTGCAAAAACACAGTTTACTCAACACACACTCGCACACACACTCGCACACACTCGCGCTCCTCGCACACTCGCACCCTCGCGCGCGCACGCACACACACTCACACTCCGGGAGCGGAGCGAGCAGGGAGGCAGAGGGAGCCTCCGAGAGCGGGGCGCAGGGCGCGGGGAGCCCCAGGCACACGCACCGAGAGCCGGCCAAGTTCCGCAGCCCAGCATGGCTTCGGGGGACCTTTACGAGGTACGCTAAGGCTCAGCCCCGCCGGCCGGGAGCCGCGAGCACGGCCGGCCGCGGGCGGGGGGCGGCGCGCGGGGACCCTCCAGACTTCTCCCGGCTCGGGGCTGCAGAGGGGGAGCGGGGAAGGGGGCGCGAGGGATGGAGCGATCTCTTCCCTCCTCCTCCCCTTCCTCCTCCTCTTCCTCCCTGCTTCTCTCCCTCCCTCTCCTTCTCTTGCTCCCTCTTTCTCTTCCCCACTCTCGAACTCAGGCTACTTTGCGCCAGTCCAAGGCCTTGCAAGGGGGAGGAGGAGGAGGAGGAGGAGGAGGAGGAGGAGGAGGAGGAGGAGGAGGAGGAGGAGGAGGAGGAGAGGAGGAGGAGGAGGAGGAGGAGGAGGAGGAAGGGAGGGAAGGCGGGCGGGAGGGAGGACGAGGGAGAGTTAGCGGTACTGTGGGAGGTGTTACTACGGCGAGGAGCCGCGGCTGCACAGAGTGGAGAAAGTCCAGGTAAAGTCGGAGCTGGACGTGCCCGATTTGCAGATTAGGGCTGCGTGGTGGCTGGGGGGTGCGGGGCGACGTGGGTGTGAAGCGAATTCCTTCCTTCCCTCTGCCTTCGGAGGGGAGCTGGTGGCCGGGAGGACAGGGAGTGCCCGCGGGGGGCCCAGGGGGACTTCCCGATCTGGACAGGCTTGTCAGAGGCGGCGTGTTCATCCTGGACGGGGAACCAGTCCAGCCTGGGGGGCAGGGGCTCAGGAGGACTTCCCTGGCTCTGTCTGGGATGTGGTCGGAGACTGGACGCACTTGGGTCACTCACACCTGCTGCCTGTGTAAGGCCTGGAGTCTCCAAGGGACTTGAAGGTGTGTTTTTGGATGCCACACCCAATGATGAGCAGGAGGAGGGGGATGGGCAGGGGCCTTTGGTGGAGGGAAGAGAACCTGGAAAGGCACCGGTGGAAGACCCGCTTCTTAGAAAACCTGACGTGTGACTTTGCCCTTGGGGCCTCCCCGCCTTGACCACTGGTAGAGACACAGGTGATGGTCAGCTTGGGAAAGTTTTCTGATATCTGAAGAAGTGCTAAATCCAGGTGGAGACGTTGGTCTTGGCGGCTTGTGGGACACTGAAGGGAACCCAGCGGCTGGTGGGGAGCTGGGTCTCAATCGGTTCTGGACTTTCTTACACCCATTTAGGATTATGTGAAAACAAACAAACAAACCAACAAACCACAAGAGTTTTCTCCATTGGCCCCTCTTCCAAATACCTTCCTTCTCCTTTCCTTCCTCCTTTAGCGGTTGACTAGAACCTGGCAAATGGGGAATATTTAGATATGGGGACTGCACCTATGGTTTCTTTAGCATAGGGAACCCCAGGTGAGTGGACCCCTACCAATACAAATCAACATCTTTTCTGCAATTATTAGGCTTAAAGATTTGCCTAGAATACTAAAAGTGTAAGTGATTTGCCCTGGGTCACGTTACCAGGATGTATCAAGACAATATTGGAACCCAGAGCTTCCTCAACAGCATTCTGTCTACTGCAACAGATTACCTCTCAGGAGGGAGGTTGCTGGTTAGGACTGGGGAGGACTTTAGTTGGGATTTTCATTCCAAAGTTCTGTTGATAATTAGTGAAATATTCTTGAGGATATGAGAAACCCTCGTTGTCGGTAGAGATAAAGACCACATCCTTGATCTTCCATCTCCTAGCAGAGTCCCAAATCTTGTCTGAATCATGGGAAGGGCTCTGGCTAGTCACTTCTTCTATCTAATTGGGAAGGAACTATCACAGAAGCTTTTATAAACTTCAAGTCTTTATGCTACAAGGTCCATCCAGCCATCCTACATCCTACATATTGACTTGGGCTTATTCAAAAAGTTGAAGCTTTTCCAGAAGATGCTTTGGTTGGTTGCTGTTGAAAACAGAATGGCCAACATGAAGGACTGAACTATTTAGCTTCTTTTGTAGGAAGGCCTTCTAGACATCTGGTAGGCTTGAGTGGACCAGTTGTGGTTCCCATGACAGTGGGAGAGATGGATGCTTAGCTGACTTTTCCAGAAGGAACAGCAAAGTCACCCTTCCTTTTGCTCTCAGGTGTTGAAGAGGTGAGGGGAGGGTGAGAAGAGGAAGAGATTGTAGCAAAGCAATTGGTTGTCTTCTCTCCATAGTGTTTTGGGTTGATGGTCTATGGCAATTATTGTTGACCCAAGAGCCAACTAAAGACAAGAGAGATTTGATGGGAATTCCTGGCAGAATTTTAGACTTCACTGAAGGGATGGTTACTACACCAGATGGTTTAAAGAATGGGTCATGTCAGAATAATCTCATTTCCTTTTGGAGGCAAGATTATTGGATTGGATAGTTCAAGGGAATGTTGTAAAAATGTTTTACCTGGATTTTGTCAAAGAAGTTGACAAAGTCAATTATGCTGTTTCTATTAGAAAAAGATGGAGAGGGTTGGGTTAGACAGTCATATAAATAAATGAATTCACAAGCTGGACCCAAAGAAGAGTCATTAATGATTCAACACAAGTTTGGACCTAATAGAGGGTCCTGGTGGTCTATCTTTCTGAGCACTTTGATCAGTAACTTGATAAAGGCACAGAAAGCATGTATATCAGATTTGCAGATGTCCCAGAGCTGAAGGGAATAGCTAACAACTTAAGTTATGAGGGCAAGATCTAAAACTCTTGACAAAGAGGTTCAGCTGACTCAAAAGTAATGGGAAGAATGTAGAGTCTTATATCTGGGTTAAAAAAAATCAAAACAACTTCAAAGTTCAGGATGGATCACGAAGAAGACAACATGGCATAGTGGAGAGGATACAGAATTTAGAATCCAGGTAGAACTCAATTTGGCATCTTGGTTCTAGTATTTACCACTGGCCTTGGGTGAGTCATTTAAATCTCCCTTACTCTCACTTTTCTCCTCTGCAAAATGAGAGGGTTGGACTACATGATTTCTGAAGGGTCTTCCAACTCTCAATCTTAATCTGTGATCTATGTGGTTATGTTGTAGTTCATATGAATAAGATCTGGGGGCTTTATTGGATTGTAAACTCACCGTAAGTCAAAAGAGCAAAGAAAGTCTATCTTCTAGGAATAAGGAAGTGATAGTTTCATTGTACTCTGGACTGACCAGACCATATGTGGAGTATTGTGTTCATTTCTGAGTGCCACATCTTAGGAAGGACGTTAATGAGCTGTAGACCTTTCAGAAGAGGACTACCAGGATGGGAAAGGGCCTATAGACTATGCCGTATGAAGACTGGGTGAAGACTCATCCCCAGTTTGGTGGATGGAGTGCTGAACTTGGAGACGGGAAGAGCTGTATTTGAATCTTAGTTGAGACAATTGGTAGTTATTTAAGACCCTGGGCAAGTCATCTGATCTCTTTGGATCTCATTTTCTAAAATCTTCAATTCAATTTAATAAACTTTTCTTAAGTGCCTACCATGTGCCAGGCACTGTACTAAGTACTAGAGATACAAAAGAAGAAAAGACAACCTCTGCCCTTAAGAAGCAAATGGAGTGGATTCAGTGGCCTCTGAGGTCCCTTCTAGCTACTAAATTTTGATTCTGTGAACTGTGGAGAAGGTGCAATTGAAGGGGTACATGATGGATAACTTCCAGTATTTAAAGGCTTTCATGTAGAAGAGTTAGGGCAGCTAGGTGGTACACTGGACAGAGTGCCAGGCCTGGAGTTAGGAAGACTCATCTTCTGGTTTCAAATCTGGCCTGCAACACTTACCAGCTGTGTGACACTGGGCAAGTCAATTAACCCTGTTTGCCTCAGTTTTCTCATCTGTAAAACGAGCTGGAGAAGGAAGTGGCAAACCATTCTAGTATCTTTGCCAAGAAAACCCTGAATGGGGTCACAAAGAGTTGAATATGACTGAAAAGACTGAGCAACAACAACATGTGGAAGAAGGGTTCAACTTTTGCTTGACTTCAGATGGCAGGACCAGGAACACTGGGAGAAAGTTGTAGAGAGGCCTTGATATCAAGAAAAATCTTCCTAACAAGAACTCCTGAAAAGTGCAGTGGACTGCCTTGGGAGACAATGGACTCCCCATTGGTGGAGATCTTTTTTTTTATTTAATATTTTTAGTTTTCAGCATCGATTTTCACAGGAGTTTGAACTACAAATTTTCTCTCGATTTCTACCCTTCCCCCAACTCCAAGATGGCATATATTCTGATTGCCCCATTCCCCAGTTAGCCCTCCCTTCTGTCAACACACTCCCCCACCCCCCATTCCCTTTTTCCCTTACTTACTTGTAGGGCAAGATAGATTTATATGCCCCATTACCTGTATATCTTATTTCCTAATTGCATGCAAAAACTTTTTTTTAACATCTGCTTTTAAAACTTGGAGTTCCAAATTCTCTCCCCTCTTCCCTCCCCACCCACGCTCCCTAAGTAGGCTAGCAATTCACTATAGGCCACATGTGTATCATTATGTAAAACCCTTCCACAATACTCATGTTGTGAAAGACTAACTATATTTTGCTCCTTCCTATCCTATCCCTCTTTATTCACTTTTCTTCCTTGACCCTGTCCCTTTTCAAAAGTGTTTGCTTTTGATTACCTCTTTCCCCTATCTCCCCTCCCTTGTATCATCCCCCCTTTTTATCTCCTTCCTCCTTCTTTCCTGTGGAATAACATACCCAATTGAATGTGTATGTTATTCCCTTCCCAGGTCAAATCTGGTGAGAGCAAGATTCACTCATTCCCCCTCACCTGCCCCCTATTCCCTTCCAACAGAACTGCTTTTTCTTGCCACTTTTATGCGAGATAATTTGCCGCATTCTATCTCTCCCTTCCTCCCTCTCTCAATATATTCCTCTCTCATCCCTTAATTTGATTTTATTTTTTTGGATATCATCCCTTCATATTTAACTCACCCTGTGCCCTCTGTCTACATTCCCTTCAGCTACCCTAATACTGAGGTCTCATGAATTATACACATCATCTTTCCATGTTGGAATGTAAACAAAACAGTTCAACTTTAGTAAGTCCCTTATGATTTCTCTTTCTTGTTTACCTTTTCATGCTTCTCTTGATTCTTGTGTTTGAAAGTCAGATTTTCTATTCAGCTCTGGTTTTTTCATTGAGAAAGCTTGAAAGTCCTCTATTTTATTGAAAATCCATATTTTGCCTTGGAGCATGATACTCAGCTTTGCTGGGTAGGTGATTCTAGGTTTTAATCCTAGCTCCACTGACTTCCAGAATATCATATTCCAAGCCCTTCAATCCCTTAGTGTAGAAGCTTCTAGGTCTTGTGTTATCCTGATTTGTGTTTCCACAATACTCAAATTGTTTCTTGGCTGCTTGCAGTATTTTCTCCTTGACCTGGAAACTCTGGAATTTGGTGACAATATTCCTAGGAATTTTCTTTTTGGGATCTTTTTGAGGAGGCTATCAGTGGATTCTTTCAATTTCTATTTTACTCTCTGGCTCTAGAATATCAGGGCAGTTCTCCTTAATAATTTCTTGAAAGATGATATCTAGGCTCTTTTTTTGATCATGGCTTTCAGGTAGTCCAATAATTTTTAAATTATCTCTCCTGGATCTATTTTCCAGGTCAGTGGTTTTTCCAATGAGATATTTCACAGTGTCTTTCATTTTTTCATTCCTTTGGTTCTGTTTTATAATATCTTGATTTCTCATCAAGTCACTAACTTCCGCTTGCTCCAATCTCATTTTTCAGGTAGTATTTTCTTCAGTGGTCTTTTGGACCTCCTTTTCCACTTGGCTAATTCTGCCTTTCAAGGCATTCTTCTCCTCCTTGGCTTTTTGGAGCTCTTTTGCCATTTGAGTTAGTCTATTTTTAAGGTGTTGTTTTCTTCAGTATTTTTTTGGGTCTCCTTTAGCAAGTCATTGACTTGTTTTTCATGGTTTTCTCTCATCACTCTCATTTCTCTTCCCAATTTTTCCTCTACTTCTCTAACTTGCTTTTCCAAATCCTTTTTGAGCTCTTCCATGGCCTGAGAGCAGTTCATATTTTTCTTGGAGGCTTTTGATGTAGGCTGTTTGACTTTGTTGACTTCTTCTGGCTGTATGTTTTGGTCTTCTTTGTCACCAAAGAAAGATTCCAAAGCCTGAGTCTGAATCTGGGTGCTTTTTCACTGCCTGGCCATGTTCCCAGCCAACTACTTGACCCTTGAATTTTTCATTTGGGTATGACTGCTCATAGAGTAGAGAGTACTTTGTCCCAAGCTTGAGGGGCTGCACTGTTGTTTTCAGAGCTATTTCTACACAGCAAGCTCTGCCACATCGGCGCTTCTCCTCCCCCAAGAACTGCCAACCTGGACTGGACTGAGATCTAAGCAGGCTCTGCACTCCCGCTCTGATCTGCCACTTAATTTCTCCCACCAGGTGGGCCTGGGGCCAGAAGCAACTGCAGCTGTGGTTCTGTAGCTGCATCTCCTCCGCTGCCCCCAGGGTGGTGGCCGAACTGCGAACTCCTTCCACTCTGAACCCAGCAGTTTTTCCCACTAACCTTCTCTGTTGTCCTTGGTGTTTGTGGGTTGAGAAGTCTGGTAACTGCCACAGCTCACTGATTCAGGGCACTAGGGCCTGTTCTGCCCGGCTCCCAGTCTGGTTGGTCTGGGAGCAGCCCATGCTAGGCTCTGCTCTGCTCCACTCCCAGCTTCTTGGTATAGACCTTACTTACCCAGTGACCATCCAGGCTGTCCTGGGCTGGAGCCCTGCTTCCTTCTGCTATTTTGTGGGTTCTGCAGTTGTAGAATTTGTTCAGAGCCATTTTTTATCAGTGTTTGGAGGCTCCTGGGGGAGAGCCCTAGCCAAGCCCCTGCTTTCCAGCCACCATCTTGGCTCTGCCCCGCTGGAGGTCTTGAAGCAAAACCTGAAGGACTGAAGAGTATTCTTGTTTACAACTCCTACAACTCTCAGATTCCATGATTTTGTGAACTTATGGAAGAGAGGCAGCATCGTATAATGGGAAGGACACAGAATTTGGAGTTGGGTTCTGGGTTCAAGTCTCAGTTCTTCAAGCCACTTAATCTTAAATTTCTTCATCTCCAAAATGAAGATTTTAGCTTAGGTTATCTCTAAAGTCTATTCCCATTCTAAATTTTATAATTTTATAATGAAGATGTACATCAATTCAGTGGCTTTTTAGAAGACAGAATCTTCTTGTCTGTTATCAATTCAGACAAACATTCATTAGATGCTTACTCTCTACTAGTCCCTATTATCAGTGCTGGGACTACTGAATTAGTATCCTAATACTACAGTAAAACTTGTAATTTCATCATTGTGGGGAAATCCCTCTATCAAAGCTGATCACCAACTCCCAATCACTTAAGAGTTGGTCTTCAAGAGCTGCTATGGCCAAAATGTCTATGTCTGTGTCTCTGTCCATGTCCATGTCCATATCTACATCTATCCATACATATATGTACACATATATACACACATATATACATACACAATATATATACACATATGTACATACACAACACACACATATATGTGTACATTAACAACATATACAGCCTTCAAGGATCATCTCCACACCAGAATAGGGCATTGGAGTAGGCCTTTAGCTGAGGCACCAGGGTCACAAAAATTAAAGAGTTTGTGCCCTCAAGTCTCTGCCCATCTACTAGAATATGGAATGTATGCCTTGTTCCTCTCTTACTCCCCCTCCATTTCAGGACACAAACCACCTCAAGACCTACTGACCTTGACCTGAGAAAGAAATGTAATCTGAAGCATCAGGAGGGTATATTGAGAGTTTTCATATTCTTTCCCTTCGAAATTTGGAAACTGTGAGTTGTCAACACTTTAACGCCTCTCCACATAATAACATAATTTAGAGTTGAAAGGCATCTAACCAGAGAAAGACTCTCTATTATGCCATTTCTAATAAGTGGTCATCCAACTTCTGCTTGAAGGTCTCCATTGAAGGAGGACCTCACTACTCAAAGCAGCCTACTTCACTTATGTATATTTCTTATTGTTAGGAGGTTTTTCCTGACATAAACTCCAAATTTGTCTCTTTGATTAACCCATCCGTTGGTCTCAGTTCTGCTCTTTGGGGCCAGACAGAACAAGTCTTCTTTTCTCCATTCTATATGTCACCTGTTCCTTCTAATCCTTTTATGGCCCCTTTACCTTCTTGGTAGCAATTCTTTGGATGCCCTCCAGCATATTAATGTCCTTTCTGAATTGTAATACCCAGAACACAATATTCTTGATGTGCTATGATGGAAATAGAATACACTGCGACTATCACTTTTTTATTCCTAGAAGTTATAGCTCTCTTAATATAGTCTAAGACAGCGTTAGCTTTTTTATAGTGGCTATACCATGCTCTTGGCACATACAGAGCTTGTAGTCTACTAAAACCCCCAGATCTTTTAAAGATAAACTGCTGTCTAGCCTTATCTACTCCTTATCATTTGTAATTAGACTCACTGTATAGAACTATTAAGAGGTACCTTGGGACTGGTTAAGTACCTCCAAGGTCATCCTGAAGTTCAGAAAATGGACAAGATCCAGTAATAATCACTTCTGTGGTCCAAAGCAATTGTACTAGATGTGTAATGCTTGTCATGGGTGTGCATAGTACTAGGCATTTACTTTGTCATTATAAAAGTATCCGAATTGCATGACTGGAGCATGACCTGCTTCAACATTTTTATTACCTTTGTCTATATTATGTGTTGTACAAGGAGAAACTAATATGTTGACCAAACTTATTATCAAGAGTGATTAAGGTATGTGAGCTGTTTGTTGGCATATAAATTTCCAAGTGTAAAATTGAGTAGCTTGTTTGTTCGTCTTTTTTTAGTGAGACTATACTGATTTAGAGACAAACTCTTTAGAGCTGCAGTACATTGATTGACCTTGAAAGGCAATCAAAGTAAAATGGGGATCATTCTGAATGATAGGACTAAATTAATTTAATGTCCTACTCAGGTGATCATAAATAAAATGGCTTCTCAAGAAATTGCATTTAGAGTGGATTAAGAAGGGCTCTGTTGGTGTCCCTTCCATGATTGTAGCAAACTCTCTCTTGCACTTTTGATACTGAAGGAGTGGCTAATGATTTCTTGCCTTCTTTATGGTGGTGAATTAGGTGATTTTGGACAAAAATACCTAAGGAGGTATCCTCTGCCACTAGGTATTACTTGGAACTGTTACTAATTCCTGAGTCATCAGAGAGCTAGAATTCTGTGTGTTCCATTATGATGGAGATCCGATACTGGATTGGGCTCAGTTTAGGTCATCTTGACCGTTAATCACTCATTGTTCAGTCCTTTCAGTCCTGTCTGACTCTTCATGACCCTATTTGGAGTTTTCTTGGCAAAGGTACTGGATTGGTTTGCCATTTCCTTCTCCAGCTCATTTTACATGTGAAGAAACTGAGGCAAACAGGTTTGTCTTGTTGGCAAATGGGTTCGGAGAGAATGCTATATGCTATGGAGTTGGAAGTTGTAGAAAAAAATCTATATCTAAATTTACGTTTAAATATATGTCCAAAGTTGTCAGCAGAATATTTCCATGTATGTCTAAACACAAGTTTACTTACAATTGTTAGGGAGGTCATAGAATGTTAGAGTCATTGATCTTTTACGAACCCTTTTTACAGATGAAGACACCGAGACCAAGTGACTTGCCTGGGATCACAAAACTCATATGTGTCTGAGGCAGAATTTGAGCTCCTGTCTCTTTTACTCTAAGCCCCCTATCAGACACTCTTTCTGCTCTTTATCTATCCACCAATGCTTTGTCTGGATTTCTTCTTTGTCTCTCTCCTATTAGGTCTCTCCCGTTATATTTAAGGTGGCAGATTTCACTGGAAAACAATGGGATAGCCACAGTAAAGTAAGATCTGTTGGAGATCTATTGAGATGTCTTGAAGGTTACCTGCAAAATTCTACCAAGTGTTATTGAAGGAAGTGTTATTGGACATCTAGAAAAGGAAGCAGCGTTCTAATATTATACTTCTATATGAGAGGCATCGTGATGAGGTGATAATTTTGTGATAATATACTCAAAAATAGCGTGACTTAGTGGTTAGAGGAACCAACGTCAGAGTTCAGAAGAACTAGATTTCAGTCTTCTGACACTTACTTATCCTTTCTCCAAGACCACAAGTTGTAGATCTGCATCGGAGCAGGACATTTCCTTACTGTAAGCTCCCTGTATTAATGAAACCACAGGTCCAGCTCAAACAGAACTTATGATATGTTAATATTGTATTTATTTTATAGTCTTATATCCCATTCTCCTGGTAAGACTGCATGCTCTTTGAGGGCAGGCGTTGTTTAATTTATATTTTCAGATTTGCATCCCTAACACTTAGCACTTACCATGGGATGTTGCTCAGAATTCGTACGTGACTGTTGAATCCTTCAAACATAATTCCAAAGCCTTCTTTTTAAGAAAGGCTTCCTCTAAACCCCTTCTGTATCAATGATATCCTTAATGTATGAATGACAGCTCCTCAGAAAGTAGTTTTTATATCTGTTCCAAAAGATATTTAATGAATGTGTACGGAATTCAATTGGTGGACAAAAAGTGGTTTGCTACAAAAACTGGTTCACTATGACGATGAACTTTTGATGACACCTTTCAGTTCTTTCCCCTAGATGTTAGAACAACCAATGTGGAGGAAAAAGAAATGTGTTTTTGTTTGGAGTTGAAGGCTGTATTTAGCTTGAGTCTCCCATGTTTTGGGGGGGTGATTTAGCTATGCATTTGATCCGTAGGCTCTTCAAATGGATTCTCTTCCAGCCAAGTCACTACTCTGCTGCCTATGTATCACCTCTTCAGTGGGCTGTCTGATTCCTTGAAATAGTTGAAAAGCTCACCCAAGGGAGCATTTTAAGATGATCAGAGAATGACTCAAGCATTAGAGAAAGTAGATAAATCTGGATATGGAAAACCTTGTGAACCTCTATAAAGACCTTTGAAAGAGTGTTAGAAACTGGCTGGAATTACCTCAGAATCCTCCTAAATGGCCCCTATGGTGAGCCAGCTAGCTCCATTCCCTATAGGGGTCATTCTTTCCATTTCTTCTTGTAGAAAGGTTTGGACTCAGTGAAGCTGCTTTGGGACCAGTAGTAAAAGTGTGTCTCTATCATCAACCCAAGCCCTTCACCATAAAGATGTCCAAAAACATCCTATCGGATAGTTTTTTACTGACCCATGAAGCTAAGCTATTTAGAACCAATGTCAATAATTGGAGGTAGATAAAAATCTAGAATATGCATGACAATTGAATGAACTTTTGCTGAATACTCAGAATTTCGAAAACAAAAACTGTGACTTCCCTAGTGTGAATATTCCAGGATACCTTTCACTGCTGTAGATTTTGAACTGTCTACATTTTCTTAGATGGTTTTATGAGCTGCTATGGCCGGAGAAATTCATCCTCTGGTGGCCAGTTTTCTGATGATAAGCCTGTCTAAAATAACCTCAGGGAATATGGAGACACATGTATCCATATGTCCAAAGACCCATGCACCATGAGAAACGTTTATACCTGAAGTCTTTCCAACTCAGTGGGATCTATTTAGAGCTTCACTTCCACTGTCAGTATTCTTTGGAGAACCTAGGTTTACCACCATACCACGGTGAAATATTGATAAGAGAGGAACTTCAGTTGAAGCTCTGCCAAATGTATATTTTTTTGCATTTCTCTTTCCTATGTAACCTATGGATCATAGGTTTTAGAAATGGAAGGTCCCTTAGAGATCATTTAATTAGGGGCCTATAGATTTAGAGTCAGAAGGTACCTTAGAGGTCTTTAGTTCTGCCTCATTTTACAAGGGACGAGAGAGGTCTGGAGAGATTTAAGTGATTTTCCCAAGTTCATAGATTCCCCAAAAAGCAGAGCCAGGAATGATACCTAAGCTGTAGGATGTCAACCTACTTCATCACTGTGTTCATTAAACTATTATAATAATGAACATTATTATGAGGGAGAGGATGGCGTAGTAGAAAAGACCACTGGCCCTGGGAAGCAGGAGATTTGGGCTCCATTTTGCTCTTTTTCACTTAGAGATTAAGGGCAAGCCATTTAAGTTGTTTTAGCTTGACTTGCTTAATCTATAAAATCTTTGCCCTGAAGACAAAGTATGTGGATATCTATTAAGTTCCCTTCCATTGCTTTAGACCTATTTGAGTATGCTATTTTTCTTTGAAAAATCCAAGGCAATTTATATAAAATTATATTCACATAAAATGTAGGACAGGGGTAGTACTCTAGATTTTGGGGCCAGATGGTATAAATTCAAATTCCACATCAGAACTTCAGTGTCACAAACATTTCTTTTGCACCTACTGTGTGCACAAAAATTTAGGCAAGACAAGGTCCCTGCCCTCAGGGAGTTGATAGGCTAGTAATGTGGAGAGTTTGGAATCACTCTAGGCAGGCTTCCCTCTTTAGAGCAGTCTGAGCAGCATTGAGGATGTGGCTATTGGTTATAACTTTTACTAGGAAGAGGGTTCCAAATTACTAAGTTAATTTAAAATTCATACCCATCTGGAGCAGCCTTCTAGAACATTAAACTCTTGGATGTAGAAGGGATTTGGAAGTTATTTAGTTCAGTTCTTGCCTGAATCATCCAGTTCTGTTAATTCAGTTCAATTCAATTTAATTCAAGAAGCATTTATTGGTTCCTCTGTGTTTGACATTGCCCCAGATACTGGGGAAATAAAGAGTGAAATGAGAGTCCCTGCCCTTGAGGAGCTTCCATTCTAAAGGAGGGGGTGCTTGGTTGTGATGCTGGGCACTGCTGCCTTTAGCTTCTTTCCTTTACGTTCAAGTATTCTTATGCTTTCATCAGTAGCTATCAGTAGCTGTAATCTTGGTCTGGGCAGCTAGATGGTGCAGTAGATAGAGTGCTGGGCCTGGAGTCAGGAAGATGAGACTCATCTTCTGGAGTTCAAATCTGGTCTCAGACACTTACTAGATTTGTGCCCCTGAGCTTAACCCTGTTTGCCTCAATTTCCTCATCTGTAAAATGAGTTGAAAAAGGAAATGACAAACCACTCTAGTATCTTTGCCAAGAGAACCCCAAATAGGATCAGGAAGAATCAGGACTGAACAGCAGCAACACCACCAGTGGTCTTAGTCCACTGAAAAAAGGTAGTTAACTTCATCAGGTCCCTTTCAGAGTTCATCTAGGCCAACCCGTCCAGAGCAAGAATCCTCTCTACCACATTCCTGACCAGTGGACATCCATCTTCTGCCTGAAGATCTCCCAGTGATGTGGAGCTCAGCACTTCTCCACGTAGCCCATCTACATTTGGGATGGCACTTATTAGGCCATTCTTCTTCCATAATGCCTGTCTCCGCCTCTCTGCCACATCTTCCTATTGCTCCTGTTTCTACATCTGGGATCACCTGATAGCCCTTTGGGTACTTGAGGGCAACAGCCATGTTCCTTTTTAGTGTTCTCTTTTCTAGGCTAAACACCCCAGTTTCTTCAACTTATCCTCCCATGACATGGTCTCCTATACCCACCCTGTCGTCCTGATTGTCCTCGTTAGGACATGTCCCAGCCTGTCAGCACTTCTTTGAAAATGTGGCCACCCCCATGTAGCCAGCCATGTCTTTCAGTAGGATCTAGAGAAATACGTCCTGTGATTTGCAGTTGTGGGTGTTCCCGGTGCTGCGTCCCACTTTCCTCTGCGACTTTGCTTAAAGAGGGTCCACTTTTCTCCCATCTCTGTTCTCTGGTCTCCAGGCTGGCTTGTCTTGGCCCATCCACTGCCTTGGATTCTTAGCAGGGCATTTCTCTACCATTTTGACTTTTTGAAGCTGTTAAGTCGAGTCAACAAGCATTTATTAAGCACTTACTATGGAGCAGGGTATACAGAGAAAGACAGAAACAAGGTAGATAAAAAACCTTCAAGGAGCTCATAATACATCAAGGGCAGACGACATGCAAAGAACTGTACAAATACAATACATATATGTGTATACATATGTGTATATTTAATTATATATGAGAGCAGGAGAGACAGAGACAGACGCAGAGAGAGGAAGGAAGCAGGCAGCGGCACATATACAAAGAACAAAGAAAAATTAGAGATAAACTCAAGGAAGAGACTGGATTTAAGGGGAATCAGGAAAGGCTTCTTGCAGAAGATGGGGTTTTAGCTGAGACTTGAATGAAACCAGGGAAGCCAGGAGGTGGAGAGGAGGAAGAAAAGCTTTCCTGGCATGCAGGACAGCATGTGGAAAGGCAAGAAGTCAGGACGTGTCTCAATGGATTCCACCATGCAGCTGCTGCTCGTTGGTTCTCATCTCAAAATGAGCTCAATAAATCAATCAACCCACAAGCATTTAAGTACCTACTATATGCTTGCTCTGGGGACACAAAGACAGAAATGAAACTATCTCTGCCTACAAGGAGTTTATATTCTTTAAGGGGATATATACCTGTATGAGCAAATACAGAATGTGGCCAAAATAAGTACAGACTATTTGGAGGGGGCAGGGCTAGCATCTGGGGAAAAAGGAAAAGCTTCATGTAGAAGGTGGTGCTTGAGCTGGTTTTTTAGAAGAAACAAAGTGGAGGTGAGGAGGAAATTCATTCTAGCCATGGCCCAGAGAGGGAACATGGAGGATTGTGTGAATGTCAGCAAGAGCACCATTTTGGGTATACTATAAAATGTTTGAAAGGAGGCATATGATGAGTCTGGAAAGGCTGGTTGGGGTCAGGGTGTGAAAGGCTTTAAAAATATGAAGAAATCTATGTTTGATCCTACAAGCAAGAACAAGCCAATGAAGTTTAAGAGCAGGATTGATATAGTCAAACCCGGACTTCGGGAAAGTTGCATTAGTGATTTTGTGGAGTTTGGACTTGAATGAGGTCGGACTAGAGGCGCGGAGCCTACTGGGATAATCTATGTATGAAATAATGAGAAAGAAGAAGAAGAAAGGTCATGACTGTGTGAATAAAGAGAAGGGGACAATGGTAGAGATGGTGTGGAGGTAGAAACAGCAAGATTTGGCTATTGGTTGGAGATGTGGGATGGGCAAGAGTAAGACATCAGGGTAATTCTGAGGATGTGAACCTGCAGGACTAGATGGATGATGGTGCCCTTGATGAACTAGGAAGTTTGGAAGGGCGATGGGTAATAAGGTAACAGTTCTGTTTGGGCATGTTGCAACCTCATGAGTGATTGCAGATTGTGTTCTGGCTCTGCATTGTTTGTGTTTCTTCCTTATTTAATGTGACATACTTATCCCAGGACCCCTCTAGCACTGATGGAAGAATTTAAGGCAAAACATACAAACTTTTGCTTATTTAGGTGTCACATACCTATAGAAGGGTTCTTTATCCTTATGACCAGGGAGATGTGTGGCTTCTTGGAAGACTCCATCTTTGAATCTTCCAAAGGTCATGCTGACTTCCTGATTTGGTTTTCTACTTCCTTCTGAGTCAATGCCATCTCCAACAATTTAGGGACAGTATTTAGCACTCAGTGGTAAATGCGAGGTGGTACAGTAGAAAAAGGGCTGGCCTTGGCACTGCAAGAATTGTGTTCAAGTCTTGCCTATGCTGGTCAATCCTAGTTAATGCTTTCCCTCTGTTGGATATCTCTAATTTATCCTGTCTGTATCTTGTTTGTATATATTGTCTCTCCCATTAAACTATGAGCTCCATGAGAAAAGGGACTGTCTTTTGCCTTCCTTTATATCCCTAGCATTTAGTACTGAGCCCCATAGCTAGTAGGCACTTAATGCTTATTGACTGATTGATCAATTATGCTAATTGTGTTGGTTAATCATTTTACCTCTCTGAGCTTCAGTTTTCCCTTCCGTAAAATGGATGTATTGTATGCACTATCTACCTCTCAGGGTGTTTGTGGGGATTGAAGGAGGTATTAAGTTTAGAGTACCTTGTAAACTGTAAAGTGCTAGATAGATGTGAACTGATGATTCTGATGATGATGGTGATGATGATGATGATAATGATGATGAAGATGATGCTAGAACATTTTGGTAGTGTAGGGTGTCTTGGGTATGGGCTGCTGTCACTTTTGTCTTCCTTAGATGCCTCGCCTTTTTCCATACTATTTGCTGACACTGAGAAGCAGTCTGTGAACGTTTCTATGTGCTCTTGGATCTGCTTGGTGAGCTTAATCATAAGCCTGAGGCATCAGGCTAGATCATAGGTGACTGTTTCCAGGACTTGTTGATGCCTGTAACCTCGAGTTGAGAGTTTCCTCAGATGACAGAGTCGATTCTGACATCAGCTTCTAGTTGCCTCATCTCTCCAAGTGTGGTCTGGTAAAGGAGAGGCAATGATCTTAAACATTTTATTCAATTGGGCTTGGCCTTGCTGATGATGAGAGAGAGGCTGTCAAAGAGAGTGCTAAGGGCCAAGACAAGACAAGACAGATAAGGCTATCATGGAAGACTTGGAGCATCTTGACAAACTCTTCTGGATACTTCTACTTGCTTGGTAGCTGTCAGAACTCAGATCTGTTGATGGCCATGAGCCTACCCCTCCGTGCAGTTAATGAGTGATGGATGGAGGGATTGGATGCTCTAGCATTTCTACGTGCTAGGACCCAAAGCCACATTGAGTTGTAGAACGTAGTTGCTCACTGTGCTTGGCAGGAATAGTCTGAGAAAAAATTTTGCCCTAACTGCAAAGCAGAGACAAATTCTAGTGTTGCCTACAACTGTACATCTCTAGAACCGAGACATCTGGTTAAAAGTTCAGTCAGATAGACGACAGGAATTGTGGTAGAACTGAGTGGATGGATTGGCATCGGTAGATATTGGCCTCCATTAGTTTTCTCCCTTTCATCCTAAAGATGGTGATTACGGTAATTTCTATGAAACCTTAGCATTTCTTCAGGAGTTTCTACCACTGTGTGTATGTGTGTGTGTGTGTGTGTGTGTGTAGGAAAAGGTGGTGGCTATGACTGTGTATGCTTTCACTCTATTGAAGGATCAATTCTTTCTATTTTAAAAGATCTCTTCTATGCCTATTAGGAGGACTTTGATGTGGTATTTTTAATTTATCTCATTTGATTAGTCAGCACATGTCAATGCAGGTCATAGGAAAGGACCTCAGAGAGCATCTAGTTAGCCCCATCAATTTACAGATGACGAAACAGACTTAGAGAGGAAAAAAAAGATTTATGGTTGTTTTTTTCTTTGCGTGGTAGGGTTGGCCTTGCACAGCCAGCCACTATCTATGCCGTTGCTATGTATACAGTGCCACTGAGTGGAAGTTAGGTGCGGGTTAAGGTACTGTAGATCACACATAGTCAACTGGTATGGTTAATGGGATATCAGATTATAGCATCGTCAATCAAGGAATCAATTAGCACTTATATAGTGATTCCAGTTCTGGAACAGCCAGTTGGCACAGTGAATAGAGTACCAGGTCTGGAATTGGGAAGAGACCTGAATTCAGATCTGGCCTTTGACACTTACTAGCTGTGTGACCCTGGCTAAGTCACTTAACCCTGTTTGCCTCAGTTTCCCCATGTGTAAAATTAGTTGGAGAAGGAAATAGCGAATGACTCTAGTATCTTTGCTAAGAAAAACCCAAATGGGGTCACGAAGAATCAGACGTGATTGAAATTCCTGAGCAAAATGTGCCAGCTCTGCAGTAGATTCTGTGGCAACAGAGACAAAAATGAAACAATCTCTTAATTTCAAGAAGCTTACATTCTGTCAGGGGAGACAACATGTACACGTAGAATCAAATATCGAATATATAAAAAATACAAAGTAGTTTGAGTTCGGAGGGCATTAGTAGCTTGGGGACCAAGAAAAGTCTCCTGTTGAAAGCTGTGGCTGAACTGAATTTTGAAGGAAATTAGGCCTTCTATGAGGCAGGAGGCAAAGAGGGAGCATATTCCAGGCATGAGGGGAACAGCCACAACAGGGGTGTGGAGTAGAGAGATGGACTGTTGGGTGTGGAACAGCAAGGAGATTAATGACTCCACATTGGACTTTTCTTTAAAAAACATTTCATTCAATTAATAAAATATTATCTACCAGTACCAAAAATACCATTACATTTAAAAAAGAATAATATATTTAGAATAAGATTCCATGAACTACAAACACATATATTCATTTGTAGATGTATGGTAGTTTTATTACAGTCTAGTTGAGGATTTTAAAGCCCTGAGGATGCATTAGCCTGCTTTTCTAATGGTTCTCTTACCAGAAAGAGAGTATTGGGCTTCCTGCAGGTACATGAAGGTATCTAGCAGTTTCCATTCATCTGTAGGCACTACGAGAAACAACTCTGATGGAGAGATAATGACCACATAGCCAAAGAGAGTGATGTAGATGCACAGGGAACTCAAAGAAAACTTAGTTTAAAACAGACAAGTGCAGGAAGTTGAAGCAAAAGATAGGTGAATGGAGGATTAATATAGAAGTGCGGCATGGCCTGGGGGAAAACAATCTAAAATGCTAAAGGCTACAATGAGCTAGACTAGTGTCAGAAGCTTAGGACATCTGAAGGGGTAGGGGTTTCATTATTATCTTTTAAAACTATAGCGGGGAAAGGAGGAGACTCAGAGGGATTGGGACCATTGTTCAAGGTGAAAAGGAAAGATCTTTGCTGAGTAGGAGTGTTTCTTTCATTGTACTTTTATCCGCAGTGCCTGGCACATAGAAGGCACTTAATACTTGCTGATCGATTGGTTGATTATGATGATTGACAGAGAGAAGGAGGGGTTGCTTGACTCTTATTTTACATTGTTTTTCCTCTGCCAAGGAGGATGATCTTTGGAATGTGACAGAAAAAAAATTTAGCAGGGACATAAAAGCCAAGAGAAGCAGAGGAATAAGAAAGCGCATACCTGTCCTCGATAAGTCAAAAACTTCAGACTCTAACAAATTGAGTACTAGGAGAACTGGTAGATATGATTGATGACCCATTGAGAGTTATCTCTAAAAATCTGTGCTCACGAGAAGAGGTGAGTCAGAGCAGTATTAGAATCTAAGTCCATTGAGGGCAGGGACTGGTTTTTATTCCTTTTTTTTTCCTTCTCAGCATTCCCAGTTAAATATGCAGCACATAGTAGTAAATTATATATATATATATATATATATATAGGCAAAGGGCAGAGTCTTGATTTTCAAAAAGGGAAGAGGATAGACCCTATAAACTAAGTCAGTGAGCTTGACTTCTATTACTAACAAAACTTTAGGATTCATTGTGAAAGGAAAGATTAGTAAATATCTAGAAGTGGTAATGGCAGTTCCAAAGATGGCTTCATGAAGAATAATCATGCCAGTGAACCCCTATTTCCTATTTTGACAGAGGTGGTTTCAGGGAAATTTACTAAATATAATTTATAAATTCTCATGCTCTACTTGTGGATAAGAAAAAGTCTAGACTACAGTGCAGTTAGGTGGGTTTGGAACCGGTTGTATGTCCACATCCCAAGTGCAGTAGTTGAAGGTTCAGTGCCTCTAATGGAGTGCCCCAGGGATCTGGCATGCTTATCACATTTGTATGTGCCATAAATCAAGGACGGATGCCTAATATCCTTCCTTATGGATGACAGAGTCAGGATCCAAAAAAGGTTTTTTTTTGTTTGTTTTTTTAAAATTTATTTAATATATTTAGTTTTCAGCATTGATTTTCACAAGAGTTTGAATTACAAATTTTCTCCCCATTTCTACCCTCCCCCCCCCTCCAAGATGGTATATATTCTGGTTGCCCTGTTCCCCAGTCAGCCCTCCCTTCTATCACCCCACTCCCCTTCCATCCCCTTTTTCCTTCCTTTCTTATAGGGTAAGATAAATTTCTATGCCCTATTGCCTGTGTATCTTATTTTCTAGTTGCATGCAAAAACTTTTTTTGTTGTTTTTGAACATCTGTTTTGAAAACTTTGAGTTCCAAATTCTCTCCCCTCTTCCCTTCCCACCCTCCCTCCCTAAGAAGTCAAGCAATTCACCATAGGCCACATGTGTATCATTATGTAAAACCCTTCCGCAATACTCATGTTGTGAAAGACTATGTTTTGCTTCTTCCTAACCTATCCCCCTTTATTGAATTTTCTCCCTTCCCCCCTGTCCCTTTTCGAAAGTGTTTGTTTTTGATTACCTCCACCCCAATCTGCCCTCCCTTCTATCATACCCCCTTTTTTTACCTCCTTCCTCCTTCTTTGCTGTATGGTATTCCCTCCTCAGGTCAAATCTGATGAGAGCAAGATTCATTCATTCCCCCTCACTTGCCTTCTCTTCGCTTCCTACAGAACTGCTTTTTCTTGCCACTTTTATGCGAGATAATTTACCCCATTCTATCTCTCCCTTTCTCTCTCTCTCAATATATTCCTCTTTCATCCCTTAATTTGATTTTATTTCTTTTAGATATCATCCTTTCATATTCAACTCACCCTGTGCCCCCCCTATATATATACACACATACATATATACATACATACACACATACACATATATATACATACACACACACACACATATATATGCATATTCCCTTCAGCTACCCTAATACTGAGGTCTCATGAATCATATACATCATCTTTCCATGTTTTGTAAACAAAACAATTCAACTTTAGTAAGTCCCTTGCACTTTCTTTTTCTTGTTCTTTTTCTTGATTACCTTTTCATGCTTCTCTTGACTCTTGTGTTTGAAAGTCATATTTTCTATTCAGCTCTGGTCTTTTCACTGAGAAAGCTTGAAAGTCCTCTATTTTATTGAAAGTCTATATATTACCTTGGATCATGATACTCAGGTTTGCTGGGTAGGTGATTCTTGGTTTTAATCCCAGCTCCACTGACCTCCAGAATATCGTATTCCAAGCCCTTCGATCTCTTAATGTAGAAACTGCTAGATCTTGTGTTATCCTAATTGTGTTTCCACAATACTCAAATTGTTTCTTTCTGGCTGCTTGCAGTATTTTCTCCTTGATCTGGGAGCTCTGGAATTTGGCAACAATATTCCTAGGAGATTTCTTTTTGGGATCTATTTGAGGAGGCGATCTGTGGATTCTTTCAATTTCTATTTTGCCCTGTGGCTCTAGAATATCAGAGCAGTTCTCCTTGATAATTTCTTGAAAGATGATATCTAGGCTCTTTTTTTGATCATGGCTTTCAGGTAGTCCAAGAATTTTTAAATTATCTCTCCTGGATCTATTTTCCAGGTCAGTGGTTTTTCTAATGAGATATTTGACATTGTCTTCCACTTTTTCATTCCTTTGCTTCTGTTTTATAATATCTTGATTTCTCATCAAGTCATTAGCTTCCACTTGCTCCAATCTAATTTTTAAGGTAGTATTTTCTTCAGTGGTCTTTTGGATCTCCTTTTCCATTTGGCTAATTCTGCCTTTCAAGGCCTTCTTCTCCTCATTGGCTTTTTGGAGCTCTTTTGCCATTTGAGTTAGTCTATTTTTTAAGGTGTTATTTTCTTCAGTTTTTTTTTTTTGGGGTCTCCTTCAGCAAGTCATTGACTTGTTTTTTGTGGTTTTCTGGCATCATTCTCATTTCTCATCCCAATTTTTCCTCTACTTCTCTAACTTGCTTTTCCAAATCCTTTTTGAGCTCTTCCATGGCCTGAGAGCCGTTCATGTTTTTCTTGGAGGCTTTTGTTGTAGGCTCCTTGACTTTGTTGACTTCTTCTGGCTGTATGTTTTGGTCTTCTTTGTCACCAGAGAAAGATTCCAAAGTCTGAGACTGAACCTGGGTGTGTTTTTGCTGCCTGGCCATGTTCCCAGCCATCTTACTTGACTCTTGAGTTTTTCGTTGGGGTACGACCACTTTTAGAGTAAAGAGTACTATGTTCCAAGCTTGAGGGGATGCGCTGTTGTTTTCAGAGCTATTACAGCCAGCTCTGCCATAGCAGCACTCCTCCTTCCCCAAGAACCTCCAACCTGGACTGGACTCAGATCTTCAGCAGGCTCTGCACTCCTGTTCTGATCAGCCACTTAATTCCTCCCACCAGGTGGGCCTGGGTCCAGAAGCAACTGCAGCTGTAGTTCTGTAGCTGCCCCACCTCCGCTGCCCCCAGGGTGATGGCTGAACCCTGAGTTCCTTCTTTCACTCTGTCCCCAGCAGCTTTTCCCACTAACCTTCTTTGTTGTCTTTGGTGTTTGTGGGTTGATAAGTCTGGCAACTGCCACAGCTCACTGATTCAGGGTGCTGGGGCCTGCTCCGCCTGGCTCCTGGTCTGGTTGGTCTGCGCAGGCAACACTGGGCTCTGCCCTGCTCAGCTCCCAGCTCTGTGCGCGATAGACCCCACCCAGCAACCATCCAGGATGTCCTGGGCTGGAGCTCTGCTTCCCTCTGCTATTTTGTGGGTTCTGCAGTTGTAGAATTGGTTCAGAGCCATTTTTATAGGTTTTTGGAGGGACTTGGCTGGGAGCTCACGCTAGTCCCTGCTTTCCAGCTGCCATCTCGGCTCTGCCTCCCAAAAAGGTTTTTGACAAGGCTAGAAAATTGGGCTGAATCTAAGATGAAATTTAATAAAAAAGAAATGTGAACTCTAACATAGGTTCAAAAAATCAACTTCATGATTCTGAAAAAGACCTTCTGGTTTTGCTTTAAATGAGGCATAATGTTTAGGAGTAGGGAGTTGATGGTCCAATTGTGTTCTGGCTATGACATTTTAGGAAGGACAATGATAGTTGTGATAGAGTGTCGAGAGGAAGGTAACCAGGATGATGAAGGAATTCATGTTCATGCCATATGAGAACTAGTTGAAACAATTGGGAATGTTTAGGGGAAAAAAGGCTTAGGGAAGACATGTTAGATGTCTCCAAATATCTGGAGGACATTTTTGTGGAAGAGACATTAAACTTTGTATCCAGATGGTAGAATGAGGAACAGTGGGTAGAAGCAAAGAGTCATATTTGACTTGGCAGAAAGTCAAGATAGATATTACTATCTAAAAGTCAAATAGGATGCCTCATTAGGTCATGAGATCAAAGATGTAGAGCTGGAAGGGCCCTTGGAGGTTATCTAGTCCCTTTATTTTTTAGATGGAAAAAACTGGTTGATGACCTGTTATTGGATATTTTTTAGTGGAGAGTCTTGTGAAAGTATTGCTTGGACTAGATGGATTTTGAGATTTCTTCCAGGCCTTTGAGATGTGGTGGTTCTTTAATTCTGTGCTGCCTAGATGCCTTGTATTTTCTGCAGGTATACTAGTATTATCATAGAATCTTAGATGGAAGGAACTTTACAGATTATCTCTTTCAATGCTATTTCTGGGGGCAAGGATCTCTTTCATTGCTTCCCAGATGGTCATCCAGCCTCTGCCTAAAGATCTTGCATAACAGGGAGCCCGTTACTCATTCAGTCTTGAGGCATCACTATTAGAGAAAATGTTCCTTATGTTCCTTAACCCTAAAGATGCTTCTCTTTAATATTCACCCATTACCCCTATTTACAACTAAGAATTGTGCCCTAAAAGTGGTATAAGAGATGTCATGAAAGAAGTAGAAGTTGACCATAATGGAAATGATATTAAAGAAGGATGGCCCTCATGCTACCTGTTCATATAATGTCCATAGCTCTGGAGCAGGGCTTCTTAACCTAAGCCAAGCCAATATCTTTATTTTCATTACCTTCTAAATGAAATTTAACATTTCTTTCAATTATTTTCTAAAAATAAATTATTCTGAGAAGGGGTCCATAGACATCACCATATTGACAAAATAGTTTGTAGATAACAAAAGGTTAAGTTTTCTATTAGATGTGGAGTCCACTTAAATCTTTGGATTGTTTTATCCCTGAATGAATTGTTGTCAAGCTAGGTCTCCCCTAGCCTATACTTGTTCAATTATCGATTTTTTTAGCCTACCTTTCTAGTTTATTAAACATGGCTCCCCTTCATGCATTCAGAGTTCCAAATGGACTAGCCCACTCACTGGTCCTTATACCAACATTACATTTCCCATTAATGTGTTTTTGCACAGACTGTTTCCTCTGTCTGCAATGCATGCCCTTCTCACCTTTTTCTTAGAATCCCTAGTAGCTCCTTTTGAAGCACAGCTCATCTATCACCTCTTAGGTGAGAGGCCTTTTCTAACCCCCTTTCCCCCACTTCCCCCCACCTCAGCTGCTAATGCTCTCTGAATTACTTTGAATACACTTTATCTACTTGTGTACATGCTAATAATAAATATTATATAAACATAAATTATATAAATAATAAATATAATAATAAAATGTAAGCAACTTGAGGGCAGCTGTAGGTACTGTTTAATTTTTTCCCCATCCTCGGCACCTAATACAACATTGGGCATATATTAGATTCTTAATAAATGCTTCTTGTTTGATTTTCAGGTCAAACATCCCCGAACGTTTTAGCCAGTCCTCCTATGTCATGTTCTCCAGTTTCCTCACAGTGATGATCACCCTCCTGAGCAAGCTTTACAGCTTGTCAATAAACTTTTTAAAAATGTGGTGCCTTGAATTAATCAGTTCGGATGAGGTCTGACCAAAGCAGAGTACAGTGAGGGTATAATCTTCCTTTTTCTGGATATTGCCTCTTGAAATGTACCATCTGAGATCATAACTGGTTTTCTTTTGTTGTTGTTATCGTCTCACACTGTCGCCTCATATCAGGTTTGCAGTTAAATACCCCAATTGCTTTTGGCATCAGCTGTTTCTAGTTGTACCTCCCTCCATCCTCTAAGTGTGAGGCTGATTTTTTAACCCAAATTCAATTTTTTTATGTTTATCCCTGTTTCTTTGTTTGGTAAATATTTGTTGGCTGAGGCAGTTGCTGGACTCTTTTGGCCTCCCCTTTGTGGCTAGTGCTGTGTGTTGGTTAAATTTTTCCAAGAAAGGAATGGTGGCAGGGTAAATATCTTTAATTTGGCCATTTTCATTTTTTCTTTTTGGAGTTGAAAGTGAATTTTATGATTATACCAAACACTGGGGATGCTGAGAAAGGCAAAGATAGCACCTACCTTCATGACGTTTGCAATCTAATGGGGAAGACTATATACTAACAATTATGTACTAAAAGGTAAATACAGGATAAATTGGAGATAATCTCAGAGGGAAGGCACTAGCATGAAAGGGGAAGGGAAAAGTAAAAGTCTCTTGCAGAAGGCGAGATTTTTACTAGAATTGAAAGATGCCAGGGACACAAAACCAAATGATTCTGAAATGAATACCACATTAGTAGGCAGTCATTCCCTGTCTGATGAGATATAATTAATGTCATTTTTTTGGTGATTTTTTTTAGTACTTCTCGTGTCCATTATCTCTATCTGCTTAAAGGAAATATTTATGCTATGTAGGCATGAGGCTTCCATGTGTTTGTTAAGCTTTTGGTCTCTTTCATTTCTTGGTACTGAACCATAGATCTTGACATATTTTCTCAGAAGATTCACAACTGTAGGTGACCCAGAGGGCAATAGAAAGACACATGGAAGGCAATCAGACTCTAGCGTGTTCTCGATAATGACTTATGCAAAAGAAATGACTTAAAGGACAAAATTCAAAAGATGTGGCAGAGAAGAAAAAAATAAGTGAGTTTGTCATATTGTGTGAGTGAGATAACAGAAGGATGATAGGATTATTCACACTGGTATCTGAAATTTTGAAAGAGCCAGCGGGAAGTTCTCTAACACATTGGGTAGATCCCAGGTGTAGAACCGTGGAAGTTGTTGGCCATTTCCAGTATGAAAGTCATTCTCTTTGATGGTAAAGACAGAAGCAAAGTCAGGATGGAGAGAAGTTCTGCCTTCTCTTTTTCATGTTAAAATCTTTTCCAAATAGTATCTCAGAAGAAACGTGAGATGTGCAGAGACATTTCCATCCCAAATGTTTACATGGAATATTTGTGTCCGACCTGTGGTAGAGCCTTCCAAGCTCATATTGGTTTGATTATCCACAGTTGGACATGCTGTACTTTGACCTCGACATGTGATATCATTCTGGTCCTCTTGGAGTACAAAGGATACCATCAACAATCTTTTCCGAGCAATGGGTCCCTTTCTCCCTTTTTCTTTTATATACACATATATGCATATATACACACAATACACATATACACATATATGTATATATAAATTATATATGCATAATTTTGACCCAATTACATGTTAAAATAATTTTTAACTTTTAAAAAAGTTTTGAGTTCCAAATTCTATCCCTCCCTCATCTTCCCCTTCCCTAAGACAGTAAACAATCAGGTTATACCTGTGCAATCATGTAAAACATTTCCATATTAGTCATTGTATACAAGAAGACTTAAATAAAAGAAAAAGAATGAAAAAAGGAAAGTGAAAAATAGCATGCATCAGCCTGTATTCAAATAATATCATTTGTTTCTCTGGAGTTGGATAGTATGCTTCATCATTAGTCCTTTGGGATTGTCTTGGATCATCGTATGGCTGAGAATAGCTAATCATTCGCAGTTCTTCATTGTACAATATTGCTGCTACTGCGTACAACGTTCTCCTGGTTCTGCTTACTTCACTTTTTATCAGTTCATGTAAGTCTTTCCAAGTTTTTCTAAAATCATCCTGCTTGTGATTTCTTATAGCAAAATAATATTCCATCACAATTATATATCAAAGCTTGTTCAGCCATTCCCCAATTGATGGGGAATTTCCCTCAATTTCCAATTCTTGGCCATCACAAAAAGAGCTGCTATAAATATTTTTGTACAAATATGCCCTGCCCCCGTTTTTGATGTCTCTGGGATATAGACCTAGAAGTGGTATTGCTGGATCAATGGGTATGCACAGTTTTATAGCCTTTTGGGCATAGTTCCAAATTGTTCTCCAGAATGGTTCTCCCTTGTTCTTGCTTTGGAAAAAGTTCTTCATATTGGCTCCAACATTTTCATAAACCTCACCTTGTTGGGGACTTTAGATTTCTTGACACCATTCATCCTACACATCCATAGTATCATAAGTCCACAGATAAATGGCTTCTTGATTTTGAGAAAGGGCATATTCTGGAAACTTGTGACTATTAGGCTTTGGTTAATTACTGGCAAAATTCTAGAACAGAATATATATGTATATATATATATGTATGTATATATATGCACACATATATTTATATATATTTTATGTTTACATATGCACATTTATTTGTATATTTATATATGTATACATATGCACAATATTGTACTTATATGTCAGGGATTAATCTACCTCTCTATCTAATAGTTCAGAATCTGAGGATGTCTAACAGTTCTTTGAATAGCCCTTGTTCTTTCTTTAGGTTAAATGAGTTAACATATATAAAGTACCTTGCAAACCTTAAAGTGCTTTGTGAATGCTCGCTATTTTCTGTTAGCATTCGGTGCTTCTCCCTGTTTTGAGCATATCAAATAATGGTCTGCACTCATTATTCCCTCAAATGAGTGGTTGCCTGGTCTTTAGGTACTACAGTTCATTCACTGAGCAAGCTGTTTAATTATAGCTAACATTTATATAACACTGGAGATTTGCAAAGAGCTTTAAATATATCATCTCACTTAGAAGGATCTTCCGTGTGCCCTATGTGCCTTGCATGGCAGCGGGTATGAGGGGGAAGTGGAGGGCCACAAAGGAATTCGTGGAAAGAGTCCCCGCCCTGTATTCAGTCTAGATTTGGTGTTAATGATGTCAAAGAGTGACTTGACCGCACCTGTGACTTCAGAGGAACAAAAATGATTTCTGTTAATCCATCCTAAAGTCTAAAGATTTCCAATCAGTTCTCCTGCAATGATGCCTTATCATGATGCATTTAGGTGGTACACTGGAGAGAGTGCTGGACCTCCAGTAAGGAGGACCTGAGTTCAAATGTGGCCTCAGATACTTCCAAGCTGGGTGATGCTGGCCAAGTCCCTGAGCCTCCTCTGCTTCGTTTTCCTCATCTGTAAAATGGGGGCACTTATTTCTCAGAGTTTCTGTGAGAATGAAATGAGATAGGGCTTTGCAAACCATAAAACGCTATGATGACGATGATGTATGTCAGAGACAGTTCTCAAAAGGCAACCTCTTGCATCTGAGAAACTTTTAGTCTACTGTTGTCCAACAATCAACCTATCTATGTTCACAGTGGCTCACCAGTAGAGGATTAGCCATCAGGACAGGAATTTATTTATTTATTTTTATAACCATTTAACTAGGAACCATTTACTAAAGCTTGTTGGGGGTTTTATCAATCGGTCAACAGGTATTTAGCAGTAGGTGCTAAGGAGCAAAGGCAACAATGCATCAGCCCTGGTATTCACCTGGATAAAGTCACAAAATTTTAAAATATTAAAGAAGCTTTAAGTAAATTAAGACATTTAAGTTACTTAAAATTTCTAAAGGTAACTTACGTTTCTCAGAACTAATTAGGGCATACTTGTGGCTAGGTGTACCTAGGGAATAAAATCATGACCAGCAATTCTTACTTTTTCATTGGGTTTTACCAGTTGATCATTTAGAATTTGCTCACGGGGAGTCTACGTGAATCAAGAGGAGCCAAGTGTTTCAGTCTGGTCCCATTTGCAGGTCTGCTCAAAAAACCTTCCTTGGAACCTGCCTGGCAGTTTTTAAAGCCAAAGCTTGGCATAGGTGTAGGGCATTCTCAGTTTGGGCAAGAGCAAGGCTAGATGACTGAGATTAATTCTGAGGACTCAGGGAATCATGGCGGGTATAAGAATTGGTCCTAGAGATTACTAGGAAATATGGGTCCCCCTGAAGTTTAGCTGGGTAGAATCTTTTAGGTGATTGTTGGATTAGTTGCAACACTATCCTTCCTATGACTCTGTATTATTCTTTCTTCTTGTGAATAAACTCTAGAAAAAAAAAGACGCCCTGGGATCTTTGGGGGAAAAGGGAAAGCAGGTGTCAGAATTAGTTTGTGGGTGCCCAGTTACAATGGCAGCAACAGAAGGGCCAGGTAATCAGGGAGCAGGTGTGGCAAATCTCTGATTTTTCCCCTCCCCCCTTCCGCAAAAGATGTCTAGTGGCTCAGGGACCAGATGATCAAATGACTTGGTACCTTGAGTTAGACAATAGCAATTATTTGACGGCAGCAAAGAGGATTCATTGATCCAGAAGAGCAATGATTGTGTAGGGGTAGTTCAGTAATGGATTGGGATTGTCAGCCAGACCTTGGTCTAGGGCAATTCCTTATACTGAAATTCACCATTTATTTAATACTCAATGATGTGTAAGGGTTCTGTGCTCATCACCATGTATACAGAGATGACAAAGGGCTCTCAGTCTTCATAGTCAAGGCGTTCCTTGTCTAATAAGGGGATGGAGGATGGATTAGAATAAATCATATACCCCATATACACATTCTCTGCCTAAGAAAGGTTAAGTAGAATTGAGAAATTTGAGAAGAGAGGATCGTTTTTAGTTGGAGGAATCAAGGAAGTCTTTGTGATCAGAAAGTTGTACCCACACTGGGCTGAGAAGGAAGGGAAGGACTCCCAACAGGTGGTGATCTGGAAGGAGCCCATTCCTGGCATGAGGAGCAGTGTTCAGAAATGCAGAAAAGGCTGGAGAAGAAAGAACAAGATCAGGGATGACCAGCAGTCCACTTTGGCTAAATGATATGAAGGGAAGTAGTGTAAAATCAGAGTAGCATGGTAAATTGAAGCCAATTTGAAGAGGGCTTTGAATACTAGAATAAGAAGTTTATATTTTATCTTTAAGGTAATTGGGAATATTTTTGAATTAAATTTTATTTTGTTTTTCAGTTAACAAGCATGAAAATAAATATAGCCATATCCATACATGTATGTTGCATTCTGCATCCTGAACCCATCACCTCTTGGTCAGTCAGTGAGTAGCATTCTTCATAACCAATCCTTTGGAATCGTGGTTGGTCATTGCCTTTGTCAGAGTTCTTAAGTCTTCTAAAGTTGTTTGCACTGAATGTTTTTGAAGGGGTATGGGAGGAATGATGCTATTGGCATTGAGGGTGTTGTGAAGGATAGAGTGAAGAGGGCAAAGAGTGGAAGCAGGGAGACCAATTACACAACCTTCCATCTAGCTAACCCTTTGTGTCTTTCTCTTCTTGGGATTTCCAAGCCATAGATTTGGGGGCTTGGATGGGGGAGAAAAGCAGTGTCAGGAAGGAGCCGGACCATGGGGCTTCATTGTTGTTAATGCCAGCCCCTCTTCTTTCCAGGCAGGCCAGCAAACAAGCAGAGTCCAGCTCTGGCCTCACTGCAAGACTTGTACTGATGTTAAAGACGAATGCCCACATATCTGTACATGAGTGGTCTAGGGAAGGGTCGATTAAGGTTTTCTTAGCAGCAGAATAGGCTTGTTGGGCCTAAGCATGTCAAGGAAATGTTGTCTTGGATAAGGTCCCTTCTGAGGGGAGGCTTCCAGCCGACCAATCACTCTGATAAGGATAATGAAATTCCTCAAGGTGGGAACATAGTTTCCCACTGGCAGCTGTGAGCAGTGGATGGCTTATTTCAGACAGACTTGATAGGGGTTCGAGAAAGGAGGATGGGATGAAAAAGAGAAGAGGGAGAGTTTTCAAAACCCCTAGAAAGAGTCAGAACAGAGAAAGGGGTAGAGAGGGCACCAGAGGGACCAGGGGAAGGCACCCTCTTTAGCAGGGGTCCTTAATCATTTTGTGCATCTCAGACTCCCTGGACAGTCAGGTGGAATCTATGGGCCTCTTTTCAGGTTAGTGTTTTTAAACATATAAAATACATAGAATTACAAAGAAAACCAATTACATTGAAATAGTTTATCTATCTATCTGTGTATGTGTATGCACGTATGTTTATATATATATATTCCTAGATTCTAGGTTAAGAATGTGTGTGTATGTATATAATTACACACACACACACACACACACACATATATATATATATATATATATCTATATCTATCTATCTAGATATATACATAGACATACATATTCCTAGATTCTAGGTGAAGAATCTCTAATACACACACACATACATATACATATATGTGTGTGTATGTATATAAATACACACATTTTTCTCTATCTAATCTATCTATCTCTCTATCTACACAACACATATATATTCCTAGATGCTAGGTTAAGAATCCCTACTATAAAGGAATGCTATTTGGGTTTCTCCCACCTTGATCCTCCCCCCTCTCCATTCCCCCCTCCTAGGCTCCCAGTGGTTTGACTCCTGAGCTAGAGCAGGGATAAGGAGGGAACATGAAGGTGATATAGCGTGTCCTTGCTCTGAGGTTGCTGTCCTCCTAGGTTCTTCATGCCTGTGGCATCAATAGCAGAAACTTAGCCAAAGCTGATTCTAGAGTCTTTGTTGCACTATTTGTAAACTTGGCTTCATGGAAATGTGATCAGAGGTATAATCCCTCAGTGCCAGAGTACGATGTTTTACAGAGTATTCTAGTGCCCGCCTTCCTTCCATTTCCCCTTAAGTCCTACACCATTCTTGAGTTTATTTTTGAAGTTTTTGACAATATAATATAACATAATATAATATAATATAACATAATATAATAAAATATAATATAATAATTGTAATATGAATTTATTGTTATATATAATTATATATGCTCATATATAATCATATATTATATTACATATAATATTATATAACAATGTAATATAACATAATAGCTAGATTTATATAGTGCTTTATTTAAGGTTTCCAAAATACTTTATAAACATCTTATTTTATCCTCACAATAGTCTTGCCAGGTAGATGTTGTTGTTATCTCCTTTTTAGAGATGAGGAAATGAAGGCAAATCATGGTTATGTGACTGGCCCAGAGTCCCGCAGCCAGTGTCTGAGGCTGGGCTTGAACTCAGGTCATCCTCACTCCAGGTCCAGAGTTTTATCTACTATGCTACCTTATTGCCTCTAAGATCTAAGGATTTGGAGTCAGAGGACATGGTTCAAATATTGGTTTGTCTACTGATTCCCCACAAAGGCCCCGCTATTCTGATCTGTGATATCAGGTGATGTTTAAGGTCCTTTCCAGGTCTAAATCCTGTGGTCCTATGAAAGCTGACCATTAACGCTAAAAGCCCTCCTGATGGCCCAGATCAGTTAGTCTTTACAGGTTTTGTTCTTAAGGAGCTTGCTTTGGATAGAGAAGCCTCAAGAGAGATTAGCATAACAGAAGGGGTAGAGACTCAGAGAATCTGGTTTGAATACACTTTCCTCAATCAACATAGACCTCTTTTGAGTGGAGCCAGGAGTAGCAGTTTCTTTGATCCTATCAGAAATAAAAGAGAAAGTTTGCTGTGCTCAAGCCCATCCCCCACAATGCAGCGCCTGCTGAGATGTGAAGGGTTGGGGAGAACATGATTCTGGGCCCTGACTCTACCTGTCTCCACTTCCACTGCTTCATACTTGGGGTATGAAAGGCACTGTTGAAAACGAAAATCTTTTTCCATTAAGTGTTCCCATTTTATGGCCGCCTTGATCATCCTTCCTTGTGATAGCAACACTTTCTCCACATGCTGTTTAGGGAAGGGAACTGTTCTCCATAAAGAGGCCCATGACTGAATAGGCCATTGCAGATAGACTCTCAGTTACGATGAACACGCGAGCTCCAGTTACTAGCTGCCTTTTGGACTTCTTGAACTGGATGTCTGGTCGATATTTCAAACTCAACGTGTCCAAAACAGGATTGATTTTCTCTACTCCCCGCCTCCCCAACTCTACCCTCTTCTGAATTTTCCTGTAGCTGTTGATGGCTCTGCCATTCATCCAGTCATCCAGACTTGCAACCTCAGTGTCATCCTCAACTCCTCACTCCCATTCACTCCCCATATCCAGTCCATTGTCAAATATTGACGTTTCTACTTTTACAACACCCGTCCTGAAGGTCCCCTTCTTTCTGTTCACACAACTGCCACTCAAACACAAGCCTTCGTCGACTCTCACTTAGACTATTGAAATAACCTTCTAATTGGTTTTCCTGCCTTAAGCCTCTCCCCTCTCCAATCCGTCCTCCACCCAGAGGCTGAAATGATTTTTTCTGTGGCATAGGTCTGACTGTGATTCCCACTCAGTAAACTCCCCTGTCTCCCCATTTGCTTCAGATTCAAATATAAAGTGCCGTGTTTGGCATTTAAAGTTTTTCACCACTGAGCCCTTCCTACCTTTCCTGGCCCCTCCATGCATGTGTTCCATGACCCAGTTACACTGTCCTACCAGTACTTCTTCCCATCCTTCTTCCTACATAACAATCCCTCTCTTGACTCTGGGCCTTTCATTGGCCGTACCCTCTGCCTGGATTGCTTTCTCTGGCTTTCTTCAAGACCCTGCTCAAATCTCACCTTCTACAGGAGATCTTCCTTGGTTTTCCTCTATGCTAATGCCTTTCCCTCTGAAATTACCTTCCATTTCTCTGTGTTTGTCTTGTACCTACATAGTAATTTACATGTTGTCTGTCTTCAAAAGCAGAGAATTTAAAAATCTTAAATTATACACACACACACACACACACACATAAATCTTAAAAGTCTTCTTAAAAATCAAAAGCAGGGAATTTAAAAATCTTCTTAAATCTTCCTTTGTGTCTTCAGTGCCTGGCACATACATTAAAAAAGCAATTAATTCTTGTTGATTTTAATGAAGATTTTCTTCTCTATAAGCAGAATTAGAGACATTTGGCATCTCCAAATAAATGTCAGGAATATTCTCTGAAGGGTGCTAGAATATATTGATGTATTCTTCTGGATCAAAAGGATCTCCAACCACATCATGCATTTTTCCTTTAATAGGATCATAGAGCTAGAGCAAGAAGGGGCTTCAGAGGCCATTTAGTGAGACCTTCCACTTTATAAGATGAGGAAATTAAGGCTCAGAGTGGCTAGTGACTTACCAAGTCACACAATTATTATTCAGTCAACAAACATTCATTTAGCACCTACTATATGCCAAACACCACACTAAGTGCTAATCAGGGGTGGGAATTGAACCCATGTTTTCTTATTCTAAAGCCAGAGTTCTTTCCACCGTACCACATTACCACTAATCTTCTATACACTTTATGGGTCGAAGTTGACTTATCTCTGTTCCCTATTCACCTTCTGCTTGTCTGAAGAATAGAATAGGTCTGGTATGTAGGCATTCAAGAGAGGTGTCTTTCATCCCATTTCAAGGGCTAGATGTGGATAGAGGACACTCTCTCTTGTGTACAGCTCTCACCTCTGCCCCATGGAAGTATGTGTAAACTACTACTCATTGTCAGATAAGACTGAGTCTCCACAGCTAAGTGACCTCTCATTGTCCTTCTAGATGGTCCCTGAGTTGGGGAGCCTGTCCAGGGTGTCTGTTCTGACCAGTTATGAGACTGCTTGAGATCATCCCGAGAATATTTAAACTGACATTTTAAGGCCTATTTTCTCTTTAGTTTGTGGCCATCCTGTTCCCCTTCTCCCTCAGCTGTGTTTCATGTGGAATTCTATTCTGGGTTCAGAACATTTCACAAGATGGTCTCTGATTAAAACCTAATGAAGTGAAACACAGGGGGAAGTCCAGAATAAAAGAGAGATCAGGAAACCAGTGGGTACTTGTGAGGGAAAACCCCTGGCAGGAAGGTTTCAGTACTTGCAGCTGTCTCCAGCTCTTTCCCTCCCAAGTCTTCACTATCTGTTTGCCCCAGACTCCACCAGCACTTGGGACAGACAGAGACCCCACTAGGATGCCTTTGTGCTCTCCCTGGATCTTCCGGTCTTGTCCTGGCTGAGGTGTGTGCAGATACCTCCAAATTCCTATTTCACTTGTGCCAAGATTGGAATTTTTCAAAAGCAACATTTCATAACTCACTCACTTATTCATTCAATTAACATTTATTGAGTGCCTATGATCTCTAAGGTTACTCCAGTTCCAGATCTTATAGGCTTATGGTATTACTGTGTATAGAACATTGTAACAGGTATTTCAGGAGGCATAAAATTTAGATAAGACACAGTTGTCGCTATTATGGGGTCTGTAATCTAGCAGGTGTATGTGACCCATACATATATAACTAAAATTTAAAATAACAGATAGTGATTGCACCGGAGAGCTGCATACAAAATGCTCCGTGAACACAGAGGAGAAAGGCCATTAATGATGTTTGGAATCTTGGGAAATTTCGTGGGGCAGGTGGTATTTGCATAAAGCATTGGTGGAGATGCAGTAGATAGATGGAGAGGGGAAAGGACATTCCTAACATAGGGCATCATCAAAGGCATGGAGACAGGTAAGGAGTATACAGCAGGCATTGAATAGTACAATTTAGTTGGGGCATAGGGTTCATGGAAGGAGGAAAGCTGCAAAGGCAGAGTGAAGTCAGATTTTGGAGGGTGGTGAATACCAGTATGAGAAGTTAGAACTTTATTTACTAGGCAACAAGAGCCATTGAAGTATTTTGAGCAGAAGAGTGATGTAACTGGAGGAAGAGAAGCAAAGGAAAAAACAAAAGCTAAAAGTATAGAAATGAACGTTAACAACATAGATTTCTTGTTTCTGACTTGACTTCTAAACCTAACTTAAAGTCTAATCACAGATTGGTTTCTTGGCTCAGCTTATGAGGCTCCTAGGACCTAAGCTCCTTGGTCTTCTATGGGGTATGTTTTTTCATGCTGGGATTTTGTTATTCAGTTCAGTTCAATATGCATTTATTAACCATCTGCTATGCTCAAGGTTTGGGGATACAAAGCCAAAAAAAAAAAAGGAAAAATTAACCTCTGCCCTCAAAGAATTTACATTATACTTGGTATTGCCACATATAAAAGAATGAATAAATATAAGAGAGGAGGGAGGGAGGGAGAGAGAGGCAGGTTTTTAAAGTTGGATGTTTTAGCTTCTCTGCTAAAGTAGAATCCATGCATAGCTTCAATAGTTGGTCCTACCCATCCCTAGAGTCTATATATCAAGGCAGGCTTTTTCTGTATGTGGGGAAACTGAGGCCCAGAGAGGTGAAGACATGTCCAGGTTTGGGGGCAGGTGGAGATGGGGCCAGATATAGATTCATTAGATTGTAAGCACCTTGAGGACAGGGACTATTTTTTGCCTTTCACAGTTATTTCATGGGAAAGGAAACAATAAAAGCATTTTGTTCATATGTTTATATATACATGCATGAAGTAGCAGTAATGAGTAAGATTAACTAAAGATCTTAATGTGAAGAAGGAAATCTGAACTCATACCTATGACTGAGACTTAGTGGATGGGATCCATGACTAGAATAAAGCTCTATAAGGGCATATGTTATTCAAAAGGAACAAGATGGGAAAAGGAGATGGCTAACAGTTAGCCATTATAGATTAGGAACATTATAGATTAGAAAGATACATTCATATGAAGAAGTTCAGACACTGAAAATGGGGCTTGGGTGGAGTATAATACTGAGAATTTAGGTTAAAATCAACACAGGAAGAAATAGAAGTGGTAAAGAACAACATGGCATCGTGGGTATATCCTCCTCTGCCGTATTGTGTGACTCTGGGCATGCAGGGTCTCTCACTGTTCTCGCTAACATTTTAAGACTAAATGACCAGAAAGCAATTTGTGTAAGTAGATGAAACTTCCTCACCAAGAGTTCCTAGTCCTGATAAATCTAGAACAGTCCCACCAGAATCCAAACCAAGAAAAGCTATGGCTACAAACCATCTTCCACCTTTCTAGACAGGAGGAAGTAGATGAGGAATCAAGGAAGAACAGAGGCACGATGTAGCAGTACTGGAGAACTTAAATTGTCTGATGTCTGGTGGAGTTTGTTCTGTCTCAAGAAGGGGAGCTAATAAGTTCTTGGCTTTCCTTATGACTTTGTCTTTCAGAAGGCAGGGGAACCAACAAAGGGAATTTATAATCTGGATCTAATCCTCATCAACAGGGAGAGTTTATTTGCTGGAGTAGATATAATTGGAAAGTTTCCATCCCATCTTGGAAATTGGGATGAAAAGCTGGATATAGTTTTCCATGCACTCTGAAATTTTGGAGAGTAGATTTCAAAGGTCTTAGGAAAGAGTAGGAAGGACCCCATTACCTACAGTTTTACAAAAGAAGTTAGACCAAGAGTGTGGGAAACTCAAAAATAAAATTCCGAAGAGAGTTAAAAGAAACAAGTCTGGTAAGGAGGAAAAAAGGCTGACCAAAGAGATCAATGTGGATGCACGGGGAATTCATCAACCATTTTAAAATTTAAAAAAAGAATTAAAAAATGTCTGGAAGGTGGATATTAGGGCAAATAATGAGGAGTGAACTCTGAAGTATGCCATGTTAAGAGGAGCATCAGGAGTGCTAAAATTCAGAATGAGCTGAAACTGATGAGGAAAGGTAAGGACAATAAAGATTTTTTTTAAAAGCTGTAGTGGGGAAAAGAGAAGGATAAAAGAACAGGACCGCTCCACAGGGCAGATGGGACAGTGATGATACATGATGGACAACTGCTAGAGTTGTTCCACGTGCATCTCGCTTCTATTTGATCTGCCAAGGAGAATGGTCTTTGAAAAAGGAACAAGAAAGCGAAAATGACTGATAAGGTGTTGAAACGCAAGATTAGTGGGAAGATAATAAGAGGGAATTGAGCTCTCCTTAATGAAGTCAAGTTGCCAGGCCCAGAAAAATTACATCTCAGACAAAGGAAAGAATGGGAGGATGGGATCGCTGGGTCACTGTCTGTCATCTGAAAGATTTGTGGAGAACGGGATAGATTCTGTATGCCTGCCGAAGGGCCAATGTCTTGGTTTCTGAAAAGGGATGGTGGTGGAATCTTTGAAGTATTGGCCAGTGAGCTTGACTTTGATTCCTGGCAAGATTCTAGCAATTATTATCAACAGGAACTAACTCCTGGAGAGGCAGGGCATTCACTTTTTAACATCTCTAATTATTAAGAACTCTTTCCTCTCTATTCATCTCTATCATTGTTTTGTTTTGGTTTGAGCCTGTGATTTCCTTGGTCTAGAGAACTTCCAGTGAGGAAGCTTCCTCAAGTGGAGATCCTCATTGGCTCTGATACTTAAAACCTTAGAGCATTAGGGGCACAGAGAGAGTAGGATGGCACTGTCGGGATGTGTCACAGGGTGACTTCAACCCAACTCTCTCTGACTCTTAGGTTGAGCCTGTCTGATATATGATACAGAGCATATATCAAAATTCAGGTTTTTGTAAAAAAAGTCACCTTAGGTAATAGGCTTCTGTTACTGTTTAATCTATTTCCTCTGTGAATATAGTATGTATATATACAGATGAGTCCAAAGTTATTAAATCTCAGCTACATTTCATTATAGCACGGTGTCTGTTGTTTGTCCTTTATTCTTGAAGAGAATGTGGCATCAGGAAGATGATGTTCTGACTTGCAAATGAGTTGGATTTAAGTGAGGGAGGGCTGTGCAAAGTCACCAGCCTTCCTCTGGAGCCACCTGGGTCCAGTGGCAAGATATAGATCAGGACAACTGGAGGTGGTCCCAAATGAAGTGGGAGACCTTGGCCTTTTTAAGCTTAGGTCTTTCCCGGGTTTCCCTTTGTCTGAAAAAAACATCAGTGACTAAGTCTAGGTAGGTAAGAAATGAGGCAAAGAGTGGCCTCTTTTACCCAGTCCAAAAAAAAAAATCATTCTGGGAGGGGAAGGGCAATTATGAGGGACAGTCTGTGCCAAGGCAGGGAAACAGAAATAAAGTGTCCTTGTGTAAGGAAAAGCAAAAACAGCCAGTTTGGCTGGACCAATGGGTGTGTGAATAGGAGTGAAGTATGACACTCCTAGAAAGGTAGGTACCTGGAACCAGGTTATAAACGTGTTCAGTTATTTCTGTTGTGTCCAGCTCTTCATGAATTTATTTGGGGTTTTCTTAGTAAAGATATTGGAGTGGTTTGCCATTTCCTTATCCAATTCATTTTACAGATGAGAAAACTGAGGCAGACAGGGTTAAATAACTTGCCTAGGGTCACACAGCTAGTGTCTAAAGCCAGATTTGAAGAAGATGAGTTTGTGCCACCTCCTGCCCCAGTATGTACAGTATGAAATGTGTTCCTTTTAACACATTTGCAGTCACTTTTTCCTTCCCCAGTTAGATTTGATGGCCTCTGAAGTTCTTTCTACTTTTAAATATGAGCTCTTTTCAAACCAGTACTTCTTTGTTGTTCCTGTGACTTTTTAATGGCTCACTTCAGGCAGTGCTAACTTCTTGTACACTAAAATTGATAATGCAAAAAACCTCCAAATTTCAACAGTCAGAGAAATGTGAAAGTCATATCTAAATACCCAGTGTCAGGCATAGTAGTGAAAGGTATAGGGACTTGACCCGTAATTTCATTAATAAATATAGGCAACTTTCTAGTTCCACAGGGGCAGCTAGGTGGCGCCATAGTGCACAGAGCATCTGGCCTGGTGTCAGGAAGACTCATTCATCTTCCTGAGTTCAAATTTGACCTCAGACACATCCTAGCAGGGTGACCCTGGGCAAGTCACTTCACCCTGTTTGCCTCAGTTTCCTCATATGTAAAATGAGAAGGGAATGGCAAACCCCTCCGGTATCTTTGCCAGGGAAACCCCCAAATGGGTCCCTGGAGAGTTAGATATGACTGAAACAACCGAACACCACCAGGGGAACTTCCAGGAGAGGAAACTTTCTCTACTCATGCAGATCAGCAACTCCTTTGCCACTTAGATTCTTAGAGAGTTAACCAGAACAGTGAGAGACCATGACTTCCTTAGGGTCACATAATAATAATGGCTCCCATTTATAGGACGCCTACTATGTGTCAGGCACTGTACTAAGAGCTTTACAAATATTAACTCATTTGACCTCACAAAAACCATAGGAGCTAAGTGCTATTGCCATCTCCATTCCACAGTTGAGAAAACTGAGGCAAACAGAGGATAATGACTTAGTAAGTATCTGAAAGCTGGATTTGAACTCAGGTCTTCCCCACTGCAGGCCCAGGGCTCCATCCACTGGACCACCTAGCTGCCTCCACATAGGGAGGATTTCATAAGATCATAGATTAGAGCCGTAAGGGACAGCAGTAGACATCAACTCCAACCTCTTCATTTTACAAATGAGGAAACTGAGACAAAGAGAAGTTATTTAAATGACTTTCTCAGGGCCCCACGGCTAGTTTCAGAATCAGGACTTTTACTCAATGCTCTTAATGTCTTGGAGACTGGCTTTCTACTAATAGGTACTTCATAGATGCTTTTGGATAAATAACTTTTGGAAACACTGAATAAGATGTTTTTTTTTTCCAATTTTTAAGCAGAGGTAGAGAACAGTTACTTCTTATTTGATGCGTATCCAGCCCTACAGTAGATGTCTTATACAGAAATGTGTCATCGTGAGTAGCTGCCCTCCGAGAGCCGGGCAGACCAGATGATAATGGTTTTTTTGGAGCTTTGAGTTTCTTGGAGAGAGTACTGGCCAAACGCTGCCAGCTTCCTGAGCTATTTAGAAATTTGAATCCCCATTTGTATTTCCTTAAAGACAATTGATAGGGAAAAGTAAAACTCCCATGATTCATGGATTTCAGATGATTTAGAACTGAACAGAGGCAGCATGACAGAGTGTGCAGCCTTAGAGCCAAGAATGTTTGGATTCAGGCTCCATTTCCGTAACACCTAGGCTGTGTGACGGAGGGCCAATGCTCCAGGCTGGTACTGTTGTCTCCAAAGCAGGTGGTGGTGGGGGTTCCAAGAGGATTGTGGCCTGACCCCAAGGGATGTACAGTCAATCAGAAGGTGAGAAGACAGGTTGCATTCTCTCCCCCCCCCCCATGCTAAGATAGCCAATCATGGCGCTTGTTTCCAGCTCAGCCACACTTAGTCTTGTGCCCTAATATTCCTCTCTTTCTCCTTCAGCTGTGTAAGCTCCCAGTCTGAGCCAGGCTTGGCCTCCAGCATGGCCTAGATGCCCCTGGGAAAATCCCACCCTTACCACTTGTCCCCAGGTCACCTTGTGGCTTTGGCAGGTGCCTCTTGGGGAGTGGGTCTGCAGTCTGCGGCAGTGACTGGGGAGTGAAACATTGCCTGTTATTTCCCTTTCATTTTGAATCATGCGGGATGAACAGACATGAATGGAAGGTGATCTGGACTGAAGATAGTAAATTAATTCAAACTCACCCATCTTCCAGTCCTCCCTGTTCCTGCTGTTTCCAGTCACCTGGGCTCTCTCAAACTTTGTCACTGTTGACTCTTCACTTTCCCTCACCCCACATCCCTGTATTTGTTGCATCAGTTTATCATTTGTATCTCCATGTGGCTCACATTGGGTCCCCCTCTCTTATACAGTCACCATCCTGGTTCAGACCCTGATCTCTTTGAACCTGGATTATTTCAACAGGCTCCTAACTGGTCTCCAGTCCAACCACCACACAGCTGCCACAGGGATTTTCCTAAAGTGCAGCTCTGACTGTGTCACACACCTACTCAAGGAACTCCAGTATCAAATAGCATTTCAGCTTTATCTCATCTCTTAAAAAAAATCTCTATTTTTTTGTGTTTGAATTGTTTAATAATGATTATTTACAGAACAATTTTATAATTCATTTATCTACAATAAAATTTACAATTTTTAGCATATGTAACTTATAAATAAGCAAATTTACATATTAGGGGTGGGCCCTCAAAATTACTGATTGAGGCATGGGATTTGCATTTGCATAAATGGGAAGCAGTATTTGCAAGCTGCTTCTCAAGGCAAGACTCTAAGACAATGAGTTGCAGAGCCCTATTATCCTGCATTGGAAGAGAGTGTGTTCTTCTCCAGGAGTTCCCTATACTAATGAAATGACAGGGCCAGTACCTATCCCTGTCTTCCATCTGGGGCCAGGTGGAACAATGAGTGTGGATGAGACAGTGTTAAGCAGAAATAGACTAAACTCCATTTCATTTGACAGCCTTCCAAATGTTTGAGGATGTTGGTATTCCCTCTGTATTCTTCCTTCATTCAGCTGATCCTCATAAGGCCGTTGGTCATTTTAGTGGACCTCCTCTAAACCCTGACTTACCAATTTCAGCAGCTAAGATAGAGTGCTGGGCCTGGAGTCAGGAAGACCTGAGTTTAAATCCAGCCTCAGATTTATTAATTGTGTGATCCTGGGCAAGTCATTTAACCCCTATCTCCCTTTGTTTCCTCATCTGTAAAGTGAAGATAATAAAAATAGCATAGCTACCTCCCAGGGTTGTTATGAGGATAAAAATCGTTCAATCAGTATACATTTATTAAGAACCTACTGTGCTAAGCTTGGGGCATACAAAAAGAAGCAAAGGAGGGTCCCTGCCCTCAAGTTGCTTACAATCTAATGGGGGAATTAATAAACAAACAAATATGTAGAGAGCAAGCTATATAAAGATAGATAGGAAATACTTAACAGAGGGGAGGTACTAGAATTAAGGGTTGGGAGAGACTTCTTGCAAAAGATAGGATTTTAATTGAGACTGAAAGGAAGCCAGGGAAGTAAGTAGGTGGATTTGAGGAGGGAGAACATGGAGCACACTGAGAACAAAGTGTCTAGAGCTGGGAGATGGAGTGTGTGGTTCATGGGACAGCCAAAAGGCCAATGGCACTGTATCATAGAGTATGTGTCAGGGAATGAGATACAAGAAGATTGGAAGGGTAGGAGGGGGCTGTGTTATAAAGGACTTGAGTGCCGGAGAATGCTGTTTGTATTTGATCATTGAGGCAATAAGATATCGCTGGAGTTTATTGAGTAGGGAAGTAGTAACATGGTCAGACTTGTGCTTTAGAAAAATCATGGGTGGCTGAATAGAGTTTGGATTGGAGTGGGAACATGAGATAATTGCACAATTTAAAGCTCGACATAAATTATTATTATTATTTATAATATTATTATGATTAAATTTCCTTCAGAAAATGTGGTGCTGAGAATTGAACACAAAGTTCCAGAAGTGGCCTGACCAGGGTAGGATGCAGTGGGACTATCTTCTCCCTAGTTCTGGATACTATGCTTCTTTTATGTGGTCTAGGATTACATGAACTATTTTTGGCTGCCAAATCGCATTGCTGACTTGTACTGAACTAGTCTGTTAAAAACCCGAGATCTGTTCCTGAGAAGCTCCTTTCTGCTGCCATTTCCCCCATTTTGCATTGTAGAGTTAATTTTTCAAAGCCAAGTGTAAGATGTTATATATATTAAATTTCACATGATTAGAGCCCAGTGTTCTAGCTCACAAAGATCTTTTGGGATCCTGACTGTTATGGAATACATTGACCCTCCCTCTCAGCTGTATGTCATTTGTAGCAAGCGTCTATGCCATCATCCGAGTCATTGATAAAAATGTTCAATAGCACAGGACCAAGGACAGGTGCCTGAGGCATTCTACTAGAGAAGTCCTTCCAAGTTGATCTTGAATTATTAATGACCTTTGGCTCAGGCCTTTCATCCAGTTCTCAAATCAACGTATTGTACTATTGTTAGGCCACATCTCCATCTTCTACCCAAGAGGCAGGTAGGTGGGGCCGTGGATAGATCACCAGGCCTGGAGACAGGAAGATACTCACTAACTATCCCTTGAATAATCCGTTCTAGAATTGTAGGAACAATTGAAGTTCAAGCTCACTGGCCTATTGTTTTCCGCCCCTAAGCTCTTCCCCTTTTTTTGAGAATCCTAAGACTATTTGCCCTCTTCCAATCCTGTCATATCTCTCTTGTGCTCCTTGGACTTTTGGAGATAGTTAGAGTGGCTCATTAATGTCATCTGTTAGTTCTTTCAGTATCTTAAGGTTGCGGTCATCTGGGCCTCATGACCTGAACATATCCAAGATGCTCCCTTGACATCTCCCTACTTACTTTGGGTTTCTGCTCCCTCTTAGGCATTTTTGTGGTCATTCTTCTTGACAGAGAGAACTAGATCAGGGCTGTCTAAAATGTACCTGCCTACAAGTAAAGAAATGGACATAAATGCTTTAGTAAATGAAGCCGAGCTACTGCAGAGCTCTCACTAAAATGGCAAATCAAAATATATTTTGTCTGTTGTTTCAATAAAAACTTTTAAAAGTACCACGACTTTTTGTAGCTCTTGCTAAACCTAAGGTAAGACTACAAATTGACTATTATATTAGTGTACTATAGTTTTTATTCTGGGTGTGGCCCTCGGATAATTATTTTATTTTAATGCGGCCCTAAGATAACCTAAGGTTGGCCAGCCCTGATCTAGATCTTTGTTCTGTCTCCATCAGTGGTCAGTGATCTTCCATTCTTCCTCACTCCTTTATAGCTTAACAAAATAAACAAAACATTGTCCTTAGCTTTCCATATCAACCTCAACTCAATTAAGCTGTTGCTTTCTTGACAATATTTTTATAGGCTTGGGCCATGCTTTTTATTCATCCTAGATTATCATCTGTTCTTGCTTCTATACTCTGTGTGTGAATTTTAAAAATCTGCATTGGTCTCGGTGTTCTCTGTTCATTCACATTGTTCTCCTTAAATGACTCATTCTTTTTTTTTTTAACTCATTGAAATTATTTCCCTTTGGATATTCAGGATTTTTTTCTTGTCATTTTTCTATTACTCCACTGTTGACCTTCCATAACAAATTTTGGTCCATATCATTCCACCTAGGCCTTCCTTAAACTCTTTAAAATCTGCTCTCCTAAAATCTAGGAGGCTTGTCTTGATCTGAATCAGTATGTCTCCTATAAGAACAAGTCATACCTAAGTAGCTTAATTTTTTCTTTTATTTTTAACAGTCACTACATTAGCAGATTAGGGCATGCTACTGATGTATCTCATCTAGATATTAGCAAAGCATTTGCCAAAGTCATGTTATCCTCATATAAATATATATGTATATACATATAGCGAAGAGTTCTGGGCTAGTATAAGGTCAAGAAAAGACTCCTTGGACCCTGCACTGGAGACTTCATTTGACATTCATTGACTAGAATACATGAGGGATCATTAATGGGTCCATATCAAGTTAGAGGGAAGTTTTATTGTTTATATTTTTTGAGTTTATGTATTTTTAAAAAAAAATTATTTATTTTTAGTTTTCAACTTTCACTTCCATAAGATTTTGAGTTTTCAATTTTCTCCCCCTCCCTCCTTTCTCTCCTCCCTGAGATGGCATGCAATCTGATATAGGCTTTACATATACATTCATATTAAACATATTTTCCACATTAGTCATGTTGTAAAGAGGGATTAGAACCAATGGGAGGAACCATGATAAAAAAGAAACCAAACAAAAAAAAGAGAGAGCAAATAGTATGTTTCCATCTACATTTAGACTCCATAGTTCTTTTAATGGATGTGGATAGCATTTTTCATCATGATTCTTTTGGAGTTGATCCTTGCATTGCAGAGAAAAGCTAAGTCTGTCAAAGTTAGTCATTGCGCAGTGTTGCTGTCACTGTGTACAATATTCTCCTGGTTCTGCTCACTTCACTTAGCATTAGTTCATCTAAGTCTTTCCAGGTTTTTCTGAAGTCCTCCTGCTCATCATTTCTTATAGCACAATTGTATTCCATTACATTCATATACCACAACTTGTTCAGCCATTTCCCAATTGATTGGCTTCCCCTCAATTTTCAATTCTTGGCCACCAGAAAAAAAAGCTGCTATAAATATTTTTGTACTTGGGGGTCCTTTTCCCATTTCTATGATCTCTTTGGGATACAGACCTAGAAGTGGTATTGCTGGGTCAAAGGGTAGAGGGATGTTTTTAGTGGAGTTTTCCAGGAGTTTGTTCTTGTTCCTATGGTATTTGGCAAAAAACATCCCAAAAGGGCAAGAACTCACTAACAAAAAATCGATGGGAGAACTGGAAAGCAGTTTGGCAGAAACTAGATATAGACCAACAACTTACACAATATGTCAAGATAAGGTCAAGATGAGTACATAATTTAGACATGAAAGATAATATCTTAAGTTATAAAATAGGGGAACATGAAAAATTTTACCTGTTAGATCCATGGATAAGGGAAGAATTTATGACCAAACCAGAGATAGAGAGAAACAAGAGAAGTAAAATGGATAATTTTGATTATATTAAATTTTAAATTATTATTATATTATTTTGTTATTACTATATTATATATTTATATATTATATATAATAGTATATATTATAATACATTATATTATAATTATATTAAATTAAATATTAAAAAGTAGTACAGTCAAGATTAGAAGGAAAGTAGGAAACTGGGAAAAAGTTTAAATCAAGTTTCTCTGATAAAGGCGTCATTTCTCAAATGTATAGGAAACTGAGTCAAATTTATAAAAATAAGAGCCATCATTACTCAATTGATAAATGATCAAAGATATGACCAGGCAGTTTTCAGAAGAAGAAATTAAAACCATCTAGAGTCATATAAAAATGTTCTAAATCATTGTTGATTAGTGAAAGGAAAATCAAAACCAACTCTAAGGTACCACCTCACAACTATGAGAAATGATAGATGCTAAAGGGGATGTGGAAACACTAATGCACTGTTGGTAGAGTTGTAAACTGATCCATCCATTCTGGAGCACAACTTGGAAGTATGCCCAAAGAGCTATCAAACTGTGCATACCCTTGTCCCAGCAATACCTCTCCTAGGTCTCTGTCCCAAAGAGATCAAAGAAAAAGGAAAAGGACCTAAGGGTACAAAACTATTTATAGCAGCTCTTTTTGTGGTGGCAAAGAATTGGAAGTTGAGGGGATGCCCATCAACTGGGGATTGGCTGTGCTAAGCACTCATGTGATCTTCACAACAGCCTTGTGAGTTACCGTGTTTCCCCATGTATAAGATGCACCCCTTTTTGAAAAATTTGGGGTCTAAAAACTGAGTACGTCTTATACAGTGGATGTAGATTTTTTTACTTGCATTTCCTGCTTTTTCTCGCTTGTTGTCTTTGCACTCAATGTTTCACATTTGTTACTGATATATTAGGTTATGTTTTGCCACATTCTGCCCAGAAATGGCTCAGAAAAGATTTTCGTACTGTGCTGAATTCAAGGTAAAAGTGATCCAGTTTGCAAAAGGGAATGGAAATCGTGCTGCTGAATGTAAGTTGGGTCCTCCTCCAACTGAGAAAACAATCTGAGACTGGCTACGGGAAGAAGAAACCCTACTGAAAATGCCACGGCAGAAGGCCATGAGAGGCAAGTTAGCAAAATGGCCTGATTTAGAGAGGGAATTGAAGATATGGATTGAAGAGCAAAGGGCCATTGGAATTCCTGTGTCCACAAAGATGGTTCAGCATGAGGCAAGAAGAATTGCTGATGAAAAAGAAGTTACTGATTTCAAAGGAGGACACAATGGGTGCTTCAGGTTCATGAAACGGAATGGACTAAGCATGTGTGCACACACCAGACTTGCCCAAAAGATGCCTGAAAGCTATGAGCAGATGAATAAAACTTGAGTTCAATAACTATATGTAATACATTTTTTTTTCAAATTTTGGGCCCCCAAATTAAGGTGTGTCTTATACATGGAAGTATCTTATACATGGGGAAATAGGGTAGGTGCTATTTTTATCCCCATTTTACAGTTGAGGAAAGCTAGTAAGTGTCTAATGCTTAGATTTGAACTCAGTCACTCTATACGTTATACACTCTATATGGTGAGATGCCTCATTATTAACTCAAACATTTGGAAGACTCTCATGTGGAAGGACTAGCTTTATTCTGTTAGGCCCTACTGACTAGAACTACTCTCAGTGTGAGGAGATGACAGATGGGTAGATTTTGGCTGATGTAAGAAAAAAAAACTTTCTAGCAATGAGAGGTACATAAAAATGGAATAGGATGCCTTAGGAAGTATTGGCTTCCCCTTCGCAAGGAGTCTCCATTCATAGAATGGAATGACCACTTGTTTGGTATATTATAGAGAGGGTTCTTGGTCAAGTTCATGTTGAACTAAGTACCCTTTTAGGTCCCTTCAAATTCTGAGGTTCTGTGATCTGAAAGGGGTTCTACCTGAAAGTGAAAGTGAGGTCATCTGATTAAGTAAGAATATAAAAGGAGACATTTTTTTAAAGAATGACCCAACCTCAAAATAAAATCCAAATGGGTACATGATTGAGATATAAAGGTTGATATTATAAACAATTTGGGAGAGCAAGGAATAGTTTGCCTGTCAGATTTATGGAGAACAGAGGCATTTATGACCAAACAAGATATAGAGAACATTATGAAATGCAAAATGTATACTTTTGATTACATTAAATTGAAAAGTTTTTGCACAAACAAAGCCAATGCAACCAAGCAGGGAACTGGGAAAGAATTTTTACAACCAGCGTCTCTGATAAAGGCCTCATTTTTACAATATTTAGAAAACTAAATAAAATTTATAAGAATATAAGTCATTCCCCAATTGATAAATGGTCAAAGGATAGGAACAGGCAGTCTTCAGAGGAAGAAATTAAAGATGTCTATAGTCATATGAAAAAATGCTCCAAATCACTATTGATTAGAGCAATGCAGTTCAAAACAACTCTTAGGCACCACATCTCATCTGTCAGATTGGCCAACATGATAGAACAGGAAAATTATAAATGATGGAGAAATGTGGGAAAATTGAAACAATGATGCATTGTTGGTGGAGTTGTGAACTGAGCTTGCCATTCTGGAGAGCAGTTTGGAATTATGCCCAAAGGGCTATAAAAATATGCAAACCCCTTGACCCAGCAATGCCATTCACATGTACAAATATTTATAGCAGCTCTTTTTGTGGTGGCCAAGAACTGGATATTGAGGGGATGCCCATCAATTGGGGAATGACTGAACAAGTTGTGGTATATGAATGTAATGGAATACTATTGTTCTATAAGAAATGATGAGCAGGAGGACTTCAGATACACTTGGAAAGACATATATGAAGTGATGCTGAGTGAAGTGAGCAGAACCAGGAGAACACTGTACACAGTAACAGACACATTTAGTGATGACTGACTTTGATAGACTTAGCTTTTCTCAGCAATGCAAGGACCTAAAACAACTCCAAAAGACTCATGATGGAAAATGCCATCCATATCCAGAGAAAGAACTATGGAGTCGGAATTTACATGGAAGCATACTGTTTGCCTTCTTTTTTTGTTTTGTTTTGTTTTGTTATTTCTTTCTCATGTTTCCTCCCGTTCATTCTAATTCTTCTATACAACATGACTAATGTGAAAATATCTTTAATAAGAATGTATTTGTAGAACCTATATCGGATTACATGCCGTCTTGGGGAGGGGAGCATGGAGGGAGACAAAGAAAATTTAAAACTTGTGGAAGTGAATGTTGAAAACTAAAAATAAATTAATTTATTGAAAAAAAGAGAAAAAAAGAATAACCCACCCTGAGACAAGGCTTATGAAGAAATACGAAAGAGATTAGAAAGGGCTTTTGAAGCTGTGTTGGGGGCAGCTAGGTGGCACAGTGAGTAAAGCACCGGCCCTGGAATCAGGAGGACCTGAGTTCAAATGTGACCTTAGACACTTGATACACTAGCTGTGTGATCTTGGGCAAGTCACTTAACCCCAATTGCCTTGCTTTCCCCCCTCCAAAAAAAGAAGCTGTGTTGGGGATAAAGACCAGCAAGGAGTGTATGGAACTATAGGGGATAATGAAAATAGAGAGTAGAATCCAAATACATAGAGAGTAGAAATCAAATGATTTAATTTTGCTTCCTTCTCCCTGCCCCTCAAGAGGAATAAAGGTCTCAGCCAGGAAAGAATAGAAGAAAGATGGTTAAGAGGAATCTTAAACCCTAGATAAGTGAGGGGATAGTAAGAGGCCACTGCTCTTAATTGGGGGACTAGACAGATGACATCCCGAGATATAGAAGGAGATTTTGGGTGTGATTTCTTGAACTGCTGTCAGTGGATCTCTGGGAAGTTTTGGAGGATGGGAGAGGTATTATAGGACTGGAGACAAACATGCTGATTTTCAAAAAAGGAGAAAGAGGTAGATCTCTAAAACTATAGTAATTCTTGCAAACTTATAAATCAGATTGTGAAATAGATGGTATGTGGGCGTTTAGAGGTCCCTATGGGTAACCTTGAGTTTATTTAGAGCAAGTAGTGTTAAACCAATCTCATTTTCCTTTCTGAATAGGGTTATTAAACTAATAAATGCATCAGGGAAATTTGAAAGAGAGACTATATCAGAATATATTTGTAAGGCTTTTTAGATAGCCTTCCACCATGCCCTCTCCTCATCAGACCTCATCTGGAGGATTTTATTCAGTTTTGCCTCTCACAGTTTAAAGAGGACATTGCTATGATGGAGAATGTCCAGAAGAGAGCATCCAGGATGGTGAAAGGCCTTGGGTTCATGCCATACAAGGAATGGTTTAAGACACTAGGCATGTTTTGTCTGTGGAAGAGAAGGATTTGGGATGAGGAGGGAATGACAGTTGTCACAGGGAGAAGGGATTAGACTCATTATCTTTTATGCCCCCCAGAGGGCAGAAACAGTAGAGGTTGAAAAGAAGCAGATTTAGTCTTGATGTTAGAAAAGAAAGCTTTCTAACAATTAGAGTTGAACAAAAGTAAAATGAGCTGGCTGAGAAGTTGTGGCTTCTTCCTTTTGATAGGTCTTCAAGCAGACATAGGACAACCTCTTTGATGGACTTGGTATAGTAGGGTTCCTTTTGTAAGTGAGTTGGACTGTATATCTACTGAGATCCCTTACAGCTCTCAAATTCTGTGATATCCCTGTGGACAAAAAAAGAGATAGTGCCGTTACATGAATTTGGCCTTAGTTGAATGACCAGGCCAAAGAATATTAAGGTATATGTGCCTTTCTACAATTAGGACTCCATTGTCATACTGTAGAGTTCTATCTTTGGATCTGGTAAATTCAGTTAACAAAAGAACATGGGATTTAGATTCAGAATTTCTGTGTGTGAATCTTGCCTCAGCTATGTATGGCCTCATCTGAAGAATGACGGCATTGGAATAGATGAGCTCTAAGATTCCTTCCGGGTCTAAGTTCCATGATACCATAACCTACTGAATACCTAAGAAATATAAGTCACTCTTCTTCTTAAATTTGTGGAGGATGTGAAGGCAGAGGGCATAGCGAACATGGTGGATGGCAAACTAACAGAGATATCTCTAGGCAGGAATGATAAATTTAAACTCATGAGATTCAGTTTAATGAGGGTAAATCTTGCACTTAGGTTAAAAAATCAACCACAGAAGAAGTGAATGGAAGGACAATATGGCAAGATGTGAGAAAGACTTTAGGATTTAGGAAATGGCAACCTCAGCTTTGTCACAATGCAAGTGAGGACCCTCAAAATAAACATGATCTTAGACTTCCTTGAGGCATAAAGTTAAGAACAATGAAGGTGATAACTTTGCTATGATCATGTTGTACAACTCTGGAGAGCCATTCAGTCCTTGGTTCTACATATTTTGAGAGGATGTCAAGGAGATGATGATGAGAAGTGAAAATCATTTATTTATTGCTAAGAAGGCACCCATTTGAAAGTCAAGGAATTGTAAACCAGTGGACTTTTAAACAATTTTTATTTTGAATCTAAATTTTGAATCTAAAAAAAATGGGTATTTCCATATATATATATTATATATATATATATATATACATATTATATAAATAATATCACAAACAGGAAAGGAATACACATGGAACTTCAGATCACTATCATGTGCAGCTTATTTTTCTTTTTAATTAAATAATACACTCAACTTGTATCTTTCAAAGCTGTTCTTGCCTGTAATTCTTTGTGGGTTTTTCTTCTATTCGCTTCTGTGTAGTTTTTTTTATTTTATTTTAATAAATTTATTTTTTATTTTTGGTTTACAACACTCAGGTCCACATGTTTTTGGGTTCCAAATTTTCTCCCTCCCTCTCCTCCTTCCTCCCCGCCAAGATGGCATGTAATCCAATGTAGGTTCTACATGTACCTTCACATTGAAATTATTTACATAATAGTCCAGTTGTAAAGAAGAATCATGAGAAAGGAGAAATGAAACCGAAAAAGAGAGCAAAAAGTTTGCCTCCATCTGCGTTCAGATTCCATATTTCTTTTTCTAGATGTGATTAGCTTTTTCCGTCATGAGTCTTTTGGAGCTGTCTTTGAACCTTGCATTGATGAGAGGAGTCAAGTCTATCAAAGTTAGTCCTTAGAGATACCGTGTGTCTGTAATCATGTTTAGTGATCTCTTGGTTCTGCTCCCCTCACTCAGCATCAGTTGGTATAAGTCATTCCAGGTTATAATGAAGTAATGAAGTCCATCTGCTCTTCATTTCTTATAGCACAATAGTGTACCATTACATTTATATACCACAGCAGCTTCTGTGTAGTTTTTTAAAAAAGATATCTCAATGACCCTCTTTCCTTTTTTCTCTACTTCCTCCTTATTCTCTCCTCTCCCAACACTTCCTCTTCCCCAATTGGAAAAAATGAAAACAAAATCCTTCTAACAAATATGTAGTTAACCAAAACAAACAATCTCACTTGCCCTGTCCAAAAATAGATGTCTCATTCTGCGTCTTGAATACATCTCTGCTTGATCAAGAGGTGACCATCAAGAGCATCCTCATCTGTCCTCTGAAATTGTGAGTGGTCATTGCATTGACAAGGGATATCAAGTCTTTCTCATTTACTTTTATTTTTTAAGGTTACTTTTATTTAAAATGTAGTTATTATACACATTGTTCTCTTATTTCTGTTTTACTTTACTGCATCAGTTAATCCAAGTCTTCTCAGGTTTCTCTGAAATTCCACCTTTTGTAATTTCTCAGAGCACAATAATATCCATTACATTCATATACCACAGTTTGTTTAACTGTTCCCTAATTGATGGGTGTTACCTTAGTTTCCAATTCTTTGCTACTACTAAAAGAGTTGCTATGGGTTTTTTATGCATATGGGTTCTTTTCCTCTTTTTTTTTTTTTTGATTTCCTTAGGTCTATACTGCTATTTCTGGGTCAAAGAGCATGAACAGTTTAGTGACTTTCTGGGCACAATTCCAAATTGCTTTCTAGAATGACAGAACCAATTCACAACTTTGCCAACATGGCATTAGTGCGCCTGTTTGCCAACAGCTTCTCCAACGGCATTTTCTTTCTTTTTTTTTGCAGTTGTTTTTGCTAATCTAATGGGTAGGAAGTGCAAACTTAGAATTACTTTAATTTTCGTTCCTCCAATTATTAGTGACGTGCTATTTTTTGTATGTTTGGTGATAGCTTAGATTTCTTTGAGAACTACTGATTATATCCTTTAACCGTTTATCTGTTGGGGTATAGTTCTTGTTCTTACATTAGAATTACTTCCTTCTGTGAGGCAGCTAGGAAGTGCAGTGTATAGAGTGTTGGGCCTGGAGTAAGGACAATCTGAGTTCAAATCCTGCCTCGGACACTGACCAGCTGTGTGACCCTGGCAAGTCACTTAACTTCTGCTTGCCTTAGTTTCCTCATTTTTAAAATGGGGCTTCTGTGGTTGTTGTAAGGATCAAATAAGATAATTATAAAGCACTTTGTACAGTGCCTTAGTAGATGCCATGTAAGTGTTAGCTACCACAACTATTATTAACGTGGTTCTACATCTTGGATATGAGACCTTTTTTAGAGAAACTTGCTACAACGATAATTTCCCCTGTTTACATACGTCACTTCTAATTTTATTTTATTTTACTTTTTGTCACTTCTAATTTTAACTGCATTATTATTTTTTGTATGTATGTGTGTACAATTTTTTTTCCAGTGAACTTTTGTGAACAGGATTCCTGGGGCCCGTCCTTGTGCTGTGGGGCAGGGTTTTGTAAAGCAGCAATCCCATGAGTCCATGTCTGAGAATTGTAATGTTTGAGTGAGGACGTGTAGTTTTATCCTTCCCCTCTTCCCAGGGATCTCCACTAGCTTCAGAATTTACTCCTTACTCATGAATGAAAGAACAAACCCCTCTCTGTTGTTCTCCACCCATTAGGAAGCCCTACTACCAATTAGCTGTTCAAGTATATGTGTACTCAAAGAGAGTGGGGATTTAAGTCAACAAGCATTTATTAAGCACCTTCTATGTGCCAGGTGCTGTGCTGAGAGCTAGGGATATGAGGAAAGGCAAAAACAGCTCCTGCCCCCAAGGAGCGCATAGTGTAACAGAGGAGACAACACACAAGCAACTGTGTATGAGCAAGATATAGACAGGACAAATTAGAATAACTTGGGACAGAAGTCAGTAGCATTAAGGAGGTCCGTAAATGTATGTGTTAGAGCAGAACTTCACAGTTTCAGATGGGACTCTGGGAATTATACACTGGACCCTTCTTTGTTTTACCCTGTTCTGTGTTCCTCTATGCTGATCCTTTCTGTTCATATTTCTGAGTCACATCAGCTACTTTCTGTCACCTTTGGGTGTGGGGAGAACATAGGGTGGTGCTTGAGGAAGAGAGGGGCAGGAGCAGGATGAGGCCATTGGTCACTAAGGCTTTCTGTTGGCTGCACCTGCACCCATCCCTGGCCATACCCGCTATGGACTGGATTGGGCTGTAGGAGACACTGAGAAGAAGGAAGAGGCCCCAGGGTTCTATTTGTTGTTCACTTATTGACAGTGCTGAATGCTAAATCAAGCAGGATTTGCATATGCTTCTTTTTTTGGGGGGAGTCCCTGGGTATGGCACACTATACCTCTTTTGGCCTTTGTGAAATGAAGGGGGTTGGACAAGACCACTGAGATCTCTTCTGCTTCTCCCATTCTACCTATTTCTTCTTCGTATTTCTCCTCTAAGTAAATAAACAAGTCCCAACCACTCAGAGAGGAGGGAGGAATAAAAAGAGGTCATTCTGGAAAGTCATCACAGAAGAGTCTGAAGAGCAGGAGGCTTCCCTGGAGCCTGAGATGCAGGCTCACAAAGGAGAGGCCTTGTGTATGTCCCAGCAGCGACACCTGCCACCCTAATGAGCCCGGTTCTCCTTTTCTTGCTTCTCTTGGAGGCAGCTGAGCCCTAAGAGTTGCAGGTGTTGGGTAGCAAAGGTATCATTATGAAAGCCTCACTTGTAATGTGATGAGTCAGCCTGGGGGTGGTGGTTATGGGAGAGGGGGGAGGGAGGGAGTGGGTACATAATTGATGTAGGTGCCAGGGGGTTTTGCTTAATCTCTTAGCCCTCCTGGGTGTGGAGAGGAGACGGTGTCCTGTACTCTCCTGCTTGTGGCAGCCAGCCCACCCACACCCCCTCTTCTTTCTGGACAAAGGGGACAATGCTCTTTGAGTGTGGGAGATTCCCTCCCTGGGAAAAGGGGCCGAACCAGAAATGAATGTACAGTCACCCTCTGAAAATGCTGCTTCTGTAGGGCCAACTAGTCTGCACCGATATGCTCCACTCACCCTCTCCCATGCCTCCCCCACCTTGAACGCCCTGTTTCTCATCTGTATACTTAGCAGGGCACAGTCAAAATGAGGAGTGCCCTCTGTGCATGGGGGCAGAGGTAGTCTTCCCTAAGTACACATGGTGGCCCTGATCTGATTTCCCATTTCTTGTCTGCAGATGCTTTGTAGGGCATGGTCACAATGAGGAGTGCCCTCTGTGTATGGGGGCAGAGGTAGTCTCACCTAAGTACAAATGGTGGTTCTGATCTGATTTCCCATTTCTTGTCTGCAGATGCTTAGTAGGGCGTGGTCACAGTGAGGAGTGCCCTCTGTGTATGGGGGCAGAGGTAGTCTTCCCTAAGTACACATGGTGGCCCTGATCTGATTTCCCATTTCTTGTCTGCAGATGCTTTGTAGGCATGGTCACAATGAGGAGTGCCCTCTGTGTATGGGGGCAGAGGTAGTCTTCCCTAAGTACATATGGTGGCCCTGATCTCTTCCTGCTTTCCCCTTTCTTGTCTGAGGATGCTTAGCAGGGCATAGTCATATCAAAGAATGTCTTCTGTCTTTGGATGGGGGAGAGGTAGTCTTCCCTACAAATGGAATGTAGGAGAATAGAAATCAGTGAGGAGTTCACACCAGATAATACTTTGACTTTCTACTGAAAATGAATTCAAGTGAAGGCCTCAGTCTGATGCTTGGGAAAGAACCACCTGGTGGAGTTTCTCAGTTTCCCCTGAGGTGTCAGGCAAAGGCCAAAGGTGGAAGGAGGAATCTTGTAGTCAACGAATGGAGGGAAACTCAGGTCTGGCCTCCACAACCTGCCGCCATCCCACCTTTCCAGACTTCTCTCATAGTACTCCCTTCTGTGCTCTCTATAATAAAGTTCAACTACTCTCTTTTTCTATCTGTCAATCAGCATTTCTTAAGCACCTACTATGTGGATATACTCTGACTTTTCCTGCCTCTGCTCATGCGGTTCCCTTCCCCAGCCACTTTCACAAATTGAACTGCTGTGCATCTTTTAAAACCCAGTTTGTGGCCTCAGACACTTGACACTTACTAGCTGCATGACCCTGGGCAAGTCACTTAACCCCAGTTGCCTTGAAAGTAAACAAAACCAAAAACCCAGCTTGGATGTTGCCTTCTTTGAGAAGCTTTCCCAGTCCTCCCTGATCACAGTGGTCTTGCTCCTCGTACTTCACAAAGTACTTCATCTGCACCTCTCTCGTGCACTTGAGTAATATTGTATTTTCTTATTATCTTTCTACCTTATCACCCGAATAGACTGTGAGTATTGTGAGCCTGGGTTCATAAGATTTCTTTCTGAAAGGGGCCTTAGAGATCGATCAGTCTGGCCCATTCGTTACAATTGTAATAAGATTTATTGGTGGCTTTTGTTTTTATATCACTGTCAATATTGAACATACTCCCTCCCAACTCCTGGAGTTGAACTCTTTCTAGAAAACCACTTAAGCAAAAACAGCTGGTAGAGCAGGAATTCTTCACCTGGGATCCACAGTTCCTTTAAGGAAGGCTCCATAAACTTGGGTGGGAAAAATGACATCTTTATTTCAATCTATTTTTTTTTTGCAGTCCTACTTATTATTGGATTCAATTAAAAAAAACCCTGATTCCAAGAAGGGGTCCACAGGTTTTTTCAGACCTCCAAAGGAGACTATCACCCAAAAAAGGTTAAGAGACTCTGCAGTATTGACCAAGCCTGACAATGTATACAGCATCCTGTCCTCCTAATCCCCTGCCTCTCTGCCAAGTTGAGGGACCTTCATTTTATCGATATGGAAATGAGGTTCAGGGAGATCATGTCTTGCCTGTGGTCATGCAGCTAATAAGTGACAAGACCATCTTTTTTAAAAATAACTTTCATATTTTCCCCAGCCTGAGCATAGTGGTCTGTACATACTAATTGCTTAAAAAATGTTCAGTGAAAGAATGACTCTGTCCCATGGAAGCCAGAAAACCTTCAACCTGTAGAAACGTTTTGCACATAGCAATAGCTTGCTTAATTGATGCTGGTTGAATTGAATTGAATGGGTTATTGACATCCCTGTTCCAAAGTAAGAAGTCGTAATAGCAGAAAGACTCTTGGACCATGTACATATCCCTCTTGACAGGCATCAGGACTAGAATGGGGCAGCACACGCGCACACACACACACACACACTCTTCTCTCTCTCTCTCTCTCTCTCTCTCTCTCTCTCTCTCTCTCTCTCTCTCTCTCTTTCTGACAGGTTTTCTTTTTGGTTGTAGCAAACTGTTTTAATTATTGAACCTGACTGCAGGGTGCTTATAGTACGTTATCTCTAGCCCTCCATCCTCAGAAGCAAGAGGGAAAACTGGAAACTTGTCCAGGTCGACAGCTTTTTTAAAGTTAAAAGTTAATTATTAAAAGACCATTCATTTGCTGGCTCCCCTGAATGTAGCTGTCCCCTTAGGCTCTGTCCTAGGCCCTCTCCTATCCTCTTTCCACTGTTCCTTTCGGTAATCACATCCATTCTCCTGGGTGCAATTATCATCTTTCTACAGATGGTTCCCAAATCCATATATCCAGACCTACTCTTTCCCCTGAGCTCTGTTCCCATACATCCAACTGCTTGCTGGTCATCTCCATCTATCTGTCCTTGGGGAACTTCCCATTCAATTGTCCTTAAACTGAAGCAATCATTTTTGCCCATAAGCCTGACCTTCCTCTAAACTTCGCTAATCCCCCCTTATCTTCCGGATCACTGACATTTAAAACCTTGAAGTTAACTTCCCCCCACCCCTCCCCTCTCATCCCCTACATACACATGGGGTCCCCGAAGTCTTAAGGCAGTTTTAAACTATTAATGTTTAAAATGAGGTATCCAAAGCTTTAATGCAGTTTTAAACATGCTTAAAGCTGCCCTAAGACTTTGGGGACACAGCATAATCACTTGGGTCCTGTCGAATTGATCACATCTGTTCCTTCCTTCCTGCTTGCATTCCCCCTCCTTTTCCTTAGTTCAGACCTTCCTCACTACTTTGAGAACTGTTGATATGCATAATTTCCCATTTCAATTTCAGTAGACCATGCATTGGATGTGGTCTTTTAATTAACAAAACCAGGGTTGGGGAAAATTGTCCCATGTGGATATATATGTATATGTTAGCACTGCATTCACTTTGAATTCTAAGAAGTGTAGAGTAAGCTAATCATAAAGTTCTGGAAGTGAGAATTTCAGGTTTTACTTTTCTAAGAGAATAGGATGTATTACTTTTGGTCTTTCCAATGTTGTATTTACTTGTATAAATGTGAATAAAATTAATAATACAGGTAAAGAAATCATAATTTTGTGAAAAATGACTCTGAGTTGGTGTAGAGATAGTTGGATATTAAAAAAGATCAGAATTTTTAATTTTAAGGCTAAAATATAGGCTCCTAATTGGTCTCCTAGCCTCCATTCTCCCCTTTCCCCTCTTCAATCCATTTTATACACAGCTACCAAAATGTCCTGAATGTTCAGGTCTTAACATACTTAAAAACTTTTAGTGGCTTCCTTTTATTTAATGGGATTAAGTAAAACCCCCTTAGCATGATTTTCTGCAATTGAGTCTCAGCTTATCTTTCCAGCCTTAGTTAACACTATTTATCACCCTTTCACACTCTCTATGCTCCTGCCAAACTAGGGCATAGTGCCCTCCAGCCTCTGCCTTCGTGGTACTTCTCCTCCTTCTTGCTTGGAATGCCCTCTCTCCTCATTTCTATATGGTGAATCTTGTTCTTCTAATAAGGCTTATCTTAGGTGCCACCTCCTCTGTGAAGTGCTCTTTGAGTCTCCCAGGTGGAATTGCTCTTTTCCTTCCCATATTTTTCTTTCTTTTTTTTTTTTTAATGCAATTTATTTATTTAACATATTTGGTTTTCAGCATTGATTTTCACAACAGTTTGAATTACAAATTTTCTCCCCATTTCTGCCCTCCCCCCCACTCCAAGATGGCGTATATTCTGGTTGCCCTGTTCCCCAGTCAGCCCTCCCCTCTATCACCCCCCTCCCCTCTCATCCCCTTTTCCCTTCCTTTCTTGTAGGGCAAGATAAATTTCTACGCCCCATTGCCTGTGTATCTTATTTTTTAGTTGCATACAAAAAGTTTTTTTGTTTTTGAACATCTGATTTTAAAACTTTGAGTTCCAAATTCCCTTCCCTCTTCCCTTCCCACCCGCCCTCCCTAAGAAGTTGAGCAATTCAACCTAGGCCACACATGTATTATTATGTATAACCCTTCCACAATATTCATGTTGTGAAAGGCTAACTACATTTTGCTCCTTCCCAACCCATCCCGCTTTATTGAATTTTCTCCCTTGACCCTGTCCCCTTTCCAAAGTGTTTGTTTTGATTACCTCCACCCCCATCTGCCCTCCACTCCATCATCCCCCTGCCTTTTATTTTTTTTTTTATCTTCCTCCCTCTTCTTTCCTGTGGGGTAAGATACCCAACTGAGTGTGTATAGTATTCCCCCTCAGGCCAAATCTGATGAGAGCAAGGTTCACTCATTCCCCCCTCACCTGCCCACTCCCCTCCTCTCCTAGAACTGCTTCCTCTTGCCACCTTTATGGGAGATAAACCACCCCATTCTATCTCTCCCTATCTCCCTCTCTCAGTAAGTTACTCTCTCATCCCTTAATTTCATTTTATTTCTTTTAGCTATCTTCCCTTCATCCTCAACTCACCCTGTGTCTGTTCTCTTTCTTTTACATATATATATATATACACATACATACACATAAATACATATACACATAGATACATGCATACATACACATTCACTTATATATATACATAAACATATATATATGCATATATATATATGCATATTCCCTTCAACTACCCTAATACTGAGGTCTCATGAATCATACACATCATCTTTCCATGTAGGAATGTAAACAAAACAGTTCAACTTTAGTAAGTCCCTTGCAATTTCCGTTTCTTGATTACCTTTTCATGCTTCTCTTGATTCTTGTGTTTGAAAGTCAAATTTTCTATTCAGTTCTGGTCTTTTCACTGAGAAAGCTTGAAAGTCCTCCATTTTATTGAAAGTCCATATTTTGCCTTGGAACATGATACTCAGTTTTGCTGGGTAGGTGATTCTAGGTTTTAATCCTAGCTCCATTGACCTCCGGAATATCGCATTCCACGCCCTTCGATCTCTTAATGTAGAAGCTGCCAGGTCTTGGGTTATTCTGATTGGGTTTCCACAATATTCAAATTGTTTCTTTCTGGCTGCTTGCAGTATTTTCTCCTTGATCTGGGAGCTCTGGAATTTGGCAACAATATTCCTAGGAGATTTCTTTTTGGGATCTATTTGAGGAGGCGATCGATGGATTCTTTCAATTTCTATTTTGCCCTGTGGCTCTAGAATATCAGGGCAGTTCTCCTTGATAATTTCCTGAAAGATGGTATCTAGGCTCTTTTTTTGATCATGGCTTTCAGGTAGTCCAATAATTTTTAAATTATCTCTCCTGGATCTATTTTCCAGGTCAGTGGTTTTTCCAAGGAGATATTTCACATTGTCTTCCATTTTTTCATTCCTCTGGTTCTGTTTTATAATATCCTGATTTCTCATAAAGTCACTAGCTTCCACTTGCTCCAATCTAATTTTTAAAGTAGTATTTTCTTCAGTGGTCTTTTGGACCTCCTTTTCCATTTGGCTAATTCTGCCTTTCAAGGAATTCTTCTCCTCATTGGCTTTTTGGAGCTCTTTTGCCATTTGAGTTAGTCTATTTTGTAAGGTGTTGTTTTCTTCAGTGTATTTTTCAGTATTTTTTTGGGTCTCCTTTAGCAAGTCATTGACTTGTTTTTCATGGTTTTTCTCGCATCCTTCTTATTCTCTTCCCAATTTTTCCTCTACTTCTCTAACTTGCTTTTCCAAATCCTTTTTGAGTTCTTCTATGGTCTGGGGCCAGTTCATGTTTTTCTTGGAGGCTTTGGTTGTAGGCTCTATGACTTTGCTGTCTTCTTTAGGCTGTATGTTTTGGTCTTCTTTGTCACCAAAGAAAGAATCCAAAGTCTGAGACTGAATCTGGGCGCGTTTTCGCGTCCTGGCCATATTCCCAACCAACTAACTTGACCCTTGAGCTTTTCAGTGGGGTATGACTGCTTGTAGATTACAGAGTTCTATGTTCTACGTTTGGGGGGGAGGTGCCAGCTCTGTCAGAGCCGCACTCCTCCTTCCCCAAGGACCCCCAGTCCAGACTGGGCTCAGATCTTCGGCAGGCTGTGCACCCCTGCTGTGATCCGCCACTTAATTCCCCCCACCAGGTGGGCCTGGAGCCGGAAGTAACAACAGCTGTAGCTGCCCCACCTCCGCTGCCCCCGGGGCTGGAAGCCGAACCGCGAACTCCTTCCACTCCCGCAGCTTTTCCCACTAACCTTCTCCTCAGTCTTTGGTGTTTGTGGGTCGAGGGGTCTGGTAACTGCCGCAGCTCACATATTCAGGGCGCTAGGGCCCCCTCCGCCCGGCTTCCGGTCTGGATCGTCCACGCCGCTCAGGCTGGGCTCTGCTCCACTCCGTTCCCAGCTCCCAGCTCCCAGCTCCCAGCTCCCAGCTCCGTGTGGAATAGAGCTCACCCAGAGACCATCCGGGCTGTCCTGGGCTGGAGCCCTGCTTCCCTCTGCTGTTCTGTGGGTTCTGCCATTCTAGAATTGATTCAGAGCCATTTTTATAGGTTTTTGGAGGGACTCGGGTACGGAGCTCACTCTAGTCCGTGCTTACCAGCCGCCATCTTGGTTCCCATATTTTTCTAATACATTTTGTCTAGTTCTCTCCTTTATCCCCAATCAGATCCTATTTTGAATTATATATATATATATATATATATATATATATATATATATATATACGTATATATATATGTATATGTGTGTGTATATATATATATATATATATATATAGTACATATATACATGTGTACATCCACACACGCATATTTGTGAATGTATCATACGGTCTGTTTCCATTTTTGATTCTGTATCACCAGTATTGGGTGCAAAGCCTTACTGAATTGGATTTGAATAATTATACATTTGCTCTCTTTTCATAAAGAAGTCAGTCAATAAATATTTGTTAAATACCTACTTTGTGCTAGGCACTCTGTTCCAAAAATGAAGTTTTGGGTGAAAGTCATTGCGTGTTATACTCTAGAACTCCAATGGCTCTGTGATCTCATTGACATAGGTACTATATTTTGTCCTGTCATGCAGATTGCAGCTCATCCATGAAGTCTGCCTGTCCTGTGTGACTTTTGTCCATGTCTTGCCATAAGTTTGCAAGAGGGCATCCATGCAGTTCTCTTGACAGTGTGAGGCTACTGTGAGCCTCTTGAGGGCAAGGGCAGTCTTTTACCTTTGTATTCCCAGCACTTAGGGAAGTGCTGGGTACATAGTAGGTATTTATTGATTAATTAATTGGCCAGTGGAACATGCTGGCTTTCATTCTTGCTCTGTGACCAGCCTGTCTTTTTTATTCTTCATTTCTTTGACATCTTTTATACCTCTCCTCCTGCACAATTTCTTGTCTGCAATGTATTATGGAATCCTCATGTCCACTGGGTGCCTTTCCACTGTCCTCTGTTTATATGCACCTCAACTTCAGTTCTTTGGAGACTGGAGTGGGCTATCAATATCACCAGAAGAATATTGGTGGAAAAATGTGACAGTTCCTTTCAGGGAGAAACTTGGGTTCATTACAAAGTCTTTGCAGTTTCCTGAAGGCAATCAAGATTACTCTCTTTCTTCTCTTCACTTCTTGACTTAGCCATTTGCTGTGTCTGTTCAAGATTCTCTCTCCCTCTCTCTCTCCTCTCGCTCTCTCCTCTCTCTCTGTCCTCTCTCCTCTCCTCTCCTCTTCTCTCTCTCCCTCCCTCCCTCTCTCTCTCTCTCTCTCCCCCCTTCCTCCCTCTCTCCCCCCTCCCTCCCTCTCTCTCTCCCTCCTCCCTCTCCTCTCCTCCCCCTCCCCCCCTTCCCCATCCTTCCTCCCTTTCCCCTTTCCTCCCTCTCTCCCTCCCTCCTTCTCCCTCTCCTCTGCCCTCTCTTTCCCCCACCCTCTTGCCTATTTATTGTCTAATGGATGAGTATAGGATACCCATTAACTGTATCAGGGTCTGGGCAATAAGTGTTCATCAGCCACTTGGTTTTCCTGTGTGGGTGCTTAAGTCAAACTCTTTTGAACTGATTATTGATCATGGATCTCATTTAGGAAGTTGTCAATATTTTGGTGCTTGATGTAATTATCATAATGACATCCATGAAGAGGAGCCCCTGGAAGACCTCAGGTCTATAGGATATCCCTTTTTGACTTAGACTCTGTACTGCCCCTCCTCTATGAAAGGTGCCAATTCCTTTGATAAGCATATGTCTCCCTGCTTTGCACCTTGAGTGATATTATTAATCAGAAAGTCATTAAACAACGTTACCTCTGTTGTTATATGTTTCAAGAAATCCTGTGTAATTTTGACATATGCATGGGAAATATGTTGATGGAAGAAAAGCCTTTAAGGTGACCTTTTGCTCTATCAAATCAAATATATTTATAGTCATCAAACAATGAGCATAGAGGGATCTTGTGCTGTCTAAATCTTTCAGTCAGGTGAGTGATGATAAATATGTGGTCTGTTGTAGAATATTACTTTTAAAAGCCCTTGTAATGCCTCCATCAAGTATGTCCTTAATGTATGTGTAGATGATTCTCATAAAAGTTTTTAAATGATGGGAAAATAGGCAAATAGATCAATAGTTATCAATGTTCTTTTAATTTTTTAGTAGTAACATCTGTAATATGTTTTCACCTTTTTAAAGGTATCTTTCCTTCCTTCAAATACTTTTAAAACTGATCCCCCAACAGTCAGGAGATTTTGTTTCCCCTAGCATGGAAACCTTCTATATTATACTTATATAAATAAGTTGCTTTTCCCATCTTTGTTTTCTGTGGATTTTTTAAAAAAAATTAGGACACATCTTATTAGAGTACATATGGGGTGGCTGTACTGTTCTTGATGGTAAAAAGAATTTATTATAAAATTTTTTGTCAATCTCATTTTTCATCTACTTGTTGCAACTTCATCCTCAAAATTTTCAGGATTATTTTACTTAGTTGCATCTTTTGCCAAGCTTTCCTTTAGTTTATTTTTCCTTTTGTCATTTCTCACTGTTTTATGAGGAAATATTGCCCATAATCTTCCATCATCCTTCTCTGTGGGATGTAAAAAATGAGTTTATATTTTAAATCTTTCACTGCTGTAACTCTCCAGTTGGCAAGTACATGAAGAGTTTTCTGACTAAGGCGCCTTGAGGGATCATTTGGTCTTTTCACGAAGGTAGTTGATTGACATCAGTTAAATGTCTATGACATTGTTATAATTGATGTTGACATCTCTTCCTCCGTTCATTTCTCATCTTTTGGTATCAATAATTTATTAAAGCGGGTTAGGGTTAGAGTTATTTTAATAGCATTAAGTATCTTCTTATTTTCATTTTGAGTTGTTTGATCTTTGCTCCAACAAGGTTGGTGCTCTGACTATATACAGGACATTGATTCAGAATGACTCCCAAGTCAGTAATGAGTCCTTTTCTGACTATTAAACATAATCACTATTTTTTGGTAAATTTTATTTGGTCCTTGTCATGTCTAATGTTGTTCAATTCTCAAAGAAAGTATTTATCACATATAGGCATGAGTCTTCTGTGTAGTGTACATGTCTATAGGACTCTTACTTTGGGACCATATTTTTCAGGGTATTTGTGGTCATCTTTGCCTATTCCCATCTTTTGTTCAAAGTCTATGTTGAGCTAATAGAAGGAGTAGCTAGGTGACACAGTGGATAAGAGTGCTCGATTTGGACTTAGAAAAATCTGGGTGTAGATTATGCCTCAGGTGCTTACTATGAGACCCCTACTAAGTTAGTTAATCTCTTTCTCCCTCAGTTTCCTTGACTGTAAGATTGGGATAAGAATAGCACCTGCTTCCCTCTTCTTTTTGTGAAGACTAAACGAGATAATATATGTAGAGTGCTTTGCAAATCTCAATGTACTATACAAATGATAGTTATCGCTCTATTTCTTGTTAATAATAATCATTATTATTGTCTTATCAAGCTCTTCTTATAATGTCCCTAATGAATCATTCTCTGCAACCAATATCGGTGCATAAACTGCAATGATTTTCATGGTGGTTTTTTTTAAACAAACACTCATCATGAGCAGTGCATTATAGGATGACCAGATGTCCCATGAAGCTATGATTCTTACCATCCTTGGACACATGATAACACCAAATCTGCCAACTCCTTGATTTGCCTCTCCAGAGGGAAACTGTGATATACTTTCCATTTGGTTTCAATTTCTTTTTTTGTCTTCTGTTTTCATTTTCATTTTCAAGAATGTCAAGATGGATATGATTCATTTCCTCCATTATTGTGCTCATTTGATGGCCATTGGACAAGAATCTCACATTCAGAGTACTGAGAGCTAGCTAAGTTAATATTTATTGATGATTTAGAAATAGCGATTCTTAGCACACTCAGCTTTTTTCCCATCCCTTTGTCAACTTTAAGGTAGAATTAAAAGGTAATTACACAAGATTTAAGGCCATTTTTTTGTATCATTGTAGTCATGGCCAGTTCCAGTTGGTCACAGAATCACAGAAGGTGAGAGTTAGCAGGGACCTCAATGGCCATCACTAGCCCAACTCTCACATGAAAGAAATCTCCACTAAAATATATTCCACAAGAGGTTGTCCCACCTCTGCATGGAGATCTCCAAGGAGGAGGAACCCACCCACTAAGTCATCCCATTCAACTTTTTTTCAGCTCTGATTTAGGAAGACTCTTTACAACCCTTCCTCCTAGTTCTGCTTTCGGGGGTCAGACAGAACAAGTGTCATTGCTCCCCATATGGCTGCCTTTTCTATAGTTGAAAACAGGTGCCATGTTTTCCCTGGGTTTTTTTCCCCCAAGCTAAACATGCCCCATTTCTTCAACCAGTCTTCTTGTGTCTTGGAATCAAGGCTCTTTACTATCCTAGTTGCCCTTCTCTGGACACTCTGGCTTTTCAAAGTCTTCCTCAAATTGTGGCACCCAGAACTGAACACCACGCTCCAAATGAAATCTTACAGGGGCAGAATACAGGATTATCAGCCTCCATTCCTGCAAGCTGTGAACCTCTTAATGTTAGACCCAGGTCTGTGGTTTTCTGGCTACCACATCCTACTTATATGCAGCTCACAGCTCACTAAAACCTCCAGATCTTTTTCAGAACAATTGCTGTGTATTCATGCCTCTTCCATTTTATGTTTCTGAAGTTGATTGTGTGTGTGTGTGTGTGTGTGTGTGTGTGTGTGTGTGTGTCCTAAGGCAAAACTTTATCTATATTTTATTTCATCTTATTGGATTTATCCCAATGTTCCAGCCAGTCAAAATCCCTTTGGATCCCGATTGTCATCCAGACTATTAGGGATGATTCTCTCTGTATTTAATTAGCTTAGTACTTAGAAAGTAGACACAGGCTATTGCTGGGACCATTCTGGAAGCATTTCCCACATGGCAGAACCTGCCTGAGTTTGTGATATACTGGTCTAGCCTTCAAGAACTCAAGTACAGCTCTGTGCTATCATGGGTCAATGAATAATCCTTTGCCAGTTTCTTGGTTATTAGATGAACTTGGGCAAAATGACTACTAAGGTCCCTTCCAGGTCCATATGATCTATTATTTTAAGTTGTTTCCCCTATCTTTCATCTCCTCTCACCTCTTCCATGGTACAAGGAAGAAGTCATTAAGTATGTCCTGTAGTAAATTAAATATTTTATTCGTTCATGCCCTTAGGGGCCTCTTTGCTGCTCAGGTACATTGAGAGAGAGTGGATAGCTCAGTGTAAACAGTCACTATTAGGCAGTGCTACTTACAGGTCTTTCAGAGTGAGCCCTGAAAACCATGGGAACTCTTCTTTAGCTAGAGAAAAGTTGGAATATATCTCTATTTTGCTTGTCTCAATGTCCTGTGTGAAACAAAACAATACTCTCAATTCCATGATGATTCAAATAAAAATATACAGATTTAAAGTAGGAGAATAGTATTTCTTAATGACAACCTCTAAAAACTAAAGAAGTGAGAGAATTTGGAATAAATTAATACATACTGCAACCATATATTCTCTGACCATATCAATTTAAGCTTCGAAGTCTGGGATTCCACATAGGGTACTGACTTGGGATCAGAAGAGCTGTGTTCTAGTAATCTCTGGGACACTAACTTGCCTATAGGATATTGGGTAAGTCATGTCCCCCCCTCTGGATGTCAGCCTCCTCATTTATAAAATCAGAGAAAGTGACAAAATTAGGGGTGGGGAATCCTTTGTTCTGTGAAGTTTGGATTCAGTCAAAGGGCTGCACTTGAGGACCTAGAGGACCACATATGTCCCCGAGGCCACAGGTTCCCCATCCCTGGACTAGATGATCTTTATGGTTTCTTGCAGCTCAGAGATTCTTTGGGTTTTCCTTAAGAATTGACTTTGTCTCTCTACTATAATCTGTTCATCACCACCATCAGCTATTACCAGCATCTCTCTGATGGACTGAGACAACTTTTGGGGGACTGTGGGACCCCTGGAAGTTGCTCCTTGATTTCCTTCTTTGTTTTAAACTCTGGTTTGCATTGACCTGTTAGGTTTTGTGATCTTTCCACTTATTTTACTTGGTCAGTCTCTTTTTTAAAAAAAACTAATTTTTATCCTGATTCAATAACCACCAAAAATGATAGAATATTTCCATATACAAAGTAGAACTGAAAAATGTGTAAAATGACCTATCTCTATTTGAATAACTTTAAAAAACTATACAATAAATTAAATGTTACTTTCAAAACTGTCCTACTTGGCTGTGTTTCCTTTTGAAGTTTCTTCTGGTCTCTCCTGTGCATTAAAAAATGCTTCAGTAATCTTTGTAAGCTTCTTGAGGGGAGGGATTGTTTTATTCTCAACCAAATGTGTTTGTATTCCTGATGCCCAGGGTAGTACTGGGCACATATTAGGTGCTTAATAAATTCTTATGGATCAAAAATTTATCAGGTTTGATTTTCATTTTTTTGATGGGGGTAACACTATTACTAGATTTATTCTCCTTACCTACTCCTTCCTGATAATTTATATGTGTGTTTATATTTCATATTTTCTTCTATCCTTTCTAATTTTAACTGCATTGATTTTTGCTTTTGCAAAAATCTTTTCAATTTTATGTAATCAGAACCACTCCTTTGATCTGTTTTGATCTTCTCTGTTTGACCATGACCTCTTTTATCTATAGTTGAGTATTTTCTTCCTTGTTCCTCTAATTTACTTAAAATATAAATCAGCCCCCTCCCCTCTCTCTCTCGTCTCTATCTTCCTTCCTTCCTTCCTTCCTCCCTCCCTCCTTTCTTTTTCTCTTTTTTTCTTTAGTTTTCTTTACTTTTCCTTTCCTTTCCTTTCTTTCTTTCTTTCTTTCTTTCTTTCTTTCTTTCCTTCCTTCCTTTCCTTCCTTCCTTTCTTCCTTTCTTTCTTTCTTCCTTCCTTTCTTTCTTTCTGTCTTACTTTCCTTCCTTCCTTTCCTTCCTTCCTTTCTTCCTTTCTTTCTTTCTTTCTTCCCTCCTTTTCTCCTTTCTTTCTTTCCTCCCTTCCTTCCTTCCTTCTGATCTATAGTAATTGTCCAGTGCTTATTATGTGCTGGGCATTGTGTTAAATCTTGGGGAACCAAATACAAGCAAGACAGTTCTGCTCTCTGAGAATGTACATTCTCATAGGGGAAGACAATACTTAAAGGGAAGCTGGGAAAGGGAGGGGAGACACATGCACCATAGCACAAACTGGTGGAATCGAAATAACTAGTGGGGAGGAGATAAATGGTGATAGTCTTAGAGAGAAGGCATGGCATGGAGTGACTTGATAAATGGAATGGAAATCTGGGCCTCAGCAAGTAAGGCAAAATCTTGCCTCTAAGAGCCAAAGGATTCAGGGAGAGGTTGAACTGATGTCCAAGAGACATCATGGTACATGAGCATGCAGGGACATGTGCTAGGTCATGTTTCCATTTGGAATATACTGTGGTATATGATGTTGAGTGTTTGCTTCTGCCTAACTTCTTCCAGTCTTTCAGTTTGTCCAGCAGGTTTTATGTTATAATGAACCTTTACCAAAGCAGTTGTAGTGTTGGGTTTATCAATCATTATCTTAATGTTTGTTTGCTTTTTAAGATTGTGTACCTCATCTGTTCCATGGATCAAGTTTTCTATTTTTTAGCCAGTATCAAATCATTTTGGTAATCAGGGCATTGTAGTACAGTTTGAGATCTCATATTTCAAGTCCATATTCCTTCCCAATTTCATCTGTGTACGTATATGTGTGTATATATATATATGTGTATATATATGATATACACGTATGTAATGTATGCATGGATATGTCCTCCTAATTGGTTCCCCTATCTCATCTCTCACTAATACTCACATATATATTTATATATGTATGTATATATACACACATATATATACACACATACATGCATGCACATACATATATGTATACACACACATATATATTTATGTAATTATATATATATAAATAAACTAATCATATGCAGGCAGGGGAGCCACTTAGTATGCTGTTGCATTAATAAAGAGAGAGGTGATGAGGGCCTAAACTAAGGAGGATATAGTTATATGGGAAGTTGTGAAGGTTGAAACCATCTGGAGGAAAAAAAGATCATGATTCTCAAGGAAAATATACACACACAAACAGAGGCTTTTAAAGGTGCAATTGTATGGTTATTGTTTATGTCTTGGTAAATATTTTGAATGAAATTTCCTGTCTCTTCCTGCTGGGTTTTGTTGGGGATATATAGAAAAGCTATGTGTATTCATTTCATATTCTACTATTTTGCTGCGGTTTTTAATTGCCTACATTTGTTTTTAGTTGATTTTCTAGGGTTTTCTATGTAGACTCTCATAGGAAAAGTGATTTATTTTATTTTCTCTTTTCGTATGCTCATTCCCTCAGTTTATTTTTCTTGTCTTAATGCTATACTTAGCATTTCTAGCATTAATGCTAAATAATAATGGACATCACTTTGTCACTGATTTTACTGGAAAAGCTTCTAGTTTCTATTTTTATTCAGTAATCAATAGAGATCTATCATATAACTTTTCTAAAATTCTCTTCAGCTCTTTATCTTATTTCTTGCTTATGTTTTGGTAAGATTTGTTCAGTTCTGATAGGAGTATATTAAGGTCCACAAGAATTATACTTCATATACTTGATTATATATACTCTTAGTTTTAGACAGATGCTATTTACTATGTTAAGTAGAGATCCATTTTTTTTAAAATGCCTTTTAGGTTTTTTTGAATAATTTTTTGTCAAAAGCCTGTTTTGTATTTATTGATATGCTAATGTGATTTTTAATGTTTTTGCTAATAATGTGGTCTATTATGTTTATAGTTTGCATAAAATTGAACCAACCTTATATAGATGCTACCTTGTCATAGTGTATAATCTTTTTGATGTGTTTCTGTTTTGCTAATATTTTATTTAAAATTTTTGTATCAGTATTTATTAGGAATAGTGGTCTGTAGTTTCTTTCTCTGATCTGTCTCTCCTATGATTAAGTATCAAAATAATATTTGTATTAAAAATGGAATTTGATAAGATCTCTTCCTATTTTTGCGAATGCATCAATTAATATTGAATTTAATTGTTCTTTGAATGTTTCATCTAATTCATTGATAACTGAATCAAACGCTATTTTTTGTTTTCCTTTTTGAATTTATGACTTCTTCAATTTCTTTTTCTGAGTTTGGTTATTTGAATTCTGTATTTCTTATTTTGTTAATCTGGATATTTTATGTTTGTATATTCATCTATTTATATTTGGGTGACAGTTACCCAAATAATTTTTGGTATTTTAAGTCATTTATTATAATTTTTTCTTTTTCATTTTTGGTACTGGCACTTTAGTTTTCCTGTCTCTTTTCCAAATGAGATTAGCTAATTGTTTATGAGTTATGTTGTTTTGTTTCCTGCCAAAAAACCCAGCTCCTAGTTTTATTTATTAATTCATTTTTTCTTTTCTATTGTAAGCTATTCTTTAATTTTCAGATTAGTGTTTAGTTGGGGTTTTAAAGTTTGTTAGTTTTCTAGAGTTATGCCCAATTTGTTGATCTTTTTCTTGTATTTTTTGTTGATGGAAGTATTTAAAGGCACAAATTCGACCCCCCCCCCCAAGATTTTGTGGCTTCATCATAAAGTTTTGGTATCTTGTCGCATTTTTGAAGTACCTAGGTAGCACACTGGATAGAGCTGGGCCTGGAGTCAGGAAGACCTGATTTCAAATCAAGTCTCAAAGAATAACTATTTGTGTGATTCTGAGCAAGTCACTCAATTTCTATCTGAATTTTCCTCAACTGTAAAGATGAGGATAATAAGACCATCTACCTTTGGGGGTTGATGTGAGATAAATTTGTAAAGCACTTAGCGTAGTGCCTGGAACATAATAGGTGCTTAATATATGCTTCTTTTATTTGCTCCTTTGATAAAATACTCTTATTTCTATGATTTGTTCTTTGATGTACTACTTCTTTAGGGCTAAGTTATTAAGCTTCAGATTAATTTTAATCCTTTTTTGAAGATACCAATTAGGAAATATGTTTTTGCATTGTGATTGGTAAAGTATGTATCTAATGTTTCTACTTTTCTTTAGTTGTTGGTGAGATTTAAACTGGCCTAGTACATGGCCAGTTTTTGTAAGTGTATTATGTACAAGTGAGAAATATTCTTCTATTCCCTTCTATTCCCATTCAGTAATCACTAGAGATCTATCATATATAACTTTTCCAAAATTCTCTTCAGCTCTTTATCTTATTTCTTATTTATATACCTTATTTATGTTTTGGTTAGATTTATTCAGTTCTGATCGGAGCATATTAAGGTCCCCAAGAATTACAGTTTTACCATTTATTTCTTCCTATAGACTGATGAACTTTCTATTTCAAGTGTATTTCTTATATGAATATAAATAAAAATTAATAAATATTTGTTTAAAGATATTTAAACAATTTATTGTTCTATTCTTCTTTCTACTCTATTATACTGCCGTCCTCCATTTTTTGGATGAGTTAATCTCATCATATTTATGGTTCTGATTGTAATTGTGTATTTTCCCCTATTAAATTCTGTTATACTTTGTCCTTTTTTCCCCCAGACCCTCTTTTTACTAAGAAGAAAGTGTTTGGAGAGGAGTATACTCAATACTATATTTGATGCAGCCCGGATCCATTCTACTACTTCTCTTCTCCTCACCCAGTTGCTTATTCCAGGTTATCAAATTTCTTTCTTTACTTTTATTCTCCCTACCCTTGAGTTCCATTCACTGAGGTCAGAACTTGTTTGAATTAATTATTCCATGAAACCACTCCCTATCAATTCCTCTATTCCCTCTTCCTGTCTCCATCTGATTCCCTATTAAATTCAATGTATTTCCATACCAAACTCTGTGTGTCTTTTGTATTTCTGAATGTGTGTATATGTGTTTGTTTGTGTATTTAACCTTCCTTTTTCTGGTTTAGATAAAAATGAGGTTTAGATGCCACCTTTTCATGCACCCTGATTATGTGAGATGGTAAGTTTTATTCCTATCTTCCCTTTTTTCTTCCTCAGTGTATTCCTTTTTCTGCCACTTTGCGTTTTCCTCTTAAGTTCATCAAAATAGGACAAAACTTCTGCCATGTTCTCTGCCTTATTTACTCCTTCTGTGATCCTTGAACACATCAGGGTTCTGAGGGGACACTTAATTCTAATCTCCCTATTAGAATATAAATCCACTTCATCATCATGTAGTCCCTAATTGCTCAAATGAATTTCTCTTCCTGTGTTTTTCTTGCCACTTGCATTTGTATTTCTAAGTTTTCTCTAGTTCTGGTGCCTTCATCAAGATTATTTGGAAGTCCTCTGTTTCATTAAAGACTCATGTCCCCCCTATAAGATCATAGTCAGATTTGTTGGAGAAGTTGTTCTTGGTTGCAAGCCTTTATCATTTGTCTTCTGGAGCATATCCTATTCTAATATCATATTCTAAACTCTCTTACCTGGCAGGGATAGCTGCCAGATCAGTCAGTCAATAAACATTATTAAGTTTATACTATGTGATGCTGGGGATATAAGTACAAATGCAAAAAAGAAAAACAAGTCTCTGCCCTTCGAGGGGCTTGTTGTTGTGTTGTTGTTGTTGTTGTGTTTGTCCTTCATTTTTGAAGCGGACCATGGCATCAGGGAAATGATGACATGACTCGCAGTTGACTTTGATTTGAGTGAGGGAGGGCCATGCAAGGTCACCAGCCTCGCTTTCTCCTGCAGGGCCATCTGGATCCAGTGACCAGATATTTATCAGGATGACTGGAGATGACCCAGGATGCAATGAGAGATCCTGGCCCTTTTAGGCTAAGGCCTTTTCATGTACTCTAATGAAGGAAGATAAGACACAAAAGGAAGCTGAAAAGTGGAGGGATAGAGGCCTGAGGGAGAGGTGGGGGCCATAATGGAGGGATGTAAAATAGTTCAGAAGTGTGCCACCAGGTATACAGATGATGAGATAGCTAGCCTGGACCCACTCTTTAAATGGAGGTTTTGGAATTCATGACTGTACCCTCCAAATCAGAAAAACCAAGGGTACTGATGAGGCATGAGTACCAAGGCTAATTAGATCTTGTAGGATGATGAGATTTCTCACTAATGAGTTCCTGGAGCATGATAACATGATGGAAAAATAAGAAAAAAAAATCCAGTGGAGTGCTGTCATCTGGCAAAAAAGGTCTTGTGTCATTCAGACTGTGATTCCTTGGTACTTGAACTCCTTTTTTTTAGGGGGTGGGCCATTGCTGCTGGTAAATTTTTTTTCTCTACCTTGGAAGTTCTCATTTTGTCTTTGAATTTTCTGAGATTTTTCATTTTTGAGTTTCTTCCAGGAGGTGAGCAGTGAATTCTTTTTATGATTCACTTTACTGTGCTAAAGGGTCTGGGCAGTTTCTGTTTATGATTTCTTGAAATACGGTTTGTAGGGTTTTATGATTGAAGGTTTCAGATAATCTAATGATTGTTATATTTTTCTTCCTTGACCTATTTTCCAGGTCATTTAAAAAATAAGAGATACTTTACATTTTCTGATTTTTTTTCTATCTTTTGACTTTGTTCTAGTATTTCTTGTCTCATGGCATCACTGATCTCTGTCTCAAACAGTCTAATTTTCAAGAAATTTGTTACTGGAGTACAAACTAAGACATTTATTCCTCCTCTAATTCTTTCCTCTAGAGTCTCATTTAATTCATATAACATTTAAAAAATCTTAATTTGTTTCTTTCTGGCATTCTATTAGATCTAATGACAAATCTATGACTTAAGTTTTTCTTATATTTTGTTGTTGGTCAGTCATTTCAGTTGTATATGACTCTGTGACCCCATTTTGGAGTTTTTTGGCAAGATACTAGAATGGTTTGCCATTTCCTTCTCTAGCTCATTTTACATATGAGGAACTGAGGCAAACAGGGTTAAGTGACTTGTCCAGGGTCACATAGCTAGTAAAGGTCTGAGGATGTATTTGAACTCATGAAGGTGAGTCTTCCTGATTAAAATCCAGCATTCAATCTACTGTGCCACCTCGCTGCCCTTTCTTATAGTTGATTTCAAGTTTTTCTTCTTTTGAATTTGTATACCTGGTGTCTCTGGATCTGTAATATATCTTTATTACTGATATTTTCTCTTGTTTGCTTATTTCTGCAGCCTTATTTCCTGAATTTGGACTTTGTGTTAGGTCTAGGCTATGAACAGTTCCAGAAAGAATTGTGAGGCCTTCTTTAGTACTGGTCTACACTACCTGCTTTCTGGGTAATGAGCACTGTGTTCTTCAAGGATGTCAAGAGTGGCCGTCAATGCACAGAGCCCTCTACATTGGACCGTTTACACCAGGTAGACTTGGCAGATGCACTTTGTGCAAGGCAAGTCTATCCCTGGGCAATACACTTGGACAAAATTTAAGCCATATACTCAGGACATTCAATGTGGACTGGTTTGCACTGGAGCAGTATTATCCAGGGTGGTCACTCCCAGGGTGGTTGAAGTCCTGTAGGCTTCTAAGTCCTAGTTTAGGACCATAGTGACAGGCTCCAGATGTCCTGGTCCAGCTCCCTGTCTCCCTGTCCCTACCTATAGTTTGGGCTCTAGGCTTGGCTGGCTCATCTTTTTCCTTGGCCTGGAAGGCTTCTATGGACTTTGTTTCCTTGCTTAGCCTCTCCCTCCCCCAGCTGTACTTTACCTAACACTTAGTGTTTTGGCTGTCTCTTTGTTTGGAAATGGGATGGAAAAATTCACTTATTATAGTTTCTCTTTGGATTGCTTGATCATTTCTTAGCCTGTATATGGGCTAGGCTGCTCTGCATCCAAATCACTTGGTTGTTTTGAGGAAAGCTCTTGGTCACTGTTTCACTGTGTATGAAGTATCCGGCTCACCTTTTAGAAATGTTCTTTCCTTTTTAGATCATAGCGCATAATTCTGGGAAAATCTTTGGATGGAAGCAGCATGGTGCCCCATTAAGGACATTGGGTATAATCAGAGGACAAGAGTTTGATTCTAACCTTGCCATCTACCACCTGTGTTACCTTAAGCAAGTTATGTAACACTCTGGGTTTTTCATGTTCCTTAGCTGTAAAATAATACAGGATGTCCCTAAAGTCTGGGCACATAGGAAAATTGACAGCAATGTGGAGTTATTGCATTGAGTTCATGTGAACCTTGCAAAGCGCATCGACTTTGCATCACAAATGATGGAAATCATATTGAAGATGTTATTTGTTACTATTCCAATTAAATAAAATGTGGTTGAAAATTTCATTTATTTCATTTCATGAAAATATGCATTGTTTGCCTATGTGTCCATTCTTTAGGAACACCCTGTAGAGTTAGACTAGATCATTTCGGAAGTTCCCTTAAACTATGAATCTATGGTTGTGTGGCCATTGCCCATATCTTCTGATCTTCATTCCTACTGCTGTATCACTCCCCAAATCAGACCCCAAGAAATGCCTGGAAAGAGTTAGACCATTCAGTTCCAGGTCCCTCCTTGGGACCATGCTTTTTCACCTGGCCTGTTTCCAGCTCTGTTGTGATGCATGCCCAGCATCTCTTGCTCTGAGAACCCTACTACCTTTGCTGTTTCACCCATCATCTCTGTGGCTTCAGACCAGAACACCCTTCCTAGAGACCTCTCTTCTTTATGTGTTTTCTCTCCCCGTTAGAATGTACGATCTTTAGTGACAGGTACTGTGTTTTTGTTTTTGTATTTGTAATACCAGAGTTTCATAAAGTGTTTGGCCATTGGTAAGCATTTAATAATGATTTTTCATTCATTCAAACACATGGGTACATTTGTTAAAGAAAACATTGAAGGATTAAACAATAATAACAAAAAAAACCCTGAAGATTTTAGGGCACTTAGTTATTTTTTTAAATCATTGCTACTGATTGAAGGCAAGGTCTTTGAAAGAAAAAGCTTCTGGAAATGAATTCCTTGTTAAGAAGATAGTGTCTGATAAATGGGATTTGGATTTTTGGGCCATGGCTTAAAATAAAAGAATGATAGGCTTCTATTCGGGGATAATGTGAACCATACAAAGGCTGGTAAGGATGTATTTTACTAGGGAATTGAAATTCTAATCATAAAACTTTAAACTGAAAAGGAAGGCAGTGAGAGCAAACTGCTTGTATATTCACTATAGAAAATAGCTTCAGTATCACCAGAAGAATAACAGTATGGATGACCAAAAATTCACCAGGAGACAAAAATCAAAGAAAAAGGATCCAGCAGCACTACAACTCTGGGTCACAGATGTCTATAACACATTGATAAAGGATGAATCACAGGTAAGGTAAATCAGATCTTAATTCATTGCACATGCTTAACAATTATGTTTTCAAAAAGTCTGATATTTGTACTGCAAGGATGCAAACACTTGTAGCATCTTGATCCTGTGAGTATACTGTGGATGAAATATGATTACAGGGCAATAGAAGGAAACAAGGGAACTAACTCTAGTGAAGTATATGCATGTGTTTAACCGCCAGTTAGGAATCAATTTATTTGTAAACAATTTGAAGACAGGTTGGTAAGCTGCAAAAATATGTTGCACTTAATTAGAAGTGGTCAGAGTTTGATGTGATTGCTACATGAACGCCAAGATCGCTGTGATTATGATCATGAAGGTTTCAAATCGCTGCAGAAATAAATCTGTAATGTTTAAAAGATTCACATGCTTGCTGTTATAGAAGAAAAATATACTCGTAATGCAACTGGGCAACTATTTGCTGCTTTAAGTGCTATTGAAGAATTTTTAGCGCAAGCCTCTTGGCCAATCATTGTGAATCTCCTTGGGGGAATTTTTAGTTCATAAACCACTAAGTGGGAACCACTGGTGTGGAACATTTGGAAGAAGATCAAAGGAGGCAAAAAAGAGAAGCTGTATTGTGATCAGAATATGCTACAGACAACCTGGACAGAAAGAGGAAATAGATGAGGATTTCATAAAATAGATCATAAGCCCAGCAGAGAGACATAATACCATATTGATGAGAAACTGCGATTATCTTGTCATCTTTTGCCGAAAGCATAGACGCTAATCATTTGACTAGCATTAAAGTAATTTTATCCTTCAAAAAGTGGAGGAACCAACAAAGGGAATGCCTATCCTTTACATGAGTCTCACAAAGCAGGAGTAACTTAGGGGGTGCAAATGATAGGAATCTTATGGGGGGTAAGCATTACTTCATCTTAGAAGCTGTGGTGAAGAAAGTCATAGTCTCACATATCCTAGATTTTTTGAGAGTAAATTTAAAAGATTTCAGAGAATGAATAGGTAGGATTCCCGGAACTAAAATTCTAGAGAAGACGGTCTAGGTAGAATAGGAAGCTTTCAAGAAGGAAATGATAAAAACAAAAAGTTAAAGCAATTTGTATTAACAGGAAAAAGAGGAGTTTGTCTTAGGAGTCCAAAATAGCTATCCAGAAACCATCAATCAACTTGGACTTTATTTTATATTTTCGAAAGTCTTATTAATTCCTTCTGTTTTTATATCACATTCATTTCCTAATATTATCTACATCCCCATATTGAATTTTCTTTTGTAGGATATAAAAGACCGGTTAAACAAATCCAACCAACATAGCTACCACATCTTACTGCATATGCAGCATTCCTACTCTGTAGTCTCCCACTTTCTTTTTAGATAAATGAAGTTTATCATCTCTTTTCTGGAGCCAAAATTACTCATTAGTCAGGTAGAGTTCAGCAGGCTTTTTGACGTTTTAATATTTTCTTATTTATATGTTTTGTTTTTATGTCATCTTCACTTTGGAATCCCCCACTTTCTGTCCCCAAGCCAGAGGATTAAAAAGAGGAAAAATAAAACAGTTCAGTAAAATTAATAGCTCAGCTCTACAACCCAAAGTCTGTTTTTACCTCTGTAAAAAAAGAAATGGAGTGCATTTTCTGGTCTCTTCTTTGGAGCCAAGCTTGGTAATATTTTTTTTATTCTTTCAATTTTATATTGTTGTAGTAAAAGTTTATAGGCTTTTCCTGATTCTGTTTGCTTTACATCAGTTCGTAATATTCTTCCCATGGTTTTCTGTAATCTCTATATTCATCATTTATTCTAGCACAGTAATTATTTATTACATTCGCGTATCATAGTTTGTTTTGCCGTTTCTCAGTTGATGGCTTTCTGCTTTGTTTCTGATATTGTGAACAGTGCTATATGGGAACTTTCTATCTCTTGACTTTGACAGGGTATATGCTTACTAGTGGCTTCTCTGGGTTAAAGGGTGTGGTCATCTTAGTTACTTAGCAGAATTCCAAATTGTATTCCAGTACAGCTGGATGGACTTCACTGTCTTTCAGTATTTGTAGTTATTATGTATATTCTTCTCCTGATTCTGCTCGCAGATCTCATGATTCTTTGAATTCTTCAAATTTGTCATTTCTTATAGCTCAGTAGTTCTCCATTATGTCCATCTACATGTGAGATTCTTGGGATCCATGAACGTTTTTTTTTTTTTAATCTTGGTAACTGTATTTGAGGATAATTGCTTTCCTATGTAACCCTATTTTATTCATGTATAAACATTACCAAAAAGGGTTCATAGATTTCACCAGATGGCCAAAGGGATAAATGTCATAAAAAAAGTTAAGAACCCTGGCCTAGTAATTTGCCATTTGATTGACATTCACCTTTTTTCCCCCAGCCTTCTGTTACTAGACTGAAAAAGTGTCACTAGGAATGTTTTGACAATTGGGACCATTCTTTCTATCTTTGACCTCCTTAGTGTACATGCTCGGTAGTTATGAAAAGTTTAAGATTTTTCTTGCACAACTCCAAAGTGTTTTCAAGAATTATTGGACAACTTTGCACCTTCACCAAGAGTATACAAGTGTGCCTGTCTTCCCACAACCCCTCCAACATTGACTATTTTCATCTTTTATGATCTTTTTTAGTCTCTTCTGAGCTCTAGTCCCGTATCACCATTTGCCTATTGAAAATTTTGAAGTGGATGTCCTGGAGAGATCTCAAACTGAACATGTACAAAATGGAATTCATTACCTTGTCCCTCCTTCCTCTTTTTCTTCACTAGCCTTCTCACCTTATTTAACCTGTTCCTCCTAACTCCTCTACTTCTACTCCTCCTAGTCCTTAACCTACCCACCCCTCTAAGAGTCCCTCCCTTGTCCTCTCTTCCCTCCCTTGCCCTCTTATTTCTTTCTGATTTTTTTTTAAAGTATGCTTCAATCTGTATTCAGACACCATCAGTTCTTTGTCTGGGGACAGATAACATTTTTCATCATGAGTCCTCCATAGTTGTCTTGGATTGTTGTATTGCTAAAGATAGCTAAGTCATTCATAATTGATTATCTTACAATACTGCTGTTACTTTGTACATTTCACTTTGCATCAGCCCATGCAAGTCTTTCCATTTTTTTCTAAATACACCAGTTCATCCTTTTCTACACCACAGCAATATTCCAACCTTGTACTGTCTAGTTATTTTAAATAGTCTAAAACAATATTGATTAATATGGTTGACATATAGTGTAATTTCCCTATTTTTCTCTTTTGATTGAATCTGTTTTAGCTTTAACTTTGTCTGAGATCATGAATACCACCCTGGTCTTTTTTTTTTTCACTGATAAATTCTACTCCTGATCTTTATTTTATGTTTGTGCATATCTCTTATCTCCTGTCTGTCCTGGCTCCTCTATTTTACTTCTACCCACTACCTTGCTTCCTGGTTACTTAACCTACCCACGCCCCCCCCCACCTCCCCGCCAAAGATCCCTCCCTGATCTTCTACCCCTACCCTTTCCCCTTGCCCTCTTGTTTCTATCTGAATTTAGAAGAATTTTGTAGCCTTCCAAATGTATATGTTGTTTCCTCTTTATTCCATTCCTATTAATCTAGATACCCTTCTATATCCCCTTTATGCTATTCCCACTCTTCTCTACCCCCCATCCTATCCCCTCACTCTTTTATTTATTTATAAATGTAGATGACTTTTATTTCAATATATATATGTATATATAATTATATACATATATACACATATGCATATATGTATACATAGACCCACATCCACACACCCATATTGTTCTCTCTTTAACCTAGATCTGATGTGAGTAGGGTTCCCTCTAAAAATTCCTCCCTTATCTTCTTTCTCCTCCCTATCCCCCTAGCCTTTTATTTCTTTCTGAATTTAGAAGACTTTGTACTCATATATATGTATATGTATATCTATATGCATATGTATATGTATATATGTATGTGCATATGTATATCTATATGCATATGTATATGTATATGCATATATGTATATGCATATGTATATGTATAGATAGCTACCTCTTTAACCTATTCCCAATGAGAGTAGGGTTCCAGAACTATCAGACCTCCTCCTCCATCTAATTCCTCTGTGTCGATTATTCCTTTTACACATTTGTGTAAGATAATTACTCTTTTTACCTTTTTCTAGATGGCATTACTTTTTAGGATCACATCAGACTCAGCTCTACCCCAATCTTTCTTCTGAATTACTCAAATACTAATACAATCTTATACATATAGTTTACATTTTCTTGTATAAAAGTAAATAGTCTGTCCTTATTGAGTCCCTTATAATTAGCCTTTGATGTTTGCCTTATACTTCTCTTGGATCTTGTATATCAAATTTTCTACTGAGTTCTGATCTTTTTGCAGTAAAATCCTGGAAGTCTGGCAATTCATTTTTTTCCATTCAAGATTATGCTTAACTTTGCTGGGTATGATATTTTCTGCTTCAACCCTAATTCTTTAGCTCTTCAATAGATAGTCTTCTGAGATCTATGGTCTTTTAGTGTAGGCACTGCTAGGTCTTGTGTGATTCTAATTGTGGCTTCGCCATATTTGAATTTTTTTCCCTTGTTTCTTGTAATATTTTCTTCTTGATCTGGGGATTTCAGAATTTAGCTATGATATTCCTGTAGATTTTCCTTATAGGACCTCTTTCAGGTGGTAGTCATGGATTTTTTTTTTATTTACACTTTCCCCTCTTTTTCTAATACTTCAGGACAATTTTCTTTAATTATTTCTTATGTTATTGTATCAAAATTATTTTTCTGATTGTAGCTTTCAGGAAATCTGATTATTCTTATGTTTTCTCTTCTTGCTCTGTTCTCCACATCACTTGTTTTTCTTATGAGATGTTTCACATTCTCTTCAATTTTTTTCATTCTTTATATTTTGTTTTATTATTTCTTTGTCTCTATACTTTATGCTCTATACTCTTATACTTTGCAGGCTTCCCCTTGCCACATTCTAATTTTCAAGGAATTGTTTTCTTCCTTGAGATTCTGGATTTCCTTTTCCAGTTGGTTAACTTTCTTTTCATAGTCTTACTGGTATGGGGTTTTTTGGATTGTTCTTTTTTTAAAGTTTTTCCTCAGTCTTTTTCTTATTTGATTTTTAAAGTCTTCTAAAATTCTTCTATGAATTCTTTTTGGGAAGGAGACCATTTGACATTACTCTTTGGGGTAGGAGAGGCTTTTTTACTTCAATATCCTCCTCTGAAGATAAATCCTGGTCTTCTCTATTCCTATGGTAACTTTGAGCCTTTGATATGGTTTTTTCTTTCACCTTTGCCTGCTAATTTTTAAAAATTTATAGCAACTTGTTGTTGTAATCACCTCTATTCCTGGGATTTGGGGGATGGTGCCTCTGGCCTCAAGTCCTCTTCTCTGCTCAGGCCTGGAATGGAAACCAAGAACTCCACTCTCCTGTAAGTGTCCATAGCCAGGCTTCTGCATTCACCAGGTGTGTGCTAGTTCCTTCTTTCCCAGGGCCACATCTGGGCTGCACAGCTGGGCAGAGATTCCCTCCATCTTCCCTTGTGCAGACACCAGACTCCCCATGCTACCCAGAAGGTGACAATTCCAGTGGCTGGGGCATAGGCAGCCTCCCAACCCAGCTGGCCCCAGGGCTCGCTGCTTGCTGTTTCAGAGAAACTAGCCTGGAGGTGTTTACCCTTCACAGGTTTTCTTCAGATCTCCCTTAGTCCCAGGAGGACCACTGTTCTGCCCCTACTCTTGTTTATTTTTACTGCTCTACGTTCGCCCTGAGGTGCTATTTTGTCTTGTTTGTGGGGGAAATCTGGAGAGCTTGGAATTTCCTGACCTACTCTGCCATCTCCCGAGAATCTCCCTTGTATCCCTTTACCCTTCTCCCACTGTGCCCTCTTAAAACCTGTCCTGACATTCTTTCCACCTTCTCATGCTCACGGAAACCTGCCTCATGCCAGGAGAAGCTATGTCCCTTGCCATCGTCTTCATTTCTGGTTGCTCTGTCACTCCTGTACCATGGCACACTGAGCCAGGAGAAATGCTCTTCTCATCCCACAGTCCCTCCATCACTCTGCAGCCTCTTCACTTCAGAATTCGCTTTATCTGTCTCTGTCTCCTGGTCAAGACCTATCGGCTCCAGTGCATTCTACCTTGTTCCTCAAGTTAAGGCTTGGGTGCACCAGTCCTCTCAATCCCAAATGCTGTGGACTTCAGTTTTCACAGTGATGTCCCTTCAGATACTTTGCCCTGGCAATTCATCAGCTTCGTTATTTATATTACTACCCTGCTCAGTCATGCACAGAAGTAATTACATCTTAGACTTCGCTATCACCCAGATTGTGCCATCCTCATGATTTTGAATGCAGAAATTCTCCAGGCCAACTACCGTCTACTCTCTTTTCATTTCTTTCTTTCCCCTTCCCAAAAAACATATTCTGTGTTTTTACCTCAATCTCCAGTCCCTCTGTATTCCCCTCTTCTCCCAGCCCTCACATCTTTTCTGGCTTCATTTCTCCCTTCATAGTCCCGAATTTGCCATCGACTAATTTATATACTGTTATCCACCCTTGCTTTCTTGTCTTACATTTTTCCATTTTCCAATAGTGTATCACCCTTATCCCCGTCCTTATTTTGTAGATGCTGAATGCTGCTAGAGAAAGTCTTCCAAAAATGTTGCCTGGATGCATTTCAGTTTGTTGTGTTTTTTTTTATTTTTATTTTTTGAGGCTGAATCTGCCTATCTCACCAAGGATAGAAGTGCCATGTCCACACATGTGCCCAGTTGTATTCCTGATTGGCATGGCTAGGCTCTGTTTTTCCAGTGTGGGCCAGTTCACCCCTTCTTGGGCAGTCTGGCGATCCCTTGACCCTAGAGGTGTTCACCATGTTGGTGCTGGAATTACCATGGGCACTCAGTCACCTTAGTTTACTACATCTTAGAACTCCCTAACTGAAGCCAACTACGAACTTCAGTCATCCAATAGGAGGATTGCAGATGTGTGCCCCCGTGCCTGGCTAGTCCATTACAAATTAACACTAACTAGTCTTAACTGTGTCTTTACTGATTAATTCCAATCCTTTTATTCTTCCATATTTGATTATATTACAATCTTTGCAACAAATTTGGCAAACCTCTTTCCTTAAGTCCCTGATACTATTTTCATTCTCTTTCTCTTAGCGGATAACTTTTCCTTTCCTGAGAAAATTGAGGTTAACATCTGTCTTTTGCTTCCCTTTTTTATAGTGCTTTAAAACTTTTTTGCACTATCCCCAATTCTCTTTGACTCTGCTCTAGTCCCAGAAAATTAGGTTACAGTTGTTAGCCTTGGACCTTGTAACTTGTGCCTTTGATAGTATTCAAGTCTCATCCCTTCAGGGATCTTGTCCCAGCAAGGCACTTCATTCTGTCTTTTGTTTTCAACATCTTCCTGTCTTTTCCTTTGCTGTCTACAAATACATGTAATTCTCCTTAGTTCTTAAAAAAAGAAACCCTTCACTTGACCTGGCCATCCCCTCAAGCTGTCATCCTGTATCTTTCCTACTTTTCATTACCAAACTGCTTAGAATCATCTACAGAGTTGTTGCTTTTTAACCACATATTTGTCTTTTATCCATGTATTTGGCTTCTTATCATATGAGATCATAATTGTAAAGGACTTAGCACAGTGCTTGGCACATAGTAGATACTACATAAATCTTGGCTGCTTTTATTATTCTTATCATCCCACCGCTGTAATGAAACTGCCTTCCCAGAGGTTGTCAATGATTTCTCAGTTTCTAAATTTTTTCATTTCTCCTTGACCTTTCTCCAGCTTTTGATGCTATTCTGTATGTATGACTGCTTGCAGGACTTCTCTATCCATTAGTACCTCAAGGTCACCCTGTCCTAAATCAAAGTCGTCCTCCCCACAAATGCCCTCTTCCCCTCCTCCACACTCCTGTTTCTGATAAAGCACCCCATCTTCCTAGTTGCCCAGATTTCCCACCTCAGAATCATCTTTGACTTTTCCTTATCCCTCACCCCCGACACAGCCAGTCAGATCTTTTGCCTTTCTTTATATCCCCAGCATTTAGCACAGAGCCTGGCACCTAGTAGGTGCTTAATAAATGCTTATTGATTGACCAACAGTTGCCGAGTCCTGTGATTCTATTTCCATAGAATTTCTTCTTCTCTTCGCTCATGCAACTATTATCTTAGTTTGGGTTCCAGATAGGTATCACTTGGACTTGTGTCTCACTTGGCCTGTTGTCTCTCTACCACCAATCTCTTTCTGAGATATCCTTCACATAGCTGCTGGAGCTTTATTTCTCAAGCGCAGGAAGGACCATCTTACTCTCCTGCTTATCTTCCTTCAGCGACTGGGGTTGCATCTAGGATTAAAGGCCCATGCTTTGTCTAGAAATGTTACTCTTTCCACAGTTTGGCTAATGCCTGCCTCTTCAGCCTCCTCGTTTTTTCTGCTATCAGTTAAACTGAACGGCTTCCTGTTCCCTAAACTCTTGTTTCTGGGCATTTGTACAGACTGTGCCAGGACTCTGCTGGCTCCTCATCTTTACCTTTCCAAATCCCTCAAGGCTCAGCACGCATCTCTCCTGTGAAAACTCCCCTAATTCCTGTCCCCTCCCGTGTAGCTCCCAGTCCTTTGTCACTCAGTCGGTCAATAAGCATCAAGTGCCTACTATGCCCCATGCGGGGCAGCTAGGTGGTGAAGAGGATACAGCACCCAGTTTGGAATCAGGAAGACTCATCTTAATGAGTTCAAATCTGGCTTCAGACATTTACTAGCTGTGTGACCCTGGGCAAGCCACTTATCCTCTGTTTGCCTTAACCCGCTGGAGAAGGAAATGGCAAACCACTCCAGTATCTTTGCCAAGAAAACTCAATGGCCAATATTGGCCTGACGTGGTCCATGGGGTTATGAAGAGTCAATCACAAAGAATTAGATGCAACTCAACAACAACAGCAACGTGCTGCATTCTGGGAATACAAAGATGGAAAAGACAATCTCTGCTCTCGAGAATCTAATAATTTAGCCGAGGAGACAATATGCGAAGAGCTATGTACAAACAAGTCATATACAGGCTATATTAGACGTAAGCAACAGAGAGAAGGCCCTAGAATTAAGAGGGTTTGAGAAGGGGCTTCCTGTAGGTGACAGAATTTTATCTGTGATTTCACTTTTTTGATTTTTTTTTTGAGTTTTTGATTAAAGGGCCTATCCCTTGATTAACTTCTTAAAGAGACCTATTCACTCACATTGAGCATCTGAAAAGGCCTGAGCCTAAAAGGGGCCAGGGTCCCCCATTGCATCCTGGGCCATCTCCAGTCATCCTGATGGAGGAGAAAGTGAGGCTGGTGACCTTGCACAGCCCTCCCTCACTCTAATCAAAGTCAACTGCAAGGCATGTCATCATTTCCCTGATGTCATGGTTCTCTTTGAAAACAAAGGACAAACACAGCAATCTGTGTTCCTTTTGTATCCCTCCAATAAAAAGAAAATGAATAATAAACCACATATATGATTATGTATTATATGATTATATTGTGATATATATAATATATAACATCTAATATTTTATATATATATATATGTGTGTATGTATGTATATGTATATATACTTTTAAACCTCCCAACAATGCTGTGAGGAAGATTATATGCATGGGTATTCTTATCTTCATTTAACATATGATAAAAAAGGTCCAGAGAGGATGTGTCACACCCATGGTCATACAGCTACTCAGACTGAGGGAGGATTTGAACCCAGGTTTTCCTAATTTCCAAATTTAGCTCAGTATCTACTAAACCATAATAAGTATAGGCCTTTTGAGGTTAGATTTTGTTTCACTTGTATTTGTATGCCCACTGCCTAGCATGTTTTTAACACATAATAGACAGATAATAAATATTTGTTGAATTAAATTCTTTTTAGAATGAATGGGACATCTTCCATGGCACTTATTGGCAACATAGGCTAGTATATATCCTCCTGTTTGATGCAGCGCTTGATGTGGGTAATTAGTGGATCATCGAATGACATTATCTCTGATTAAATCAATCATGGAATTTTGCATGATCTTAATAGATGCATAAGGAACTCTTTTTTTTTTCTCTTGAGGAAGCCTTTAAGTCCTCCTCCTGTTTAACTGAGTCAGATACATTTTTGTAATTAACAAACAGTAGATACAATGGAATCTTCTATTTTATGCTTCTAATGTTTTTTTTTTTTACTGGAAAGATAAAATTAACTCTAGAAAAATCATCTGTGAAGGCTTGCTTCTTTCTTCCTCAAGTTTTTATCAAGGATGCCTCTACATAAAGATTTTGTGGAGCTAAGAAAGCAGATACACTGCCTGTTAGCTTCTAATGCCTTCTTAGTCACAGTTTTTGGTGGTAGTTCATGATAATTTCTAATCTCAACTTTTTGGAATCCTTCCCTTTTTGAGGTATCTTGGGTAGGGGAGAATCTCCAAGTTCCTTTAAAAACTACAACAGTTGCAGCCAAGTTTTCTTGTTTTTGTATTCAGTTTTAGATGTCACTGCCATCTTCATATACAGACCATCAGGTATTGTAGAGTGAGGGCCCAAATGTGACAGTTCCACTGTCATCAGCGATGGGGATGCCACCAGATCTATTGCATGTATTAGCTGTTGTCTTCTCTCTAGTTCCATCCGCTATGTTCTTAGGTGATCTGGTTTAGCTAACTCTCACAGGAAGATCTATGCTGGCTCATTTTTTCTTCAGCCTGATGTTCTGCTTTATCATGTAATATTGAACATAATTATCTGCTATATTTCACAATGTTTTGCAATAGAACATATACCATACATAGTGCGATGAAGCTGAACACAGGTGTTTTCTGGTATCTTTTGACAGCACCAACTACTTTATATGTCACCTACTTTATATTAGTTGAACTCCTCTAAGAAATTACATCAGTATAGATGTAATGTTTTTCCATTTTCCTATTTCCCTTTTTTTGGAGTGTGAAGTATATTTTTAAAAGTTGAGTAAGACTTATGGTAATTATATGGAGTGTTCATCACATACTTATCCTTTCGTCTAACTAGTAGATCTTGATTTTTCCTCTAATCAGTTGATAGAATATAGGCTCATTGAGGGCAGGGGGTGTTTAAATTTTTTAAATATCTCCAGCACCTAGCACAATGTCTTGCATATTATAAGAATTTTTTAAGAAATGCTTGTATGTTAGTTAATTGATAATATCACTGCATACAGAAAGATGATTCAGAAATGACTCCTACATTGGAAGCTATTTGTTTCCTGTTTCTTAAGATAAAGTCAGTTTTATTTTTTATTTTGTGATCAACCAGTCAACAAACATATATTTGGCACTTAATCTATGCAGTACTAAGCCATAGGGATACAAAAAGAGGCAAAAGACAGTCCTTCCCACAAAGAGCTTACAATCTGATGGGGGAGATACATGCAAACAAATATATACAAAGCAAGCTACGCACAGGATAAATAGAAAAGAGAAGGAAGACATTAGAATTAACAGAGGTTGGAGAAGTCTTCCAGTAAAAGAAGGGATTTTAGTAGTGGCTTAAAAGAAGTTAGGGAGGTCAGTAGGAGGAGAGGAAGAAGGGAAACATTCCAGGCATAGGGACAGGCAGAGAAAATGCCCAGAGCATGGATAGAGAGTCTTGTTTGAGGAACAGCCAAGAGGCCAGCATCACTGGATCAAAGAGTACATGTTAGGGAGTGAGGTATGTGAAGACTGGAAAGGTAGGAGGGGGTCTAGGTTGTAAAGGGTTCTGAAAACCGAATAGAGCGTTTTATATTTGATCCTGGAGGCAATAGGGAGCCACTGGAGTAGGAGGGTGATGTGGTCAGACCTGTGCTTTAGGAAAATCACTAATGATCAAATGGAGGGTGGAACTGAGTAGGGAGAGACTTGCTGCTCATAACTCATTATATTTAACTCTTTCTGACCTTCTTGAAGGCTTCTAAATAGTTCATAAGCTTATGTCTACTTTTGAAAAGTTCTGAGCAATATTTCTTTTTAAAAATATAAATATCCATCCGTACACACATGATTTGTATATATGTTAACAAGTTCATTGTTGTGACGTGGAAGTGACCCCATATTCATTATTTGAAATATTTCATTGATACCTTTTTTTCTTTACACACAGCTGTTTCAGCACACTTCTCTAGACTGAACCTTCACTTGTGATAAACACAACTATGCAAAAACATCCAATATTGCGATTGCATCTGACAGTCTAGATAAGATTCTATCCGAGTAGTCTCTCTCTGCCCTGCAGTGAGGGATGAAGCATGTTTTAAAATCTGTTCTTTGGGATCTCTGTTTTCTTAAAAAAGCAAATTAGATTCCATGCCATCTTGAGGAGGGAGGGGGGAGTGCGGGGAAGAAAATCTGGGACTCAAAATCATGCGGAACTGAGTGTCGTAAACTAAAAATAAAAAAAAAATCTTAATTAAAAAAAAGAAATTACTGATGGCTTATTGTTTTATTTTTTGAGACAGATCCTACTTTTTAAATGGTTTTTCTATTTTACTTATCTCTTTGACTTTTAGACATTCTATTTTGTGTTTAGTGTGTGTATTTTTTTTAATGGCTGCTATTCCATTTTCTTAGTTGCATACCCAGTTCATTGATCTGTTCTTTTTTTCTTTATGAAGGTGTTTCAGTGTACAAATTTTCCCCTACTGACTGCTTTGGATATATCCCAAAATTTTGTGTATGTCTTCTTATCGTTGTAATTTTTTTGATAGAATTATCTCTTATTCTATGACTTATTTGATCCACATAGCCTTTAGGATTATATTATTTGGTTTCCATTTAAGCTAGAATCCTTTCTTCAAATACCCTTTATTGATTATGCTTTTCCTTATGTTAGGGTCAGTGAAGTATATTTTAGTGTTTGTGCTTTTCTGCATTTGTTTAATAGGTTTTTATGCTTTCGCACCTGGTCAGTTTTTTTTAAAGTTGCCATGAACATGTGAGAATTATGTGTATACTTTTTAATTCTCATTCAGTAGTCATTTGACTTCTGTAATATTTAAATTTTCTAAACTGGTCTGTGATTTTTTCCCTTTGTTTGTCTATTGGTTAGATTTACCTGAGTCTGAAAAGGGCACATTGAGATCCTTCCAAACTCTATATCCCAGTGCATTTTTTTCCACCATTTTCCCATGTGACATTTTCACATTTTACCAAGTATCATGAAAATAGTGTGTATGCACAATGACTGTAGTTCTGAAGACAGCGTTTGCTATCTGTGTGACCATGGACAAAACACTTAACGTTTCTAAACCTCAGTTTCATCATCTGTAAATTGGGGATACTAATACTTACAGTACTTATTTCACAGCATTTGTGTGAGGCCCAAGGGAGATAATGTATGTAAAGCATTTCCCATAATAATGTCTGTTTAGACATTATTTTCAATGTACCTATTGACTTAGGAGGATCTTGTCAGGTTCCTCCTAGAATTTCTGTCCTTTATTCTCTGTGATAGTTATGGTACATAAGCTGTCATTGCCTCCACGTTCTGTTTGTTTATGCTTGTTGTGAGTCCTGAAAGGCGAGATACTAAGTGGCCCACGATATGATGTTTCTTGTTTTCTATTGTTTTGCGTGATCAAATCAACTCCTTTGGCTCCTCTCCTTGCTTCTTCGAGGAGAATCTGAGATTTGCCTTTCCATTTACCTGCAATCCTATTGTGCCTTTTGTTAGAAGGGAAACATATTTATAATTAGAGTTGTCCAAAAGTGAACAGGCTGTCTTGGGAGGTAGGGGAAGGGAAGGGGAAAAGAATAAGCATTTATATATAAATATATATATATATGCTATATGCCAGAAGCTATGCTAAGAGCTTTTACAAATATTATCTCATTTGTTCCTCACAACAACCCTGAGAGGTAGGGCTATTATTATTCCAATTTTACAGTTGAGAAAACTGAGGCAAACAGAGGTCGAGTGCCTTACCCAGAGTTATACAGCTAGGAAGTGTCTGAAGCTGAATTTGAACTCAGCTCTTCCTCATTCCAGGCCCAGCAGTCTATCTGCAGTGCCTGGTTGACTCTGATAGTGGGTTCCTCCTCACTAGATATCTTGGAGTGAAGGCTGAGTGACCACGTGTTGGGTGCGTTGAAGAGCAGATTGTTGCTCAAACATGGTATGGACTAGATGAAATCTGAGGTCACTTCTCACTGAATTCTATGATTCTGGCTTTATCTGTAGTGAGAATTTCAATGATGATATAACTTAATTCCCCTGGTGGCATGACCCTGCATTGATACTCAGCAGCCTAAATTTACCTCTTCACCATTTTCACCCACTGATCCCAGCTCTTCCTTCCAGGATACCAAGTAGGAACAATTCTAAAGCCTTGCTTGCCTTTAAATGCTTCAAGAGAGCTAGCATGAACCTATGAATCTTGTCTCCAAGTTAAATGGGTTTTCCAGTTCCTTCCACAGATTCTCACAACCCTTGGTGGTATTACATATGCACGTATTATTATTTCTATTTTACAGATGAGCAATTTCAAGTTTAAGTAACTTGTCTAGGCAGTGTCTAATAATATGTAGAGCTGCGAATTGAACCCAGATTTTTTTTTCCCAGTCGATTTTCAGTTGAATCTGACTCTTTGTGACCTCAATTAGGGTTTTCTTGGCAAAGATACTAGAGTGGTTTGGTATTTCCTTCTCTAGCTCATTTTTACAGATGAGGAAACTGAGGCAAGCAGGATTAAGTGACTTTCCAAGGGTCACATGGCTGGAAAGTGTCTGAGGCCAGATTTGAACTCAGAAAAATGAATCTTTCTGATTCCGAGCCACTCAGTGCTCTAGGCACTCTGGCGCCACCTAGCTGCCTGTAAACTCAATGCTCTTTCCAGTTATACATCAATGACTGTCCTATACAAAACACTTTATCACCACGTTTTGTTTCTTTGGGGCAGTCTTCCTGTCTCTGGTTAATTGAAGTTCACCATTATTATTCCCTGGCCTAATTAATGTAGCTTCCTTAATCTCACTTAACATTTCCGGCTCAGCCTCATTATCTCAGTCAGCCACAATATAGTGTGCCTGTGTTACTCCATTTTTATTAAGTCTAGAGTTTTACCTGGAGAGATTCTATAGCAAAATTGTTACACTGTCAGTGTTTATGCTTATGCACCCCTTAAAATGCTGCTCCTCGTGTCCCACCAGGCCCGTCCGTCCGTTCCCCCTTTGGACATCCTCCTTTGACAAAGTCTCTGAATGTACTCTAGGCTCCAGTCATGGGCTCAATAGAATGCGAGCATACATGGAGATTGAGCCTTGTTTGGGTACACCCTGGGGGTGAGTGAGCATGGCCAGTGACGTTTCCCCTGAGGGGAAGACATAGGACCAATAAGAATGCTTACTCCAGGGGGTGCTAGCACCCTTAGGTACACCCAAGTGATGTTCTGTCCCTGCCCATGGCTCCAGCCACCTCCATTCTTGCCCTGCTTTTTATTGTCTTCATTCACCTGTTTTATATTCCTGGAATATACATTCTTTCCTCCCAGCCCTTCCTGTGAAGAATCTTCCTCCCTTCCAGGCTCAGGTCCTTGGTGCCACCTCTTTCCCCTCTCCCAAATCTTTAACTTATAATAATCCTTTCTTTCTCAAGTTTCTCATACTCTTTTGCCATGGCTTTTTTGGGGGGCACTCATCTTATTTGTGTCATAGTTTTATATATGTGTCTTTTTATCCTCTATAATGAATGAAAAAAATTACTATTTACCATGGCAGCTATATGCTGGGAATACAAATAAAAAAGCATGGCAGCCCCAGCTCTTAAGGAACCCCTACTATAATTTGGGGGTTACAAATAAAAAGAAAATTTGAGGATTACACATAAAAGAAAATTCAGCTTCAGGGTAATTTGGAAGGCTTGGAAATCCTGAGCTTGGAAATCCAGTGGCGCTGCAAATGGCAGGGCCCAGGGGTTCTTAGACTACATAATTAAATCAGGTGATGGAATGTAGAGTCAGTGAAAATGGAGGCCTAATAAGAACCCGGAGAGACTTATATGATCTGATGATGAGTGAAGGGAGCAGAACCAGGAGAACATTGTACACAACCACAGACACATTGCTTCTGGGATGACTAACTTTGATAGAGTTGGCTCCTCTCAGCAATGCAAGGTTCTAAGACAGCTCCTAAAGACTCTGATGGAAAAGGCTATCCACATCCAGAGAAGGAATTACAGAATCTGAATGCAGAGTGAAGCAAACTATTTACTCTCTCTTTTTTATTTTATTTTATTTTATTTCATCTTATTTTTGGTTTTGTTACACCTTTCTCATGGCTCATTTCATTGGTTATAATTCTTCTTTACTGGGAAAATAAGTTTAATGTGAAGGTATATATAGAACCTATTATCAGATTACATGCTGTCTTGGGGGGAAGGGGAGAGGAGAGGGAAGAAGAGAAAATTTGGAACTCAAAAACTTGTGGAACTGATGTTATAAACTAAAAAAAAGTTAATTAAAAAAAAGGAAATGGAGGCCTAGTGCTTTTCCATCTATAGAGCTTGGATTATCCAATCTGTGTGAGCTCTCAAAGAGACCAGATGGGCTCTGGGACTCCCTGGGGCAGAGAAGGAGGTAAGAGGTGGTGGCTAGATTGTAAGCTCTTTGAGACCAGGTCTATACCATATATATCTTTACATCCTCCATGACTCGCACGTAAAAAAAACCCACTATGTTTCCTTTGTCCTACATGAGTCCTTTTGGCTTTTCTAGTAGGTGGTAATTGAATTGAATGTTAGTTTTCCTTGCTGTCAAAAATCAAAACTATGGTTGCTACCACTGACTTTCTTCTTTAGTCCTGAGCCACAGCAACAGGTTCTTGGCCTGAATTTTATGTTCATATCAGCTTTCCTCCAGGTTTTCATATCAGCTTTCCTCCAGGTTTTCATTTTAAAACTTTTCAGCCTCATCTTTAATTTTTAGCATGGACAGCCTGTTACAATTTGGGTTTACATGAAAAGCCCATTATTCCTCCTGTGTGAGCTCCACTTAACAGTAGTTCTACCAGCCCCAAAGCCATGCTCGCTGTGATATTATTTGCCTGGGCTGTATGTGTGTTAAGAAGAAGTGAGTTGGAGTGGCTAACAATTAGCTGGGTGAGAGCAGAGCAAGTACTTTCAGGGTACACTCAGGCCCTCCTACCACCCCTCAGAAGACACGATCAGTAGAACTACCTGAGTGTTAGAAATCATGGAATTTTTTTCTTTGTAAGCCAAGATTTGAATCATTCAAGATAATTCTAAGAACACCTATTCTAAGTACACCTTTCCATGAATGTGCCCTGCAGGAGAGTGCCATTCCAGAAACACCTTCTGAGCACCTCCCCATGAGACTGGAGCTATATGAGAGCAGAGATAGCCTTTTGCCTCTTTTTGTATCCTCAGTGCTTAACATAGTACCTGGCACTTAGTAGGTTTATAATAAATTTTTATGAACTGACTGACTAGCGCTTGCTCCGTGGTAAGGTCCTATTCCAAGAATACATTGGGGAGATCTCTTTTCTTCTCTGGACAGGTTCTTGCCTTTTCAGTCATTGTCAGCTTTAGTACCATTGAAGATAAAGATGTGATGGCCACTTGAGTAATGAATCTAAAACTATCATTAATTATTTCCCTTTTGTATGCTAACAACCAACTACTTCATATTTATAGAACACAGAATACCATAGCTGACATTCGGCCTTGACCTGAGCAGGCAATAACTTTTTTTTCCCCGTCCCTCTTCTGAGCCAATGCCAGAGGGTTTCACATATCAAAATAGGTCTAAAGCAGGGATTTTTTCACTCAGGATCCATGAACCTGTTTAAAAAAATATTTTGATAATTGTATTTCAGTATAAATGGTTTCTGTTATAATCCACTCTATTTCATTTTATGCATAAAACCATTATTCTGAGAAGGGTTTCTTCACTAGGCTGACAAAGAGGTCTGTGACACAAAGAAATGGTTAAAAATAAAGAAGTCTAGAGGATTTGAAGTATAATTCACAGAATCATAGGCTGTCACAGCAGAAAGAAAGCATAGATGTTGTTTAATCCAAGCCTTTTTAAAGATGAAAAAAAAAAACAGATCCAGACAGGAAGGTAATTTACTTAAGGTCACATGGCAAGTTAGAAATGAGAACTAGAACCCAAGTCTCCAGATTCCCAGGCCAAAGTTCTTTCAAGTATATTAGCAAATGGCCATCCAGCTTTCATTTGAAGACCTCCAGTGACAGCTCAGATTAATTGTAAGGAAGTTCTACTTGATGGGGATCTGACATCTGCTTTTCTCTCACTCGCCCTCATGGGTTCTGCCCCCTTCCATAGGGCCAAGCAGAACAGTACCTAGTTCACATAATCGTCTTTCAAATTTTGGAAGGAGTGATCATGTCATATAGGCGGCTAGGTGACACAATATATCTGGACTCAGGAAAACCTGAACTCAAAACTGACCTCAGACAGTTATTAGCTGTGTGACCCTGGGTCAGTCATTTGACTTCTGTTTGCTTTTGTCATTGTGGGAATGAAATGGCTTACCACATATACAAGGCTTTGTGAACCTTAAAGTGCTCTATAAATGCTAGGCATAACTATTATTTTAGTCCCCTACTGAGGCTCCTTTTATCTGAGCTAAATCTTTATGGTTCTTTCAATTGTTGGTCATATCATATGAATTCTAGCATCCTCATCATCCTGGTTACCTTCCTCTTCAGATTGTCACTGTTCCTCTTTCATTCCATAAAAAAGCTGTCAAAACCTATGCTTTCAAAGCTAGACATTTAAAATGTTGTTAAGTGGTTACTGAATAATTCCTTTACTTAGAATTGATGTCTCTGCTATTCAGTGACTCATCCACATATAATAGAAGTAGCTTAGATACAATCTAAGGGACATTTAAATATTGGACTTTTTAAGAGAAAATGAGGGTGACTAATTGTCATTCCACTTTGGAAAGATTAAAAACGTGCTAGTATAAAGTGGCATGTGGAGAGAATGTCACCAAGCATGTTTCTGTATTCAGTAGGGCCAAAGTAGACCAAAAGAATCAAGATTCCAGTCTTTACAAATGGCAGTGATGCTGTTGCCAAAGTCTGTTACCAGTGTCAGGCAGCAAAAGCCTTTCAGAAATGACATCCTAAGTCATCACATATTCATTAATTTAAAGTTTCTCATATAAGGGGATGATTACAGGTGGCTTGACCTCACAAAAACAGTAGTGAGGAGAAAGAACCAGTAGAATGTTTATTGTGAAACCTGTCTAGACCAGATCATTTGAGAGCATTTAGAGGGGGAACCATAGGGACAAACTTGGGTGTCATGATAAACTGAAGCCAAGAATCTTCACACTCTTTGTTAGAGATGACCTGAGGGCCTTCATGGCTACAGTTGTTGTTGTTTGTCCTTTGTTCTTGAAGAGGACCATGACATCAGGGAGGTGATGCCTTGGCTTGCAAGTGAATTGGATTTTAGTGAGGGAGGGCTGTGCAAAGTCACCAGCCTCACTTTCTCCTCTGGAGCCACCTGGCTCCGGTGGCAAGATCTATAGATCAGGACAACTGGAGATGGCCCCTCATGATTACAGTAGTGAGATTTGGGGGGGGGGGGAAGATGACAAAGGATCTATAGCTGGGGTGGAAATAGAAGTGCTTTCTTCTATCATCAAAAATCCAAGGGTTTATAGAATACCCCTCACAAAGGAAATCCACGAAGAAGAGATGATAACTGAAGGAAGTTCTTTAAGAGCTTCATCACCAGTGTTCCTCTTTTAGTGCACAGGAGAAAAGGGTCTGACCTGAGTTCCCATTTGGTCTGTGGTTTCATGATTTGATGGCCAAGGGGGGAAACATACTCTTTGGGAGTAGTGGTTGCCTTCATTGCTTTGATGAAGCCCATCATGTATGTATATTTTTGGTCATGAATCATCAAAGTTAGGCTTTCCAGTTGCTAAATTAGGATACCTAGAAAGGCAGAGGGCAGTATATAAAATATTTGATCTCTTCAACTATGGAAGCCGGGAATGCCAGGATAATAGATGATTCTGTTATGCAGGCAGAAGGCCTCCAGGAACACCAGAACACCAGGCTGTAGGCTGCTTTTTGTCATTAGTGGGGTTCACTGCAAGGGGCATACAAGGTTATACCATGACCTTGTACATTCTTTTCACCTACATTAATCAATGAGGCTCTTTCCATCTACTGCCTGGACTCATTTTCCCAAATGATTAACAATAACAACAAAAACCCTAGCATTTTTATAGCATCTATTATGTTTTAGGCACTGTGCTAAGTGCTTTAAATATATCTCATTTGGGCCTAGCAACTCTGTGAATTGAGATGCTATAATCTTTATTTTGCAGGTGAAGAAACTGAGGGAAACAGAGGGTACTGAGGAGGTGTGAGTGTCAAAGATGAAGTAAGGTTCATGATTAGGAAATTTCAGGTTGATAAGCTTAAACCTCAGTTTAAGCATGAGGTTCTTGGGGTTGAAAGCAACCATAGAAACTGATGGGAAATGGAGAGGATTAACAAACTTTGATTTTAGAGCTTTTCCTCTCGTTCACTTTTCATATTCTGGGTCTCACTTAGATGCCCCCCACTTCCACCCTGACCGTAACACTGTATCTTTGAATATTGTTTGCAGTACTGTTTGTAACTTCACTCCCTCTTTCTGGTTCTGATGGGTGAGCAAGAATACTCCTTGGTCTCCATTGCTCTCCAGTGCTTCCAGCCTTTCACTCTTCCACCATCATTCAGCAACCTCTTATCCTTTGAAGTTCACTATATCTTAGTGCAGAGCAGTCCGGCCACCAGCCCTGGGGGTGGCTGAGGTGGTACAAAGGTGGCAGCAGCAGGAAGCTCCTGAGGCTGCTTCCAGAGCTCCATCATCAGCTGCTTCCCTGGCTCACATGGTGGAAGGAATCTAGCAGCAGACCAGAGCGGGACTGCAAGGAGCGCTTTGTGGGTACAAAAGCAGATTCTCTTGCTGTGCCCTGCTTGGATCTGTATTGCAGTCCTGGTTCACAGTTTTTGGGGAAGGAGGAGCACTGCTGTGACAGAGCCTGGGATGATGGTGGAGTAGAAGTAGCTCTGAAAACAGCAGTGTTTGGACTCTAAAGCTTGGGACAAAGTACTTTCTACTCTACAAGCAGCCATATCCTGATAAAAAGCTCAAGGGTCAAGTAGTTGGCTGGGAACATGAACAGGCAGCGAAAATGAACTCAGACTCAAACTCAGACTCAAACTCAAACTCTAGATTCCTTTTTTGGTGACAAAGAAGATCAAAACACACAGCCAGAAGAAGTCAACAAAGCCAAAGAGCCTACATCAGAAGCCTCCAAGAAAAATATGAATTGGGCTCAGGCCATGGAAGAGCTCAAAAAGGATTTGGAAAAGCAAGTAAGAGAAGTAGAGGAAAAATTGGGAAGAGAAATGAGAGTGATACAAGAAAACCATGAAAAACCAGTCAACAACTTGCTAAAGGAGACCCCCCCAAAATACTGAAGAAAATAACACCTTAAAGAATAGACTACCTCAAATGGCAAAAGAGCTCCAAAAAGCCAATGAGGAGAAGAATGCCTTGAAAGGCAGAATTAGCCAAATGGAAGAGGAGGTCCAAAAGACCACTGAAGAAAATACCACCTTAAAAATGAGATTGGAGCAAGTGGAAGCTAGTGACTTTATGAGAAACCAAGATATTATAAACCAAAGGCATCAAAAACTGGAAGACAATGTGAAATATCTCATTGGAATAACCACAGACCTGGAGAATAGATCCAGGAGAGATAAGTTTAAAATTATTGGACTATCTGAGAGCCACAATCAAAAAAAGAGCCTAGACATCATCTTTCAAGAAATTATCAAGGAGAACTGCCCTGATATTCTACAGCCAGAGGGTAAAATAGAAATTGAAAGAATCCATCGATTGCCTCCTCAAAAAGATCCCAAAAAGAAAACTCCTAGGAATATTGTCACCAAATTCCAGAATTCCCAGGTCAAGGAGAAAATACTGCAAGCAGTCAGAAAGGAACAATTTGAGTATTGTGGAAACACAATCAAAATAATACAAGATCTAGCAGCTTCTACATTAAGGGATCAAAGGCTTGGAATATGATATTCCAGAGGTCAGTGGAGCTGGGATTAAAACCAAGAATCACCTACCCAGCAAAACTGAGTAATATGCTCCAAGGCAAAATATGGACTTTCAGTAAAATAGAGGACTTTCAAGCTTTCTCAATGAAAAGACCAGAGCTGAATAGAAAATTTGACTTTCAAATACAAGAATCAAGAGAAGTTGGAACAAGTAAACAAGAAAGAGAATTCATAAGGGACTTACTAGTTGAACTGTTATGTTTACCTTCTTAAATGGAAAGATGATGTGTATAATTCATGAGACCTTTCTCAGTATCAGGCGAGTTGAAGGTAATATAGACAGAGGATACAGGATGAGTCGAATATGAAGGGATGATATCTAAAAAAATGAAATAAATTTAAGGGGTGAGAAAGGAATATATTGAGAGAGGGAGAAAGGGAGAGATAGAATGGGGTAAATTATATCATATCAAAGGGGCAAGAAAAAGCAGTTCTGTTGGGAGGGAAGAGGGGGCAGGTGAGGGGGAATGAGTGAATCGTACTTTCATTCTATTCAACATGAGGAGGGAATAACATACACACTCAATTGGATATCTTACTCCACAGGAAAGTAAGGGGAAAGGGGATGAAAAAAGGGGGGGATGATAGAAGGGAGGGCAGATAGAAGGAGGAGGTAATCAAAAGCAAATACTTTTGAAAAGGGATAGGGTCAAGGGAAAAGACTGAATAAAGGGGGACAGGATAGGATGGAAGGAAATATAGTTAGCCTTTTACAACATGAGCATTGTGGAAGTGTTTTATATAATGATACACGTGTGATGTATGTTGAATTGCTTGCCTTCCTAGGGAGGGTGGGTGGGAAAGGAAGAGAGGAGAGAATTTGGAACTCAAAGTTTTAAAAGCAGATGCTTAAAAAAAGTTGTTTTTTGCATGCAGCTGAGAAACAAGTTACATAGGGAATGGGGCATAGAAATCTATCCTGCCCTACAAGAAAGTAAGGGGAAAGGGGATGGGGGGGGGGAAGTGGTGTGAAAGAAGGGAGGGCTGACTGGGGAGCGAGGCAATCAGAATAGATGCCATCTTGGAATGGGTGGGGGGAGGGTAGGAATAGGGAGAAAATATGTAACTCAAAATCTTGTGGAAATCAATGTTGAAAACCAAAATATTAAATAAAAATGATAAAAAATAAAACATACCAAATCAAATTCTGATTTGGAGAGCTAAGGAAAAGTCACAGTGAGTCATTTTTTCCAGCCCAAGGAAACTTAAGAAGTCAGACAGAAGGGTCTGCAGACCCTGGAGTCAGGTCTGGTCAACAGAGCAGTGCTTCAGTAGGCAGAGAGTAGGCCAGCAGTTATGGATGGTAAGGGGACCGAAAATCTGAGCAGTAAGGGATCTCAGAGGACCCTTGTACTATCACTGGGGAATAGGGATGGGTGCCATCTGGCAGGTCTCTTGACCATTTCACAGTTCTAGGTCACTGTCCTTAGATGAAGAGGAGTGGTTGTGGTTACAGTCATGACCCTCAGGAGTCAGAAGCCCTACCTGTGTAAGGAGCGAGGAAGAAGTTCCAGAACTATAGCTTTGTGGCACTGAGCCCAAGAGCAGAGTGGGGACTCACTTCTAAACTTTAGCCCTGCCTGTAAGCCAACAAGGGAATAAATCAGTACAGGAGAACAAAACAAAGGAGAAACTAATAGTTCAGTCATTCTGAATCTGTAGAAACTTCCAGAGGACTAACAGTAGTCTATTGAAACTCAATGCCATCCAAGCCAACAGGCCCAGGAATTGACAGAGCTCAAACCAAGGGTGTAACGAACAGTTCTTTCTCTGGATCATACCACTTTGGAAGAGTCAAAAACTTATGGGCTGCCCCTGCACCTGCAAAAACAGCAGGACATAAAAAACAGAAGGTCAGGCCAGACACCCCTCCAGAAGCAAGCAGAGCCCAATACTAACATGAAGTCCAAAATCAAGAACTAGTCTGAAAAATGAACAAACCCAAACAAAAAAGAACCTGACCAAAAAAAAGCTATTATGATAACAGAGAAGCTTAAAACCTAAACACAGAAGACAATGCCTTGAAAATATCTACAAGCAAAGTCTCAAAGAAAAGAATATTGGACACAAGCCCAACAAGAATTCCTGGAAGAGTTAAAAAAATTTTTAAAAAAACAGCAAAAAATGACTAAAAAATAAGAATAGCAGAGGAAAAACTGGGAGAAGAAATGAGACCTATGCAAGAAAATTATGAAAAGGAAATAACAGCTTGGTTAAAAAAAGGCACAAATTAACCCAAAGTAAATAACTCCTTAAAATTCAGAATTAGCCAAGTGGTAAAAGAGATACAAAACTTCACTGAAGAAAATAAAATAACTCCTTAAAATTAGAATTGGCCAAATGGAAGGTAATGACTCTGTGAGACCTCAAAAACCAACAAAACAAATTCAAAAGTCAGAAAAATACAAGAAAAGGTGAAATATCTCATAGGAAAAACTGTTGACATAGAAAATAGATCGAGGAGAGATAATTTAATAATTATTGGACTCCCTGAAAGTCACAAACTGAAAAAAAAAGCATAGACATCATATTTCAATAAATTATAAATAATACTTCTCAGGTATCTTGGTGGGCAAAGTGAAATTGAAAGAATTTACTGATCAGCTCCTGAAAGAAATCCCAAGATGAAAACTCCCAGGAATATTATAGCTCAAGTCCTCATTACTTTTCAAGGCCATCCCCCTTATGTTAGCTATCAGTTCTCTCTTCCCAATCTTAACACCTCAGTGAACTAGTTCACTTCTACACTTTGAATTCGTTGGTCTCTTGTTCTACATCACTCATAACTTGCTAAGCCCCACCCCTTTATTACCCTCACTATCTGCTTCCTCCACCTTTATTCAAATGCAGCTAAACAGAACTGGACCAAGTAACCCAAAAACTACTGACTGGATCCACTACAACTTTGTTATGTCATCTCAGCTGAGCCCTCACTGCAGCAAGACAATTAATTTTAATCCTCCTTAATTGATCTTCTGCCTCTCTCACAGGTGTTCTTTATCTTCTCTTCTTTCCTCAAGCCTCCCATGGCACCCATGAGCAAGATTTTCACACTAATGATAGCATAAACCCATTGAAGGATAAGTATGAGACTATAAACTTCTGGAGATGATGAAACATACCTTTTCTTAACCTTTTGTGTACTCAGTACCTAGTACAGTGCCTTAAACATAGACATTAACGAAAGCTTATTGGTTGAATTAAGTTAAGTAGCAAACACATAACAGGGTATAAATGTGTTTTTATAATGATATATTATAATCAGTGATGCACATGGAGCAGCTAAATTTGGATTTTCTGCTCTAGCATTTGATCTTTATGAAGAAGTAGTACCAAAGATGAAATCTGAAAGGGTGGCTACATCTGATCTATCCCATAAATAGAAGATATAAATGTTGCAGTCAGTACATTAAAAGGCACTCGAGGACTTACCTTTAAGATATGCAAAGAAGAGAATAATATAAAGGGTTGGAAAAGGTTATGTGTGATGATATTGCCTCCGAAAGTTGACTGGGAAATACCATCCCTTATGCTTATTTTCTCATTTCTGCAAAATCTTTGAGAATGGCCTGTGCATACATTGAATGTGTCTTTGAAGTAAATGTGAGAAGGGAACAGAGACAGTATGGTATGTAATTTTTTATTAAAGCCCAAGGGCTTCACAACCCCCATGACCTAATTGGCAAATGGGTGGGCCTTCTTACAAACATGCCTCCCATAATCAAGCTTCCCTTGACTAGCTCCATCTAAGACCTATTAATGGGATTAATGGGCAGGGAAGATCTTTAATCACATTAACACCACAGTTTTTTTTTTTATTCTCCATTTTCCTTATCCCTCCTAATAGAACTTTTTATTGTAAATAAGAAATACAGTTAAATGAAACAAACCAACAACTTAGTCATGTCTGACAGCATATGCCTCTTTCTTTTTTTAAAAAATATTTTATTTATTTTTAGTTTTCAACATTCACTTTCATAAGATTTTGAGTTCTAAATTTTCTCTCCCTTCCTTCCCTCCATCCTCCCCAACATAGCGTGCACTCTGATATAGGCTACACAGAAACATTCTCATTAAACATATTTTCACATTAATCATGTTGTAACGAAGAATTAGAATCAATGGGAGAAACCATGAGAAAGAAGAAACAACAATAAGAACAACAACAAATCGCAAATAGTATGCTTCAATCTGCATTCAGACTCCAAAGTTCTTTCTCTGGATGTGGATAGCATTTTCCATCAGGAGTCTTTTAGACTTGCCTTAGATCTTTGCATTACTGAGAAAAGCCAAGTCTATGAGGGTTAGTCATCACACAATGTTGTTGTTATTGTATACAATGTTCTCCTGGTTCTGCTCACCTCACCCAGCATCAGCTCATGTAAGTCTTTCCAGGTTTTTCTGAAGTCCGCCTGCTTATCATTTCTTATGGAAAAATAGTATTCCATCACGTTCATATACCATGACTTGTTCAGACATTCCCCAGCTAATGGTCATCCCCACAACTTCCACTTCTTGGCCACCACAAAAAGATCTGCTATAAATATTTTTGTACATGTGAGTCTCTGGGATACAGACCTAAAAGTGGTATTACTGGGCCAAAGGGTATGTACAGTTTTACAGCCCTTTGGGCATAGTTCCAAATTGCTCTCCAGAGTGGTTGGATTAGTTCACAACTCCGCCAACAATGCATTGGTGTTCCAATTTTCCCACATCTTCTTCAACATTTGTCATTTTCCTGTTTTGTCATATTAACTGATCTGATAGGTATGAGGTGGTACCTCAGAGTTGTTTTGATTTGCATATATCTAATCAATACTGATTTAGAGTATTTTTTCATATGACTATAGATAGCTTTAATTTCTTCATCTGAAAACTGCCTGTTCATATCCTCTGACCATTTATCAATTATGGAGTTACTTGTATTCCTATAAATTTGACTCAGTTCTTTATATATTTTAGAAATGAGGCCTTTATCAGAGACATTGGTTGTAAAGATTGTTTCCCAGCTTTCTGCTCCCCTTCTAATCTTGGTTGCATTGGCTTTGTTTGTGCAAAAACTTTTCAATTTAGTATAATCAAAATTAACCATTTTATATTTCATAATGTCCTCTATCTCTTGTTTGGTCATAAGTTCTTCCATTCTTCATAAATCTGACAGGTAAACTATTCCTTGCTCTGCTAATTTGCTTATAGTATTAGCCTTTATATCTAAATCATATACCCATGTTGACTTTCTATTGGTATAGGTGTAATATGTTGGTCTCTGCCTAGTTTTTGCCACAGGATATGCCTCTTTCAGTACCTCTAATTGACCACCTCTCTACCCAGAGGCTTCATAATCATTCCTTTTGAGTTTTTGATATATTTTAGCATTATTTACCTTTATGCTATTATGGTAATTGTGTATATTGTTATCTTTGTCTTGCATTTGTTCATATAATTCTTTCAAAATTTCTCTGAATTCTTCATAATTTCTATCTCTAACAAGGCAATAATATTGCCTTACATTTTCATAGACCATGGTTTATGCCAGGTAAGGGCAACCACTTGGTTTCTGTTTTCTTGCTGCTATAAAATAATTTGCTATGATGGTTTTGGATTATATGAGACCTTTCCTTCTATCTCTTACCTCATTGGGGTATATGCCCAGTAGTGGGATCACTGTGTCAAAAGGCATAAGTAGCTTACTCACTTTTCTAACATGGTTCTAAATCATTTCCCAGATTATTTAGATAAATTACATTTACATCAATGGAATATTAATAAATCATTCAACAAGCATATGTCATATAGCCAGGGCACTATTAGTTTGGGAGTCTTCCTATAGCCCCTGCAGCATTGACTGTTTCCATATTATGTTATCTTTGACAATTTTATGTGTAAAGTGAAATCTCATATTTGTTATAATATGCATTTCTCTTATTACTAATTTGGAGCAGTTAAAAATGTATGGCCTGGGGCAGCTAGGTGGAGCAGTGAGTAGAGCACTGGCTCTGGAGTCAGGAGGATCTGAGTTCAAATCCATCCTCAGACACTTGACACACTTACTAGATGTGTGACCTTGGGTAAGTCACTTAACCCCAATTGCCTTGCCTTCTCCCATCCAAAAAAAAATGTATGGACTTTGATCGCATACTCTCCCCACCCTGTTTTGCACATAGGATCCAAAGAAAAGGTTCAGGTTCAAGATACTCTTTGGATCTGTATATACTCATAATGATAGTATGTGAACCCCTTACCAGTGTGTTTACTTTTAGTAGTCAGGTGGAGGATGCAGAGAAAAGGTTTGGAAAAAAAGGATCAACAGCTTAACAGAACAAGCACAAAACCTAAACTAGTAACAAACTCTAGTAACAAACTTCCTGAAGATAAAAAATGGACCAAATAGAAATCAGTGTCTCCAAGAGACAACAAGAATTCTTAAAACAACGTCAAGGGGCAGCTAGGTGGTACAGTGAGTAGACCACCAGCTCTGGAGTCAGGAGGACCTGAGTTCAAATCTGGCCTCAGACACTTGACACACTTAACTAGCTGTGTGACCTTGGGCAAGTCACTTAACCCCAATTGCCCTTCCCCCCTCCAAACAAACAAAAAAACAAAGTCAAAACAATGATCAAATAGAGGAAAATGTAAGATAGCTCATAAAAGCAAAACAAAACCAAAAAACCTTCCACCAGATCTGGAAAACAAATCAGTGATAAATGACTTAAAAATCATAGAATTACCTGAAATTCATAGCCCAAACCCTTCAAGAAACAAAAATTTGGATATCATATGTCAAGAAATCATTAAAGAAAATTTCTCAAATATTTTAGAACAGAATACTTTGAAAAAAGAAAGAATCCACCAGTCATGTTCTGAAAGAAACCCCTGAAATGAAAAATTCTAGGTAGGCAATTAACAAAATCTAAAGGTTTTAGACAAAAGAAGAAAAATACTACAGCTAGCCAGAAATTTAAAAAAAAAACATTTAACCATAGAAGAGCCAAACTAAGAACTGCACATGATTTAGCAGCTATCTCTTTAAAGCAGTGGAGAACATGGAATTAAATATTCCAAAAGGACAAAAAGATAAACAACCAAGAATAACTTATCCAGCAAAGTGGAATATAATTCTATAAGGAAAAAAATAGATCTTCAATGAAATAGATGACTGTTAAACATTCTCGATGAAAAACCTGAAGCTAAAAAGGAACTTTGGAATACAAATCAGAAGCCAAGAGAAAAATAAGAAGGTTAGCATGAAAGAACACTCAGAAGAGACTTTGTAAGGGTGAACTATTTACATTGTAATGGAGGAGGATGTTAACAAAGATTCTTTTAGAACCTGAATATCACAAGGGGGTCATAAAAATAGTCAGTTGAGACAGAAGACTTATAAATAGCTTTGCTGTGTTTAGATGATCCTATAAGGAAAATATATATATATATATATATATATATATATATATATATATATATATATATATATATGTATGTATGTATAAAGGAAAAGATAAATTAGAAGAAAATGAAAAGAAAAATGGGGAAACTTCTTCACACTCATTAGAAAATACAAAGAGTGGGGGAATAGCTTACTTGAACTTCATCTTTTTTCTAAACTGCCCAAAAGAACACAATACAGAGATTGTGGTAGTAATACTTTCAACCCAACAAGAGTGTGGAATGGGAAGATTAGAAAAGAGGGAGGGTGCTTTCTGGGAGGGATCACTCATCAGCAAAACAAACCTTATGCTTAGAGAGAGGATAGTGAAAAGAAGGTTAAAAGGACAAAAAGGGGAAAGAGTTACAGCTTGAAATAAATAGGGATCAAAGAGTACAGAGAAGAAAAAGTATATAACTGGGAATGTGAATGGGACTAATTTACCCATGAAGTGAAAGAAGTTAGCAGAAGAAAATTCAATAGTATGTTGTTTATGAGAAGCACATTTCGAACATAAAGCTTTGTGCAGAATTTAAAATAAGAGGTTGAAGCAAAATCTATTATTTCTCCCTCCTACACAAAAAACGAGAGTAGCAATTATGATTTCAGATAAGGCAACAGCACACATTTAAAAGAACTTTTAAAAAAGCAAAATTATGTTTTACTGAAATCTAACATAGATAGTGAATCGATTTCAATACTAAACATATATGCGCTGAATGGCATAGCTTCAAAATATTTAAAGGAAAAACCAAATGAATTACTAGAAAAAAAATAGACAGTAAAGCCATAATAGTAGAAGATCTTAATTTATTATCAACTCCAGATAAAACTAACCAAAAAATAAGCAAGAAAGAAGTTAAGAACATGAAAAGAATTTTAGAAAATTTAGATAGACCTCTGGTGATTATTGAATGGAAATAGGGAATAATATACATGTATTTCGACTTTGCCTAGAATCTTTATTAAAGTTGATCATGGCTTAGGACATGTGCCTCACAAACAAATGCTAAAGAGCAGAAACTTTATGCGCATTCTTTACTGATTACAATTTTTTTTTTTTACAAAAGCTTTTATGAAATAAAGTACTGCTGAAAAAGCATTTAAAATCAATTGGGGAGAGTATTCTGGGCAGATGGTGGAGTAGGTGAGAAAACATTCAGCTCTTCAAATTTTCTCTGCAAAAAAGGACAGAACATTGCCTCAGAGCAGCAGAAATAAACATGAGTAAGGCAGTTGCCCCCCTAAGACAATTTGAGAAGACCAGAGGAAAGACCCAACCTCCAGGGTGCAGGTTTGGCCAGTGGGAAGTGCAAACACCTCCAGGCTGACTCTGCCAAATCAAAAAACAACAAGCCCTGGGGGTAGCCAGGTGGAGAGGCCGCCTCAGCCTTAGAGACCTTCATCTCACAGACACTGTGGGGGTCTGACAGCTGAGGAGAAGATTGAAGGACCTTCTTCTGTCGAGGGACACCAAGCACAGCTGTGCTGACCAGATGGTCCCGGGCTGTGGCTGCGGGGAGAAGGAGCTAGCATATGCCTGGTGGATGCTGTAGCAAGGGGCAGGAATCTTGTTGGCTGTGGGCACTTGTTGGAGAGTCTGGTTTCAGTTCCAGGGAAGAGAGGACAGCTGTAGTTTGCAGCCACCTAAAGGACTGCAGGGAGGAAGATCATTTGTGGGACAGTGTGTCTGGGGGTCCTCCCTGGGGCTTAGGAGTGGAGTGGAGAGCCCAAGGTTGGGCCTTGGAAAATAACAGTAAGAAGGATGTGAGGCTTGGGGCATCATTCCTCATTTCTCAGGACTAGAACTTGATTACATTAATAGCTGCTCAAAACAAAATAAATAAAAATGAGTAAGTAAAGGAGAAAAATCCCAACCATAGATAGTTACTATGGGAATAGAGAAGATCTGAGTTCATATTTAGAGTAAGATAATGGAGGTAAAAAAGCCACTCCTTTTTTCAATGAGAAATGTTAAGTGGTCCCAAGCACAAAAAGAGTTCTTTGAAGAATTTAAAATGACTTTAAAAATCAAATAAGAGAGATCAAGGAAAAATTAGAGGAAAAAAAGAGCAATCCAAGAAAATCAAGAAAATTATGAAAAGAAAGTCAATTAACTGGAAATAGAGAATAAAAGAAGGAAGAAAATAATTCCTTGAAAACTAGAATTGGGCAAGGTGAAACTAATGATGTTCTAAGACACCAAGAAATCAAAAAACAAAATCAAAAGAATGGAAAAACAAAGAAATAATGAAGCATTTCATCAGAAGAACAATCAATCTGGAAAACAAATCAAGGAGAAATAATATAAGAATTGTCAGACTACCTGAAAATTAGGATTAAAAAAAGAATCTTGATACAATAGTACAAGAAGCTATCAAGGAAAATGACCCTGAACTTCTAGAACAAGAAGGCAAAATAGAAATAGAAAAATATCCACCAATCACCACCTGAAAGAGATCCCAAGAAGAAAACTTACAGAAATATCATAGCCAATTTTCAAAGCTCCCAGGTTAAGGAGCAAATATTGGAAGCAACAAGGAAAAAAGCAATTTAAATGTCATGGAGCTACAGTAAGTATTACACAAGACCTAGCAGCTACTACGTTGAAGGGCCTATAGATCTTGAAATACTACATAGAGCAAAAGAACTGGGGTTACAACCAAGGGTAGGTAACTTACCCAGCAAAGCTAAGTATAATATTGGGCATTTAACAAACTCAAAGACTTTCAGATTTTTGTGACAAAAACTCCACCACGTAAGGAAAAAATTCGACATAGAAGATGCAGGAAAAATATAAGGTAAACATTGAAGACCAATTATAAGGGATTCAATAAGGTCAAATTGTTTACTTTGTATATGTGAAAATATTAGCAGTACTGTTATGATTGTCACCATTAGTTTGGCAGTTTGAAAGAAAGTCATGGGCTGAGCTGAGTATGATGGGGTGATTCTTAAAAAAATAAAGCTGTCGGGCAGCTAGGTGGCTCAGTGAGTAGAGCACTGGCCCTGGAGTCAGGAGGACCTGAGTTCAAATCCGGCCTCAGATACTTGACACATGTACTAGCTGTGTGACCTTGGGCAAGTCACTTAACCCCAGTTGCCCTGCCAAAAAGCAAAAAAAAAAAAAAAATAAAGCTGTGTAGGGAGAGATAAAAAGGAGTAATTATACAAATGAGGCATAAAAGGAAAAATTGATACAGAAGAAGCAAGTGATGGGAGAGGGCTGGTACTTTACTCTCATCAGGAATGGATTAAAGAGGGAACAACATGTATATGTATAAAAGTCATCTAAATTCAGAAGGAAATAAAAGGGCAAGGGGATAGAGTGGGGGAGATGATAAGGATGGGACTCTTAAAGCAGTGGGTAGGTTAAGGAATAGGAGGGTAAGGTAGTGTGTAGAGAAGTTAAGCAGAAGAGTGAGGAAGGTTAGGGTAAATAGGGTGAGAAGGATAATGCAGAAAACTAGGAAGGAGGAAGATACACAACAAGTAATTGTATCTTAGAATGTGAATGGGAAGTATTTACCCATGAAACAGAAAAGGATAGCAGATTAGAAATTTGAATTCAACAATATGCTGCTTTCAGGAAACATAAAAATGAGAGAAACACAGAAAGATAAAATAAGGACCAGGAATAGAATTTAGTACGTTAAACAAAACAGGGTTAGTAATCGTAATTTCAGACAAAATTAAAGTTAAAATAGATTTAATCAAAAGTGAAAATAGAGAAACTACACTATGTGTCAGCAATATTACTCAATATTGTTTTAGACCCTCTAAAATACCTAGACAATATAAAATACTTGAGTATATACCTGCCAAAACAGACACAGGAACTATATGAACATAAACATAAAATACTTTTTATACAAATAAAGTCAGATCTACATAATTGAAGTAATATTTATTCATGGGTAGGCAAAGCCAATATAATTTTTTAAATGACAATTTTACCTAACTAATCTATTTTGTAAATATCATCCTAATTAAATTATTAAAAATTATTTTCCTGAGTTAGAAAAATAATAACAAAGTTCATTTGGAAAAACAAAAGGTTAGGGACTTCAAAGAAACCAGGAGAAAAAAGAGGTAAAAAGTATATTTAGCAATATCAGACCCTAAACTACATTGAAAGGTGAGAGCATTGTTGAAGTGTAAAAAGGATAATTTCAGTTATCTTAAATAAAAAAATTTCCTGTATAAATAAAATCTATGCAGCCAAAAGTAAAAGGAATGCAGAAAATTGAGGTGAAAACCTTTAGACAATCTCTCAGATAGGATGTGATTGGGTTGGAATATTGCGGTGGTGTAGAAATGATGAGCTGGTTGATTCAGAAAAAAAAATATGGAAAGACTTGGACTTCTGAAGGAAGATGATAGCCACCTCTAGAGAAGCAGATGATAGGAAGAAATAAACTTAGCATGGTCTTACATATATGTGTATGAGTATATATATATATGTGTGTGTGTGTGTGTTTATAGATATCTAGGTATATATATGCATATATATATGTATATATATACATATATATATATACACACATACACACACACACTTAATTGTAGCTTCTTTAAGGTAATGGAGGGAGGGAGGGGAAAAAATAAAGTAAAAAGTGCAAAGCAGAGAACAAAAGAAAACCAACAAGGAAGCAAAGCTGGGCAGCTTTGAAAACAATGTATATTATTTATTATATAGATTTTCTTAAAATGGAAATTTATTGTTTTATATTGAATCCTCTCCTCTGGTCTGCTTTGTATGTGGCAATAGTTTCTTTTTTCTTCTTTTCTCATTTTGCATTTAAGTTTGAAATAAAAAAAAATCACCAAAAATTAAAAAATAAACTCAATCAGAGACTGCATAACTTAACCCTAGAGAACTGATAGGTCAAAAAGTAAATCATACAAACAATAGATAATTTCATTAAAAAATCACACTAATGTGACAACATACCAAAATTTTTTGGATGCATCCAAAGCAGTCCTTGTGGGAAACTTTTTATATCCAATCATTTTTATTAACAAAAAGGAAAAAAAAATAGATCAATGAATTGGGAAGACAACTAAAAACACTAAGAACTTTAAAAATAAAAAAAATACCAAAACAGAAATCCTGGAAGAAAAGGTATAACAATTTCAAAAAATTGATAAATAAAGCTAGCAATTGTTTTTTTTAAAAAACAACAACAACAAATAAATAACTTTCAACTAATTTTATTAAAAAGAAGAGAAAAGCTCAATTATCAGAACCAAAAATAAAAAAAGTAGAATTCACAAAATGAACAAGAAATAAAAGATATTAGATAATATTTTGCCCACCATATGTCAACAAAACCAACAACTTAAATGAAATCAATTAATATTTTCAAAAACTAAATACCTACCATAAGAAATGGGGATGATACGGACTTCATAACAGCCTGGAAAAACCTACACGACATAATGCTGAGTGAGCGGAGCAGATCCAGGAGAACATTATACACAACCACAGATATATGGATTCCGTGAGGACCAACCCTGACAGACTTCGCTCTTCTCAGCAACACAAGGTACAAGGACAACTCCAAAGGACTCACGATGGAGAATGCTATCTACATCCAGAGAAAGAACTATGAAATTTGAATGCAGATTGAGGCACACTTCATGCTCGCCTTTTTCCCCCCTTTTTTTCTTCTCTTTTGTTTTTGTTTTTGTTTTTTTTTTTTTTTTTTTGGTTCTGTTTCTTCTTTCTCATGATTCATTCCATTGGTCGTAATTCTTCTCCACAACTTGACTCGTGTATAAATTAGTTCAATGCGAAGTTATACGTGATAGTTATATGAGATTCCATGCCGTCTTGGGGAGGGAGGAGAGAAAATCTGGAACTCAAAATTTTGTAGAACCGTGTGTTGTAAACTAAAAATAAAAATTAAAAAAAAAGAAAGTGACTTTGCAGAAGATTAAAAAAATAAATACCTATATTAAGAGAACAAGAGAGAATTAAAAAAAAATCAATTTCAAGACATAAATGAACTTCCAAAGACAAATCCCAGAACTAGATGAATCCACAAGTTAATTCTATCAACATTTAAAGGAAAATTAGTTTCAATATTATACAAAGTCTTTGCAAAAATAGCAAAAGAGAGGATCCTACCAAATTCCTTTTATGACAAAATTTGATCTTGATACATAAACTGAGGAGAGTTTAAGCAGGGAAAAAAAACCCAACCCTTATACCAGTATCCCTAATGAACATTGATGCAAAAATTTATAAGTGTTCACAAAGAGATTAAAACAACATATCACAAAGATAATACACTATGACCAGGTTGGATGTATACCAAAGTTCAAGATTGTTTTAATATTAGAAAAACTATAATCTCAATTAACCACATTAATGACAAAATTAATAAAAATCATGATTATATCAATAGATACAGAACAAGTTAGAATATAACATCTATCTCTGTTAAAAAGAAAAAATATAGGAATAAATAATCCTTTCCTCAAAATGACAAATTGTATATACAACAAAGAGGAAATGAATCCTTGTACAGGTAGAATGCCTTCAGGGCAAGATTAAGTCTTTTCTTTTTAACCTCTATTCCTAGTGCTCATATTTCTGTTCCCATATCCTGTGTTATTGCTGGTGTGCTATTCTTGCCCTTGTCCTTTTTTTCCAGACACCTTTGTGATTTAGGATTAGAGATTCACAAAATGCTCTACAACTTATTGTGAAAATGCATTTAAGATAAAACAAAGTAGAATCCACCAAACAGGACACCTTTAATCCTTTGTCTTCCCTCTGAGACCTCTCCCTTAGTCCCTAGTTGTCCCAAAAAGTGTCCACTATGGTCAAGAAGTAGAAAAACACTCTGTTACTTAGAGCACCCTCCTTTGTTGCCTTCCTTCAACTCTGGCAGGGGCTTCCCAGAATGCATCTGGACTAATTGACTGCTCACATGGGTTGGCTGAGAAGGAAGCCATTAACTTTATTCCTTTTTTTGTTTGTTTTAAAATTTATTTTATTTTTAATTTATGGAATAAAACAAGCATTTCTGTAACATAGTATAATAAAAAATATGATTGCACATGAAACTGCAAATCCATAATGTATAACTTGGTAATCCCTCTCAATATATAGCAGTTATCATGTAGATTTCTTTTTTCTTTTCTTTTTTTTCTTCCCTCTTCCCCATGCTAGAGATGGCTGCCATTAGACCCAAATAGGTATGTGTGTGTATACATACATACACATATATGTAAAATTATTCTATACATATTTCTATTTATCATTTCTTTCTCTGGGTATAGATAACATGTCTTCGTATGTTCTTTTCAGCTAATTTAGGTGTTTGTAATAGTCAAAATGACTTATTCACTTAAAGTTGTTTTTAAAACAATATTGCTATTACTGTATACAATGTTCTCTTGGTTCTGCCCATTCTTCTCTTCATTATTTCATGCAATCCTTTCCATGTTTTTCTAAGATCATTGAGCTTATTGTTTTTTGTAGCACAGTAGTTTATTCCATCACAATCATATACCACAACTTGTTCAGCCATTCCTTCTTATTAGATAGAAGATCACAACAACTTACTATCTCCTCTACCTCTATTCCCTTTATTCTCCTGACACCTATGGTGTGCTGGTAAATATTTAACAACCAGATCTCTTAAAAATTATGCATAAAACACTTTTAATAATCTGTATTCTTAACATTTCCTCCATTTTCTTAAGTCTAAAAGTCCACAAAGCATTAAATCAAGCCCTGGTTTGTAGTTGCCAATTTTCTGAGGTGCAAATGCTTACACTGATTATTTAACAGTTGTCCCTTGAGCTATTTAAAGCTGGCTGCACCACATCGTGGCACTCCCATATAATCTGCTGATATGATCTAAGGACTGTGGGACCTTGACACCCACCCTTCGGAAGAACTATTGGGACTTCCAGGCCTTCTTATCTCCCAAAATCTGAGCTTTTGTGTGTTATTCCCTCCAATTAGAGTATAAGCAACTTGGGAACAAGGACTGTATCAATTGTTCTCTGTATCCCTAGTGCTCAGTATGGTACCTGGCACGAGGTAAGAGCATGATAGAAGCCCTTTTTTCTTTCATTCATTCCCTCGTTTCTTCATAAGAAACCAGAGCCATTGTTCACCACCCACTTAGTCTGTATTACCGCCTTTATTATGTATATATGTCTGTAGGGGAAGGGAAGAAAAAGGGACATTTATGTTGTGCCAACTGTTTACCAGACATTATGCTAAGAACTTTTTAATAAATATTATCTCATTTGATCCTTATAACAACACTGGGAGGTAGGTGCTATTTTTATCCCTATTTTACTGTTGAAAAAACTGAAGTAAACAGTGTTTAGTTCACTTGCTCAAGATCATATAGCTAGTGAGTATCTGAATATGGATTTGAACTCAAATCTTCCCTTACTCCAAGCCCAGTGTTCTATCCACTGGGCCACTAGCTGCTACTCAGCAGCAAAATCCACTTTCTTCATTTGTTGTATTTTAGCCTTCTCTTCTGAAAACTACTTATTCTTTTATTTTGATCACTTATCTTTTGTCATATTCTTATATCAATTTTCTACATAGCCTGAATACCAGACATATATTAGAGATCTTTGATATACAATTTTTCCTCTTTTCTTCTTCTGGCTTTTTCAATTTTATTAAAATATTTCTGATTTTATATAATAACAGTTTTGTCTTTTGTGATCTCTATCCCTTGTCATTTATGATTTTTACCCCCTGTAAATTTACCAACTGTAAATTTCTTTACTTCCATTCTTTACTAGTTCCTTTAAATTATGTATCACTTTACATTTAATTAACTCAGCCATATGAAGCTAATTGTATTATATGTTGTATTCCATAATCAAAGTTTTGCTCAACTGCCTTCCAGTTTTCTGACCCCTTTTTATTGAATAAGGAATCATTCCTAAGTAGTTTCTATCTTGGGTTTATCTAACACGGTGTTAAGTGTCAGCCACATATTAATTGGGGTTTATTAAATAGTTTTGATTAATTGATTGACTCTATTGCAGCTGGGTCTTGCTCAGCTAGATTATTTTTTTCTACTTTTTAACCAGAACCAAATATATTTGATGATTATTTCTTCGTAGCATAATTTAGAATCTGTCAATATCAGGACTTCATGATTTTTTCATACTTTTTTCATTTTTTATGATTACTCAAGATTTTTGATATTTTGTTCCTCCAAATAAATTTTGTTATTAATCTTGATATGTAAAATAATGTCTTGGTAATTTGATTGCCATATCATTAAATTTGTAAATTAATATAAGTGCATTGTCATTTTAATTATTTTGGTGTGACTACTGTGAACAACCATTTTCTCTCTACTTATTTGTATTCTTTTATTTCTGTAAACATTTATGTAAGACTGAGTGTGTCTTAATTTGTTAACTCCCAAATAATGTATGAATTTTTTATATATTTTGAGTGTAATTTTTCTTTTTATCTCTTTGTGCTAGGTTTTATTAGAAAGGCTGATGATTTTGTGGGTTTATTTTATATTCTACTACTTTCCTGAAATTATCGTATAATTAGTTTTTGTTAAGTATTTTGTTGAATCTCAGGAAATCTCTGAGTAAATATTCTATCATCTGCATATCACCTCCTCTTTACCTGAGCATATTCTATGATGCCTTTTCTTGTCTCAGTTTTATAACTATCATTTGTAGCATTTTTCTAAACAATGGTTGAAACAGTGGGCATCCTTGCTTTAGCCCTGATCTCTCTAGGAAAGTGCCTAGAATTTCTCTTTACAAATAATGCTAGCATTTAGTTGTGATAATATTAAGGAAAGGGCTTTTTATTCCTTTTAAAAAAATTAGTGTTATATTCTGTCAGAGGCTTTTTATACTTCTGTTATAATTATATAATTATATGATTTTATTATTTTTGTTATTAATCCAGTTTATTATGTTTATAGTTTCCTTGATGCTGAACCATCCTGTCATTCCTGGCATATATCTAGACTGCTCCTAGGGAATATTTTTTGAATATTGTAGCCTTTCTCTTTATGTTTTATTCAATGTTTTGAATTAATGTCCACAAGTGTATGGAAGCATCCATTAGTGGCACTTACCTCTGTTCTTTTTTCTCTCCTTTATCTCTCTGTGTTTTGCATATCAGGACCATCATATTTATGTCAAATACAGGGTTTCACAAGGAACATTCCTCTGCTTTTACAAACAGATTCTGTATCATGGATTAATCATTGTTTAAATATCAGAACGAATTCACTTGAAAATCCACTTAGGTTCTTTTCCCTTTTGGCTTTCATTTATGATAAGTTCAATTTATCTTTCCACAGTCAAGTTGTTTAGCTGTTCTCTTGACTATTCTGTAATCTGGATCACTTATATATCTGTATCACAGTTCATTTATGTTGTTAATATGATTGATGTACAACTGGGTATTATTGTTTCTGAAAATTTTCCTTATTTTCTCTGTTTTCGTTCCGAGTTTTCCCCTTTGTCATTTTGTTTTGCTTTGGTCATTTTGTATGCCTATCTTTTTATGACTCCTCCAATATCACCTATTTTCATCTTCTGTGATTTTTGCCAGTTTCCTTGTTGTGAGGTAAAAATTTAGAGTTGTTTTGATTCCCATTTCTCTTATTTTTGATGACTTAGAACAGTCTTTCATATGGTTGTTAGTAGGTTACAATTCTTCTTCTGACAACTATTTGTTCATCTTTTACCACTGAAGTACTGGGGTATGTTTTTTGGCCTTAGATATTTGTGTTATTTCCCTATAAATCTTGGATGTGAGACCCTTATCAGAGACATTCGATACAAAGATTTGTCCCCAATGGAAAGCTTCCCATCTCATTTCAGTTGCATTGAGTTTTCTTCAGCCAAAAGCATTCTAATTTCTTGATCAAAGTTATCTATTTAATCTTTGGTTATTGCTTTATTTTGTTTGTATGTTTCTTAATAATACTTCCCTCTAAACACAGCTGAGTAAGTTATCTGAGCTTTTTTTCTTTTAATGTTTTATAGTGTTTCATTTAATATTCACCTAATTAACTCTGGCTGATAATCAGTGGGGGAACACAATCATGGGGAGGCTCATGAATGGCAGTACTAGTTACTTATCCCTTTAGAGTTATGTCCAGCACCCCAGGGAAGAGGTAGTCAAATGCCTTCTGGGAACCTAGCCCTTTAATTCGAGTGGGAGTTGAGAAGTAACCCCAAAGGTGGGGCTGGGGAATTCTTTAGTAAACATAGGTAGACTGACTCCCACATATTTTATACATTTTATAATTATTTCGAAAGGGACCTTTACATTATTTCTTCCTTGATTTTTGCTGTGCTATGATATTTTGTATCCTATTACTTTACTGAAACTATTAATTATGTTAATTGGCTTCTTTTTTGTTTTTCTATAGTTTTCTAAAGAAATCGTTATATTGTTAGCAAATTTAGAGAGCTTTATCTTCTTTCTGGCTATTTATGCCTTTAATTTCTTTTTCCTATCTTATTGCTATCTCTAGCATTTCTATGTGTCAAATAACAGTGTAGAAAGGAGGCATAATTCATTGTTTTATTGTTATTTTTATTGAGGAATCATCTACTCTTTTCCTGTTGCATACAATGTTAGTTTATGGATATATATATATATATATCCACACATATATATATATATGTATATGTATATACACACACATACATATATACACATAATATATATATGCACACATACATACCTATACACACATACATACATGCATATAAATAGTATTAAAAATATTCCTCTTGGTCCTTATTTTGTAGTTTTTTAAAGCATCAATGTACATTGTGCTTTGTTAAATGGACTTTGTTAAAGGGCATTGGTATAATTAATCATGGTTTGGAGCATATTTTTAATATAATTAATTATGTCAATTGTTTCTGAAATGTTGAACCTTGTATATGTTCTATAAATCCAACTTTATTATAGAGAGTAATTATTTGTATATGTTACTACATACTTTGTAATTTTAAATAATTGTTTTTATATATTTAAAAATTTTGTAATTTCTATTCTTTAGTAAATATCTCTGAATATTGACTATATTTGCCTCATAAAATGAGTTTATTTGAATATTTTACTTTTCATTTTAAAAAATAAATTGAGATTAAATTTGATCAAGTTCACTTGTAAATTCCTCTGGCCTAAGGTTTTCAAAAATTTGGTAGTTGCTTTAACTTAGTTTAAAATTTTCTTTTGGATGTTGATTTAAATCTGTATTTCATATTATGCTAATTTGAACATTTTATATATAGTTCCTAAATGATCCCCCATTTCTTTTAAGTTCTAGTTTTGCTTGCATGTAATTCTCATAGTCTATTCTGATTATTCATTTTATTTCTTCTTTTTGTTGTGATCTAACTGTTCTCAAATTTTTTATTTGAGTAATTGGTTTTTTCTCACTCTTATTGATCAGATTAGGGTATATCACTTTTTATTAATTTTTTTGAAGAAACAAATTAACTAAAAAACCCTCATTATCATTAGCACTTTGTTAAGCACAGTTAAAAATAATAAAGAGAGAGTGTTTTGACCCTCAAGGAGCTCATATTCTAAGAGAGGAGACAATACATATAGAGTAGTGTCATCTAGGAAAATGGCATTTTGGTTTAGAAAACTACACAAATGGTGAGTGGAGCCATAGGAAGTATCTTGTCTTTTATTTGTATTTCTTCATTAATCACTATTTTTACTGTGTTATGATTTATTTATAAATGATATGTTTAGTATTTTTGCTTTTGTTTTTTATGAGTTACTTCTGTGAGAACTATGGTCTGATTTTGTTAAAGTACCAGGTGGTGCTGAGAAATAGTTGTGTTCGTTAACATTTCCATTCAGAAAATGCCATAGTTCTTTAAAGTCTAAATTCTCCAATAGTTTAAGATATTCTATGTTTTCCTTTTTGTTTACATTTTTTGTTAAATTTGTCTGGGTCTGAGGGGGACATCAAAGTCTTTTGCAATTATTGGGTTACTCTCTGTCTTTTGCAATTCATTTAACTTTTCCTTTGAATTTAGATGCTATGACATGTTGCATATATGTTTAATTTTGATGTTGGATTTAATTGTATATGATTCCTTTGAGCATAATATAGTTTCACCTCTTCATATCTCTAAATTTTGTAAAGATTTCTTTTTTCTCTATGTTATAACATGTGCAACTTTTGATATTTTGCGTTCACCTAATACATAGTAAATTTGGTTCTAGCCTCTTGTTTTCCTTCTGTATGTCTGTACTTTTTAGATGTCTTTCTTGCATACAACAAATTGTTAGATTTTGTTTTCCTATCCATCTTGTCACTATTTGACTTGATCAGTTTCTTAATCCATTTCCACTTAAATTTATGATTGTTAGACTTGTGTTTTCTTCCATTTTTATAGCACTTTCAATTTCCTTCCCTCTTTAATTCAGTACTTTGTTCATAGAGTTAGTCTTGTTCATGCTATTTTAATGCTGGTATGTTCTCATTGGCTCTCCCCTATCCCCTGCTGCTATTTGCCTACCCTATCCTTAGTCCTTTGAATTTATGTAAATTTCTAATTTTTCTTTTATTTATTCATTTTTGTCCTCTTTTGTCACTTCAAGGAGTGAAAAATCTTCCTTCCCCTCCTCCCCTCTAACTTTTTTATTCTTAGTAACTAAACTACTTTTCTAAGTAGGTCTCCTTTGCTTCATCCTATTCATTTCCTCTCTCTCTCTCTCTTCCAGTCTATTCTGAACATTATTTTCTGACTAACTATACCTATAACTCCACCTTTACTTTCATCTTTGTCTTTGTTTCTCTTGTTTTTTCTTCCTTATTCTTTCTATGTTCTTCATGGAGCTAAATCTCAGGCTGTACTAAATATAAGCTCTCTTCTATTCAATTTCTACATTATTGCCATTGTAGATTTTACTGCTTCACCCCCTTTGTCCTGGTGTGCTTAATTTTTATTTTGGAAATATCAGTTGCTGAGAGAATAATTTCAGACAGAAGTGTTCCACATGGAAGGCATTATCTTTGTCTCAAAACGATGTATTATTCTATCCCTTTAGTCTCCATGATCAGTTTCCATTTCAAAGTCCATGTCATCGATCTCTGACTCTGTCCTCACCTACCCCTTACTCAGCCACATTTAGTGCTGGCTGCTGCTAATAACTAACACATTTCTTCCCCGGAGTAACATGCAACCCACAGAGGTAAAATGTTGTCTCAGAGAAAGTAGCCTCCAAATGCACAAAGTGACCCAATCTAAACCTGTCACAAGAACCCTGCCTTCTACTGCAGGATCATCCTTCTGTTCCCATGGTAATGCTCTCTATGAGCTCCTTGCCCAATTTCAGTGCCTTGCCTCTGCTATCTCTGACACATTCTTCTGTGCCATTGGATTAACCATCCATCACTGTTTATCCATGAACTTGGGAGGGTTAATTCCCCCTGTGCTTTCTTCATTTATGCACTTTCCAACTCTGCTATTCCCTCAAAAAGAAGACACTGAGTCATCTGTAGGATGGATTTAGTCTCCATCATCTCTTCAATCTCTATTTAACCTGATTCTTTAGATTTCCCTTAAACAGTTACCTCTTTATATCCCCTTTATCTCTCTTTAAACCTCATATGTCAATCTTTATCTCCTTTAAAAACAATTATACACTAACATGAGATAATTGATTCCATTATTTAATCTTTTCTTGGTAATTATATTTATTTACCTTTCTTGTGATTTTGTCTTTGGGTTCTTTGCAAGTTGTTTGTTGTTTAGGTTATTTGTGAGGTAGTTAGGCTATGCAGTGGATAGAGAACTGGGTCTGGAGCCAGGTGTTTCAACAATTAGGCTAACAGCTGCTGTGGGGGGTGTAAAACCAACAACAACCAGCTCACAGAATGCTGCAAGCCCTAGTTCTTTTGATCTGCTTTACTAAGGAAAACAACATTAAGGGGTTAACAAGCTTACTTTAATCCAGCATACAAATATCATTTACTTAGTTCAGGGGAAAAAGCCAGCACCCTGAACTTCAGAGCAAATACAAACAAATTACAAACATCAACAGACAGACCTTGTCTGATTCAAATCCCAATTCATAGTTGCCAGAGTTTAACCAAGTCCAAACATCCGGGCAAGCTGGAGGGCTCTTAGCTACAGCTGCCTGGAATCTATACATCAGTGTGCCACCAAGAGTGAGAGCCCTAAGCAAATAGCTCTGTCTTCTCTTCTTATATAGTTGCAGATGTCATCAAATGTCATCTGAGCAACCAGAACTTATGCTCCTTTGATTTGCTGTGGTGTTAGCACCTCCCTTCATTGGCCCCACCTGGAGCCCTACCTTAGTTACCAATTCACACCCACATAGGCTTAGCACCTAATAGATAGGGGTTGGGCCTGGTGTTTAGCACCTAGTAAGACTCAATCAAAGACACTGAATTAATCAAAGGAAACAAAGGCCAAACTCTTCAAGGATCCCCAGTATACCAGGGAGACCTGAATTAAAATCTGGCCTCAGATCCTCACTGGGTCTCTGATCTTGGTCAAGTCATTTAACCTCTGCTTGCCTCAGTTTCCTCTACTGTAAAATAAGGATAATAATAGCAGCCATCTCTCAGGGTTGTTGTGAGTTTCAAACAACATAATATTTGTAAAGTGCTTAGCGCAGTGCCTGATACATAGAAGTAACATGTAGATGTTAGCTATGATGATAATGAAAATATCAAATAATCTGTTCTCTTTTTCTCCCCCAGGAATGACTCAAAATGCCTCTCATTACATGCTAGTCCTTTTTTTTTTGCCTGTTGTTGATAATTAGGCTAAGATTTTTAGGCTGTGTGATTTTGGAACATACTTGTTTTCTGAAACATGCTATTCCATTCCCTTCTTCAAGTTCTCATGGCTGTGGTATAATCCTACATTTTTCAAACTACATTTCTTTCATATCTGAACTTTTTTCTCTTGGCTGCTTAAAAATTTTGTTGTATGTCATTGGAATTGCTAAATGTAACTATTGTATGTCTTAGAGTTTGAAGTGTGTAAGGTTCTTCCCCATGGAGATTTGTGGGTTTTTATTGATTTATGTTTTTTACACTAGAACAGTTGACTGAATGGTATAAGGCGGTAGCATCAAACTCAAAAAGAAATGAGGGCCACTAAGCCATACATAAGGATTCCTGTGAGCCACATATTGACTTAGAAAACCGCATATTAAACGTTACCTATACTCTATTATTATTTATTTTGTCAAATTATATCTTAATATGTTTTGGGTCACACTTGAGAGTTTTGTTGGTTGCATTTTTATCATCTCTAGTACAGAGAATACAAGTTCCCATTATATTTATAGTTCATTGATGATGTTTTTTAAAAGCAAATATTTGTCCTTGAAAAATAAAATGCAGCCTTGCAGGCTCTTCTTCTGTTGCAATCTCTGAACAATCAAAATTGTGGGGAACCCAGGGATAGTGTAAAAAAATATGGTTGATATAAGAAGGCTTAAGAGCATTGCCAAAGGTAGCTGAAAGGAGAAGTGGCATTAAAAAAAGCAAAGGATTAGAATGAGCAGAAAATGAAATGGGCCAGCCATGTAATGAGAATAGAGGAACACAGGTATGCAATGAGAGATTTGCTGAGCATTCCCAGATCACCTAACATGGAGGTGCCCTGCTTCTGGGAGAAGACATCTTGGGTGGCAACACCCTCTTCCATTTGCTGGAACCAGTTGTATCTTTAAAAACTATTAAACTGGGACACCAACTTTCCTTCATGTATGCTCTTTCCTGTAGTGGTATCCTGAAGAGTAGGCCGATGGTGTTTACCTAAAGCTTAGGTGCAATGAACTGAACTGGTGAGGGGGAAGAGCTTCTTTCTCTCCCTGTCCTCTTTTAGGTCTTGTATATCCATTTGCAGGAGCTGGAGCCAATGTCAGAGAGTCTAGATAGACTCCATTAAGGGTACTAAAGGACCTTCGGGAAGGGTGAGATATAATACACCGAGCCTTCAGGCAGTGGAAGCCAAGGTTATCACAGACGTATAGCCTGATATTTGCATTGGCATCGAAAGTATTAGCAAAAAAGAAAAGTTCTCCACCCCATTGGGTAGATCCTAGATAAGAGTCATTGAACTTGAGAACTATTGTAGGTCAAGCCTAAGGTTCAGGTTTGAAATAGAACAAATTGAGATGCTTAACTTGGAATGGTCAGAAGTTTGGGTATAGACTGGGATGATTGAGACACTAGTTGACTATCTGACATTTAACAAAAGGCAGATCATTGGTAGGCTGGCATATTGCCGGAGGTGGTTAGACAAGATGGTGAAAAAGATAGGAAGTCATGGGGATCAGTTCAAATAATAAGGCATTTAGCCTCATTTAGAGGAGAATTAGGGGGTATATGATTAGTGTCTTTAAGTATTCGAAAGAATATACGAATCAAAACTTTTTGGGGGGGGGCTTGGAGAGGAGATCTGCCCCTTTATACCTATATGACCGTGGAAAGTCATCTAATCTAATACATACATATATCCACGGATATGTAGTTATTGTTTTATTGTTTAGTTATTTTTCAGTTCAGTTATATTTCAGTATTTAATATATTCCTCAATTCTTCACAATCCCATTTGAGGTTTCCTTGGCAGAGATAGTAGAGTGGTTTGCCATCTCCTTGTCCAGCCCATTTTAAAGTTAAAGAAACTGAGGCAAATAGAGTTGTCACTTGCCCAGGGTCACACAGCTAGGAAGTGTCTGAGGCCAGATTGAACTCAGGAAGATGAATCTTCCTGACTCCAGGCCCAGAGTTCTATCCAGTATCTCTCTCTCTCTCTCTCTCTCTCTCTCTCTCTCTCACACACACACACACACACACACACACACAAACTCCTCGTTGACTGGTGATGATAGTTCTTGGGAAGCCAATCATAACATTCTGGATAAATGCCACAAGAAGACAGATATTTTTATTCTCAATGTCAGTTGACATGTGGCTCAGTACCTCTCATCAGGGATTCCCCAACCACCATTAGCCATTTCCTCTGACCAGTAATAGGTGACCTCTCTTTTGGTGGAAACTGTAGATCTTCATCATTTCTTGAAACATAGGAAGTGGGTAGTGGTCATCAGATTTGATCCTTCTTGCAGCTCTTAAAGCACTATCTAAAGTACTATAGAAAGGGGAGCAAAAACCCCCGAGGAAGTAGTAGCTTCTCATGTTTCAAGAAGTGATGGCATTTATCCAGAATGTGATGATCGGCTTCCCAAGAACTATCAAACTTCATGATACAGCCAGAAAGAATCTAGGAAGCATTACTAGGGATTAGGAAAATCAGGACAAGAAACTGAAGTCAGGAAACACATAGAGTTATGTTTTCATCACTGCTGTTAATTAAGGTGGGCGATACAGAAAAGAAGATTTGAGAAGCAATTGAATTCGTGGTTAGGAAAATGGGATCTGAGAATGATGAAGGCTAAAATACAGGCTTTTGGCCCTCACTGGGATTGTATTTAATGAAGACCGGTAAAGTATATTTACTAAAGACTTAAAAATGTGGTCAGGAGGGAGTTTTCTTGGAATTAGAAGTGGAATGGGAGGAAACACACCCATGACACATGTCACATGCATACCACATACATGCTCTGCATGAGCCACATGTACACACATATACATACATGCTTACGTGTCTATATACATGTATACATATATGTATATATAGATATACATGATGTAGCATATGTACATGTATACATGGCATGGTATGTATACATATATAAACACATTGTATGTATATAAAAGAGAATGATAAAGTTTTATATATGTATATATATATATGTACATGTGTATATACACACACATCTATATCTATCTAAGTAGTAGCTATGTGATCCTGGGCAAGTCACTTAACCCTGTTTGCCTCAGTTTCCTCATCTGTAAAAATGAGCTGGGGAAGAAATGGCAAACCACTTCAGCATCTTTGCTAAGAAATCCCCAAATGGGGTCACAAAGAGTTGGAAAGGACTGAAAATGACTGAAGAACAACTATACACACAATACACACACATACACATATACATGTACTACGTATGATATTGGAGATGATATGGCATAGGAAAAATATCTTAATTTACATCATGTATTTTCAGGCTAGAAGAGACCTTAGAGCTCATCTCATCCAGCTATTTTATTTTACAAATGAGAAAACTGGAATCTAGAAAGGTTAGAAACTTATCCATAGCTACACAAGTAGTAAATAACAGTCAGGATTTAAACTCAGACCCTCTGAATATAAATTCAGTTTTCTTTCAGTGGAGATGGCCAGGAATTTGGACAGTGTGCAAAAGGAATTCCAGAATTAAGAGCCATGGCCTCAGTTGTCAATACACAAATCGCCAAATATTGGGTACTAATAAACAAGGTAAAACAGAGATCTAAAAGTAAAGAGGTAAATTTGACTTCTTAAGTCTTCACTGAGACTCAGTGGAAGGTGATACATGACTGAGGGTTGTCTATGTAGTCTGGCCTCTGTACCCTTCCCTCGACTGAAACTGCTTTTTCAAGGGCCTCCAATGACCTAAGTGCCAAATTTATTACCTGTTTTCTATGACCTTTATGTAATATTTAGTAGGGTTACCGTGTCCTTCACTTGAAGATTCTTTCCTCAGCTTCACTGCCACTAGTGTCTCCTGGATCTCTACCTCTGACTTTTCCTTCTCTTTCTCCTTTGTTGATTCACCGTTTTCTTCCTCCCTTCTAATCATAGATATTACTAAGGATCTGACTAAGCTCTCTTCTCTACCTTCTCTTCCTTGGTAATCTTATTTGCTTCCTGGGTTCAGTTATCACCTCTACAGAGATATAGAGATAATCTATAGAGATTACTCTCCAATGTATATTCAATTAGCCCTACTTTTTTTGTTGAAGTTCCTGAGGGCCCATGTCACATTTGTATACTGACATTTCTACCAGAATGTCCCTCTGGCATTTCAAATTCATCGTGTCCAAAATGGAATTCATTGTTTTCCCGCCATTGCTCTCTCTTCACAACTTCCCTGATTCTCTTGATGACACCACCACCCTCAGTCACTGAGGCTCAAAACCTCATAGTCAACTTTGATCCTTATCCTTCCCTCACCCCTCTAAATTCAACCACTTGTCAATTCCTATGCGTTCTACCACCATAATATCTCCTGAATCTCTCCCTCCTTATGGGAGTCCAACCACCCCTTCCCTTTGATCACAGGGCCACCTCCTTACGTAAGGCTTTTGTTAACTCTTGCCTAGATGAATGTGCTATGAAATGAAAGGTATTTCTTAAGCCTTCACTGTGTTCCAGGCACTGTGCTAAGCTCTGGGGATACAGATGCATGAGAGGCAGTTCCTATCCATAAGGAGCACACATTCTAATGGGAGACAACATAGATAGAGGAGTGATAGCTGGGAGTGGCTGTTTTGGTCTGGAAAGTTACAGGGACAGAGGATGGAACCATAGGTCATATAGTCCACTTTTTCCATCAGTAATGATAATGTTGATTTGAAAACTGTGTCCAGAGCAAGAGATGGACAGAATGGCATGGTATGAGCAAATGGCTTAAGTGAATCATTTTTGGGATTTTGGGGATCTAATGTGATCTCCTTGCATCCAGCCTTTTCTTTTCCAATCCATTTTTCACACAGTAACCAAAACAATCTCTCCAATGCACCGTTATGGCCATGACATTCCCCTGATCAAAAACAAAAAACAAAACCATTAGTGGCTATTTCCTAAAATAAAAACCCTTTAGTATGGTACTTAAGGCTCACCACAGCCTGGCTGTACCCCTACTTTTCCAGCTTTCTTCTATGATATTTTAAAAATAATTGCCAAACTAGGCTGCCAACTGAGCCCCTAATTTGAAATGTCATTTCTTGCCCCAGTGGATTTGTATGTACCGTCATTCCATGCCTAGACTATACTGCACTTTTTACTTCAAAGTGCTGTCTTCCTCCTCATGTTTTCTTTTCTTTTATCTCACCATACTCTACTCTGTATGATACTTGTCTGTCTATATGCTGTATCCTCCTCTAATGGGAATATAAACTTCTTGAGGACAGAGATGGTTTCTATTGTTATTTCTGATTCCTGTGACATGCTCAAGTATTTACTGAAATTAAATAGGAATGAATAGGGTATCATTTATTATTTAAATGAAAGGGCTAGCTTACAAACATGGGATAAAAAGAGCAGAGGAGTAGCATTGGGTATTCAGAAGACAATTCCAGAAGCTTAATGGAGGAAGACTTGTGGAGGACATTTGGGTGAGGAACACTGGGGAAAAAGCCAGGAGCAATATTGTTGTAGAGTATACTACAAACCACTTGGAGAGGAGAAAATAGATGAGGAATTTGGAAAACAGATCACAAACCTGGCACCAAGGGCTGATAGAGTAGTGATGGGGAAAACTAATTACTTGGATGTCTTCTGGAATTCTATCTCTGCCAAAAGCAGAGCTGCTAATAAACTCTTGACTTGCCTTTAAGATAATTTCGTTCTCCAAATGTGGAGCAAGTGGTGGGGGAAATTGCCTTTCTGGAAATGATTCTGATCAATAAAGAGAGACTGATTGTGCACATACAAATTCTGAGAATCTTGGGAGAAATTGACCATTTCATCTTATAGTTTGACACCTCTAAGCAAGGGAAAGATGGGTATAGTCTGATACACAGCTAGATTATTTTGGAGAATAGATTTCAAAGACGTCAAAGGAAGAATACGTAGGATTCCATGGTTTAAAATCTCACAAGAGAAATGAGCCTAATAATAATGGTGTGAGATATAACCCCAATATGATACTAATGAGGAAGAATGGGACAGTTTTCCTTTCTTTTAAAGTAGTAACTTTTAATTTATTTAAACATTTTAATTTTTTAACGAACAAAACATCCGTTCTTTCTTTTCGATCTCAGACTTCATTAATAAAAGCAAAATTTCCAAAATGAACTAACTAACAATTGCCCTGCAGTATGCCCTGGGCGTACCACATCTGAAATTGTTCTTGGTAACATTGAAAAACAGGAGTCCATTTGGAGGAGGGCATCCAGGATGTTGAGAAGACTGAAGGCCATCCCTTGCTAAGATCATTGAGAGAACTGAGGATGGTTAGCTTGGAGAAGAGAAAATTCTATGTGGGGCATGATAGCTATATTCATACATTTGAAGGACTATTATAAGGAAAGAAGATTGAATCTATCACAGTCAACAAGTATTTATTAAGCATTTACAGTGCTATTCTAAGTGCTGGGTATACAAAGAGAAGCAAAAATAAAGCAAAATAGACAGTGTTGGCCTTGGAGTGAGTCATCCCTGAGTGTGAATTCTGCCTCAGGCTCTTCCTGGCTGTGTGACTCTTGGCAAGTTGCTCAACCTCCATTTCTTCCTCTGTAAAAATATGATAGCTGAGTTGTTGTGAGGATCACTTGAGATAACATTATCTATCTATCCATCTGTCTGTCTGTCTGTCTATCTATCTATCTATCATCAATTTCTTCTGGTTGTCCTAAGAGAGCAGAACTAGGAATGATGGGGCAGGATAGAAGGAGGCAGAATTTCTGTTGACATCAGGGAAAACTATCCTTCAATTAGAGCCATCCCAAAGTGCAACAGGTAGGCATGTGTGACAATCCCTCAATGAGTATTATATGCCTCCTTTGTACTAGGCACTGTTCCAGAGGTCTATGAGTACAGGTTGGATGAGTGATCATCAGTAATGTCGTTTCTCATTTAGTACAGTTTGAGTTAGGGGCCTAGTGAGGTCTTCTGATTCTGTGAAGACATTTTTGCCTCTGAATAGTAGACATTTAATTAAACATATTTTTGTTGACTTGAGTTGTTTTAGGTGGGGGAGCTATATATTTCCCCTTGTCTTGGTGCTCAACAAATTTGCCTATGGCCCTGGGCATTTGGCTGACTGGTCATGGAATGGTGGTGAAGACAGAACCTGTCTTCACATATTGCCATAATTCCTGCTCTGTAACTTTCTTGGGCCACCATTAAGGATTTACCTGGGGCCATGGACCAGCTACCCTATTTGTTTCATTTACTTGGCCAATTGAATTATTAATGCAGAAGGCTGTGTTAAAGCCCAGAGAACAGTTGAGTTTGGGATTCCAGATCTAATGACATTATAATCTTGACTCAGTTTATCCTGATAGTAATTTTCCTTTTCCTTGAAAGAGATATGTATTTCTCTTTCTGTAACACCAGTGTTACTAGCAGCTGCTGTGGAGGTCTAAGACCAACAACACCAGCACACAGGAGAGCTGCTAGCACAGGATCTTTGATCTGCTTTTCTGAAGGAAAGCAACTTCAAAGAGTTTACAATCTCACTTTAATTAGACATACACATATCATTCACTTAGTTCAGGGGAAAAAGTCAGCACCCTGAACTTCAGAGAAAATACAAACAGAAATTACAAGCAGAAATTATATAAACAGAGCAAATAACACAAATCAGCAGACAGGGCTTCTAACTGTCTGTCCATAGCAATACATACATAGTTACCAGAGAGAGAAGCACCAACATCTGGGTTTTCAAAGCCGGGGGGCTCCTTAACCCTTTGGCTACCCAAAGTCTCATCTGGCTAAATCACATGATCACTCTTCCAATGAGTGAGCCCCAAAGCAAAATGCTAACCTCAGAGTATATGTACGCTTCTTCAGGGTCAGCCCACAGAGCGTCACAACCATGTGACTCAAACTCATGTGATTTAAGCTTTCTTGTGATATAAGCAGGTAATCAAAGACTCTTGATTCAATCAAAGACTCTTCATTGAAACAAAGGCAAGACTCAATCAAAGGGGCTTGATTGCCTTAATGCTGAGAAGCACTCCAAAAGAAAAAAAAAAACAGTAAAAAGTCCCACTTTGCTTGCCACTATAGTTTCTTAGTGCTGTTTCCTTTGAGGATTAGATTCTTAGTCCTGGGAAATCTTCCCATCTAATACTGTCAATCTGGAATTTCTTGGATGAGGTCTATTGGCACAGTTCTCCTAAGGCTGTGACAGAAAAGAAGTTTGACCTTATTGATATTGTACCCGTTGATTGGTTGTTTGAACTATTTGAGAACACTGTACATGATAAATGCAGTTAGTCAAGTGGGTTTTGAATGTTATTAACTTTTGGAACTTTTAGATCTTATCTGGTTGCTCCTTCCTTGTTGTGGCCTATGATTATGCAGATGGTTGACCAGATTGGGTGAGATATTCTGGGGCATCACTTTTCTTGGACCCCTTTTCCAATGGTCAATGGATCCCTAATCAAAATGAAGGATAGGAGTTGCAGGTATGAGTTTAAATTCAGAGCTCAGTTTCTTGATCTTCTTAGTCAACCATTCTGCTTTCCAGTGACTGATAGCTGCCTTTTGCCCTTGCAGTGTCTTCTTCCAATCTCACAGTTTCCTAATGATTGTAACAAATCTTCTCCTCCACTTCTGCCCTTTTATTTCTTTTTGTAAATTTTTTAAAAATTTATTTAACATATTTAGTTTTCGGCATTGATTTTCACAAGAGTTTGGATTACAAATTTTCTCCCCATTTCTACCCTCCCCCCCCACTCCAAGATGGTGTATATTCTGGTTGCCCTGTTCCCCAGTCAGCGCTCCCCTCTGTCACCCCACTCCCCTCCCATCCCCTTTCCTCTTCCTTTCTTGTAGGGCAAGATAAATTTTTACGCCCCATTGCCTGTGTATCTTATTTTCTTGTTGCATGCAAAAACATTTTTGTTTGTTTTTGAACATCTGTTTTTAAAACTTTGAGTTCCAAATTCTCTCCCCTCTTCCCTTCCCACCCACCCTCCCTAAGAAGTCAAGCAATTCAACATAGGCCACATGTGTATCATTATGTATAACCCTTCCACAATACTCATGTTGTGAAAGACTAACTATATTTTGCTCCTTCCCAACCCGTCCCCCTTTATTGAATTTTCTCCCTTGACCCTGTCCCCTTTTCAAAGTGTTTGTTTTTGACTACCTCCACCCCCATCTGCCCTCTCCTCCATCATCCACCCCATTTTTTTTTCTTCTTCCCTCTTCTTTCCTGTGGGGTAAGATTCCCAATTGGGTATGTATGGTATTCCCTCCTTAGGCCAAATCTGATGAGAGCAATGTTCACTCATTCCCCCCTCATCCGCCCTCTCCCCTCCTTCCACAGAACTGCTTCTTCTTGCCCCCTTTATGGGAGATAATCCATCCCATTCTATCTCTCCTTATCTTTCTCTATCAGTATGTTCCACTCTCATCCTTTAATTTGATTTTATTTGTTTTAGATATCTTCCCTTCATCTTCAACTCACCCTGTGTCCGCTCTCTCCCTCTCCCTCTCCCTCTCTTCCTCTCTCTCTCTCTCTCTCTCTCTCTCTCTCTCTCTCTCTCTCTCTCCCTATATATATATATATATATATATATACATACACACATAGATATATACGTACATACACATTCACCCATATATATACATAAACATATATGTATGCATATTCCCTTCAGCTACCCTAATACTGAGGTCTCATGAATCATACACATCATCTTTCCATGTAGGAATGTCAACAAAACAGTTCACCTTTAGTAAATCCCTTGCAATTTCTTTTTCTTGTTCTTTTTCTTGATTACCTTTTCATGCTTCTCTTGATTTCTGTGTTTGAAAGTCAAATTTTCTATTCAGTTCTGGTCTTTCACTGAGAAAGCTTGAAAGTCCTCTATTTTATTGAAAATCCATATTTTGCCTTGGAGCATGATACTCAGTTTTGCTGGGTAGGTGATTCTAGGTTTTAATCCTAGCTCCATTGACCTCCGGAATATCGTATTCCAAGCCCTTTGATCTCTTAATGTAGAGGCTGCCAGATCTTGGGTTATTCTGATTGGGTTTCCACAATACTCAAATTGTTTCTTTCTGGCTGCTTGCAGTATTTTCTCCTTGATCTGGGAGCTCTAGAATTTGGCGACAATATTCCTGGGAGATTTCTTTTTGGGATCTATTTGAGGAGGTGATTGATGGATTCTTTCAATTTCTATTTTTCCCTGTGGCTCTAGAATATCAGGGCAGTTCTCCTTGATAATTTTTTGAAAGATGATATCTAGGCTCTTTTTTTGATCATGGCTTTCAGGTAGTCCAAGAATTTTTAAATTATCTCTCCTGGATCTATTTTCCAGGTCAGTGGTTTTTCCAATGAGATATTTCACATTATCTTCCATTTTTCATTCCTTTGGTTCTGTTTTATAATATCTTGATTTCTCATAAAATCACTAGCTTCCACTTGCTCCAATCTAATTTTTAAAGTAGTATTTTCTTCAGTGGTCTTTTGGACCTCCTTTTCCGTTTGGCTAATTCTGCCTTTCAAGGCATTCTTCTCCTCATTGGCTTTTTGGAGCTCTTTTGCCATTTGAGTTAGTCTGTTTCTTAAGGTGTTGTTTTCTTCAGTGTATTTTTGGTATTTTTTTGGGTCTCCTTTAGCAAGTCATTGACTTGTTTTTCATGGTTTTCTCGCATCCTTCTCATTTCTCTTCTCAATTTTTCCTCTACTTCTCTAACTTGCTTTTCCAAATCCTTTTTGAGCTCTTCCATGGCCTGGGACCAGTTCATGTTTTTCTTGGAGGCTGTTGGTGTAGGCTCTTGCACTTTGTTGACTTCTTTAGGCTGTATGTTTTGGTCTTTGTCACCAAAGAAAGAATCCAAAGTCTGAGACTGAATATCGGTGTGTTTTCGCTGCCTGGCCATATTCCCAGCCAACTAACTTGACCTTTGAGTTTTTCAGTGGGGTATGACTGCTTTTAGACTAGAGAGTTCTATGTTCCACGTTTGGGGGGGAGGTGCCAGCTCTGCCACACCAGCACTGCTCCTTCCCCAACCCCCAACCCAGACTGGGCTTAGATCTTCGGCAGGCTGTGCACTCCTGCTCTGATCCGCCACTTAATTCCTCCCACCAGGTGGGCCTGGAGCCGGAAGTAACAACTGCTGTAGCTGCCCCACCTCCGCTGCCCCCGGGGCTGGAAGCCGAACCGCGAACTCCTTCTACTCCCGCAGCTTTTCCCACTAACCTTCTCCGCAGTCTTTGGTGTTTGTGGGTTAAGGAGTCTGGTAACTGCCGCAGCTCACTGATTCAGGGCGGTAGGGCCCCCTCTGCCCGGCTTCTGGTCTGGATGGTCCACGCCGTTCAGGCTGGGCTCTGCTCCACTCCGTTCCCAGCTCCCAGCTCCCAGCTCCGTGTGGGATAGACCTCACCCAGAGACCATCCAGGCTGTCCTGGGCTGGAGCCCTGCTTCCCTCTGCTGTTTTGTGGGTTCTGCCATTCTAGAATTGGTTCAGAGCCATTTTTTATAGGTTTTTGGAGGGACTCAGTACGGAGCTCACACTAGTTCCTGCTTACCAGCCGCCATCTTGGCTCCGCCCCACCCCTGCCCTTTTATTTCATTTTTATAGCTTTTGTTCTGGGTGGCAAATGGATTATGCCTTGCTGTGTTCACTCTCTCCTGGTGTTTGAGTTGGAGGAAGCTTTGAGAGTAACCCTAAGGAAATAAAATCAAGTTAACAAGCATTTATTAAGTACCTACTGTGTGCCGGTCACTGTACTAAGTGCTGGGGAAATAAAGGCAAAAGCAGTCTCTGCCCTCTAGGAACTTAAAATCTAATGATGAAGACAATATCATCCTGGAGGAAGAGTGTCCTAGATACTCTCATCTTTTAGCGTCTTTGTGACACTACTCTCTTCTGATTTTTCTCATAGTCTTCTGACTATAGAAATCCTTCTTTGATATTTTGGTGCTTAAAATTTTCTTGATTACTTGGATGAAGGCATAGGTAGTATGCACTGGACTCATCATTTCAGACTCATTGGACATTATTCCTTTTCCTGTCCTCTTTGAAGCAAACTGACCTCCTCTCTGTTCCCCACCTTATGACCCTCTTCTTCCATCTCCATGACTTTATATTGGCCATCCACCATAGCTAGAATGCCCTCCTTCTTCATTTCCACCTCATAGATTCCTTCCTTTCCTTCAAGACACAGTTCAAACATGTATTTGGAGCCTTCACTGATCTTCCCAACTACAAGGGCCCTCCCTAGCCAACTAGCTTGCATTTTCCTACTTTGGAAGTATCCATATATATAAATTTATTTGAGCCATGTGTATTTACAAAAGTACTTGTCTCTCCAATTCAAATTCAAACACTTTGCAAATAAAGATTGCTTTATTCTTCATATTTGTGTCTCCTGTTCCTGGCACCTAGGAAGTGTTGCTGTCCTGGTAGAGGGGGTGGTGGGGGCAGGGAGGGTTCTAGGTTGCTGATGGGAAGATAGGAAGTCTAGGGTTCTTTAAGACTCACAAAGGCACCTAGAGCCAATATGAGCTTGGAGGAGGAGGAGACCAAGTCTTCAGCTGACATGCTCTCACAACCAAGCAGCTCTTTAGGAGATTTAAATGGAAATTTGCTATTCACTGGAATCCAGATTTCTTGTATTTTTAACTAGCTCAGCTTCCCCCCCCCCCTTCTTTTTACAAGTCTCACAAGACAAAGTTTTCCCAATCAATATGAGCACCCTTCCTTTCTGACATCACTTCCAGTTTATCCATCTCATCAGAAACATCTAATTGATCAAGGCCTTTTCACAGTCGACTTTGGTTCTCAGCTGGTTAAAATACCAGGACATAACATTTTATCACTCATTTTAATGGAGTGGGGTGGCTTGATTGATTGATTTAATCAATCCCCTGCCCTTACACTTTACAACTTTCTTTTATGGCCAGAATGGATCCAGGTGTGGAAGCCATACACAGAGCAATGCTACTCCACACTAACTTACCAGCTGTAGAAGCTCTATGGTTACTGGTTGGGTTTACTTGTGCATACCAGGTAGAAGGAATGGTTAGTTATGATTCCTGCTGGGAGGTACTTAGAAAGTTCACTTAATTGTCATCATCATCTTCTGTACTAATAAAACTTGTCATATCAAACCCAGGCATTCAAATACTGTACATTCAGAGAGGATCTTTGCCATTTGAATGAATGCACATTGTAAGGGGTCCCCTGAAGCTCTGGTAATAATCATTTACATTTCTCTACCTCAGCCCCATGCCACCCCCATATCAGATCTGTACTATATACATGTATAAATACATACACATTACCTCCTTTAATTGATACATATATGCACATACACATGTGCATATATTATATATCTATATATGCAAACTAAATGTACATATTTTGCAAACTTTGAAATACTATATCAATATTAGTTGGCATCATTGGAATTAATAATAATTATTATCATCATCCTCTATAATCTATTAGGGCTGTTGGATTCAATTCAATTCAGTAAACATTTATTAAGTATCCACAATGTTCCAGGTGCTATGCTGAGTGCTAGGAATGCAGATAAATAAAAATACAGACAGTCCCTGCCCTCAAGGAGCTCACAAGCTAATGAGGGAAGACATCATACAAAAGGAAGCTGAAATAGGTGTGTGTGTGTGTGTGTGTGTGTGTGTTTGTGTGGGGGGTGTTACTTGGTGGGAGCATGATGTTCCACGGAGTAGAAACCAAGCAGAGCTACTGATGAAAAATGGCGTTACCTGGAAAGTTAAGATCGGAGCCCTCTAATGATGGAAGGTTTGGGGAGGAGTTTCTTGCTGCACCTTCAGCCCTCCAATCAGAAGGGAGAAGTTGAGAAGGTGTTTAATATCAAAAACTGAGTCACTCATCACAATGATGAAATTTCAGGTGCTTATCAATTTGAGTGAGGCATGATGTTCTCTAGAGTAGAAACCAACCAATTGCCAGTGGAAAATGGCAAGTTAGGATAATGTCTTGTACTCTGTCCTGCTGCATCCACCTGGAGTTGCTGGGTTGATGTAATCACTGTACATAATCCGTTGATGGTGATATGTAAACTGCTTCATACGTTAATCTGCCTCCTAGCACACTCTTCCCTTTGTCCTCCTTCACTCCTTTCCCTAGAAAAGTTGCAGATTTTCTCATTAATTCCTGGTCACCATCATTGTTAAGGGATTTTCTAAATAATTCCCAAATGGTACTATTAACAGTTGCCTTTTTGGGACTGCTAGAATGTATTGCTGTTTCAGGCAATGCACATAAATCCCTTAGAGGGTCAATTCCCCCAAAAGAAAACTAAGCTTTGGACACCTGAATAGCCAAGGAAGCTTCTAAACTTAATTTGCAATTCAAGTGTACCCCAGCAATTCAACGGTGTTAATAAACAAAACACTTCAATGCACTTTACCAATGATCATGTACCAGTTATTTATAGTAGCTGGTCTGACCTGAAAAGAAAACACATTGGGCAACTCCGCTGTCCGTTTGCAGCCTGAAAGAAAAAAAAAATGAGTTGTAATGGTTTGGTCAGAGCACTCCGTCCCCTGCCTCAGATTGCAGCCTTTCTGTATCTCAACAGGGAGTCTCTGAAAGTCTCTACAGTTGAGACTTAGCTAGGCTGGTCTTTGGAAAATAGACATTTCCAAGCCTGTACTGTAACTTTTCTTCCTTGGTAGGATCTACCAAAGCTTATACTCAACTGGCTTGGTCTTTAATAAGCTAGTTTACCTCCACACCATAATGAGGTGTCAGGGTAGGACTTTAGTGGAAATAAGGAAACAAGCATTTGTTTTGTGACTTGCTCAGGTTCTCGCAGATAGTGGATCTGAGGCTGAATTTGAACTCAGGTCTCCCCGACTCCAGGCAAAGTGCTCTATCCAGTGCTCAACCTGGGTTCCTAGAGCCATCTTACATTTTGTGATCAAAGATTTTCTAAAAGCAAAAAGTGAAAAGATGAAGGAGAGGAAAAAAAATAAACAGAACTGATGAATAAATTGAAAAAATGATAAACATACAGTATTGTGCCACTATGTACCTGCATCTCTGTAAGGGAGTCAGGGGAAGTGTCACCTCATATTTATTCTTCGGGGCTATGACTTTTTCTTGTAACTCTGCAGTAGTCACTCTGAATTTTTTTTTTTTTGTGATTCTTTCTATTTACCTTACTGTGGTTACTGTTTCTTTTGTTTTCTTGGCTTTAATGATTTCACTCAGCATCAGTTCATGTAAGTGTTTCCCTGCTTTTCTATATTCATGGTATTTGAAGTTTCTTGAAGCATGATAATATTCCTTTACATTTATGTACTACAATTTGCTTAGACATTCCCCAATCGATGGGCATCTAATTTGCTTCCAGCTCTTCGCTACTACAGAAAGGTCTGCTATAAATATTTTAGTGTAGATGGGGACTTTCTTTTTATCAATCACCTCCTTTGGGTATATGCCTAAGTAATGCAGTCTCTGGGTCAGAAGGTATGGATGTTTTAGCCACTTTTATTTGCATAATTGCAACTTGCTTTTCAAAATGGTTGCACTGATTCACAGTGTCGAAAACAATGCACTTATGTGTCCCATTGGCCGTTCAATGCCATCTTTATCATCTTTGCCAGTTTGCTGGGTAGGAGGTGGAACAACATGGTTGTTTTGATGTGTATTTCTTTTATTATTGGTGATTTAGAGCCCTTTTCACAGGATTGTTAATAGTTTGCAATTCTTTCAATAACTGCTTGTTCCTACCCTTTAACCACTTACCTATTGGGGAATTATTACTTTTGGTCTAATACAGTCTGTTTGTCATCTACATATCTTGGATACTTAAACCTTTATCTGAGAAATTTGATACAAAGGTGTTTTTTTCCCAATTTGACAACTTCCTTTCTTGTCCTAAATGAGTTAAATTTTCTTGTGCAGAAATTTTTCAATTTCTTGTGTTCAAAATTACTTATTTTATCATTTGTAATTGCTTCTAACTCTTGTTTGTTAGAAGCAGATAGATGGTGCACCGGATAGAGAACTGGACCTGAGGTCCACAAGATCCATGTTCATATTCAACCCCAGATACCAGCTTTGTGGCTCTTGGAAAGTCATTTGACCTTAGTTTCCTCATCTGCACAGTGAGATAATAGTAGCACCTAGTTCTCAGGGTTGTTTGACAATCAAATGAAATAATACTTGCACATGCTTTGTAAACCTTTAAATTCTAGCTCTTACTATTTGATTAAGAACACATATCATAGAACTGTGATGGGTCTCTGCATCTCTCCTGATATATTTATGGTATGATCATTTATATTCAGGTCACATATCCAATTGAATTTGCGGTGAAATATGGTGCGAGCTGTTCTAAGCCCAATTTGTGCCAGACTGCATTCCAGTTTTCCCAGCAGTCCTTATCAAATAAGTTCTTTCCTAAGTAATTTATGTTTTGGGGTTTATCGAACACCAGGTTATAGAGTTCCATTATTTCTGATTATCCCTTGTCTAGTCTTTTCCATTGATCTACTTCTCAATTTTTAACCTAATATCAAATTGATTTGATGTCTGTTTTTATAATATTGTTTGATGTCTGAAAGTGCTGTTTCCCTATTCAGGACTAACATTTTCCCCCATAATTTCCCTTAATATTTTAGATCTTTTATTCATCCAGATGAATTTTATTACTGTTTCATTGAGTTCTATAAAATATCCCATCGGTAGTTTGATTGATATAGTATTGAAATTATAAATTAATGTTGCTGATAATGTCATTTTGGTTATGTTGGGATGGCTCAGTCAGGAACGTGGAATATTCCTCCAGCTCTTCCTGGAGTGATTCTTCTCACTCTAGGTATTGTTCTTTATTTCTTTAAGGAGCATTCAGAATCTATATAAATGTTGAAGGTGCCTTAGTACGTTGACCCTAAAATATTTTATGAAATTTATAATTATTTTGAATGTTATTTTCCTTTCTATCATTGCCTATTGGATTTTAAAAATTATTCGATAGAAATACTGTTGTTTTTGTGGATTTATTTCTTTTTTTCCTGCAACTTTGTTGAAGCTATTAATTGTCTCAATTAACGTCTTTGCAGAGGTTTTTTTCCCCCTAGGATTATCTAAGTGTGCATACATAACTCTATGTAGTAGTTTCTGATGATTCTCTTTATTTCTTCTGATTTTGTTGTGATTTTTATCTTGCTCATTTGCTATTTTGTTTATTTGATTCTCTGCCATTTTCCTTGCTAAAGTTTTATCAGTTATGGTAATCCTTTCAAACAACCAGCTTTCAGTTTTGTCCTTTCTCTAGTCTTTTTATTTGTAGTTTATTTCTCCTTTAATTTTCAGTATCTTCTCTTTTGTGCTTATATTGTGTTTATTTGTTGGGTTTTTAATTTTTAAAAAATGCGTACTCAGTTCATTAATACTCTTATTTTCTATTTTGTGATAGTATATTTTGGGAATTATTTTCCTCCCTCAGGACCACTTTAGGTGCATCCTGGAAATTTAGATATATTGTTTCATCGTTATTATTGCCTTTTATATAATTTTTTCTTTTAAATTTTTTAAATTAAAATTTTATTTTTTTCCAATTAATAAACATCTGTACTCTGTCCCTTATGCCTCCCCTCTCCACCCACATGCAAGCAATAATAGTAGCAACAAAGAAATCCCAGAAATTGAAAAAAAAACACCTTACCAAAAGATATAGTCAAGCAAAACATATTCCTATATTGTCCATGTCCAAAATTGCATGCCTCACTCTGCATATGTGGTCTGTCACCTCTCTGTCAGAAGGTAGGAGCAGAGTCTGAACCATCAATTCTCTGGAATCATTGTTTATCATTGCACTGATTATAGTTAAGTCTTTCAAATTTTCTTTTTCCTTTTTACAATGGTGTTGTTTCAGTATAAATTATCCTCAGGTTCTACTTATTTCACTTCATTTGTACAGTTTTCTACATGTGCTGCTCATCCCCTTATGTGAGATAAATGGGCTGTCCCTCCATTTCTTCTCTTTCCTTACCTAGTTCAGCCTTTCTTCTTTTAATATCATTAAAATATAACAAAAGTCACTCCCAGGCTTTCTGTCTTATTTGACTATTCCTCTGACACCCATTGACATTGTTTTTTGTAAGGTACACGTATGATATCTCCTGCCTTCAGAATGCAAATACTTCATCCATGAGGCCTTTTCAGATTGCTCATTTGCATTCACCTTTTGATGTTTCTTTTTACTCCTCTTTTTGTAGTTCAAAGTTACTATTCATCTGTATTCTTTTAATAATACTTGGTAATCACCTATTTATTGAAAGCCCATTTTCATTCCTGTATATTAAGTTTTGCTGGATGAGTTTTAACAATATTCTTGTAAGCCATTTTACCTTCATAAATCTTTTGCCTTTTGACATGTGGTATTCCATGCTTTCCAGTTCTTCATGGTGTTAGCTGATAAATTTTGTGTGATCCTGACTGGTTCCTCAGTACTTGAACTCTTCTTCCTGGATGTTGGCAGATATTTTCTTTGAGCTGGAAGCTTCAGATTTTGTATATTAAATTCCTGGTAGTTTACATTTTGGCTTTTCTTTTGGGGTGAAAGGTAGATTTTTTTCCTATTTTCACTTTGCCTTCTATTAGGCTATAGGTTTTTTGTTTTGTTTTTTGATTTCTTGAAAAAATATATACATATATGTATGTATATCTATATCTCCAGGCTCCTGTTTTTTTTTAATCATGGCTTCAGGTAGTCCAATTATTCTTAAATTATCTTTCCTTGATCAGTTTTCCAGGACAGTTGTTTTTGACCTAAGACACCTTACATTTTCTTTATTATTTTTTCAATCTTTTGGACTTTAAAAGTAGTCATCAGATTCTGTTTGGTTCTTTCTAATTTTCCAGGAGTCTGTTACCTGGATAAAATTCTAAATCTCTTGTAGTAAGCTGTTAATTCCCTTTCCAATTCTTTCTTCCACGCTTTCATTTTTTCCCCTAATTGTTTCTTCTATGGCCCCTTTCACTTGTAATACTGTCCTTTAAACTCACTTTTTAAGTTACATAATTTCTTTTAGGAATTCTAATTTGATTCTGTAGGAAAACTATTTTGGGGGGTGGGGTGGGGAGGAAGGAAGAATCTGCTTGTAGGTGTTTTGGAATTATTCTCTTTCTTTGGGTTTGTGTCTTGGCCATCTTTGACTTCAAAGTAGCTCTATATCTGTGTGTGTGTGTGTGTGTGTGTGTGTGTGTGTTTAAAAATTCAACATCATAGTAATAAGACTCCTTGACAAGAGCCTGTTCATTTTCTTATTTACATGACTAGAACAGATTTTTGACTTTTCCAAAGGTGGATTAAAACCCTCGTTTTTTATCTGCTAATTTTATTTTCTGTGGATAGATATGTGAGTTGTTTATCATATTCTAGTGACCCAAAAGGCAGTGGAAAGGAACAGGGTGGGTGTCAGTAGGACAGAGAATATTAACAGGGATGCTTTCTGCTAAAGAACTGGTATAAAAGACATTATGCAAGAAATGTATGATTGGGAAAGGAGATATGACCAGATAGAATAATTAAAGATGGACAATTCCAATGTTTCTCTGGTACCAGTAGAATGTCAAAGAAAAATTACAAAAAAAACAATGGGGTCTTTGGAGGTTGAGCAAATGATCTGTGGTGTATTTATGAAAGGATATGGATAAGAATTACCCAGGGTTAGAGAGTGTGGAGGGGTTGCAATCGCACTGGTGGAGGAAATGTCCACATTGATGAAATCACAGGTCCAGCAAGCCACCAGAGTTGGGAGGCACTTAGTAAAATCATTACTGCTTCTTTATTTATAGGGCAGCTTCCAGCCCTGCACATTTGGCTCGGGAATCTGTTGGAGGCTGGCTGTCGGTTAGCATCTAGATTTATGCTGTTACAAAAATATGCATTTTTCATTAAGCTAAAATATCAAATTATGTACTTCCTTCTCATCCTGAAATAACTCATGTTACTAGTTTGCATGATGTGTCATGAAAGTTATTTCTATTTTTTTAAAAGCAAAACAAGAAATTAATATTTTCCAAAAACTTTGGTGGTACTTTGTTTTTTAAACCAGAAACAAGTGAAAGCCAGTGGCCCCTGAATGAAAAAGTATTTATCTTTGCCTTTAAAAACAGGAGTCTGGGTATATGATCACATCAGTACAGGGCACCATGGTATAGTAAATAGAGGAGGGCTTGTCTTGGAAGGAAGACCTGAGTTCACATCCTGCCTCTGGCACATATTAGCTGTGTTACTGTGGGTAAGTCATTTAGCCTCTAAGTGTCCCAGACAACTCTGAAACTCAGGCTTTAAGTTGAGACATATTGTCAGTCTGTGTTGATGACAGGGAATTCTACAAAAGGAGTTTTCCATGTCAATGAAATGATAGGTCTGGATCATCCTCCTTAAAAAAATCATCACATTATTATACGTGGCAATAAATTAAAATTCCACTGTCATAAGATTGCCACATGTGATCAAAAGATTTAGACCTGAAACTTGGGCTCACTTAGTCCAACCTCCTTACAGAGAAGGAAAGTGAAGGCCAGAGTTTTTTTCACTTTAAACGCAGTGTTCTTTTTATTCTATCATCTGGTGCTTGTGGGCAGAGTGAGACTTGAACATACTCGTGAATACATTTCCTTTAAAATTTAAGATCCTATCGCTTTGGGTCAGGAAATGATGGTGTTGGGCCAAAAAACCACACGACAAATAATAAATGGTATTTTAATGCACAAATTTCTCAATGTTCTTCCTTTTGTAGAGTAAAAGATATGAGCAAAGGTATTCCCCCAGGTGGGGAGGGATGAGACCCTTCTCTGTGCCCTAGTTCTAGGTTCTTGCCTCGAGTCAACAGACTTTCCACTTCTTGCTGACTTCACCTGCACAATGGATCAAAGCAGGGAGTGTAAAGAAGCAAGGGGTCGCTGGTCTGTTAAGTGGCTGGCTCCAGCCCATTGAAGAACTTTGTTCTTGGCCCGTCTTGAATATAGCCTCATAGGCTTCAGAGATGTTTACAGATGTACATCATCTAATCCATCCTTCTCCTGTTACAGTACAAGCAAAGGGGCTTCATTTCTCTATGGAATGTATGGATAGCCCCCTACCCTTGGTACCTTGAGAAGGATGGTCTTCACTGATGGGGCAGAATTGGTTGGTTTCCATTGTCATGGGAAGCTTTCCAAAGTAATGACCTCTGAAAGGAAACTTATTAACTATTTTGACCTCCCTCTTTGCCTTCTTTATCTATCTTTTGGAATGATCCAAAGAGCAGAGTAGATATTCAGGTAGGAATTTCCCCATTCCCAAGAGCCCTTGGTGGTTGCTGCAGGTCAGAAGTCCATAGGAAGTTGCATACGCTTGCCCACGTGGGCCAAGAGGAAAGTTTCTGGCCTATGTTGAAGTTCTGGTCCCAGAATTGGAGAAGCAATAGTATAACCTCTCAATTACTTGACAGCTATGGAGAGAGGACCACATAACTAACTGGGAGAGCTCTTGAAGGCTGCCTTTCTAGCATCTCCAAGTTTGAGAGTGTCAGGATGCAGCTTTTTATCTTAAGAAGGGGCATTTCCTACATAGCACCATCTTAGCATCCAGCCCGCTGGCAGGAGAAAGGGGATTTCTTGAGTAGCTCCTGCCTCAGCAGTTACTATAGGAGTCACCCCAAGTTGGAGAGTCTACGCGTATATCAAGAAAAGAGGGGCTTAGGCAGCATGGCTCTTAGAAAGAGAAGAGGAGTGGGTGTTTGATGGGAAAGGGAGAATAACTAGGAATCTCAAATGCATTTCCCTTCTGCAGGAATTCAAGAAGTCTCAGAGCCATGATAATGCCGCATGTCTGGGTGTCTCTGGGATGAAAGAGAGACTCTTTAGAATATCAGTGTATTCAATACATAGTAGCCTCAAATTTATTTCCTTTCCAGGGGATAGTGAAACCATTGGATGACACTCTGAAAATGTGGGGCTTGAGGACCCAGATAAAAAGCAGGACTCAGAAGAGAGGGAAGAGCATTGTTTTAGTTGTTTATAGTCTATTGTGAATCCTTCCTGTGTTTTCTGCATTTATTTATGTGCTTCTTTCTCTAAGTTTTTTGCATTTTCTGTGGAACAGAATAAAGACTGTCCTATACCCAAGAAATGTATTGTTTCCTTCGATGCTTATATGCATGCTGGGAACTTCTTACCTGCAACTGTGGAAACCTCGATATGCGCTATCCTTTGAAATTTTCCTAGAGTAAATGCTGGTTAGGAGCATCATGAGCCAAAAAAACCCATTAATTTTTGGGGTAGTTTCTAGGATTGAGCCTAGTCTGTGGAAATGCAGAGCTTGGGGCCTTGAGCCATGGGTTATGGAAAGAATCAGTGATGGCACTATGGCACTGTTAGCCTGAGTGCATGAGTAAGCCCTAGTGTGTCCCTAGGTGGGAGGCCTGGTACATGGCTACCTTGACTCCCATGCATGAGAAACAACTTCAAAGGAAACAATGAGGTTGCAGAACTGTGAAATTCACTTCCCTGGTAGATATGGCCATGAGCAAGCTGGCAGTTTCTTTAAGGAATGCTGGGAATACTGCATACTTAAGTGAACATCCTACCGAGAAGAAAGTAGGGAGAAGCAGTGAGCCACTCTAAGCTCACTAGAGTTCTTTGAGAGAATAAATCATGATATCCATAAAGTGGAGCTATTTATTTAGATTTTCAGAAAAGCTTTAAAATAGTCTTTCCATATCAAAGACCCTTAGAAATTATTTTGCATGGAATTAAGGGAACCTCTGTTACTTAGTAGTTGTGTGACTATGAGTAAGGCTATTATTACCTTCTCTGACCCTCCATTTCCTTCTCTGTAAAATGGGACTAATACTTGCCCTCTCTACTTCATAAAGTTGTTGTGACAAACCACTTTTTACATTTTAAGTGCTATATTATTGTCATGGTGGAAAGATAATGTAGGGATAGATAATTACCTCTCTGGATAGAGAAATATAGACTCTCAGAGATTGTCATTGGGATTAGTCTTAACTTACATTTTAAATCTTATTTTCCTTATACTTCTTGTTTTATATCTCTTTAATTCCAAATTGCTTTCTAGAATAGTTGACACAATTTACAGTTTTACCGACAGTGTATTAGTGTGTCCATCTTTCTATGGAGACAGCTAGGTGGCTCAGTGGACAGAACACTAGGCATGGAATCAGGAAGACCCAAGTTTGAATCTGGCCTCAGACTCTTACTAGCTATGTGACTCTGGACAAGTCACTTGCCCTCTGTTTCCTTTAATCCAATGGAGAAGGAAATGGAAAACCACTCCAGTATCTTTGTCAAGAAAACCCCATTAGGGGTCAAGAATAGTCAGACATGACTGAACATCAACTACCTAGTCCTTCCAACCTAGACTTTTTTCAATTTTTTGTCATCTCTTGAAGACAGCTTTTATAAATGGCCTGGGAAACGAATACACAGTAAGACTTATTAGTTTGCATTAATTAAAATTACTCTTCTGGGAGGTAAAATGCCAGATCAACAGAGATAGATCTTGTAGGAAAATTCCCTGAAGTTGCTTACAGGGGCAGCAGACTAGCAGATGAATGTATGTAAGTATAAGTTTCTAATAATCCAAATTGTACTTACAGAACAGTCAGGAGTAGCTTTTAGCTACTGTTGGGACCAGAAGAGGTCTCTTCTAGCTCAAAGGTTCTGTAATTATAAGTCTTTGTGGGCTGATCATGGGCTCACCGTGCCAATGCAACCACAAGCACTACTGTGGCCACTCTCGGTGCTGAGGGATAAATGCCCAGGGTCAACTTGTTGATTGTAAGATGTTTTCTAGGGAACATTAAAGTGGCTTGCCACCCTGAAGCTATCAGGCCAGAAGGGAACGTGGCATTCAGGAGGGAAAGGTAGGGGGCTATTGAGAAACTGCAGATGGGGATAGAAGCAGATGGGGTGCTCACCTGTGGTTCTTTCACCTGCTTTCACCTTGCTTTGTGGTATCATTAAAGGCAGTTAAGGTAGTGCAGTGGATAGATTACTGCTCCTGGAGTCAGGAAGACCTTAGTTTATATCTCGCCTTAGACACACTTACCAGCTATGTGACTCTAGGCTTAACCAATCTCTGCCTTAATTTCCTCATCTATAAAAGGGGGACAATAATAGCACCTACTTGCCAGAGTTGTTGTGAAGACCAAATGAGATAATATTTATAAAATGCTTTGCCAACCTTAAAGCTCTAGGTAAATGTGAACTATTGCTATTATTACACTGCTTAGAAATTTGTTATGCTTTTTCACTTAGGCTCTGAACCTCATTTTCATCATCAGTGAAATTTTGGATAATAACTTCTTTATTATTT